>NC_136537.1:21412220-22024095 GCF_910591455.1 Pholis gunnellus
CGTTATCAGCTGTAACCGCAGTATGCAGTGCAGTGTAAGGTGGCAGCCGTGACTGAGCCAGCTGGGCACGCTCACATGCACGAGAATCAGGCACGGACAGCCCGGCTATGTCAACAAAGCAAGAAGAAGCTCAGATCAGACTTCATAAGAATCCCACATATTGCACCTTCAAGCATTTGAACAAATAAACAATTATCTTTGTCATCTGATGAGAACAGTCTCAAAACCATCACCCAGGAACTCAATATACACACTCTAATGGGCCCCTTCAGACCTGTGTAAATTAATAAAAGCTCTTTATCGGCACATCATACCACAGGCACGGCACACAGTTTTACATATTACATTCTCACGTCCATCTATTTTTATTAAATCTGGATAAACCAATTTGCTTAATTTTGTTCCGTCTCAAAACAGCTCATTGTCTTCACGGTGCTTCTATAAAAGAGCCACTAGAGGGCGGCAGAGTAGCACTTTTAAAATATCCCAACATCTCACAATTCCAGTGCTGCTACCGAAGCAGCTACAGTGAGCTGGTTCGGCTTCATCAAGGACTCCTGTTCACTCTGCCACATACCAACAACGAGCTCATTTAGTCTCAATGGTCTGTGGTATGCAGCAACATCAGAGGCACATGTTGATATATTTAACGTGGCTTGAGGAACAACTATCAGTGTTGGAGAGGATATCTTTATCTTCAGCTGTAAATGCAATGAAAAGAAGCCAAACAAACAGGAAGTAGTGGTTCGAGGATGGAAAACCTCTACTGAGGCTTCAGGCAGTCAAACAGTCTTCCTGTTTGTGTGTGTGGCCAGATCTGTGATGTGGTTTTGGAAAGATGATCTGTTTGAAATGCTCTAGGTGGTACTGTTTTCCTGTGTTTACGGAGGATACATGTAAGTGCGCTCACACTGTAGAAGACTGTTCTGTACAGATCAAGATTGCCATTCATGAATTGACAATTCTACTTTCAGTTAAAATGTATAACATGTACATACAACCAATCTGGTTTGCAGTGGTTGTCAGGTGTATTATTTTTACTCGTCACTACTTCACTACTTATCACTACTGAGCTGCATCAGTGGTTCCATTTGGCATCAGTTACTCATTGATACATCAGCTGATCAATAATAATAATAATGCTTTAATAGAGACAGAAAAGAACAGTTTATAATGTGAAGTCTTTGTTTTAAATCTGCACATACATGAAATTTGACCTCTACATTTGACCCATCCCTAGGGAACAGTGGGCTGCTGAGAAAGCACCCGGGGAGCAGTTAGGGGTTCAGTGTCTTGCGCCGGGACACTTCGACACGTGACACATCCCAGCCAGGGATCAAACCATCGACCTTGCAGTCACCGAACAACCCTCTTAACCCAGTGTGCCATGGCCGCTCTAGTAACGACTAAACATTTGCATTCAGGTGTATATACACTGACAGTTCTTACTATGTCACTCTGTGATGCTGTTATGCCAAATCTGCACTTGGTACTACTTAATAAACCCAGCCTCCTGTTTGTGTGTTGAACCTCTTTGGTATTGTTGACTTCACTGACATCTGAGGTTCATAGGTTTACATCTGCTTATCAATAAATGTAGTATAGTATTTAATTCAATTACATTTTGTATGGTGCACCTAATCCATATAAAGTAAGATCAATATGAGATCATGAATTTGAAAAAAGTAATGCACATAAATACAAACAGGATTATTATACAAAATTAGAGACTCATTAAATCAGTCAATCATTAAATCAAACGTTATTTGTGCAGCACCTTTTGTACGGGTTATTGCAGTCTAAAGTGCTTCATAGATAACTGATGAGAATGAGCTAGTGTGGACCGTTAAAACAACAGAAAAGACAACAGCATGTCAGCAGTATGATAAATAAAATGAAGAGCCATAATAACAGTAAGCATAGCAAGATAAAAGCAAAGATAAAAATTGAATATAATCATAAAACTAAAAATGACAATAAAGTAAATACATTTTCCAACTTAAATGCATTAAGAAAAGTGAATATAATGCAATGAAAAAACTTTTATAAACCATTTGTACTCAAAGGTCAGGCTGAATAGTTAGGTTTTAAGTTTACGTTTAAAGATTTAAACTCTTCAGAGGAACAGTTCCAGCGGCTCGGAGCATAACAGCTGAGTCATCGAAGGTTTCAGTCCCGCACTTTGGAACAAATAAAAGTCTGGTGTCACAGGGCCTGAGAGGTCGATCCGGGTCAGACGCGGTAAGCATGAGAGATAAGAGAAAGAATTTTATAATCAATACTGGAACTGAAAGGCAACCAATATAGAGCTGAGACAAAGTAATTACTGACCTGGCAAGCACCTGAAGGCATACAGGTAATCAAACATCAACTCAGAAGACAGACAGTAAGGTTCAGTCGGCCGCTGTGTATGAGTCAACATTTTTGAATCTTCCTGTTCAACATTTCCTTGGCTCGTGTTGCCCAGTTTGGCCGGAGACTACTGGGCACCGCTCGACCCACTTGATTGACCGAGCCGCACCCCGAGGCCGGTCTCAGTCATTTCCTTTCTGGCCCGCTCTGTGTGTGCCTGCCCAGCCCGGGTCAGGCTGTTCCTGTTTGGATTCCTGCAGGAATGGGTAACATTCACTGTGGAAGATTTAGTTTGGAGTGTTGCCACAGTGGTGAGACATTTTTTCCTCTTACTTCTTCACACAGGCGGAAGAGGTGAAACCCCATCAGAAGATTCATATGAAGCGGAAGATTTAAATAGGAAGCCAAACATCATGGCGGAAATTGATTCCATCAAATTTTCAAAACTATTCCTCTGCTTCACGAAGCACATGTGCTGAAAATTATGTGATTTGAGTTATTTGAATAAAGTGTTCCACCCACTGGATTTATATAAGAGCTTGCTTTTAATCTGATAATAAGCAGTACAGTCATTTTACCAGAGGAGCAACAGCTTTCGTTCAGTTGGCGGTCTCAAAGTCACAGTGACCCAGAGAGGTAATAATGTTTCATTTCTTCTTTCTTCTTTTTTCTTCCTTTATTCCTTTCTTAGAAAACAGCCCAAACAGTGTGAGAGATGCAGTCTGAACTCTGTCCCTTTCTTTCCATAATAACTTTCTCTCCAGCACAAACTGTTATCAGTCATCACATTCCTCATGTCCTTTGAAAACAGTCGAGTCATTGTTGTTTGCAAAACTAATAGAGTCTGGCAAGTTTAGATTTTATGACCTTGAGAGTCCTGCTCCGACCAAGGCTAAGGTTTCCCCCGTGCTCATTGTATGCACACATAGCTTCTCATCTGTGCAGCCAGAATAGCATCTTCATCGTAAAGACTGGCATAGCAGGACTAGCTTTATAGCTGTTGTCTTGGAGGTTAGTGTGTAAAAGTATCTTTTGAACAATAAATCAACGGCAGACGGACCTAACAGTACTGTATATGCAAATATGTGTCTGTAAAATAAATGTCTGTTTCTTACCTTGTTTTATTAGCTCATCACAGGTTTATGAAAACATGTACTTTCACTGTCCAAAGCACTGACAGATTGAGGGGATTCAAAATGTACAGGGAGAAAAACAAAAGGTTTTCTGCACAGGATATGATGTATTTGTGTTTGCTGAAGCAATAATATACTTACTAAGAAAAAAAGACGGTAGTAAACACAATAAATGTATAAAGAGGGAATTCCCAATGCAATAACTACCACTAAAGATTTTGCTGAGTAACAGATCGATGAACATCACATCACAAACGCCTGCTGTGTATTATTGTACAATTTGGAAGCAGGGTGGGCAGTCACATGCAATGGACGGCCGGAGTCAGCAGGTTTTTATTCAAAAAAGCCAGAGGGGAGAATGTATTCCATGATATTCCCTGCTCTGGTCTTTACTCCCTTGCCTCTAGGGTACACATTTATTTCCCATCCCTGGTGTAGAATATACTGTAAATGCCTCCTCTATGACTTCAGATCTTTCTATAGCTCATGATTGAGGCCCAGCCAAGTTCAAAGTACTGCTGCTGGGACAGTTTTGACATCAGATAGACGGGTCAGGAATGGGTTAGGTGAGGAATGTTTGGCGTCTCTCTCTTTAGGCTGTTCACACCTTCGGTCAGTTACTGCGCATGCTTGTGTCAGATATAGCGGAGTATACTGTCAGTGTGACAAAGTGGCTTGTGTTGGACCAGTTTACCCCGTAATGGTTGATTCTTGCCTTTTTTTCCCCTCCTCTGGGTCCTCGTTTGTTAGATGGGATGTTTTCCACTATGAGTAATGGATGATTGGTCAGTGAGGAAAGCCACCAGCTGAGTCTGCACAGTCCAAAACGGGACTCGATTCAAACCAAAGACCCAACAACACATGTTCAGAAGCTCTTTGGCACATGTAGAGTGTTAAGTGTGGCAACATTTAGCATAATTCTATTCTTACACCAGGTTTTTATTCCAACCAAAAGGGATTGGCTCATATGCTCTGAACATGCACATAATCTCTCCAAACATGTCTGACCTACTGTGGAAACCTGAAAAGTGGTTCACTCGAATCTCAGGACCAGTCATGTTGGTTTGAGATGAAGGCTTTGTCTGCCAGTTGCAGATATTATCACATGCTCACGAAATGCTGCCAAGAAGAGCAGAGGAAGTGTTGCAGCTTTATAACGGAAATCATCATCCTGAACATGGAGTCACTCAAATTAATTTAATACGCACCGGAAAAACAGTTTATCATCAACAAGTGATTACGGTTTTACCTCATTATGTTTCTTTCTTAATCAGGTTCCTAAAAATAGAAGAAAATAATTTTCCGGCCATGTCACTCATTGGCAGTCTTAAATCATTTCAGCGATCATCCTGAATGGTCTCATTCAGAGTCTGCTGCATGCTCCACATGCCACACCTCTCTCTGCACAAGATCTCTAAATATAGAATATGACATATTCAGCCCACAACTGTTTGATTGCCCCATATATCTCTGGGAGCAGATGTTTGAGATGCCAATCCATGGAGAGACCTCACCCCGCTTTTCAGTTTGAGCTCTCATCCCTTTAATCTAGCGCCAGTTGATGAATCAACTTGGGTTTAAAAGGTTCTTCTCTCACCACTACCTGTAAAACCATCGACAGAGACTACAGAAGATGAGGTCTATTACCTTGACATGAAGAGTAGTGAATCTTAGAAGAATTTCATCAATATGAGTTTTAGTCATCCTATCACCAAGTGTATCTGTGTTAGTTCACGCCAGAGAGTATTATTTAGAGGGAATACTGAATGTGTGTGGAATTTGGGAATGAAGTATGTTAAATAAAATGTAAATGTTAAATTGCATGTCTCACAGCAACTACAAATCATATATTTATTGACAAAGTTTACTTTCTGTACTTTAAGGCTAGATTGCCAATGTCAATTAGTTTGTGATAATTTAATTAACGCAATTTGTCTTTTAATATTGCACCACTACAGCACGTTATAAGGCAACGTCTATTTGATCCCAAATGAGGCTTTATCTTGTAGAGAGGCCCTGAGTTTAAAAAACAAATGTGAGGCTGGCTCCAAAAGTGAGATCCAATAGATCCCCGTGTTAAAATGCCAAATTTTACAGCAGAAATAAACATGTTTAAAGCCTTGTGCAAAGGAGTGAGGCCGCTTTGATTGACAGATGGTTGTCGTCGCAGGTCGCTAGCTGCTAGCTGTCTCCTCTGCCACATCATCGGGGTCAGCCTCAGCCCCACCAACAATCCACCATTTTGCACGTTTTTGGATTAGCCAGGAATTAGTCTGAAACTAAACAACAAGAGTGAACCCTGTTTCACCTGTTGCCGTCACATAGGGTTGTTGCAGTTGACATGAAGATGCAGGGCTTCGCGTGCAGTGCAAAGTAACCAAAGAAACGCGTAGAAGAAGTACAAATCACAGTCTGCATTGAGCATTCAGTTGATGAATGCATCAAGATCAATATCGAATGCGTCACGTAGGTGAAGGTCAAGACTTTTGTGGGATGGAATTTATTTTTTCCATGAAACTGCTTCCGTCTCAGCTGCAACTGAATGGAGTAAACTGACTGTCTTGAGGAATTGGTGCAGTAAAAATGAGCTGTTATCAGCATTAGATGTTGACAGGGAAATTACTCCGCTAAACGTTCTTGTGGCAGTTACTAAATAAAAGCAGGGTAGAGGAGTGGTTGGAGGAGCTGCCTTATAACCAGATGGCATCCTCCGGTCGTCTCTCGTCCACAGCCCAAATATGGTAACAAGTACAGGTAATATATTGAGCTGGATGTGCTTCGATGCAATCAAGCATGCAGCTCACAGCAATAAGGGAAGTTCCTCGCTCGCCTTCATCTTGGTCTGTCACAGTTGAGCCAGGCTATTACCTTCACCTCTTCACATAAATCAAATTCCACATAATGCATGGACTTTCAAGCTGTTTAAAAATCCAAATCCTCCAAATGGTATCCGAGTGTCACTGCTCGGGTGAAGTTATTCTCGACCCACCGCTTTCATTAAATCGACTTTTAATGATCATAAAGTGTCCTTACATCGCCTCTGGCAAGACTGTTTCACTCGGCTACATTCTTACCTGACAGAGAGCCTTCTACTCCTACAGGCTTTGAGCTGCAGCTGTAGTTTTAAGCACACTTTTGGCAGTGTGATTCAGTGTTAATAGCAGCATATTCTCTTTATTTCTAAAGAATCAGCTGACCAGAAGCACAAAAACTGCCCCAGGAGGATTACGTTTTTCACTCGTCAGAATTCTACCAAGAAATATTCAAGGCTGTATGGTTTGGACTAAAGGTGAAACAAACAAATACTCTGCTCTGAATTGGAAATGTGCTTTAAGAATACAGTAAAAAAAAAACACAGAGAAACAAAAGTGTTGTCTTCTGGTTATGTTGCATTTATAAAAAAATATAAAAAGTGATGATTCAGAGAGCAAATAGAGCGCAAAGAGGAGGTGTCTTTTCAACTGACAGATGATTGAAACCCGAGGAGTACGAAGTCAGGACAGCTGATTTAAATCCCCTAAAAACTTCCTCTCGTTCACAAAGAGAGGATAAGATTACAAAATCCTGGTAGCGCGCCCGGCCTGCAAAAAATATGTCTCTCCGTGTAGCGAAAGTCATCAAAAAAGACATTACTCACCGTGTGCCCTGATTCCATAAATCTTCAAACTAAGAATTATGTGGTTATTCAGTGAAACAAGCAAGCTTTGACATGAGTTTGTGTGACGTGTTGACATTCTTTCAATATCTCCTCTAAAGTCCTTATCAGTGCAAAGACAACTTGCTCCAGCAGTGTTAGAGGCAATGTGGCAGGACAAAAGATACTCATTTTGGTTCCCATGTAATCCACCTCTACAGTGTTCTGACAGTGACCACCCAGGCGCTGTGTTGTTGAAACACTCCGAGAGACTCTTGGCAGTTTAATGTGGTAATGAGATTTTTCTTTTTAAGAAAGATAATTCTAATGTTGCTTGTGTGTGTGTGTGTTTACACAGGTGACACATTTTAAGTGTAGTTTGACATTTTGGAAAATATTTATTTATGTTTTCTTGCTGAAGGGTAGATGAGAAGGTTGATGCCTCTCTCATATCTGTCTGTTGATATAGTCAGCCGTATGTTAGCTTAGCTTAGCTTAGCTTAGCATGGGGAAAATACCTAGCCAGGCACATAGCCCCATATTAAACCACAAATAGTTGTTTTTTGCACTAGTGACCCGCTACCTGAAAAGGGTCCTGAACAAGTCCTTTGCTGACATTCTGTTAAATGTGCAAAACATTCCCTGATGTTGATAATGTGAGAAGTACTTTGTGCAGCTACAAGTAGAACACAAAATATAGAATACAAAGTTAAAGCAAAGTGAATAAATCTCATAATAAATAAGTTACTCTGACCAATATAGCCAGCAGGCACATGGTTTGCTTACTTTTTATTTTTGTTAATCACAGTTCATTGAAGGTCAGTCGCAAACTCTGAAGGGCAGGGAGTGGGAAAAGTGACATCATGGTAAACCAGAGTGATTATCAGCGCTCAGCTGAGGTTACAAGAATAAAGAGCTCCTCTGTTCGGAGGCTGTTTGGAGTGTGACCAGGCAGCAGCCAGCTGGGAACAGCTGAGAAGAACTGTCCCAAATGATTGTCATCCACTGCCTAAAAGACCAAATCTTCTCAATGTTTTTACTCCCTTGGAAACAAATGTGAAACTTAACTTAGAGCAAGGAGAAGAAGAAAAGCAGACACACTGTAAAAGCAAAAGGCTCATTATCCGTGTAAACAAGAATGAAAATATCAGGCCTGCTGCATAGAAACAGTAGTTCTGTACATTACATTACAGTCATTTTAGCAGACACTTATATTACGATTCAGATTCTATCACACCGTAGGCACAGCTACAGGAGCAACTTTTGGGGTTAAGTGTCTTGCTCAAGGACACGTCGACATGCGACTAGCAGAGCCGGGGATCAAACCGCCAAACCCTCAAATGGAGGGCGGCCCTGCTCTCCATTCAGCCACAGTCGCCCATACAATTCACAAACATTACCTAAAGTCAAACCTTGTGAAGTTTCTTGAGAACTGATAAAATAATCCAATTTACCATCTTATTCCACAGTGCTCAAGCCAAAACCTGCTTAACAAAACATGGAAACTGAAGTACAAAGCCCAGTGCCTTTAACGGTATTTCAATTGAAGTGGCCTGCCTGAAGACATAAGATATGCAAACACTGTATCTTCCCTTAAGGCAGAAACATCAGAGTAATACTTTTTTTTTCCTTGTTCAACTTTCACTATAGATTTAACTAAAGCATTTGATTGTTCAGGATCAAAGGCAGTTTCTGTGTTTTGCTAAACGGGCCTTAACCTAATGGAATCTGTGGGGGAAATCTGCGGTGTTGAGCAAATGAAGCTATGATGATAAGCATTGCATAGAGTTATTATATATCACTTCATTGGTGCATAGTGTTAAATGTATAGTACATAGGCTAGTACTGGAGTCTCCAGTGGTTGCTTGACAACTGGTCCCAGACAAGAAAAAGTTGACAAACAACCTCACAACAAATGGGGAATTCCGGTTTCTCTACAGGTGAAACCAAAGATATATAACAGTGTTGAAGGCATTTTTTTGATTTTCTGACACCTCCTCACAAATCACAAATCTGCAAGAAGGTGCCAATTTGTGAATGAATGCAGCCCAAGGCACGCTTTATCCTGCTGTGGCTTGTCTGCTCTCTTTGAGCCTCAGCACACCGAGGGACGGGACAAGGCGCCGGAGTTAGACCTGGGAATTGGTACAGGCTGCACACTCTGCTTATTGGCTGGGCGTTACACCCTCACGTTGGGTCCAAATTATCTTTGCTGACTTTCAGAAGAGTCCCTGACACATCAAAAAAAAAGAAGAAAAGAGAAAATATAGGTTGAAAAAGCTCGCTGTCTTTGGGCTGTCATCCAACAAAAACATGCCCACGCTGACATTCATTACAATGGAATGATTTATTTCTGCTGGCATCGCAGCGCACTTTGAGCGAAGACGCCACCAGTCGGTGTTTCCTTTTGGCAGCTCAGGTCCTGGAGAGTCCATACCGGCCGTATCCTCCCATCTGAAGTTGCTGTCTCAAGCGGAATCTCTCCTGCTGAATATTTGATTCAGCCAAAACACTGTAAAGATCCTTGTCCATAACGTCCTCTGCACCTATGTTTTGGGATGCCATTTGTTGCTGTTGGTAACGTAACCAACACAGAAAACACAAGACGTTCTTGAATGGCATGGAGCCAGATTGTGCCCACAGCTACCAAAGCTGATGGTGATGCATCAGCAAAATGTGCTGGTGTTCTCCACACTGTACCCCTAACTCAGAAAGATAGAGAAAAGATTAAAAAGCCTTTTTTCCTTTAGCAAGCTTACCCTCTTGCTGACAATGTCAAAGTCTGTTCAAACCAGAGACATTCTCGAGAAAGTCAGAAACCTAGTATGAAAATATTTTAGCATTGTAAATCCCATGTTACTTTGCTGGATTTCTTTGGAATGAGTGTTGTTGTTTTTTCCCATCAATACCTGCAGTACATTTTTCTACTAATATTCAATAACGCTGCACACTTTTGCTTATTTTAAGAGAGGAATTTCACTTTATTCATTGGCAATATGGTTGAATAATATTTTTCATGAAGTGCAAACTAACCCTTTGCTGAGTGTGTCCAAGTTGACCGACTAAGTAGCTGCTTTTAAATGATTGTATGTCAGTTTGGAGTGCAGCACTTGACCTACGGAACACTACACTGCTCTATTTTCACTGTGTGGGGGGACATAGGGGGGCTGTCAGGAAAGGTCCAGGTCATAATGCTTGCCCATGTGTCTGTGGTGTGTGGTCTTTACATATATTGTGTCATAACAGCCAATAAACAAAAGTCACCTTTTGTCCGTGTGTGTTATCGTGTGAGAATATATAAGTAGGTTCCGCTGCAGAGCACTCTGGGAACTGGGGAGGGTTTTCTAACACAAACACACAGAGGCATGGACTACACCGACACACTAATGCGGGTGCAGAGGGGTTAACAAAACAGCTGAGTGAATGCCCAGCAAGGACACGAGAAAATAACCCACAAAACTCTCGAGAGCACGCTGTTTACGACAGCATGAAAAGTAGAACCCATGCTCTGGCTCAGATGTCAGAGACAGAGACTATTTCTGTACATGCTTTGACATGAGGAAAAAAATGGCTCTGCTCATGCATTTTGTGTATACTTGTTTGCTGTACATACTTTAAGTAGTTTTTTGATGTTGGCTTTGTCATTTAGGACACTATAAGTGCCAAACGTTTCAAACAATCACAGCGAAGCACTATTTCTATACATGCTTTGACAGATATTGAGGAGACATGAGAAAGAAAATTGTCTTTGCTCTTGCTTTTAAGATTGTATGTACTTTAACAAGTTTTTTGATGGTGGCTGTGTCATTGCAGACAATTTAAGAAGCAACGGTTTTATACAATCACAGTAAAGTAGGGATTTACAAATGACGTGTTGTCATTTCTCAAGCCAAAATTCAATATAAGCCAAAATGTATTATCAATGACTGAAATGTTGCTCTTTTCCAAAATAAGACATTATCAAACAAAGCTTAAATATTTGCCAAATAAATGCTTTTATTGATTGACCTTCTGATGCTCGAAAATCGTCAACAATTTAAGAAGAAAGTAAAAAAAATCAATAAATACAGTGAAAATGATTACAGCTTAAGGTGTTAAATTGAAAATAAGAGTGCATATAAAACAGAATAACACCATCTGACTTCTCATCTTAAAGTTCTTCAGTTTATAAAGTATAGACACAATGCAAAGCTGTTTCCATAATCAAATGATAATAAGTCATGTTGAAAACTTCATGAAGACTTGAAATGTTAGACTGTACACAAGATTAAATAAGAATTCATTAGAATGGAAAGTCAGCGAATGTGTCATCCTAATCTAGCCAAGTGGATCTGGGTTGTGGCTTTAAGAGCCTTTATCCACAACTTACTGTAATTCCTGCACCACACTTGAGGAGTGCATTCAAGTATCATTGAGTGCATTCCAGTCATACACAAAGCAAATTACACTTAATGCGAGGCCTCAGGAGGAGCCAAGTTATAACTGCAGCATATTCTGTACACAATGATGGCAGTGTATTCGTCACCGCCGGAAAAATAATTTCACCTTGATGAGTTAAATTATAGCGTCTCTCAGGCTCTTATGCAAATGACTGGTTTCCATTACTGCAAAAGAAGATTTCTATTCCACAGTTATTAACAACACCACAACGCTATTTTAAAAGGATCGTGCCATTTATAATAAGTCCTTCATTAGCGATGTGATAATTGTTACTTTACGAATAATTAGAGAAAGAACTCTAATTATTCATTAATCTTGTGAATTTTTAAAAGATGAAGATTAGGACCAGTTTCCCTTGACACCATTATGCTCACATGTTCTTGTGATAGTTCATATTAAAGAACTTGCAAATGACATTACATGATGACATCAGAGCCACTTAGAAAATGTAAGTGGATTGAGCTCCAGTGTCTTGTAAAAGGACATTAAGTGAAGTCACAGAGATCAAGCCGTTATTCTACTTTATCTGTGTCGCACTATTGAGGTCACTTGACTCTCATCACACATTCATTGTGATGATTTTGATCCCATGAGCGTTGATGTAGGTGAGGAGGACCTTCGCCCGCCTCTCAATTACATCGATGAGCTTGTCGATGCCCTGCCGGCCGCCCTGGCTCTCCCAGTATGTCTGGTCCAGGAAGAGAGACTGGAGGAGCTTCTCCCTCAGCCTCTTGTTCTTCAGCACCAACACCGCCTGCTCTGGCAGCCTGGAGAAAGACAGAGAGTGAGTCAGGAAGAACAAGTGTAATCAAATTGGAGTTTTAGTTTCAGCCGCATGTCTCAGAGGAAGAGCTGCTCATGGCTGGGAGTAGAAATAATTTGATTCATTCTCAATGGGCAAAGCTACCCTGTTATTATGGGTGTACCAACATGCTGAACATGGTAGGTAGGTATGAACCCTCAGGCAAGAGTGCAGCAAACAACACAAGCTGTAGGGATAGAACAACAAGGGCATAGGTGCACAGGTATGCAGCAGCTTCCAAAAAAGGGTTCAGGACAGGAGTTAGCCTGTTTGTGGACGCAATTGTGAAACTGTGAAATAAGTCCCAACCACTCCAGGGATTGCTGTTACAATCTGAAAAAGATGCGCTAGCGTTATTACTAATAATGGCTATATGCCAAAGTCATGTTAGGTTGCTCGACTCAACAGATATCTACCAACTGGTAGCGTGTGGTAAAAAACGTTTTGGAAATCTGATGATAAGCATCATAGTTGCCAGGATTATTTTTTTTATCCTAGCATTGTGGTCATTCCACATATATTTCTGATATCACATTGTCTTTGCTTCTTGGCAGTTACAATTTCAAATACCCAATCACTTCAGCATTAGTTGTCTCTGAGGTCGTTCGTACGACTACATTAAAGTTAGTAAGCATGGTATTTTGTGTGACATTTTAAAGTGGGTAAAGGCTCCACTCAAACACACGAAATATCAGCAGAGATAGAAAAAAATGTACATATACGCATATATATAATGTGAAGCTGTGCCGCACTGGCTTGGAGCTGACTGCTGTCCTATGTACTTAGCAGGCTGGTAGATGGTTGTGAATGAACTGAAGGGTATTTCCTGCTTGAATCAGAGACAGTTGTGTGCCTTGCCTCGCTAAGTTTTGGATGGATTTCATTATTTCCTGCAGAGGCGTTTTGCCTCAGAGAAATGTTTGTACATCAAAAATGAAAAACCACAACAGAGAGAGAGAGGGGGGGGGGGGGGGGGGGGGGACATGACCAAGACTTTGAAGACGACTGGAGAAGAGCCATGGAGACATTGCTAAGTGGTTGCTGACTATGTTTATGTTTTCAAGCTGCTCAGAATCTCCAAGAAACTGCGAATCTGCATGTTGTACATGGAATAAAATGTCAAAGCAGTTTATTTAACTTTGATCAAATTCAAAGGGATAAAAGCATCTCAGATATACAACGAAATCAACATGAGACAAAAAAAGATTGATCACAAGGATCCACGTTTGGGGAGAGACACAAACAAAACTTGCCAAACAACAGTTTCTCTTCTGTCCCCCCCCCCCCCCCACTGGTATCACAGTATCTCAGTGATTCATCGATCAAAAGACGGATGAAAAGAAAGGAACGTTTTGGCATTGTGGTTTTGAATCACAGATCCACACAGACAGGTGGGGGATGAACAGAAGGAACATTATTACGCCCGAGAGATTCAAATCCAAAAGAAAACATTTACTTTATTGAGCCAGATCGAAATACTGTTTGCAATATTATGAGGTTTAAATGATCAAAACGGGATTAGAAAAAGTTTTTGTTTGTTAAAAAACTGCTTCATGCATGTGTTTGCAGAATATTGTGTGCAAAATATTAATTTCAAAGTTGCTCCACAAGCCTTGCAGAGACTCAACACACTCCTTTCAGATATCAAAATGAGCTTTTTCAGCTCTTATGTTGTAAAAACGTACTAAAAAAATCCCAAGAAAGACAACAATCACTTGTGCTCCAACAAAATCCTTGCTGTGGACAGTTTCAATCATTTATATTATTAGCCTTATATTTTGTAAAAAGGAAAACATTGATGAATCTGACGAAAGTCCATATTTTGATCACATTTGTGTGTACAAACTGTCATGAATGAGGCGTATTGTTTGTGGAAATATACATTGCTTTTCCACATGTCAGTTTTGGATGTTTGAAGCACAGCAAACTAAATCTGAGTGAAATGTAATCTATTTATAGAGTATTTATCACATAATTAATGTTTTTGTGATAAACTTACTCTTTGATTCCTTCCAGGAGCCTGAAGTCCAGGTTGTCCTCATTGCGGTCGAAGAACCCCTTGTTGGTGGTAAAGACCAGGTGCCTGGGGTCGTGGCCCCTGCGGATGATGTTTGCCAGTTGAATGTGGTTTTGGTCCCCACATCCAGTGTTGTGGCCGAGTTTCACGCACACATCCTCCTGCCTGGGCCTGAATCCACAGCAGCTCGGATCCAGACGGTTGTGAATCTGAAAGACAAGGTTCATATGTCTTCAGCAATGTCTTCACATTGGTATTCATGGAGTTTTTCTCTTTTCTTTAAGTGTTGGATGACAGGTTGTTTTGCCCTAAGCAAGCATATTTTGCAATATTGACTGGATCCCTTATACATTATCTCACGGACTACATCATGGGGATCAAATAAATGCAATTATCTTACAGAGAAAAACTAAACACATCCAGCAGGCTGGCTTTTGTAGTGCATCTTTGGTATGAGCACTGTTTATTTGATTCGATATTGACATCAATTAGAGTGACATGACAGCACAGCGGACTGTTCTTAATCTATAACCCCTGCTTCCTCCACAAGGACTGCCAACCCATAATACCAACTACAGCTTTAGCCTGTCCGTCACTCTCTATATGCTAAACCATTTAATTGGCAGAGGTTTCAGATGATGCTCTCAACGACTAAGTGAAAACAAGGAAAAGATGTCACTCGCCAGGATTAGCCAGGATTAGGTACAACTCTGATTGACGAGCTTTCACAGAGGCATTGATCAAGCCAAGTTTAGTTTAGTTGCAGGTGACAGAGTAGGTAGGTCATGGCGGACTTTTATCATTTATAAAATTGAAATGATCATTTCAAACAAAAACTGTTTTTTATTTTTTAACCGTTATTTGACATTATGATTTCAATGTAATTTGAATGTATCATAACGTACTTTCAGTGTATACATATGCAGAGGTTATTGATTGCATTCGGAAATTCTGGTTGTATTGTCATATCACATAAAATATGAAAAGGAGGATTTGATGACGTTGCCTTATTTATGGAAGGATAACCTCTAACGTCTAAAGAGATTACAATCATCACCAAGACAATCATAAACAGAAGTTAAGTTATCTATTGAGGCCCTAACTTCAAAAATATTCATAGAAGTTTTCTCAACACACAGAGGAGTTCAACATTAGCTTCTGTATTCAGAGATGGTTTTTGTCACCTCTGCGACATTTGGTTATTTTATTATTCATTATGAAAAATCCAATATAATAACATCATTATATTCAGGTCACTTGTGTCTTAAACAATGTGTGTTATGTGTCCAATCTGTATGATATCTGTTTTTATTAACTGCATAAAATGAATTTCTCTTTACTTATTTATGAGGAACTTTAAATAAAGAACAAAGATACATAATAAAAGCTGTGGCACTATGACCTCAATGGCTGATTTAATAGTTCTAAAGGTATCCAAACTATTGGAATAAAAGTATGTATTTTCCATTTCCTCACTCTGTTACATTTGCTCTTTCTTGATCATGGGATGAATTTTAAAGAATTCTTAGGAGATGTGTACCCAATGCCAAAATCTGATCAGAGAGCCGGGCCTTCCACACAGGAAACAAGACATCTGTTTTGGCCAAAGAAGGATGTTTGCAAAAGTAATTCATGAAGTATTTTTGGAATTCGATAAAGAGTGGCTCGAACTGCACAAAAGCAAACAGAAGAACTTTTTGTTCACATTCAGAGAAATGTGGAATTTATAAATCAGTCTTCCATTATGATGGTTTTCAAACAGCTTTTGTTACCTGTAACAGGAAGTCAAACAGAGCCAGTTTACTCCACTCATAGTGATGAACTGTGGAGCAGCCAGAGTCCGGCTTTGGGTTGATGTTTTTATGCCAGCATCTCTGTTTCAGGGAGCTCTGGTACTCCCCCCATGTTAACCTCATGGTGGACCAGCCTGCAGCACGGCCTTCTGGGTAGAGAGATGCATCCCATAACACCACTGGACAGGGCTGGCCATCTAAAGAGGGAGGATAAAAGGATTACATGGCCAAGTTTCAGCAACTGTTCCGTCTCAGTGACTATTTTAACTTTTTTCTTTATCCAGGAAAAGCTGACTGAGCAATGGATACTGCCCACTTCATCGTTGGTTAACATATACACACTTGCACAGCATGACCTCATTGTTTACCGTGGTTACTTTAGCAGATCAAAACTGGACTACCATTTATGGCGCTAGGGACATTTTGAAATATTTATATTCTTTAATTTTGCAAAGCATTCATTTTAAACAGTTGCACCCCAAAATAAAAATAAAATAACTTTTCCTCTGTAGTGCTATATTTATCAATCTGGACTGTTTTTGTGTCCGTTGCCGAGTTATAGTTACATGAAACTGCTCACAACATGATCTGGGGATTATCTTAAGTAATGATTGGTCATGATTTCTGGAAAGAGACACTGCTGTTGAGCTGTCACGATGTATTTTATTGGCGCTTTGAGCAACACAAGCCGAGTGCCATCTAGTTCCATTATATTCCAGATAAGGCAGACACCTCTACACCTGGATCTCCAAAACATGGCAGCTCACACCAAAACAATCTAGACTGAAACATAGCACTACAACTAAGAGGAAACCATTTTTATTTTGGGGTGAACCGTTAAATCAGTGTTTGAAGAAATCACTAACAAATCAAGCTCCCAGAAACAGGATGTTGTGTTATCTGACTCACAGTGGAAAAGGTACGAGTTTCTTGTTTCCTTTGCAGGCGTAAAAACAGACACAGATGTTAGGCAAAGACGGAATATCGGTGGAGTGAAGAAGAAAGGAAAGTGGGCGGTGGCTCTATGTCTCCTGCTGTGTATGTGCCCCTAACGTCCTAAATGCACACCTTGTAAGAGTCTGCTGCCATTCTCAAAGTTCTGGTAGAAGTTTGAATTTAAACCTAAAATAACCTTCTGCCATGGAAATATGTGCATATTGTTTATTGATGCGTTTGGCCCTGAATATGTCTGGACTGGCTCTGATCTCGAAATAGTCTTGACTCATGTGATCCTGACAACAGTCCTGCTCACACAATGTGCAGAGACTCTGTGTGTTGCTCAAAAGCACATGGCTGTTGGATCTTCAGCACCGATCTGTCTCACCACTAGACTCCAGAGCACCTGATTTAATGGATCCTTCATTTAATTTGTGCATGACATTCAGTGACTCAAGGGTTAAAAACACATTCAAACAGTTTGTCCTGTATGAGTCTGTGTTTCAATGGCTTTACCTTCAAAATACCCCAAAATAAAAAGTTGGAAAATGACATTAATTTTGCTTAGAGATATCCATCCCACCTCCCTACTGCTCTATCTTTCTTTGTTTCGGTCAGCAAATGGGGGATTTTGTACTGGTGTCTGTGAACATACCGTAAAGGACGTTGAACCTTCTGCTTACGGCTGGTAATGTCCTATTGAGCCCCAGCACCCTGTCCAGATGAAAAGCAAAGACCTCAGTGGTGTCCACGGGGCTGCTGATAACTCCACACTGCCCTCCACATACATTGCTCCGTTGTGTGTGTTTCAGGTTGGTCGTTGAAACGCTTGTCTCGCCCTCAAATACCAGAAGTGATGGAGAGTCTCTACGAGAAACTTCTTTGATGCGCACAACTTTGGCATCCGCAAGAAAGCGCATGTCTTTCACGTCATGGTGGCTGAACCACGGCGGTGCCTTCTGGCTGTATATACGTATAGAACTGATGTGAGAGTCTGCCTGTGCGTCCGTATGGATTATTTCCAAAGATTTGTAATACACATCCCTGGTTTCTCCCCGTGAAGTATTGGATGCAATTATGCGCTTAGTTTGGCCAGCGTCCCGCTCCAAAGTGCCACGTTTATTCTGCGTAAAAGCTGAATAAGCCTCATCCTTATTCCTCCTCACTTTTCTCCTCAGTTTTGGTCTGATTGTACCACGAATATGTGCTGGTTTTAAGCGCTTAGACTTAAGCGTTATGTACACCACGTTAGACCGTGTCGGGACCACAAAGCTCGCACCGGTCTGCAAATCCACAGAGTCTGAAATATCCAAATTATACAATCCACGGGTGTGCCGGTACTTCTCTTTCTCGATCCTTCTGTCCCGGTGCTGCTGTGAGTATCCAACTTGTGAAACCACCACCAACAAATAAACAACACATGCGCTCGCAATTATCAAACTCCTGTTTGAAAGAGGGCACCTCCGAAAGCTGCTGGTCAGTCTTAGACAAGGGAAGAACAGCCAGTGAAAGCGAGACTTCCCCATTAGAACTTATGTTATTATCATGGTTGACTGTCTTTTTCGAGCCAAACTCAAACTAAGGAGGAGCGCACAGCTCCCGAAAGTCATTTTGGAAGGAAGGATGTGAGGCCACTGGTGCACGAAGACGACTCCGTATTTATGGGATGGACGGGCTGGGAAACCACCCTCCAACCCAACGTAAGACTACTCGAAGTTTTTTTTTTTTTTTCATGTCTTCTTTTAGTTATTGCTATAATCCTCTAACACATACAGCCTGATAAGCACCATAGGCTTTTATATCAAACTTCATTACATTTTCTGCAAACGTACTCTAGTTGTAAAAAGTAGCAGATAACGTTGCCATATACCCTAATATTGTGGAAATCCTCCCACGCAACGTTTTCAGCGTGAATAGGAATATTAGGGAAATCAGCCGTTTTGTATTTTTAATAGCCTAACTATTGTTTTTAATAAAATAAAACAAATACAACTCCTAGCTGTTGCTAAAATGTCACACGAATCGTTGACTTTATGGTCATATTGTTTGATTAAATCAAAATACAGAGTTTTGAGGTGATGGTCATTATTTAAGTTGAAGTGCTAAGAACATTTGGTCCATAATGCATCACGCGTTTTAGGCGACATCTGCTGGTCCTTAATTCTTAATTGGCTGGGTGCAAACTTGGACACAATAGAGTAGAAAAGGGAAACAGTTAACAGCAGGAAACAAATATTTCCTCCGGTGTAAGGGAGATGCAGGCTGTAGGCAGCAGCTACAGGATTTCCTGACCCCAATACCAACATCTTTAAATATAGAACTATTGTGTTGTGGCCTATAAAGACTACTGATGTCCAGATGAGTGCTGTCCTCCTCAGTCACTGCAAAACCTGCAGAGGTGAAGGAAGTACTTAGACCTTGAAGTCATGCATTACATTTTTTACTTAAGCGTTAAAACATTTATTTAAAGTGCCATGTTACTTTATATACTTTATGTGCTGGGCAGCATAACCTGTACTATTTATCTACATATCATATTTTGTAATGTTATCGATCTGATTCTACAAAGTAACTAGTAAATAAGGTAATCAAATTGTAGTTGATAATGCGTATAATATCAGAAATGTACTGGGGTAGAACTATGAAGTAGCAGAAAATTGAAAATAAGCTCAGTACAAATACCTCAAAATTGTTGGATACAGTACTTAAGTACATTTACTAAAGTTACTTTTCACCACTCTGAACCTAAAACAGCAATATTGAGATCACTTATTTATATATTTGTGTGTAATGCTTGTTTGAACTTTACAGCAATTCATCACATTTAATCAAATATACACATGAGTTTAACTACAACTTGTGAGATGAAGCTCACAGGACTTTATTTCCTCCTGCTCCCTGTTGCTGTGAATCCACTGCAGCATGACGTGTTGGATTGAGTGATTAGATAATTGGCAGCACCTGGCTGAGTGTCGCTCCTCCCCACTGCAGACACACGGGGCCTTTAGCTGTTTTTTTTAACACCGTGCACCAGCTACATCCTGGAAAACAAATATTTATTTTAAAATGCCTGAAGCAAAATACCCACCTCTGCTTTTATTTGTTACCACATTATTGATGGTGAGCTGTCACAGCACTGAACATGCTGCTGAACAAGGTACGGGAACCATAATTTGTATGTGAAGGAGAAGCCTGAGGCTGGTCTGTTGTCCAAAATCGACAATGCTGGGTGTTTTGTTTTGCTTGAAAATTCATCCAGGTGCTAAACATGGGAAAAATGCTAGAGCTGGCAACCTGGAAACATTTGAGTTCACCTTCAACTCAACCAATATGACTCATTTGGCCTATGGAATTGCTGCCAATGTGGTTGCTGTGCTGTTGTATGGAAGCAATTTAGTTCCTGTAAAAAGAATAGAGACAGGCGATGGTAAGCATACAGCACTTGCTTTTCTTAAAAAAATATTTATGTAAAGAAGTTGTTCCAGTGAAATCCACAAGTGGTGTTTTCTAGGCCTTTATGATAATTTGTCTGTGTTCTGGTTCCAGGTATGTTCTTCCAGTGGGTATACTGTGCAGCGATATGGATTGTATCTATGTTTGCAGACTTAATACTTCAGTCGCCCAAATTCTACCCTTTTGCGATGCTTGGAGGTGCCATCTGGGCTACAGGTAATTTTTCATAAAGCAGAACACCAAACCCAAATCGTTCGTGTTATTTTTCATGTGGTTAAATGCACACTGGTCTCATTGGAGCAAGTCTCCTTCAAGTGTAGATAGATCTGACTCAAAACCTGCTTAAAGGGACTTAAACACTCCATCTAATGTAGACCAAAATGACACTGTTCCTGTGAGATATGACACATTTTAAAGGACACTTACTTGTCCCAATCTCATACTACTCTCGTCGGTTTATTAGGTACACCTAGCTAAACCAGTATTCAACTGTAATGTGCATAAAGTATGCCGAGAACCTTGTGCACTGCATGTATTTGCCCCTGCTGACTCTATTGTTGACATTTGTAGACCATCACGGGTCTTTAAGACATGCATGTTGCTAACGTTTTCTCCTATTTTATCTACAGGGAATATAGCAGCTGTTCCAGTTATTAAAGCAATTGGCCTCGGTCTTGGGAGTGTAATTTGGGGCTCTTCAAGTTTGTTGATAGCCTGGGCCAGTTCATGGTGAGTCGGATAAATGTATGCTCCTTCAGCCAGAATGGAGAATGCATTTCCTTTCTTTTGGTGGTGATATTTGTTCAATCTGTCGCTCTAACCTGACAGTAGTACATCAGACAGATAAACTGTGAAAAAGGTTCTGCCTCCGACATCCGAAGAAGAAACATTACCAATTCTGAGATGAGGGGTCTCTTACCGCAGCGGTCAATCAGCTCATGGAGCTTGTAAACTCCAATCAAACTATGCAGCACCAGTGTTTTAACGGACTTTAATTGATCCTTGATACGTATGGATAGTGTACTGTTTAGCTTTAAAATGAGTTTGCTTTAGACAGTGCTTGGCTGTGGCTAGACTGTTTTAAAAATGGCGGCCAAGTCACAGACTTTCAAATTTTACGGCTAAACTGTATACCGTGTTTCAGAAAACATTTAAGGCAAAACACAGGCAATGTAGTTACAGAATATTGATTCATATTTGATTAACACTGCCTAGTTTGACCGTTTTGATCAGAGTTCACGTTTTAGTTGGACTCTTTTGGCTGTGATTGGTTGTTCGTCTTCATGTGGAGTTTTGTAAATGCCGATAGTTGCACTAAAAGGAGGCAGAGGAACCTGATTTTCCACAGATTCACAAATTTCCCTACTGCCCAGATATAGTGACAGTTTATGCAAATATGTTACATATTTTTACAAGTTATTTGCTGGGTCCTTTAATAGAGATGTCAACCCAGGTTTACTGTAATTTGTCAATATATTCAAAATAAACTGAGTATCTGAGTGCTGACTGTCTTTCACAGGTTTGGCTGGTTTGGGAATGCTCAGGATGTTTCCAGGCCGATATTAAATTATTTTGGAGCCGGATTGTGTCTGCTCAGGTAAACTGTAGAGTCTCCCTCCTTCTTGCCAGTGCTATAGTTTAATAGTTGCAACAAAACGGTGATGGTATTTCAGTTTGAGTGCTATTTTGGACATCCGAGGATAGATATGACATTTGTGTTTGTTCCAGTGGTCTGATTTTCTTCTTTGTGAAAACTGATGTGGAACTGCATCCCAACTCTGATTCAATTCCATTACTTCTCGACAGAGTGAGTACATTGATTAGATGTTAGTTTACATTTCTCACCTCTTTTGTCATTTCTGACTTCACTCAAACCTCAATCTATATACACACACACACACACACACACACACACACACACACACACACACACACACACACACACACACACACACACACACACACACACACACACACACACACACACACACACACACACACACACACACACACACACACACACACACACACACACACACACACAGAGAGAGAGTTTGTTCTGATGGTGCTTTATTGGACAACGTGACTTAATAATTCATATTTTTGCAGAGATCAAATTCATGCAGCTATGGTCCAAGTTCCTCATCGTTCTGGATGGATGTCATCGGACCAAAGACCAGGCGGTTCATGTGAGCTCAACTCATTAGCAGTCAGTGAGCTGCGTGCACATTTATTGTTCTTGCAAGCTACAAGCATCGACAAGGGCAGGTTTATGAAACATGGGGTTTGTTTGATCATCAATAGAAATGTTCCCCCAAGGAACAAGGATAGAATTTGAAGCCTTAGTTTCTACAGCTGCTGGCCTGCTTGGGTTTTAAATGTAACATGATTTGTCTCTTGGCTAGTGTTTCTTTTTGAGTTAATGTACTTAACCTTTCTTTAAGACATCACTTTGATCCCACTTAGGAAATGTATTGCAGCCTTGCAACAGCAAATTTATATAATAAGCAGGAGGAAATGTAAGCTCTCGCTGAAATGAAGCAATCAAACAGCAGATATCCTTAAATGAAGGCAAAAAATAACGCTGGAAACATAGTGATAGACTTTAAAAGTGCATGCGAGTATAGCGCCCCTAGTGTAAGTAATGAAATAGGTGTGCACATCTAAATATATGATACCATGCGCATGTAATGAATCAATTTGGTATGCAATGGGGAAATTCAACTGTCAGTGGAGTTTTGAAATGCATCCATCATGTCACTCTGGTTAGAGGCTGCCTGCTTGCTGCTGTGTCGGGCCTGCTGTACGGATCCTCCTTTGCACCCGTCCTTTACATTAAGAGCCATTCATCATGCCCTGACAGCATGTTCCATGGAGCCAGTGACTATGGTATGGCTTTAAGTGTTTGATAACTGACCTCACTTTTACTTTTTTTTTTTTATTTTGAAAGATGCTATTGATATATCTTACTTTTAATATAAACTGGAACAAAGGTTTAAGACTGTATCACACCGTTGGTCTATAAATAACACTGGATCCTCCAGCGAACCAGGTTTAATATCCAGTTTGCTGAGAGACTCTAAAGTCATTGTCTGTATGTTAGCTCAAGGATCAATATGAAGTATTTCTTCTCTTTTGTAGCTTTAGCTCTAACTTTGATATTGGCTGTAATGACAGACTTCTTAAAAGCAACGAGAGGAAATTGATTTTTTCATTGCAAACAGAAAACTACAAATTCTTATTTCAACTTCTTCACAGACCTCGACTATGTTCATGCGCAGTGCTCTGGCATTTTTGTCGCAAGCACGGTGTACTTTGCCATCTATTGTGCTGCCATGAATAACAGGCCCAGGATCTACTCCCGAGTCATCCTACCAGGTAATCCACACTTTATCATTATATGTTGAATCATTATATTTGTTAAAACTAATGCTCGTTTACACTGAGTTACCACTTCGCAAGATGCACCTGTGCAATCTAATGCATTTAATACTGATGACCGTCTGTCAGGTGTTCACCCTGTAGGTATTGATGGCATCCTGAGCGTATGTGCTCTAGTGAGTCGTACTAATGGTTCGGGACCCCCCTAGGATCCCAAGATCAATCTTGGGGACGCAAGATCAATGCAAAATGTCCTTCTTACGAGGAACATTTTGTCTGCAACTATAAAGTCTGCTGTGTGCGTTGTATCGTTCTCAAGTACTCTCCTGTCTCCTCTTGCTCTTCAGGGCTATTGTCTGGATTGATGTGGGCGTTGGCCACGTACAGCTGGTTCCTGGCCAATAACTACCTGAGTCCAGTCATTACCTTTCCTATTGTCAGCACAGTAAGTGCAACATGCCCTGAAAGCTGAATGGCCTGGGAAATTGAAATATGCAACCACTTGAAGTTGGCCAGCTGCAAACCTTGGCAGACCAGCATAATAAATTGATCACTTCAGACATATTTTTGCATCTAACTGAGCGGTTTTCAGCCAAGCATGATTCATCTGAGATTTTGAGATGTCTGTCTCTGGTGGTGCTGCTACAGAAAAGCGTATGGAGTGTCCAGAATAATAAAAAAAGTTAATTTCCCATAAGACCATCACTGCTAAATAAATGCTGTGGCTATCTGCACATTATATTTTTGACCTAAATGAAAGATGACTGTCCAATTTAGTTTTTATCTGGAGACAATTGTAATCAACCTGGCACGCCAGATGGTCTGTTTACGAAGAACCACCTGAGAAGCACACTCATTGCACACTGAAGGCACTTTGAAAAAAACTTTGCAGGTAATAGGATGAACCACCTGTCAATCAAACGCTAAAGGAAGCGAGAAGGGCGCAGATGTATTTTCCATTGAGAAATGCCTTCAGTGCCATTAAATAAACTCCAGTTCCGATATAACTGATGCTTTTGCAGCATCTACCCAAACCTCTTTAGGAGCTGTTGCTTGATCGATAAGTTGCCTCTCCATGTCTCCACACACACACACACACACACACACACACACACACACACACACACACACACACACACACACACACACACACACAGAGCCTTAAGCTCCTCGCAGGACGCTGATTGGTCCGTGTTCTGACTTACCGAACATAAACACATTATTTGAAGCCTGGCTAGATAGATTTCGTGTGATATGTGATGCCACAAGAATCTAGCTGCCATGCAAGATGACATTTGAATTGCACTTTAGCCAGACTTTGTTGACATGATCATAAAATAATCAGTAAGAGACTTTTGGCATTGGCAACACAGGCAGACTAAAGTGCAAAAGGCATGTGTATTTATTGCTCAATTTATCAGAGTTCAGCAGCATGATGGAGGCTGGAACAAACGATGGGTTTAGGCTGTTTTTTCACTTTGGCTTCTCCCTGATGGCAGATGTTTGTGTTCAGAAAAGAGGGGCCGCTGAGAGTCTACAATGATTTCCTTCATAGCTGTTTTGTGCATGCTGGTTGCCAAACCTGTAATTTCTTATCTCAGGATCCTACAGCATTACTAAATAAACTTAATTAATTATTTAATGTATTTGTTGTATATATATATATATATATGAAGAAAACCTGTTAGTCGTGAAACTGATTTAAAAGTTAATATGAATCGTTGTTTTGTGATCAATAAACCGTTTGTTTGGTTTCTTTACTCTGTAGGGATATGGTCTGGTTGCAGCACTGTGGGGAACCTTGGTGTTCAGAGAGATTAAGGTAAGTGCCACAGCACTGATCATGTTCAACAATCTAGATCTGGTCATTCATTGTAAATTAGCTCTAATAAATGCTAGCCTTGTTTAGTAAGTGTACAGCAGCAGTTTACCAAGGAGAACATGACTTCAACCAAATGAAGGTTCACTAGTGAAACTGCCATCCAGCTGAAATTGGAAACGAGATGCTTTGATGATTGAATTCCACTGAAAAAATACACAGTAGCCACCAAACATGAGTACTGATCTTAAAGTCATGTTTTTCCTCTCAGGGGTTGGTCAACTGCTTAATCTTCACCGTAGCCTTCTGTGTTGTGCTGACCGGCTGCTTGCTGACCGTCCTCTCAAAGCTCTAATATTGCAGAAGATTGTCAAGTGAAACCAGCTAGTGATTGTAATATCTTCATTCTATACATGTACACATATTAACTTGTGGTTGAACCGAACAGAAAGCGATCTTTTGTTAGATTTGGATAAAAGTAATTTTGAACCAGTGGGGTTTGTACTCTGAGCTAACATTTGGCCACAGTGTCTTACAAGAATCACCCTCATGCTTTCTGGTTTGTTCAAAGAAGTTTGCTGTTGAACTTTGTTTTTGTTGTTGAAAAGAAGTTTTGTCACTTTTTTTTTTTTCTTTGTTTAGTTGCTACTCACAAAATGCCAACACATCACTTTTACCAGAATGATCACAAGCTAACGTTTAGTTGAAGGACTGTCTTACAAAGATGCTGCACATTTCTGTTTATCACTGGCATGGTGGTTGTTTGTGTGTCACCGTTTTGCTTTTTGGACAGCAAAATTAAATTATTCCATTTTGTCTGCTCAAAGAAGCCTTTTAAAATAAATTGCTTCATATAGAAATTTGGCAAACAGGATTTATATTTCTATCAACACTCTAGTGGTTTTCTCGCAGCTCATGGCATCACTCGTGTCTCCGCATACAGATCAGTTTGTGTGCTGCTTTGTGACATGAAAGCAGTGTGCTCTTACTTGATTTGGTTAGCGAATATGAAAGAACATAGATGAAAGCACAGAGTTGAAAGCAAGGTCCTATCTTAATAAATATATGGGGCTAATTAAATTCCATAGGAGGTGGAGGAAGGTGTGTTACTTAGGTTACGTTGCACAAGTAATCAATTAAAAGTGACTACATATTACAGATAACAAAGAATCAAATGTCTGGTTATTTATCCGATGCTTGATACAGAGACAATGCTGTTACTTGGTCTGCATGAAAGTTAAAATGTTCATGAAGAACTTCGCAAACAAGAGCTTAGGCCACAGTATTGACAAACAAAAGGAGACCAGAAGCATTAAGAGAGAACAATGCATTGGTGATTGTATAACCATGGTTAATTGTAAATGTATTACTATTATTAAAGCAATACAATGGTTGGATTTATTTCATTTGAAAATACAAACTAAAAGCCACTTGAAAATGTCAAAAGTTGGTGCCCCATAGTGGCAATCTCAGAAAAGACAAGAAAGCATGAAGCCATGCACACAGCTTAGATAAATGATTAAACATTGTTTGATCTGGATATTGTTCAAAGGTTAAGACCAATAAAGAGTTGAGATGATGCAAATCAAATCAACAGATTCCACCAAATCAAACCATTGGTGTCGGAAATAATGAAATTGTGCGTAGAAATTGACAGGGTACTTTTTGGGCCATTTTTTGGTTTTCAAATTAATTGCCAAACTATCAATTTTATATTTCACTATAATTATTTTCTTTGAGTAACCTTTTGGCTTAGATCGGCTAAACTGGTTAATAGGGTTAGAATATCACAACTTTATGATAACGGGAAGGTTAAAGTAATATAGCAGACATGTTTTGAAAAAAAACTAATATCAATTTGAACGCTCATGGCTGGATTTTTATAGTGAAGAAAGACTGGAACTATTTTGCGCCATGCCCTCATGGGATTCCCCCAGGATTCATGAGGAAGTGCCCTTTTTGTAAACATTTTTTTGACATTTACGCTTCGGTAGCCACGTCGCAGTGACAAGAGACGGACATCATACAAATGTGAGATGACACGGTTTCCTGGATTAGACGTGTTTTCACGGAAGGTGACATTTAGCTGGAAGAACCCAAACACTATGCCTTGTTTGTCATTAATCATTTTTGAGTTTTCATTAACTTTAGATGTTTCTCCATGGCAGCAAAGTCATACAATGTCCTTATTGCTGGTGATGTGAGTTCTGCTTGATTGACAGTTAAAAAGACAAGGCTCTACGTTTTCTGTTTGTTTTTTTAAACCACGGTTGAGATGTCTTGAAAGAAATTTCCAGTTTAGCATGACATAGTATTTAGTGCTACCTTGGCATCTTTACTGGGAGGATTCGTAGAGCATCAGGAGACTTGAAATTTAACTTTTTCTTTTAACAGATTTAAATCTTTCATGTCTATTGGATTTTGATATCCATTATAGCTGGAGCCCATGCTTGTTTTCACACAGCACCTATGTTAAACTTGGCAGACAGCTGTGTTCTAAACATGGCTAAGCTAACCAAACGCTAACTAAAAGTAACAACCCACTCGCACACACGATGATGTGAGGCGACACGAGATGCTCAAGGCCGTGAAGTGAAGAGGAATTTCTGAAGAGAAGAAGTTCCGAGCTGTTTTTCAGTTAATCCAAATAAACCCATGAAGAAGTTCTGAGCAGTCTGTTCAGTGCAAAACATATTCAAATCTCAAATGTTACCGACTTGCTGTTTTAGTGCATCATTTAAATGTTCAAGTTAAGTGAAAGCATGAAATGGCAAATTTAACTTCACTTTAACATTTTGTTCGAGTACAGAGAGGACATAAGAGTTGGAATTACCTGTTAAGTTTCTTTAACACAAAAAAGGATCAATATGTGTTAGGACAGGTAACTAAAACGTGGTCGTCGTGCATGGTAGTGGATGGATCATCCTCGCTGGCAATGTGCATTCAAAGGCAAATTCTGCTCCACCTTTGGAGGGTGAGGCATAACATTGAAACAGACCTCCGTTACAACTAGAGCAGCATTTGTGATGCTTTGTGACTTTATAGTGAAGAGCTTTAGGTTGAAATGAAAATGTCATAATGGTGTTGTCGTCTTAAACAGGATTAACACAGATAATTCTTTCCTTTTTAGTGATGTACATTTTGGATAACACAGTGGCAGTAAAATGTTTTGTCAGCTTAAGACATTGTAATTTTGTACATGATTAGTGTGCAGTGTATGCACACATGATGCAACAAGGACTAGCTGTTTCTAAATTAGGCACTGCACAGTAAAGGTCTGTTAACTCAGTACAAACAAGGCAAGGTATTGGCTTTGATGTTTCAAAACCAAAAGCGTGCGTACCGTGGAAAAAAAATCATGCAAAATTGCCCTGCTGCACATATTGTGCTGTAAGGTTATTGAACCACTTTTGTAAATACTTATTTTTTTTCAAAGAAATGTATCTCAATACATATTTTAAAAAACACATTCAATTGGGAAATAAGCGTATTTGTGTTCTTGCTGAGAGTTGGATAAGAAGATAGTTACCTCTCATGGTAAATATGAAGCAACAGTAGCTTAGCTTAGCATAACTACTGAAAACAGAGGGAAACACCTTGCTCGAGTCTTCTTGTACTGTTTTTACACTTTGTTTTTGAACAGATCAAACAAACTAGACTTAACCAACTAGTTAATCTGTGAGTTTTAAAGGTGGATGTAGGTGGATTTTGTGACACTACTGTTGGCAGCAGTTGAACTACTGCAAACAAATCCAGAGGATAGCCAGTAGTCAAGAGAAATATAGACTTTGGTTTGTATGAATAACAGATTAATCAAATGAAGAGAGGATACAGCAGCTGTCTCCATGACATTAATAAGGAATGAGGATCTTATATTTGGATCGGTTACACTGTCAAATTAAAGATTAATGTGAGAATACAGCACATGTAGGAACATTTAAACATAAACCTTCACAGTCAGCTGATGCCTAATTTATAGCTCATTTTAGAACATGTTTGGAGTGACGCTTGCCACCTTTCTATCAAATGGATGCTTGGTATTGGATTAAAAGTCGATGCAGATTCACATATGACATCAGTCCGTCATGGTGACAGGTGCATGAGATACTGAGGCCAGGATAGATGTCATTCACTTCAACTTTGTGGTCCTCAATCTCCATATAAACCTGTCTACCTATCAACAATATGTCTTCAGAGGCAGATTCAAGTTACAACCGACCAAAGGTTGGATTTAGATTTAGTGGTTTCATTGATCTGAAACAGTTTGCTCTCTTTTTTTTTGCTGTGGACAGAATATTTGTCTAACAGCTAATTGAACTGCTGAGTACATCGCCGCCACTTAGCTGCAGTGTGCGGGCAGAAAGTTTGGAGAGTTTGTGTTTTTGGCAAGACCGTCTTGCCCTGAATACATAGCTGCTTGTGTTAGAGTTTGAATAAAGTGTGTTTTACGATGCTTTACAGGCCATTGGGGTCCAGAGCGGGGATAAGCCAATTGTGGGTTATATTCGTTCAATCACATAAAACAGGGATTGTTGCAGACCTCACGGAGATGTGATCTCTGAGTGTATTTTTCTAGTATTGTGTATGTTTTAGACTGAAAAGCAAAACACATGATAGACGACTTATTCAAATGCACTGTGAATACTTTCATGTTTTAATTGAACTGTGGTCATTGAAGGGTAGCGTGTTCTCACTGTGTTCAATGTAATAAGAAAATCTGTGTTTTTTTGATGCGTCTGTTTTGATACTTTATGAACTTATTTCACACTAACTCGAATCCTAATATAATGATGCAATACTTCAGAATTCCATTTGATTTGAGGTGCATTTTTTTGTAAAGTTAAAGATCAATGAGTGCAATCTGTTATTTTCCTCCAAAACTCCCTAATCAAGAGAACATAACTATATTGTGTTGATCTTCAATGTAGTTAAGCTTTTCTTAAATGCTTCAGGGGTATTGCCTATTTATTTTGGCCTCCATTTGTTAATGATTTGGCAGATGCTAATGCATGCTGCTATAATGCGTCACACAAAACTCAAATGAGTGAAACAATTGCATTTTAGAAATCACTGACATCGGAACAATGCATTTAATATTCCATGAAATCTTGACTTAAACAGGATGTAAAATACCTGGTGCACTGCTCTCTAGCTTTTTAGCACTAGTGGTGACACCTAAGTCAGTTTTTCTTTTAAATATTTGTTTTCACATCACTGGCTGGCTTATGGCCATGCTGTATGTGCAGCCTTCATGAAAACATCAACACAGAGCGCAGTTTTAGAAGCAGTTTTACTTCAATGAGATGGCTGGGGCTTTTATTTTGAACTGCAAACATTTTTGTTGACATTCCTCCGTCGTGCGTTTCTTCTCCACCCTTTGAATCCATCTCCAATACTGTGATTTGTTAGCCGTCTCGGCCACAGCCTCTTGTATAAGATAGAAATATTTTTGAGTCTAAAACTCATCTGGCATGCAGGGCTAGTTCTGCTCTGTGTGAATAACATCAGTGTGTAGGTCATCTGTGGGCAAGCTTCAAAAAGGTCTAATTAAAAGGAACAATTTACTGTTCTACTGATGTTTTCAGAGTCTTATTTAAAGAGCACATGTCCTGCCCCAGTATTACCTCCAAGCTGTCATTCACTATATAAAGACTTCCATAATTTGAAGCCCTTTTAGTATATTACCAAAAGTAAATTGAACCCACAGAGAGCTTTGTTCTCCATTTATTTCATGGGAAACTATAGCCCTTCTTTTATGTCATCACAGGACTTCAAGCTCTTGCTAAATCAGCTACTGAGGGTGTCTCTGTGGAAACAGCTACTGTACCCAGGGTTTCATTAAAATGTTGTTAGTTATATTTCTCTCCCTTCATCTCACGCTCTCTCCCTTAATTTCTCTAATCAGGACCCTAGCTCCGACAGAAGCTCTTACTAAGACACAATTAGGCCCCTTGTTATAGGATATCATGTCTGAAGCTGCAGTTGTAGTTCGTGAATCCATGTAGACTCATATTTGCATGACTAATGGTAATTTCAGTCCGTTATTTCTTGCACATATTTTATTTTATTATTTATTAAAATGCTTATGGAATAAGTACGATGTGGCTATGGTACTTTCTGTCAAGAACAGACTGCATCTAATCTCTTTTTCCAGGGAAATGCTCTCGGCATGACTAGGGAGAAACAGTGAATTAGCCTGAAATGAATAAAGCTTAGAAACCTGGTCATTACAGAGCAACAAAGCCCTCTATACAATAGCACCAACTCTCAGCAGAATAAAAACAACTTTGCCATTTGTACTTTAAATAAGACACTAAAGAGAATTTGTAAAGAGACCTTCTCTCTCACTGTACATGTACACAAAGCCATAACAACTGGAACTGCTATGGCTGCTTTGTCTAAATCTTTAAAGGTGGTTGAGGGTGTTCACACAGCGTGTTGTTGAGAAAACAATCAAAAGGTGCAATGAGTAACTTTTGAGCTTCTGGTTACATCACATGCTCAGTTGTCAAGGAATGGTAATCGTTCAAATGGTTTCTGAGCACTTTCAGCACGTCTTGTCCACGTTGGCGTAAAAAGCGGAGATACTCGAGGTTGGAATAATCTCACTATAAGGTTCAGTAAGCTTTTATATAACTGGTAGCTCTAATCAAGCCATCTGATTGGTTTAAAGCCGTGATATAATGCACAGCTGCTATATGAACTCCTTCGCCTGCACTTTCAGTATCACTCGGGGTCAAAGAAAAAGACGTTAGACTTATGTGTCGTCATGGTTGCTTAGCGACAGGGTCACAGGGATCACTTGTGGCAACAAGGAACTACTTTCAGATGTAGGAAAAAGAGCTCTCTAAAAATTCTATGAATTGAAAACACCTCAAGTTAACACTTAGGTTGATTGAGCAGTGCCCTGAAGTTCAATGCATTACATTTCTTTAGGTTGATGTCAAACTTCCTACTCATGCTGCCATCAACAGAATGGATGGTACATGTGGAAGCAATGCATGAATCAAGACACAGCTGTGTGCTTCAGTCGCAATCAGCTTCAATGGCCAAGTACGCGTGCACATTTGTTTGTTTTTCTCATCTCAACGTACTTAACAGAAATAGAAAACAGCTGCTAGGGATGAGAACAACAAAGCTGGACAGATACAAGTAAAGAATAGACTGTTGTACACAAGTAGTGTACTATCTATATATATATATATATGTATGTTTAGTGCATGTTGGTTGATTGTTGCAACATTATTTACACCTCTTTTAAACACAGCCAAAATGGAAATTACATGACACTTAAATGAATTTACATCTTTGGCATTTTGACAATTAGCCAGTACAAACCAACCCAAGACTGTGACGTCAAAGGAATATTTCATGTGACAATTTGCTGCTTTTCTTTGTGTCACGTGATTATAAATAAAACATCTTTAGGTTTTGGACTGTTGCTTGAACAGAACTAGTAATTATGTCACATTATTTGGGCCTTTTGGAAACTGTGACAGCATTCCTTATTATTTCCTGACACTTCATTACCCAAACAATTAATCCATTAATTGAAAAAACTAATTATAGAATAATCAATAATGAAAATAATCATTAGTTGCTGCCCTTCTATTATTAGAATGAAAACAACAGAATGACTGTAAGAAACGTCATAGCATATCATAAATGTTTGCCTCAGGGAGCACATTGTTTTCTCGGATGTTTAGTTTTTTCTCTGTCATGTGGTTCTCATTATGTCCAAACGGCTTTTCAGACTTCACCAGAATATTTAGGCTGCATGTTGGTGTTTGCGGCTGTAACAACTTCAACTCAGCTTAATTGACTCAATTATTCAAAAGGGGCTTAGTGTTTCACCCACAGTTTATCATCTTTGTACCATGTGCCTTCTCTTTTTCTTTATCAGTGTTGTAATACCCAAGATGACTCTCTCTGAAACAATACGCAAAGGTACTAGAATTTCAATAGAGAGTTGGGCAAACGCCGTAAAGGAATGCTGAAATTGGTTTTAAAATTGCCATTTTTGTATCTTGCAGAAGATGATATGGGCGAAAGGGTTTCCGTTTGTAAATGAGGCCTATTTTGGACTTTTTTCTGTTGACACTTGTATTACAGAAAAAAGGTACTTTGATGTTATTGAAATTCTCCCTCTATTCATTTTTTGTATAGCTCTGTCCTCTATCTCATGGTATGTGATGGTATGAGTCCACTGAAAGAAAACACTACACACCCTCTGTGGTCTGAACATATTAAGTATAACAACCAGTACTGACTTTTCAGCAGCGTGGATCACTGGGTAGAGATGGTCGTCCGGTAACCGCAAGGTCAGCGGTTCGATCCTTGGTTGATACGTGTCCTGTGTCGAAGTGTCCCTGAGCGAGACACTGAACCCCTAACTGCTCCCCGGTCACCTGTGTGACCTGAGACCAGGTTGTTCCAGGTATGTTGTGACACTGTGCACCAGCCACAGTGCATTCATTATTGCACTATGAAACTGTTTGTTACAAACACAAAATGATCGAATATGCAAAAGCACATATGCAGAACTCCTGAAAAGGTGCTGTTCCTTAGCACCCACTTATAGGTGTGAGATTGGTTTATTATACAAGGAGGGAATTTTCTCCTGAACTCCTTCGGCAATGTGGGGATATGTTTTTATGCATTTTCTGATTTCACTTTGAGTCCTCTTGATAGTCCTGCCCTCCTCCACTTTAGCTGGTCCACCCCGAGGCTGAGCAGTTGTTGCTCATCTTGATGAGCCGTCAGCTTTAACACGTCATATTGCCTGAGGATTAGACAAACTCAACTCAAATCTAAAAAGCCACTACAAGAGCTGAAAAAGCAGACGGTAAATGTCGGGGATTTCACTGTAATGCTGTTATAAAGCAGCGCTTTGAACGGGTCTCATCTGCTGCATTTTCTGTTGTTCCTCGCATCTTTCCACCATCGTTGTTGCCATAGCGTCACAGTATATTTAGTTTGTTCATTTGAGTGTAAAGGATCCCATTCATTTCGGCTTTAAAGCTCATCTGGGTAATTTCATGTCTGTGTCTTCAACAGGCAGAATGTATGAAATATTTGAATTTTGAGTACTGTAAAGCAAAGCCATTCGTTGTGCGTTTGTAGGATCTGTAACTGCTTGTGTGGACAGAGTTGGTGAGAAACAGCACATCACATGCTGCTATTTCCCTCTCCATTGTCCCTTCATTACCTCTTGTGCAACAGGTTCCCCATCAACGACCACACCCAACACACAAACACAAAAAAGCATTTTTTTTGTTTTTGTTTGATTTGACATATGTGATTAACATTAAACATATGTTGCTGTGTTTAAACGAGTATTTCGTAGAGCAGCCTCAGTGAAAAGCTTTGTGTCTGTACTTTGAAAGTAGCTTTGAAAGTAACTACAGCTTCTGTCCATCAGAACTCTGTGACATATGACAAACTATTAACCTCAAATGCAATTTTCTCTTCAATGTGAGGAACAGAATATGTTGTGACCTTTTGGACACACACAATCGAGGTCTTGCTTTGACGATCTATACTTTTTTTTCTTGGCTCTGGTGAAGGACATGTTGAAATCAATTGTACTCAGCCTGTAAAGTAACAATACAATGTCCATATAGTCGATGCGCTGCAGCCTTTGAAAGCCCACTAGGCAGATAAAATGCTCAGCTCAGAGCCCTGAAGCTCCGGCTCCATTCCTGCACAGAGTGCTACCGCTTGTTTATTCAAAGTTTAATAATATTGAATGTGTTTTATGTCCAAATTATAAATTTAGGCTTTATAATAAAAGCAACTTTATTTGTACAGCTCAGTTCAGAGCAGAATATGCAAGGTGCTTTACAGAAAGAAGAAAAGGACAAAGAGTGAGATAAAAGTGAGAGAGAACAACATATATTTTGAAAAAGGTATCAAGTGTAAAATCCATAAAAAACAAGAAAGTGCCAAAGGAAACAACTGATGTGGTCTTTCAGCACCTTGACAACCTTGACAGGAGGTTGAGGAGATAAATCAGACACGCCTGTGAGCTGGGGGAGTGGAGAAGAACTGACAAAAGCAGCATAGAGGCAAACGGAAGAAGAGTGACAGTGGCTAAACAAGAAGATACAAGTTCGATCCCACTTTTCTAAACATCTTCAAAAGACGGAAGCAGTGACGTACATGAAAGTATAGAGCCCTTGGCTTCCCTGGACAACAAAGGGCTGCTGGAAGTGTGCTGATCCCCGGAGCAGGTAAGGATGAATATTGTTCTACTACTTCTTTGACCTGCTCAGATGTAGCTGTGGAAACTTTCAACTCTCCAGGCTTCTCATATTGTCCTGCCTCAGGTTTAAGGTGCTCATCTTACCCTGCTCATTACCATATTGAACAGGTCTTGATATCAATTAACGGTGCCAATACTTTTACCCTAACACCATCCCCAACTTCAGTCTTCGGGCGGCTGTTTATTTTACACATTTCTCATCACTATTTCGAGTCCTTGACGCTCATCCTCAACTAAAAGACAGCACGTTCCGCCACAAATTCAGCTCAACTCTCGGGGGTGAAACATTCCTCAAGGTTTCCCTCATCTTGAGCGGACACAGACGGAGGGGGAGCAGATCAGGGCCAGCGGGAAAGAGATGGACGGTCTGTCTATAGCTAATCACACACACGGCTGGAAAATCTTGAAAGGATATGCTTTGATTCAAGTTGGAGGAAGATCTGTCCTCTTCAGCTTTAACGAATTTAACCCTCTCTGGACATAAAATAATCACCCACTGCTTCCAGTCCCTTGAAGGCTCAAAGGAGTAAGATTTGCATATTCAGTTGCAGAGTACCATCGTAAATACAAAAACATAATCAAAATGAGCACATTACTGACTCTGCTTCTTCACTGGAGTCTTTGTGCTTTCTCACCTCGCAGGTTTCCGTGGATAGTGGTTGTACCTTGATCATGGCCTTGCCTCCTGCCGTGGTTCTGACATATGCATTCTGTCCACGACATCTATTGCACTTCTGTCCATCCTGATAGAGAGATCCCTTCTCTGTTGCTCTCCCTAAGGTCTCTTCCTCTTTTCTCCCCGTTAAAGGTTTTTTTGGGGGAGTTTTTCCTGTTCCGATGTGAGGGTCGCGAGACAGAGGATGTCGCTTGTGTACAGATTTTAAAGCCCTCTGAGGCAAATTTGTGATTTTGGGCTATACAAATTAAATTGAATAGAAGGAGGCAACATATACGCTAGCCAGATGATGAGATACGTCAGACATGTTTGATGCATCTTATTTATAATACAACTGAGTGCTAAGGTTTAGAGTCATCATGAATTATTTAACAATGCTTAGGTTAGACAAGACCAGTAGTGAATTAATTCATTCATCCACACCAAGAGGCAACCTACGGCACTGAGAAATGAAGCCAACGCAGTGTCACAAAATGCACTTCATCAGATGGCCACTTGAGGCTGGCTCCAAAAGCGAGTCAATCCCCAGAGACCCCCGTGTTCAAATGCCAAACTTCACAGCAGAAATGAACATGTTAACAGCTTAGCACGAAAGATTATTTTGTTCTCTAAAGCTAATTTCCATGTTTGTGGCAACTATAAACTGTATTTAGACATAAAGTTAGACATAATTGACTGGTGGGTGCCGTCTCAGGTCACTAGTCTGCTTTGCTGCGTCACCCAGGACGATCCACCTACTGGAGTTACACTGGTTCGTCACTGCTTAGGTGGCGACGGTCGGTTCCACCCACTTTGAGCTTTACAAAGGCTCTTCAGAAACCTATGGGTGACGTCACGGAGGCTATGTCCATATTGTATACAGTCATTGAGCACTCATGAGGACAAATTTAGATGTCCTCTCCCTTTTTATTCGCCAGAACTGAGCTGTGAAGTCTTAAAAGTCCTTATTGTTTGGGAAACACTTTAAAGCACTTGAACTCATTTGCTCAAAATGATAGACTGTATTCCAGGTCCAGTTTGTGTTAGACAGTGTGTCTGTTTACATTCATTTCAAGTCAGTTCCCCTTATCTGACAGTGAGGACAACACAAATGTCTCTTATCGGTTTTGACAGACGCAAAGTTCAACAGATGTAAGCCTTTGCTGAGTGATGGACATGACACCAGCAGCTCGGAGCATTCCTTTCTTTTATTTCATTTATTTGAAAGCCTTAAACAGACGAACACGATGCAGCGAACATCAACATCACAGAGAGACGATAAAAGAAGGCATAACGAGTCCAATTTTACAAACTGAAAAGGGCATCCAAAAGTTTCCCAGCAGGTCACTTGCTGGTTCTGATTTTATATACGGGATTCAGAGCATTAATGTAGCAGCAAACACCTATTTGTTGCTATGTGAAGGTAAGTGTTGTAATCAGAGTTCCTGTGCATGTTAGTGCATGTGAGCGTGCCCCACTGGCTGGGCTCATGGCCTCCACAGCCAACAGCTGTGCTCATACAGCGGTTACAGCTGATAACGCCTCCCTGTCGCAGCGTGGAGGTGTAGCGCCCATCCTCTGGTTCCCCCTCAGGTAAACACTGTTTGCTCTGTCATCACTGTTGCCGTTGTTTGCACTGTTCGTGTTGTTTGCACCGTTAGCTCCGAGCTGCCGGCTTAGCCGTTGCCATGTTGAGAGCCGCATGGAAATAGATAATGTCAACCTTAAAGAATCACGTGGCTAACGACTCATGACAAAAATGTCAACGTTTTTCAGTGAATGTGACACAAACGGCAGTCTCCTGGACCAAAGTCCAGTATTTCTTTCATCCATCTGTGTGGACTATCTTGCACTTTACACTACGTCACTTTTTCTTTTGTGTAGTAGGGATGCGAGTGTGTTGACTTTAGTTAGTTGCAAGCCTGGTGCGTCGCATGCAGACGCTAAACAGTGCATCAGTGTCGGACACCGAGGAGCACTGACCAAGCTATGAGACTTGACGCATGGGAGTGAGGCGGTGTCACCATTCTATAGTGTGTCCACTGGTCCATTGGTAACAAGGTTATTTTTAAATGCCCAGGGCATTTGTTTGCAATTGTAAGAAAAGAAAAAAATGAAACCAGTAAATTGGACTTTTTTTAACTTTCATTGATATTGGTATCAGCCTCAAAAATCCTAGTCAGTCAAGCTATAACCTTGAGATCCTAAGAAATACTCTACAGGGTTTTCTACAGGGTTTTGTAGCTTAACACTATCCTGGGGGAACCCCTCTGTATAAATAATGATTATAGTAAAGCTTGTAGTTTGCAAAGAGAGAAAAAGAAATCAGGAAGACTATTAATGACAAGTCGACAACCTCAGAGTACTGATCGTTTTCTTAAAGCCTGAGGACTCATTTCAAGGATGTTCTCTAAAATATAAATAGTTCATTAAAATTCAATTTAAAAAGTGTAAAAACTATGAGATCAGGAGTAACACATCTGTCAGGAGAGACATATCCATTCACTGTCCCTCACTCTACTGCCATCTACTGCATCTATTACTGAAAATATCACTCTGGTGTCCACTGTGTCCCATCCGGATGTCGTCCTCTTTCACTCGATCACCACAGCAAGCACTTAATGTTCACAATGTGGGTCAAAGTGTAACAGGCTGAAACAATGAGTAAAACCTCTCTTTGTCCTTTACCTTCCCATGAGCTTTATATGCGATGGAATGAGACATTGACCACATGACCATGTGAATACTGATGTAGAGACACATTTCTCCTACTTTGCCTCAAGATCAAGCTGTATAAGTTATGGCAAAGCCCCACTGAGGCCTAATTTGGTAGACGTAACATGTTTTGCTCCAGGCGGTAGAAAAGTAATGTACGCATTTAAATATGAGAACTTGGATTTTTTGATTTGGTAAAATTATAAATAGGGAGTCATATAAATAATATAAGTATAACAGTCCTTCACTACGTTTTTGACTTAAAACTAAAAAAGATAGTTTTCCCTTGCAAAATTCTTGCCAGCCTATTTGGGAATCTGTTTTCTGCAGTTGTACCAATGCATTTCCAGTAAATCATGTCTGCATGAAATAGTGCAGACTGAAGTTTAAAATGCAATCTGCCTAATTGCAAACATTGCAATGCATGCAAAACAACACAGCACCTAAACATGCAGTACCACAGACGTGACTATACTATAGCATCATTGTTGTTTTTCCTTCCGCCGCTGTTCCTCCTCCACTCTCCCTCCGACTCATGCTATCGTAAAGAGGAATATATCATTTGCTATGCATACACAATCAATGACAAAGATTATGATTACCCTCATGTAATTTGTAGATGCTCAGACACAGTGTCAGATTTAACAATGTTGCCCTTTAATTAAAAAATCATTTTTTTCATCCTCAATAAATGCTATGCGCTTTTCATGAGTGAAGCATACAGCTGTTTATGTTGCTCTTAAATTCGTCTTTGTCAGTCGGCCTTGATCTTATCCAATTATACAGTATATGTGGATAGAAGGGACATTGACATTTGCTTTCTTGCTTTTACTTTCTTTCATTTTCATTCTCAATTTACTATTAACTTAATTAACTTCCATTGTATCTAATTCATACTGGTTTTATATCCAGAAAATCTTGAATAGGGGGAAATAAAGCAATCACCAACACAATTTGTGGCTCTGAACATTGCAGCTGTATTTGTTTAGTATGCCGCAGTTTCTGCTGAAAACCGTGGATAGAATTTAGCATAACAAACAACCACTAAAATTAATTAATAAATTATGCCACCAGTCGTCCCTATCCCCTCTTATCTGCACTGGCTGTTCAGCAGCTTTTGTCAAGAAACACATTACAGTCTCCTCACTGACTGGCCGTTTCCCACTCATGCAGGCTCGTATTGTCGGCCATCTTTTGACACGCCTTTTATCATTTCAGAACAGAACTTTATGAAAGCAATTGAGGTGCATTTACTCCCCATTTAGTGGGTTGAAGTCTGCTGCCAGATGGGACTAAGCAGCATTTTGTATGAATTGAACAACAACAAACACTCGCCCCAAATACCGCCTCAGGTCATCGATTCTAAACGTGCGCTCCTTTGTATCTGTTCATATGGTGTATTTTCACTGTTCGTATTTTCGCTTTCATGCGTGTTCCTTTTTGTGTGCATTGTTGTAACGGTTTATGTTGTCTGTTTGCTTGTTTTCTTCTCTTTCTTTGCGCTGGAACTGAGCTACCATGCTCTTCTCAAACCATTAACACCAACACGGTTGCATTGCAAAGCATCTTGTATCAGCTCAAGCAAACCACTGCTATCTATGTTTGATTATCACTGCAACCCACACTGCAACCACTTCAAAAGGACTGGCTTTTAATGGATGTACATTAGTGATGACACTGTACCCGTATAAGATAATCTATTAATATATGTGTCCATTAATGGCTTCTCTTTTTTCCCACAAAGTATACGGACAGTGAAATTAAGATTAAAAAGTACATGGATCGTATAGGCAGAGATCACATGTAGTACATTTGCTTTTAAAGTTCTTGCAGATAATTTCCAGGCAAAAGAAAAAAAAAATTTAGAAAAAAAAAATGTTATTTCTAAACGTTTCATTTGTGCCCTCTTTTAATTCTACCTCTGAAACAGTAAATACTAGTGTTCATGCTTGGTGTCTCTCTGACATGGTGCCGTTAGCGCATGTCATGAGATGAAAATGCACTATATTGCAATGTTGGACAAGCTCCACAAACTACGTTTAAACCTACAAGAAAAAGGTTCTAATACCACAGTTCCATAAATGGCACAAATATCCTGGATCATTTAACCGCCTACCAACACCCGATCAAAACAGAAACTTCACTGAGTGTGAAACAGAAGTCACTCTTCAGGTTATATCAGTGGACATGTAGTACATGCAGTGGCTCTCCTCCAGCACAAAGGACTTCAAATGAAACTTGACTTTCAAGCGCTGACTCTCAGCTTTGCTGGTCTTCTAAGGAAGAAGATATGCACTCACTGAGAAAAGGATTTGTTGCATTGTTTGCCATTGAGTGTGTATAAAATGTATTTATCTGATGTGGATGTTAAGTTTACCTCAGCTTAAAGCTGAAGCCAGCACTGTATCCTCATAGTCATTAGCTGTGTGGCTCAGCCGTCTAAATGTTGAGAGCAGTTTGGACGCAATTTATATGCTACGAATTCTGTATTGAGCTAATATAACCAAAACTGCAATATTTCCCTAACTTTAACTATTTTTCAGTAACCTAAACATACCACATGAGATTTAAACTTTTGTCTCTCATGTCAAAGTATTGAGCTTTGCAGATTCAACCAACCAGAGTTCTGCCAGAGCTTCTTTGCATTGTCAAGACATGTTTAATCCCAGCAGCAATTAGGTTTTCCCATATCTGTCTCAGCATTTATTCTCTATCTCTTCCTATTTATTATCTCTATTAACTTTTTTTGTTGAATTATTGTGCAAAGTAAGAAGAAACCAAACCAAACATTTTGTTCAGATTAAATGAGACATAATACAACAGAACCAAAAACTGTAACTTCACTTGAAACATCATGCTCATTCACACGGGTAAACCATCAACCAAAACACACCATTATCTGTTTTTCTGTTTCCTGGTTGTGGTATAATTAAGAATGATAGAAAAGCGGTTTCAGCATGTGATCTGTTGTAGACTAGATGATAACCACCAAGTACATGGTATCTTTTCCCTTCGTAGTTCAATGGATGTCACAGACAGTGCTTTGATACAGTCATGACTGTTGACGCAACGACATGATCAGACACCTTGGTTCACACCTTGATGCTTGTTGTCAAGCATTGTTCCTGCAGGAGCATGTTGGAAGAGGAGTACACAAAAATAGTATCACACTGTGACAGGTTTTTTTCAGACATGAAGTAGGAAACATTTCAATGGTGATACATCTTGATTATCATCAGATTTATTCAAGCTGGTTTGGAGCATGATTCAAACAGCAGGTGAAAGGAACTCATCAACATGATCTGCCGTTTAGCAACTGTTAATGCCCCCTATTAACTGTGAAGATGGCAATCAAAAGTTGGGGCTGGTTTATCTTTTGATCCTCACCTTTGCATAAATCCCCTTTTGTTTTTTTACATGAAATAACTGTGATGATAAGGTTTATTTCAAAATGTGATGTAGCATAATTAATTGATTGATATCTGCAAGCCACAAATAATTGCGCTGCATCTTCTAAGCTGTATTGTCTGACATTATCTCAGGGTTTTAAGATAGTTTCTTTTTATTTGTTCCATGAGAGCATTGTCTCATTTTAGAATAGATCTCATCATATATATATATATTTAATATGTATGGCTGATTGATCCTCTTATTCTTTCATGCTACACATTTTGTCTATAGCCAAAATAATAAAGTAGCACCAAAGCAGGTATTTACCACAATCAGTTTGTACTCAGATCCACAAAATAAGTCCAGCTGTCCCGATTATAGAGTACATTCTGTCTTAACCTTTATGAACTTTTTATAATCAGAGAGAATTATTATGTTAATGTAATCTGCAAGATCTTCTGCAATGCTACAGATCACTGCAAGAAGATGAATTCACGACTGAATAGGTCGCTGATCACGGCCGCGGTGCCTATCAAAAATCTCATAATCCTCAATTCCCAATTTCAGGATGTTCTGCATCTCTGCAGCATTTGCTGATATACTGCTAACATATCCATCTTCCACCTGTGCTTATTCATGACATCGTGAGGTAGTTTCTAATTTGTTTTATAAAGTATTGAGAATGCCTTTTCATTATGGTTAAGGTGTGAACGCAAATTTGCTTTAACGTTACAATTCTGTTGATGCATTGATGCAGGATGTGTTATGATAATGCTTTGCCTGGAGTCGGGTGGCAACTAGCAATAACAAGAACCACATCAGTAAAAAACAAATATGATAGATTATTAAAAAGCAAAATAACCAAACCGTTGAATCTACATTATTGCACAAAGGAAATATTGATATTGAACAGTTTAATTGATATTGCACACGAGTGAATTGTTTCTACTGGAGCTGTGTTGATTTTTACGCGTGACAGCAGCAGGAAGCAAGGAGCTCCAGTTTCTCTCCTTCATACCACAAGTGACGCAGCCTCTCACAAAAGAAGGTCTTTATAAAGCCTGCATGCATCAGAGGTGTACAATTCATGCTGTCGTAGTGTCAGGGACATCCGCTGTCACATCCTAGTCGGATTGTATGATAAGCACCGTAGTTGTCTTTTCCTAACTCCTCACAAAGTCTCCTTCACATCTTTCTTTAACCCCATGAGGTTTTCCATGGAGGTCAAGGAAAAGTGGTTAGGAAAGTTTAAGACTTTAGGGGGGGGACATTGGGATTGGGCCTAACTGTTGTGTCCCAGTCCAGGTCAACAGATAATTACTATGACTATATGTAGCTGGTAAATCTCCTGTATGTTTGTACTCCTCTCGCTGAAGATGATGTATGGAGGCAGAGAGCGGTGTGTGCTGCCTTATTTCCCGTGGGATCCGCAGGTATTTTGGTAAGCACGTCCTGATGAGCAGGCTACACTTTTCAACTTTTCCTAGAAACGCAAATGCATTCAGGGAACCAACTTTTCTTGCCTTATAGATATATTATTAGTTACACATATTATTTACAGGTGGTTTGGAATAACTGATACTGCTAACTTCTCTTTTGGCCTAAAACTGCAGGCCTAAACAGGTTTGTGTATGTTCTCAAAATGTGGTAATGTGAGTCGTCGAGTCCATGGTAGCACCGCTCGGACTCCGTAAAGAGGACCCGCTCCTTGTGTAGATATAAACGGCTCATTCGAAGCTAACGACAACACAATTCTTAGTTTCAGGTGATATTACACTGATGAAAACATTATTTTCCATTTCTGCTAATAGATTCACCGAAAACCTGGGCCTTTCAAACAGAAGTGTGGTATATCTCAGCCAGTTGGCGTATGAATCACACAACAATTTCCAAGTCATTTTGTGTGCAACAAGAACACCTTTCTTGCTTTTTCAATGTCATTTGTACGCCATATAGTCTGTACTGACAGCAATGGAAACGCATCTGTGTGAATATGCTCTGCTCTGAATAAGTGAGGTAGTCTAAAATGTGACAGGGACCACTTATGTTGGGCAGGAGGCAAGCAATGCAGGATTATCCCACAGCTAAACTGATTTAAGCCTAATGCACTGCTGCATTATTATTCTATTTTCTTTCCTGCGAGACCAAAAGTTCAAAACCGGTGCCGTTTTTTTGCCAAAGCACAACGGCGACCGTTTCACGGTAATGACGTGGCATTAAATGACACTGAAAGCCTAAACTGCCTAATGACATGCAGAAATGTTATGCTATTAATATGCCCTCACATCTGATTGTCTATCTAATGTATAGCTGCCATGTTCAGAGCCACAATTTCGGAAAGTACTATTTCTGTGACCTTAAATTAATTATAGAACCTCTAGAAAGCTATGAAACATTCTGTACAATTCCATCTTTATAAGAATGTTCTTGTTTCTCTCAAGGTCTCTGCACAAAGAGTGACTGCAATAATTGAACTGTACAAGCGGACAATTTGAAGCATAATATTGCAGCATTCATTCACACTGATTTGAGTCTTTCTTTATTCAAAAGATCACCTTTTCATTTCCCCTGCTGCGTGTTTAAAGAATCTGTCAAAAAGATTGGCGGCAAATATATCAGCAGTCAGCAGGGTCCTTCTTTGTCAAAGTTTCAGATTCCCACAAACTATAACAGATTAGAGCTGTCGCAGATAAGATTATATTCAGACACCCATAGCTTTTCAGAACATTAAACACTGCAATAGCATGCCCCCATGACTCTGCAGCTCTATCTTAATATTCATCAAAACATTAGCTGGTGTCATCAGTGGCAGAAACTACACTTCCTGACCAATAATTGCACAGTTTTCTAATAAAACAGCACATACAGAGACATTTTCTTTTCTTATTTAAAGGATAGACCTCCTTCCCTTTGCTTATTCTCTCACTATATTTACATCTTATACTGTGTATCCCAGTTATTATTTTTCTTGGTGTTGTGTTTTCACAGATTCTTTCCCTCCCAGGCAGTACTATTTCCTTTATTTTTAGAGGCGAGTCAAATCAGGAAAGACTTTTCATGGATTTGTGAGTATTTTTACGTGATACCTCGATACTGCACACATGCATCTGGTGATCCAAGCTGATTGTTCAGTAATTCCACAACATTCTACATTATACAAGAACAGCCTGCAGGGTCAGATTTAAATTCAGGTTGTAAGCTGTGATTCATTCTGTGATAGCATGGACTGACAGTACACTGAGAAAGCAGGCTCTGAAGTGAGATTGCACACTTTTCAGTACGCTCCGCCATCATTGAGGATCTTCCATTCCCTGAAATGCAGCTCGAGGAAACGAGGAGCATGGTCAGGGCAGATGAGGCTTCTCGAGGAGCTGACAGCAAAGAAACACCGGTGTATCATTTTCGGCACCTGCGACATAAGAGGCTGGATACACAGCTGAAATATAAAATAATTAACCATGGCAGGATTCTACAAATGTAACTGTTTAGTATTCATAAGTTATAGTTATTTATAATAATCCAATGTGCAATTAATCTTTCTGCCCTTAATATTTCGTCCTTGACAGGACTTGTGTTGTTATCGTTGCATGCAGGCTAACCCCAATTCTACTGCTCTAATTGTGACATGATGCTTACAAGTGCAAACGGCTGTGGATGTGTATTGATTGGGCCTATACAGATTGTAGCTCTTGCATTCAGCGCTAATTGGCTGTATTTCATGTTGTCATGTTGTCAGTGCATATATAATATCACTTGAATCATATCATACAATTCACTCTTAATTTGGAAAGTATAGTTACATTTACATTACAGTCATTTAGCTGACGCTTTTATCCAAAGCGACTTACAATTCAAATGCTATCATACCCAGACACAGCTACGGGAGCAATTTTCGGGGTTAAGTGTCTTGCTCAAGGACACATCGACATGCAACCAGTGGTTGCCGGAGGTGCCAGGGTTTGAACCACCAACCCTCTGATTGAAAGACGGCCCTGCTCTCCACTCAGCCACAGTCGCCCACGCGCCTAGTTCTTTTCATACAAATGTGTGTCGTGCTTTACACAATGAAACATATGAAGGCTGTTTATATATATATATATATATATATATATATATATATATATATATATATATTTCTCATGTCTCTTCCTCACCTTCTCTGCTCACGTCTCTCATGGGCAGACACATGGAGGAAAGGAAAGGGATCGAGGAGACACATTTTGAAAAGGAACCTCTATTTATTTATTTTTACTTGGCCCCAACTGTGACAAGTCAAATGTCAGCATCGGATTGCTGGTTTGACAGTTTCAGTCAATCGTGAATTACCTTTGACTTCAAATGGCAACCCTCTGCTTGTTCCTGCTTCCCAGTTTTGGTTCAAACAAGGTAACACATCCAAATCTTGCAATACCATCTTGCCCTCAAGGACAGTCCCGAAGTCCTCTGGTTTAAACGCCGGTATCCTGGTAACATGTATCCTCACTGTGGTCTCCTCAATGGAACTCTGGATGAGCTCTTCATGATCTGTGAACTGTAGAATGCACATTAACAAAATAAAATGCAATCAGATCACTTAAAATACATTTATGCACTATGAATATTATACAAAATGTCTGAATTCCACAATAAAGTAAAACATAGTCAGGAATGTGCACTGGCAAATCAAGGGAAAGCGGTACGAAGGACACAGACCATGTCCAAGAAATAGAACCATATAAACAACGCGTCAACCACCACCATTCCTATGTGCATGTGTGCAAATGCTATCCCTATAAAACGCTAATCTAACTAATATCGCTCCTTCATCAATGGGATCTCTGAGGAAGGGAGCTGACATTTTTTTTCCGGGGGAGTGGCAAGCTTATCCAGCTAACTTAAGTTAGCCTGCGCTGGAGCAGGTTCAAGTTTATGGATGTGTTGCTGTGGTGATTTTGCCAAACTTGGTTCGTGGAACCGAAAAGCCTGATTTATGTAATCTCATCATGAAAATGATCCGGCTAACTCAGTTAGCCTATATATAGCTATAGCTATCTTCAGAGGATCAGTACTTGTGCTGATTAAGTGCCACCGTTGTGTAAAGGAAATGATTATGAGCAGACGTCCCTTTATGCAGCCTTGCCAACAGGTTAATCAGACTCATGATTTAAAAGCAATATAGCCAATTGTTGCATTACTTTGCATGTAAACGTCACATGCTCATTCAATGCGTTCAGTTCATTTGCATAAATAGAGCTATTTTGCTATCATGGATCAGGAATAATTTGCTATAGAGCCATTTGCTCCAGCAATTCAGTTTGAGGGATTCTTTTTAATTTATTATTTATAACCCTGAGGGGAAATTCCCTCTCACTGGCAGAAGAACAATTGAAAGACCATATAAATATATATTCACAAAAGAAAGTGTCTGGTTTTGTAATTCATGAGATTGATCCTGTTCAATAATCTGCCTCTCAAGTTTTTGCACGCTCATGTTTCCATTCCTCAATTTCCATTAGCCAGTCAAAGGGTGCTAAATGCATCCTGTCAAGAATCATTTCCATATAAAGTACAAAGCGTTTTTGCAGGGAGTAAACAATTAACTGGAAAAACAGTTTCACCTCAATTCATCGTCCCTAAAAGTTAAAGTAGTCTCAAAACCTTTTGGTGTGAATCTAAGTTGGACCTTTTTCCAGATATCTGAAAGTTAGGATGAAATATTTCATGAGTTTTTTTTCAAGGTTGAAAATAAACACTGGGATTTCAAAACATTACATGTGTTCATTTTTTTCCGTTTTTTATCGTTGACAAGCCTCAGTTAGTCAGATCATTAGATACAAACAAGCCCTGTGGGTGCTTGGCAATCTACTCTCAGTGAATTACACCCCTGAAGGCATCACCAAGCACATCTTCAAATCGTGTCTCTGCTCTTGTAAAAGGGGATTGCATGTTTGTTTTGGGGTTTTGCTGCTTTAGTATGCAGAGTTATTTTTGGTGGATGCGTGTTAGAGCTCTGACTTTACAGATTACAATTGCGGGGGGAGTTTCTCTGAGATTTGAAGATAAATGATTATTTCATGTCCGCAGAGTTTCACCTCAATTTAAGCCTTTACAAGCACCTTCTTTCTGGCTGAAATGTGTACACCAGGCGTAGTAGTGATACATACACACATTAGTGATACATACTTTAGTTAAACTATGCCAGCGATAAATAAGACATACATTACAAATTAGGGCTGAGTATCAATAGTGGTGCCAATACAATACAATATTTTGTGGAATATAGACATGCTGCAATCCCAATTGTGTTTGATGGAGCTGCTTTTTGTAATGCATGGAAGTAGTTGTTGGGGTGCATGGTGGTCGTATGAAGTAGAATATTTTTACTTTAATAAAAAAATGCAGTCAGACGATGTTGTTCTGTCCATAGGGGAATCAGAACAGAAATAATCGTATGTGTCGTTCTAAAGGGCAGTTACAAAAGATGTATTATGCTGTATATTTGAAGAAGTTATTGATTTTAGATCATCGCTTTGCAACATTTGCATTTAGATCAGTAATCAAAAAGTATTTATGTTTGAACCCAGCTCCATGAAGAACCTATTTTTCTATACCATCATTTTAATCCTGACACTGTGCATGGTGGAGGAGTTGGGGAATACATTTAAATTTGAATAAATTAAATATGAAAAATGCAAATAATAAAGTTTGTTGGACTTGAACTCATGACCTCAGTATTAGTAATGATACCTTTACTGTTTAAAGGATTGACTTCTTCCACTCCTTGATTAACATGTGTAGCTCTGAAGGTGGTTTGAAGGTAAAAAAAGAAAACCTGTTGATAGTGAAACACAACATAACATAATATAATATAAAGACACTGAAATCGTAGCAGAATAATACCTCAGACTCAGCATCAGCTGAAAAGAGTTCAGACTTTCCAAAGCTAATACAGTTTTTATGCTGAGCAGGCATGTTGAATTTAGTTAGTTGCTTTTTCAGTTTGTTGCATGTATACTGTGTATATATATATATAATCCTGACATTGTTCATAGCCAAGGTTTTGAAACTGAAAATAAGCCATTATGTGTATATATATGTATGTATATACACACACACACACACACACACACACACACACACACGCACACACACACTGCAGGAGAAAGAGGTTGGAGAGGGATTTTTAAAAGCAAACAACATGACTGAATCAAGTTGTCTGTTGTAAGTATTGCTAATAAATGATACATTGTGTTACAGCTTCCTTAAACCCATGAATTAGAAAAATGATTAATAATTCAAAGACATATAGGTCAACATTGATGTCGAGTGACAATAAAAATATATGTGTGTTGAGTGAGTGCAGCAGTGTCTGTATGTGTGTGTGTGTCATCACAAACTTCTGAGTTAACATCATGTTTTCATAGGCACGACCTCTACAGCAAACATTTTACTGACATTTATGCTTCAGAATGCACAGTTCTCGTGTAGTATGTTACATGTGTCTTGTTTAATCTGCAGCACACTTGAAAAAAGGTGTTTGTTCCTGAGTGTGCTGAATATGAATAAAGATTGAAAAAAATAGCTGGAAATGTCCTTTCAAGCCTCATGCTTTGCTGCTAGATTAAATCTATCCAGGAACTCCTTGGAATACAGAAACAGTCTTATGAGTTTCTAAAACTGATGATACTCAACATGCACATCCAGTGCACACCTTTCTTATGCCGCAGAAACACATACGTCATACACATTTTAGCTAGTTAGATTTTCTATACAAAACAAATATTTCTGTGCTAAAACATTATTAGAAATGGATTAATGTACCCTGAGGCTCCCTTTTTATGAGATATATTAAAAGTGTATATCCCTCAGAACCATAACAGGTCAGTGCCACACATCATATCATATAACAGAACAAAAATAGAAAATGTAAGTCTGAATCCTTAAACAATGGAATTCAGCCTTGACAGCTGGCTGTCACATCTAATGATTCGATCAATGATAACCTTCTCAGCAACAGAAAAAGAGAAGAATCACAGGCATTGATTAATACATGCTGCGGTTCAGTCACACTTGTGTTTGCTAGATGGTCTTGCACAGATCAATACTGACACTCATGCTACCAACCGTGGGTGCAGGTGGGTGTTCAGGGCTGTTATCTAGTTTTTATGGTGGCAGTAATGTATAGAGCTCCAGATGTGTTACATATAGGGATGATATGTATGTATGTAAATTGTATTGATTCTTTACGATTTCTATTGCATTTATAAATCAAGGCATGCCCATTTAAATTAACAACCTGGCATTACCGATTTGCCTGTGTATTAGAAGCAGTAGTGCATCCATGCATACACTCCCTCTTTAAACCAAGCCAATGGTTTCAATGAGATATAGGTGTGAACCTAACAGATGGACCGTGGTTCTATTCCTGGCCCCTGCAGTATGTCAGAGTGTCCCTGGGCACACAAATTGCTTGTGTGAGTGTGCATGTGACTGGTTGTCACTCCTGATGAGCAGGTGACACCTTTGAGTGGTCGCTAAAATAATCAGAATCAGAATAGGAAACGGTTTAATTGCCAAGTATACGTTTGCACATACAAGGAATTCAGCTTATTTTGATTGATGCGTGGACATGATTATATGAGAAGCCTAAAAAAAGCCCTGTATAAATGCAGTCCTTCTACCATTTGGATACTTCACTAAGAGAGCACCAGCTGTGTCTGGAAATGTCAAGTGTGTGAGTGAATCAAAACAGTCAAGTTGCACGCCCTGAGCTGAAAGACACAAAAGTGCTCCATAGAGTGGTACTAAATATTGATCGATGCAGCTTTAAACCCCAAAGCATTTTCAACCTTTCCATGGTTGCACTAGTTAGATATTATGTTAGCAGAAATAATGATAAGATGAGCCAATACACACTGGGGTTTTTAGGCATGGATCACCCTGCCTGTCAGAATAAAGCTCCTGCTTGGGATCAAGTCTTTTATTTGAACACATATATAAACTGACAACATCCTCTGGACTTTCTCTGCTGCTTACAACTTTGAAGATTGAAATTGTATAGAACTGGAGGGAAATCTCTCAAGAAATCATGCCAGGATTGTTTTATTCTATTTGAAAAATAAAACGTGACAGCAGGTTTGCAGCAATTGTAGAGGTTGTTTACAATGCTTGTAAATGCATCAGTTCTCTAATATGGGGAGAGGTCCCTTTTACATATCATCTGCAGGGTTGACACACTGCACCTTGAGAGTTTACTGCCGACAAAAGGCATCTAATGAACGCAAATCAGCAGAGCGTGAGTTAGAATTAAATGAGTCAGAGAAGCAATTTCACATGGCGTGCTCTAAAAAGATAAAAGTAGACCGCGAAAACAGAGCTTAAACAGACTGTTATTTGTTCATTCATCCTGCAGGCGCTATACAAAACCACTCTGTCTCATATGTTCGGAGATAAAGCGCCAATGAGAAACGCCACTAAAAGACCAAACATAAATCTTTTGAGCAAACATACCCACTCCAATCTGAACTGATGGCAAGATGTTAACATGTGTAGAGATTGTTTCTTATAAAGTTGTCTGAGACCGTTATGATGTGAAATGGATTTAACAAAAGAGAAGAACAAAATCATTTTCATTCATTTTTCTCAAATCAAGCACTTTCTTGTTATTTTTTGTGTATTTTATTTTATATGGAGCCCTTATTTTACTTGAAATGAGAGAACAGTTATTTATGTATTTCTATGTATTATTTAGAATCCATCCAGTTAATGATTGTAAAAATATAATTGATGTGTACTTTCTTTATTTGATTTGACAGTTGTTGACTACACAGAGACGTCACTATAGGCTCCTTGAATATATATATATATATATATATATATATATATATATATATATATATATGGAACTAAATAGTGCAAATTACATACTATAGTATTGTTGGCGACTGTGGCTGAGTGAAGAGCAGGGCCGTTTTTCAATCAGGGGGTTGGCGGTTCAAACCCCGGCTCTAGCGCTACTGGTTGCATGTCGATGTCCATGAGCAAAACACTTAACCTCAACAATTGCTCCCGTAGCTGTGCCAACGGTGTGACAGCGTCTGAATTGTAAGTCGCTTTGGATAAAAGCGTCAGCTAAATGACTGTAATGTAATGTTCCGGACCTTTGCACGAGGATATTTTCTCAAAATGGACATTCAATTTTAATTGAATGCCCCTGCTTTAATGCCTTGATTTCCCTCCTCTGCAGAGTCCCAGATAGATTCCTCCCCCTCTCTGTTCTCTCACTCCCACCCCTCCACGCGCTGCACCTGTGCTGTCGCTGCTTCTCGCGCGTCACACGATGCCAACTTATTCATTAGACCTTCCTCTCGGTCGGACTGGGCGCAGACCGAGTCGACCTTGCGAAGCGGCCACGGGTTCTCCGCGTTCTCCTCCTGCAGCCGCTTTGTCTTATCTGCACGTGTTTATCACACAACGGAAAAGTTTTTAATTTGTACGCGCCGGTTCCCAATTTTGGACGATCAGCTCAGGACATCGCGTCTCCCTCTTTTCCACCATCACCACAACAACCTATTGATTTTCACAAAAACTTCAAGAGGGACCATGCACGTTTATGTGGCTGTGGTACTCGCTTATGGAGTGTCGGGTAAGTTCAGCAACGTCTCTTGATGACAAATGTAGAACTCGTTGAAGCTTCAATCTCTGCCTTTTTAAAAAGCCAACGCGCACAATCTGTGCTGTCTGTTCTGGTTGCTCACAATGTGTTGAACAATTGGTTTTCAAAGAAGTAGCCTTGCAGGTTATCAGAGCGACTTAACATTATATCTGCCCCGATGACGAAAAGAAAGCGTGGGAGATTACGAGAGATTTATTTTAAGATTGCGAGATAAATATAGTTTTTGTTGGGTTTTCTTAAACTAATGTGAAGTTCATGTGGCGCAAAATGAGCTCTTTGTGTTTTTATCACCTCTGTATTTTATGTGAGTTAGTACTGGGGCTCTCGTTTTGTCTGCAGTATATTTCTGAGCAGTGCATCCATCACACTGTAACAGTTAATTAAGTGAGCTGTCACCAGTCGCTGTCCAGTAGTGCTGCGCGCATCCTCTAAATAGGGCAGGGTTGCAGGTCTGTGTGATGCCCAGAGGACCACAGGTATCCACACACTGAACTGACAGTAATCTGACCCTTTTGCAAATATTTGCTGGGTCAGAACTCCTCACCAAGAGCCGTTCAGGTCAAAATAATGCTTGTATTTCACAGAGCAGGATCTTTAATCCACTGTGTGGATTTGGTATTATAAAGCACATCAGTTAACTCCATAAGATATGCTATGAAGGAATCCTGAGCAAAGATAGAGTCACAATGATTTTATTGGGGTGAATTTGAAGATATGTGCTCTAATCTTAAGTGATAATTGCATTCTTTCGTTTGGCTGCAGACCAGTTTTGCTTTGTGCATTGAGGTGCACAATGCTTATGCACTCATGATACTGTAAGGCTCTGGTGGTCGAGGCAGGAATCTGCTGCATGACTGCTTGCATTCTAGCCAGAACCATGCACCCAAGATCTGTGGAGAAAAAAAGCAATGAATGAAAGCTGTAACGGGGCCACACTGTGTGTCACCTTGTGAAAAATGTATCTCCTGCAGCGAACAATTAAGATCCAGAAGCTCACAGAGCAATGCCCTAAATATCTCTCGGATCCCGACTCGCAGCCAGCCTGCCATAAGGGGCTGTTGAGCCTGTGGTTTTTTGTGATGCACCTGTCACTGCTGGCTCTAGTCGGTCCTTTTCAGCTTCTGTTTGTTACACTGAGCCTATTGAATCAGTAGCAGAGGCAGTCGGTGAGACCGAGTTATCTGAGTGGCCACTCAAGCAAATCATTGTTTCCATCCATTTAGTGTGGAAAACCTCATGAAGAGCAACTGAGGAGGGAACCTTCATCCTGTACGGCCAGACATGCAGACAACAGATGGCATCTGTACAGAATGATCAGCATCATGCTTGTTGGTAGTTAGCTGGCCATCAGCTGTCGTGTGTTTGGGTGCAACTTTTAACTGAAGATGCAAAGCATTTGATTAGGTGTCTTTGTCGGCACTAGTCATCACCATAGACCCAACAGTAAAGGAACTGAAATATCAAGCCGGTAGGCCAACAGCAACCGTCAGCCAAAGGTCAGCATGGTGTGTCAGAGCCAAGCAAATAGACTCTTTTAAGTTCAGCGGGTTATTTGAAATGTAAACGACACTTGCGTTGTCTCAGGTGGACTGAATATTTATGTCTTGACCTTGCAAGCAACTACAACAATATTGGTATTTGAACTGCAGTGCTTCAAATGTCTGCAGTGTGCTGTATGGGAATACTCTGCATAATGACACAGTATCACTAAAGCAATATAGACGACATAAGGCGTGATAGGAATATGTTTACATATTTATATAATCCGTACTGCACCTGGAGTACGTTCTTGTGATATATTTTGTGATATATTTTCTTTATCATGCTGAGAAACGGGGGAAGTTAAATGCCAACTGCTGCACAGTGATCCAAGACATCCTTTGTCATTTCTAGTCTTATCTTTATGGTCTCCTCTGTCACCCTTAACTACAGTAAGTCTGGGAGAAATGACCAAAACCTTCTATCCCAAAATAGGTCATTTTATATCTCAATAACTATATCTATGACGATATAGCATGTTTTCTGATAATACGATACATGGTTTTATATATTGTGTCAATTAAATGCTTGAGAAAATAAAAGAGCTGAGTGTTTTCTCATTTATTTAAGATCTTTACTGCTAAATAATCAGATTTTCTTTGAAATTTTAGTTAGCATATTATCAATTTAGAATACATAATTATGTTTCACTGTATCTTAATATATATGTTTTAATCACAATATCATTTCATTGAATTGAATTTCTTGCAGGCTACATATTTGCACATATTGTTTTAATGACGACATATTTTTGTCATAGCTGCTGCTTTTTCCTTCTTTTCTCCCCTAGTCATTCAAATATCAACTCTTTCCTTGTGCTCGTGTATTATGTGATCGCAGAACAGCCATCTTCTGCGATGGAGTGTCTTAGACTGAAATCGTTTTGCATGTTGATGTAGTGGCAGGCGTCATGAATCCCACGCATGAGAGGATGTGTGGTTCGAAAAAAGAATTTCATATTTGTTAATAATTAACAAGTGTGTACTCCAGGAAATGGTGATTTCTTCTCCTTTTGTTTCAGAAACTAGACCTCTTAAAATGTGCTTTTCCATCTGGCGTGGAGACAGAGTTGTCGTGGTGCCGTTCATTATTAAGCGAGCCTACTGTCAGGTGGGAGCTTCACAGTTAAGTCTCTGCACTTAACTGTGACATCACCATAGTAAATATGATGCATGTCTAAAGCAAAGCTAAGATCTCTTGTGCTGTAATTCATCATCATATCCTTTATAAGAACAAATAGTCTGAGAGTATAGCAATTAGAGTAGTCTTATTATTTTACAGTTTTGTGACAAATGTTAAAAGGTGTGACCCATTCTCTAGAAAGCACAACAGATACTGTACTTTCTTTAGGCGTCTCAAGAAGTTTGGTATGAGCACCAAAACTCTAGGGAACCTTTATCGCTGTACCATGGAGAGTGTTTGGCAACCTGACTGTTCAGGACTGCAGATTGCCAATGAACTGCCACAACTTCATAACAGCGGCTTAAGACGTCAGTTACCTTTACTTCCTAATTATGGACAAAAGGCGAGAAAATGTGAGAGGTCTTGTTGAGACATAATGACATGATAAATCAATATTTTAGCATGGAGTCAAGTGCCTAGTAGATAATGAGGTGAACCATAAATGATATTCCCTTCTTAATTGGTTCCAGAGCGGAGATGCCAGATAGATGAAATATGTATAATCTGCAGCCGGCTTGTCGTCGTCCTGTATTTTGAACCACAGGCATGATGAGGCAGATACACTATGGCACATGAATAAAGAATGTTAATAATCAAGACATGGGTGAGATGAGGGAATGATTCATTTCCTCTTCCAGTTTCATGGCATATGAAGTATGTTTTACATTCACCATATATGTCAGTCTGTATTGTTTGTTTGATGTCGCGGCATGATGTTATGGCTGCAAGTAGCCATACAACGGCTTCTATATTCTTTATTGACATTGAAGGGCCTTGTCTCACCATGTTGAGAGGCAATCAAAACTCTCCCAATTTCCTATCATGCCCCTTTCAAAAGAAACATCAACTCATGAATTGTACAAAGAACAGCTCTCTGTGATTAAAACCTTTGATGTGGGTTTAGACAAATGGATACAAAAGCTTCCTTAATGAGATGCAGAAAGTCCTCATGAGTCTGTTTAGAAAACGTCCTATTTTACTGCTGCAGGGTCTGACAGAGGGACCAGTGGAGCAGCGAGGTAAAGCCCTGCTCCTGGCCGGAGGAGGAGATGCTGCTGCTGGGAACTGAGCTCTCCTCCTCCTGCTGCCGGAGCTTCCAACTGCAGGTTGGAAGCAGCAGCGAAGCCGGATGTGGGTCTGTCAGCGGTGGGCTGGTTTCTGCTGGAGGCCTTGCTGGAGTCTGAGCTGAAGGGCTTTCTGGTGAACCGGCATGATTTCATCTGAATTTGCGTGTAATCTGACCCGGTGGCACCAAATAATTACTATGTGGGAATAGCCAATCTTCTCGCTGATGGTCGGGTTTACTTATGTAGGTCATACAGAGGCATCAGTATTACATTGACACTGTTTCATAACCAGTAAAAAGTTTCTCACAGTAACTTTAACTCATATCTTTTAAGGGCTCTCAATGTGTCTCTAATAAAGACCTGTGGCAGAAATGCTACATTCTTAATCATACTCTTGGATTTTCTGCTTTGTTTATAGCACTCAATATCACAGAGGAGAAGGCGGCATGCCCCCTTGGATATTTCCCCTGTGGCAACCTGACGATGTGCCTCCCTCAGGTCCTGCATTGCAACGGCATCGATGACTGTGGAAATCAGGCAGATGAGGAGAACTGTGGTAATTAATTGTTTCTAGAACAAATGTTTGTTTGTGCTGTTTCCCCTCATGCCTACAGCTGCTTTACCAGAGCTGTGGGACGCGTATCGCAAATAATAGAATGAAAACCAAAGTTTGTAATGGATTAAATCTAGTAACTTTGCACAAAATCCAATCCAATTCTGAGTTAGTAAATTATCACACACACACACAACCCCACTACAAATTTGTAGTTATTAGTTCTGTTGGGAGACATTTCCTTTGTTTAATGGCCATAAAAGAGATGGATGCCAAGAGAGGTTTTGTGTTTTGGAAGTCTACTCTCCCCCCCGAGGGGTTGACTTTGACTCGTGTTGTTATTTCTGAGCGGAGTGTAACAAAGTATCTCAGAGGAGGAGGAGGAGCAGCATTATGAATTATCTTGAAGACAAAGCAAACATGTATTTAGTCGTGCTTGTCCAAATTTTTAAAAGGTAACATATATCATTTTAAAACCGTAGTATACTCACTAAATATAATATCTATACCACTCACGCCAGCAACAGTCCCGTTATATACTATCAATTGATTCTGGTCCCTGTCTACAGTGGTGATTGTTACACAGAGAATGTAGACATAAAACAAGAGTTAGTATGTTACTACTGCTTAAATAGCATGTTTAAGTAAGCCAGTTAGTTTGTTGGAATAGCAGGTACGTTTCGGGGGGGGGAGATAAATGAGCACCAGGGACTGAGCATTAATGATGGAGGGATGAAATTGAGCATATGATCGAATCGGGTCTGATGATATGCCAGGATTGTCGGGGTGCAGGAAACCCAGGGAGTGAGACTCTGCGTGGGGGGGGGCTTGTCTTGATGTGGCTGCATTGTTTCCCCTTTAGTTCCCGTTATGAGACTGTTGTGTTATTGTGTCAAAATGTCTGTATTATCAAGGCATTCGCATGACTGACGCAAGTCCTGTCGGCAGTGTTGGAGAGTCGGCTCCCAGTTAACGGTTCTAACAGCACAAACAACAACAACAGTGCTGACAGCGCTAATAGTGTTAACCTGAGGGGGAACAGCAAGGTGGGCGCTACACTTCCAACAGCGCTATGAGCTGTAATGAGCTAACCTTTGGGGGGCACGCTCACATGCACTAACATGCACTGGCTATGTAAAGAAAGTACAAAGAAGTTCAGAGTACAACACACACAGAGAGAAAAAGCTCAGGATGAAGTTACTCTTGATATTACAAATAGTTGTTTGTTGCTATATTAATGCTCCGAGTATGGTAAAGAGAACCTTTTAAGTTTAGTTAATACCACTAAAGATATGTCCCAGCAGACATAAAAACATATATATATATGATAAACTACTAATGTACATACAGTATACAGAGAAACCCTAACAGAGGCCCTCTTCATGCTGCATGCTCATGGATCAGTTTTTAAATATGCTAATTTGCCCAAGAGTTCTTTGCAGATCCAGTTTTGCAAACCCATTAATGCCTGCACCCACAAAGCTTACCCGACCCAACCTGTACCCATAGTTGAATAGGCTCAGAGCTGCTTGCTGGCACAGGCAGTATAAATAAAACCTTCGTGCATCCGGGTACTGTGAGGGCACACTACGGCCTGGTGAAAATAAATAAATGATAAGATCATGGTCCGTGTTTTCGATGCATGATGTTCACTTGTGGTTCTGTCTTGTCAGTAAATCCAGTGTCTTTTTTTTACACTGTGTGATTACCTTCATTGCTTATGCCTCAGTACCAGGAATTGGCAGCAGCTGTACTCTTCTACATGCTGGTGAGTTGTTATAAAAATATACAGTCTTATACCACAAATATAACAGGTAACACTTACAAAGGATCCTGTTATTGGGGCTTCCTCACCTCTGCTGATCCCCAGTTTGTGAAAACAGGCTCATCTATGACTGATTTCCTGAATTTATCTTGAGTAGGAGATAATTATTCAGGACTCCTGTGCTGAAACAAATTCCGCTCATGAAACAGCTGTCAAATTATAATAAATGTTATAAATTCCTCTGACTTCCTTCCGTTCCTCAGGCTCAATTTCGTCACCCTGCAGGAAGGTTTGTGATCTGATGTCAGCTTCGGTCCAGCAAGGGCTGGTCCTGTATGCAGTCTTTTTGACGTTGGAAGCATTTCACCGCCTTTTTATATCAACAGAAAAAAAAGTTTTGCATTGCTGGCTAATAACTTGTTATTAGACGTGTAGCTTGGTATTGTCTGTCTGACTAAACAAAGTTCTTACCTCCAGCAGCAGACAAAGCTGTAGTGACGCTCGCACGCAGAGAGGGAACAGAAGCGAACAGTTCATGTAGTCTTTTTATCATCCATGGATGTAACCTGTGGCATGAATATATGAATATTAACCCATGTTACACTCGCCAAGTTAAACTCCTTGCTTTCCTGATCAAAGCTTTCCCCGCAGCAGATAACACTGAATGTCAGCAAGTCCGTTTTTGAAAAGAAATGGGGGGGGGCAGCAGTTTTTAAGGGGAAAAAAGCTGTAAAATCACACTGTGCACCACCTGTCCAGTGTCAAACGGGCGACAAAGTTAGCAACTCGCTGGTGAACTCATTGAGCATTTAAGAGCTTAAGACTCTCCTTTTTCTCAAATCGAAAAAGGAGAGTTCATGTCGGACTTGTATTCATTTTGGGGGAACTGACATAATGACTGAATAATGAATAATGACTGAATAATGAAATAATGAAGAATGAATGATGATGAAATACGGAAGTAGTTTTTGGAATTGCTGGTTTTACCCTTAAGGGGAAGGTTAATTAAAAGGGGAAATAGCATGAATATAAATGTTGGTGGTGTAATATTATTTTATACAGAGTGTATTATAAATGTTGAGACCTTTTGGCATGTTAGCAAAGCATGCTAAATTTGAAGTGTGTATAGCTACAGGATCCTTTAGGCTCTTTAGATTTAAAACCTGATACCTTGCATCCCAATATGATTGCTTCATCAGCCAGAAAGTTGACAGAAGGATACTGTATCGCCAATCAGGCCGACAAGACACTGAGTGGATGTTATCCCTGCTGACGAGAGTGCAGTCGTCTTTGCTTACTACCTACAACTTTGCAAAACGGGGAAAAAAAACAAATGTAGATCATCGTCTACTTAATTCACAGCCGTCCCTATTATCAAATCTAAATAGCTTTTGTTAAAAACACTCCTCTAATGGTTTGGAGCACATTTAAAAGCATACCATTGTTAATGTCTGCTTTTTCACCCACAACAGTCCTTACATTACCTCGGTTCCTGCTGGATTCACCGTACTGTTTGGCATGCCTCCAACCGATAACAAACCGAAAGCCAACTGACCTTGTAGTTTGGGCAGATGCAGGAAGAGTCAGAGAGATGAAAGATTTTTTTATAAAACTGCAAACAAAACATGCTATAGCCTATTTTTGTGTATAGGTTTAAGCACCATAAACAGGTTGGTGTGGAAAATGAACCTATATTCCTCATCTGGCCTTTCGCTGTCAAGACTTTCACGAACACTTAAAGTGACTCTCTACAACCCTGTCAACCTCGCAGCACGTTAAAGCAGCAAGGGTCAGAAGGTGTAATGTGTGTCTCTGTGAGAGGTGTGATAATGTTGCGGTGTCTGCGCCTGCATCTGTGGGAGTGTGATAGTGTCCCCACTTTGATGAAAAGTACAAACAAGCGTAAACAAAGTTTCACAAAAGTAGATCAGAGGGAAAAGTTCTTAGTGGTTTAATTAATTCAGAGGGATCACTAATTGGATTGGATTGTGACTGGAAATGTCTCCGTTCAAGAGACAGATTTGTGAACAAAATGCAGGGCAAATAGTTGCTGAAGTGACTAGAAAACTGCTTTCCTTTTTTTATTGTAGCAGAGTCCAGGTATGTTCATTTGGTTACTTCATTTGCTGTATGGTGTATTTCTCCTGTAAAAAGCCATTTATTTACAGGAAACCATCTGTCTGGCAGACATGATACTATTCCTGCAGAGTTTGATAACAGAACGATGTTAAGCCTTCATATTCAAAATATTCCTCTGGGAATGTGTGCAAGCTAAATAACCAAAATTGAATTTCCAAAACTCGTTAATTCAGAGCAGCCTGCGGCAGATTAGATTGAATATCAAACGTCTTGCTCAAGTATACACCATTAGTGCAAATGGCTGTACATGTACCTAAGTATAGTCTCAGAGATTCTTGTTTTCTTCCACGTGACCCCTTCTGGCTCTTAAGAAGTTTAAAGTCTTTGTGGACCAGATTTTCAGGAAAGATAGTTTCTTTGATTCCTCGACATAACCTTTTTACTCTATTACTACTAAATAAATAGCATGAAACTAAAGTAAAAATGTTGTCTTTAGATGGTACCAGTCACAGGAAACGGCAAAATACTGCATCGCAGAGCACATCCTATATGTGTCTGTCTTGGTCTTGTTCTTCCTCTCTGCCCCGCTGCCCCGCACAGACTGACAAACTTGCACACAGAGTAACAACTAGTTATCTGGCTTTCTGTCAGCATGGCTCTCACTGCACTGACGGAGGTGAGGATCCACACCCACAGAGAGCATCTTGGTGCTGATCAGCTCCAGACTCTCATCCACTGATGGTACGAATTTCCATCTCCTGTTTTCTCCGCCTTCGAGTGTTTTTCTCTTTCTCGATGTTTGTAAGAGAGGGGAAGAGAGGGGAAAAAGTACTTTTTTTTTATCCAATACCATAAACATCAGTGCAGAGTTTTGCTTGACTGATGTGCAGGTGTAGAACTAATAGTTTGTTTGAATCACTTTCTTCCCATCATATTGCAGAAAAAAAAACTATTTCCCTTTACTAATCTCAAAAACACAATAAATCTGTGAAATGGATCAGAATGGAGATTAAAGCCGTTAGACTTGGCCCTTTCATGCGCCGGCTGTTGCCTCCCATTTGTTGGTGGGCTTCAGATGTGCAGTTTCAGATGAGCTGTGGCGTGATCGTACTCAGTGGCTTCCTCCACTTGCTCCACTTGCACTGGCACAGTTGGTCCCAAAAGATAAGAAGCTGTCACGGGCTGATTCCTCAACCAATGAGGGTAGCTTAGGACAGAAAGGATGAACTCAGAGATATCAACTGAAATGGATCCGCTAAAAACAAATTACTGTGAGACTGCAGAGTGAGACATGAACCTTTACAGACATGCACACTATATATCTCACATTATGTTAAAAGGGTTAGCCGGGTTATGAGCAGGTAAGCCTGCACTCAAGATATAGACCGTTTTTTCTACCGAGAACAAATAGCGTATTTAAACACATGTTCCTCCATGTGCTCAACAATGTTAATTTTGCTATGTTTCCCTGGAAACCCAGTAGGTAGCGGTTGCCATACTTACTGATTTAATCCTCACTACAGGAAGCCTGTACATTACAGCAGCACATCTAAGCTGGTTGTGTCTCATACGCTTTCCCCAAATAGCATACATCAAGACAATGATTGGGAACATGTGATTTGAAACATACCAAGCTGCCAAGATGATGGACTTATTCTGAGCCTGTCAACAATATTTTAGTTGGAGCAATGCATACTATAAAAAAAGTATCTGTTCCACACTGTTTTGTATAATGATGTTAGAATAAGCATCACAATTTAATACTAGAAAAGTTGACTCTGTAGAGTGCAGGTCTCCACCAGGTGTGTCTGGTCTGGGGACATGTTGGTGGGGAACAGGGAGTACAGGGCAGGCTGTGTGTCCAGCCTGTATGCGTGTCAATAATATGTCAGTAGGAAAAATGTTTTAAACATTAAAAAAGCCGTTGTAAATATTTCATGAGGAACGAATTGCATTAAACACATTTTAAGGCCTCGAGGATACACACTCCACATGGTACGTTTGAATTTTCTCTTTATTGATGAAGAGTGTGGCAAGTGTCATTTATCCATCTCCACACTGAACACATGAAGAAAATAAACGGAATGGCTACAGAATGTGAGTCCTCTAGTTTCATCACTTCTCAAAAATATGTTTTTATTATGTGCATGTGTCCAAGTAGCTTGTCCTACTCCCACAAGCGAGGCTGTTTTCTGTATTTGATTCCACTCTCCTGCACAAAATAACCATAGCAGACTGTCAAAATAAGCTTTTATTTGTCCCTCAATAAACTGAAGCAAGCGGCACAAACTGTCTGAGCCATATTGCAATATTTCCAATAAATCTTTCAGTGTGGCCAGAACTTTGTAAAAAAACCTGTATATATTCTATGAAGGACAGAATGTATTATATGCAGTTGTTTTTTTCGTCACTTCTCAGAATACTATCGCTACTTTTCTTTTATTTAAACTACCACAACAACAACTCTATTCCACGGCTACCTTTCAGTATAAACCTGCTTACAGGACTTGTTAGGTCAATTATATTACCATCCTAATTTTGATTAATGCGTCTTATTTCTACAGACCTTTTGTGATTTTGCTTTTACTAGTGCCTTTTCTAGAATATTCTTCCGTGTATGATTTATGTTAGTTTGTGCTCTTTGTAATGAGATATCTGTTCCTGCAAGAAACATTGCACAAGCCCCAAACCAAAGTAATGATCATAGTAAATAACCATCTAGGCCCCATAAAAGTTGCTTTTGAAAAAAGTTATTACGTTTTTAGAAAACATGAATTAATCATACAAATGCTGACTGACAGCAACATGTATGGGCCCTGTGGGTTTACATGGCATTTAGATTTAATGTCAGCTCGAATGTGCTCAGAAATGTCTGGGCATTATCTCATGTCTCTAGTTTTTGTAATGTTATAACTGATATCAAAAACTTCAGAAGATTACCAGCCATGGCTGACTATATATATATATATATATATATATATATATATATATATATAAATATATAGCTATCTCTAAGTCACCATTTTGGCTCAGGATTTGAAAGGCTTTAAAACACTCTATCAACATTAGCTGTCTGTCAGAGTTTGCAAGACATCAAAGCCAAAGATTCGGACATCTGAAAGATAAAATGCTGCTTTTACTCAGGGAATCACAAAGCAAAGAGTAGTTCACATAGGCTCACAGTGAGGAGGATAAAACAAGTGTGTTGTCTTCTGCAATGTCTCAACGATGGAAGCATTTTTGGAAAAGAAAAAAAGGAGAAAATAAAAGGATGATGCGATGGTCAGAGATGACGTCTGATCACCAAAAGGCTCCAGGTTTGATTGCAGCAAACAGGGTTTAAAGGAACAGTGTAGAAATGTAATATAATATTATTAAGAACGTTTTCTTTGGTGTTTAGTCACCTGAAAAGGAGAATCGTTGTTTTCGTTACCTTGGAATGAGCGGTTTGTATCTACATACTAGAAAGGGCCATTTGTGTTCTCGCTTCCGCAGCCTTTAGTTCTCCTTCACGCTTGGCACGCAGGAGAAGTTTCAGTGGTTTATAATCTGTAACCTCACCGCTAGCTGCCTTAAGATGCTACAAACTAGACCTTCCCAGAGAAAGATGAGAAATCCACTGAGCCCCAATCCACTCACCACCACACTGTGTAGATGTAATATAATAGTTATTAACACATAATACATAATAAACATAATTTCTTTACCAAAGTAATTATGTTAGTAAGAAAGGTGCCCTGTGGAGCTTCATTGTGGTTATGTTTACATCAAGTGTTACTCACCAAAATGCATTCGTTATCTAGCTTCCCTGCCCTTGTTGGCAAATTGCTGCATTTCTTGGTGCATTACCTTCAAATTGGGACCCGCACAATTCCCCATTTTCAAACCTCTTCTTGTACTGCTCCAATCAAATGCTGTGCAGTATGAAATTTGCCATTTTGTGTCATATAAAGCCCATTGTAAACATGACCAGGAATGGATCAATTCAGGAACATTTCTGGGTTATGTGTGAAAGGGGATTAAGTGCAAAACCTGGTCTCTTTAAGTCAATCTTTGCAAACACCCGCTGTTTATTTGTTCCAAACTAAATTCCTTTTTTGAGCTAAACCGTAATGCCGGTGGTGCAGTTCGCTGGTGTGACACTGGTCTTTACAGGTTAATCCTCCTTGAGAAGATCAGATTCATTGAAGAATGAGGAAAGACATACAGGGTCAAGTTTTTCATTTCAGCCCATTGTGCAGTGGTGATCCTTTTGAAATGAACATCAAAGACTTAAGGTGGATGATGTGTTTCCTGAGAATTGATTCATCCAACCGTTGCAGTGAAGCATTCATAAAGGCTTTCTCCTGCAGCGATTTGCATGTACTAGAACAGAGCATGGAGAAGATAATGCTTTTCCAAGATAAGCCTGGAAATGCATTGGCTATCAACGATGTAAGTGCTCTCACTCGCCTCTGCCAGAAAGGAGTCATTCCTTTCTCCTGCACTGTGAGTTACATTCGGTATGGCCCATGTCTGCTGCAGAGCATTGAGCATTTGCTAGGATAGCCCTCTGCCCCCCCCAAAAAAGTTACATGTTTGTGACTAAAGCTGCATGTATCACCAGTTTGCCCCTGAGAAAACCATAATCCTTCACTGAATCCTATAAAACTGGACAATCTTGATAAGAAATGGTTACGTGCATCCTCTGTAGTAGCACTCCTAGATCCCGACGCATACAGTTGCACTGCTGATGTTCTGTCCTACCAACTACCTAATTATATTAACTTGGCATCCCAGGTAGTTCCTGATTAGATGTTTAGAATGAAAACAAGTACAGGATCCAGGTCATCATAATACAGTGCTGATATCTTGTTTAGGATGCTTCTAGGAGCAATGTATGTCAGACCTGTTGTTTGAGGTTGTACTGTGTTTCTGTACTCTTTTGATAGATCTGAAGTGGGCTAATTTAGTACATTCACAACAACATGTTCCAGCCCACGGAGGAGCGTGAAGCCTTACTCCACCTTGTTTATTAAGTCACTGACAGATGGTGGAAAGGTTTGGGGTTGTTATCAGAAATAAATGAATTATTTCTCTAAGTCCTGTCTGTGTGTTTGCAGGCATTTCATGTCTATCTCTTTGAGTTTGATTTCAAAGTGTGCAGGCTACATCACCGCGTTCCCACAGTCTCTCCCCCGCCTCCTCCCTTTGCATCACTGTGACATTTGATCTCTGAACCGCAATGACGCCATACATTTTTCGTTTCATTGAGCATCAGTCGTTTTGTGCTATTTAACTTATGTCTATCATCACAATGATATAATGAGTCACAAATGAATCTGCCTTTTGAAGGCAAAGTTCAAAGTGACTCAGTGAAATTCTGATAATTTCACTTTCATGGTTAATCAAACCGTGGAATTACATTGATGGTTTTCTTCCCCTCTAATTCCACTGCTGACTGAAAATGATATAAACTAAATATAATATTTCAATGCATTGGGTGGCAGTGACTAATTGCAAAAAGCTGGATTTCCCGTGTGTGGTGTCTTAACCATGCATGGCTTTCATAAATGTAGATTACTTCCAGACAAAACAGTTTTGATAAACCACCCCCAAAAAATAAAAACTTTCTGTCTTTTTACGATGCAATTGAAAGTTGGCTTAAACCCTCCCCTCAGTGATTGTCCAATCGTAGCTTAGCAATCGTAACGAAGCACAGCAGGTCCAACACCAAAAACACATGAGCAAAAGTGTATCGAATGGGATAAACGGTGTTTGCCTGCTCCAACATAAGTTGCAAATCTAGGTATCTACCTAACTACCTACGATAGGAGGATTACATTTCAGCTCAATTAGCACATAATTGCCGAAATACATACCATACATACAGTTTGTGGGTTTACATGTTACTTTGTTTCTGGAGGCCACAAGAGCGTTCACTGTGTAGTATTCTTCCATTATGTTTAAGTCAATCGTGGATGGTATCACAGTGTAGGGGTTAGCAGAGTCTGTCGTGCTCTTAATTGGATACGCAAAGTTTACATTCAAGCAACGTTACCCGAGATAGCATTACCTTTCGCCAAACATATTAGTCCTCAACTTTAAAGCCTTCTTGTGATGTTAAAAGTGAAAACATATGGTTTAAACCGTATTTAAGCGAAACATCCAAACAAGGTTATGTGAGAACAAAACAAGTCTGTATGGTCTGATGAATTGTTGGATTTGAAGAACACTACTTCTCTCCTGTTTATTTCTCAGTTGTATCTTACCAACTTCAAGCTGCTTTTTAGACCTTTCCTGTCACATACTTGACCATTTGGTGAAGGGTTAACCCTCAGCTTCTTTCCAGTGACTCATATTCCTGTAAACTTTGATAATTCCTTTTGATGTGCAGTCAATAATGAGCTGTTGTCTTGTGTAAACGTGGTGTTTGTGTCCACTGTACTTCCTGGCTTGACTAGGTGTGATTTGTGTCAAATTATATCAAAACATCTCCATTACTTAAGTGTGAATACTGTTTTTCACACCTGAGGTTTTCAGTCCTGTTTCAACAGGAAACGCGTCATATTAAGGAAGTGATGAAACCAGGAGCTTTAACGACTCAATGACTCAAGTCTTACGTGACCTCAATGTCTAAACAACAACCCACTAAGGATTAAATGGAACCTGTCTCGCAATCTGTTTTTGTCTGATTTAGTACTTGCAAACATGACAGCGAATCCTCATGGACACTAAATTCTAATTAACTTTTCGGTGATGGAATCTGGATAATGGAGAAAAAACATTAGCGGCAGGTCAGCAGGTGAGCAACTCCCATTGGGACAGCAAGCGGAAATGTATTTTTCAAGTTCAATGACTGACAGATCAGTCTCGCATCATGTAGCTTTTGGCTCAAAGCTCCTTTCGGTACGCGACTGCAACAACAGGCTTGTTCATAGAACACAAAAAACATCACTCCTAAATCTGAGGTATGTGAGCATTAACATTAATAACTTATTACTAAGCGGAACCAGTTGTGAACACATTGAACCGTCAATGTTTTAAGATGATAACGTAAACTTGTTAGCAAACAGTTGCTTATTTACACATCCAGCAGTTACTGAGCACCATTTTCATTCATTTTTAATTTTTTACAACTCCTGAGCTGCTAAATGCCCCATGTTGTTCCCCAGTTAACTTTGGTAGTCTGCTGTTTGGTGCAGCATATTGTGTACAGCAGGTACAACTGGCGGGATAGCTAAACAAAATGAAACTCGCCGTAAAGCTCCGTAAAGCCGAGAGGAGCTGCAGATTCAAGAGATAATTCTCTCTAGGTTCATGCCCACGAGTGACCCATTTCACATTTTCACATTATTTTCACAATTTAATTTGATACAATTGATAAAACATTGATTATTACTACTTCAAACACGCAAAACTCTACTATAACAGTACTGTAATACAGTTACTAACTGTATTATAAGTTTTGTCTCCGTGCACCTAAAGCAAACATAGTTTTTAAGCAGATGTGATATATTAACGCAACATATTTCAACACATTTTTCAGATGATATGTCTGCTGTGGTGCTGTGCTGCTTTTTGTGTGGACTTCTCTTTTTGTCTCTCGTGATACTGTTTGATTTCTATATACAACAGTCGCTGTACTGCATTGGATTGCCTCAGAAAATGATAATTTTGACAAAATAACAAACGCTGCTTCCATCAGAACAAGACTAACCGAATCCATAAAAATAACCTTTTTAATGCAATTTTTCATGCAGCATAGGGATCCATTTATCATAGCAGTTTCCATCATAGCTTTCATTAATTAAACTGTATAACCAAGTAATTAATGCCAACACCAATCAATATATAAGTCAATACTATGTCCAGGGAGCTATCATAACATGATCAAACAAGAACTCATATATAAAAGGAAATGTGCTTCAAAGACATCATCAGGAAATAGACTCCAATTAGCCATGACAACATTATTAAATCCTACAAGATGAAAAACCAGCACATCAGGGGAGGAAAAAGGAAGGGCGGACCAACATGCCATCTTGTCAATCAATAGTGTTCTCACTTCTGAATTAGTTTGAGGCTTCTGGTTTCAGAGAGGGAAATTGGTTGCAGCTTATCACAAACCGGAGCACCATGAGCAAAACTCATGCAGGCACAGGGAGAACATGCAAACTCCCTTATCTTTATTGTTTCCCACCAATGGACCAATGTCCAAAAAGCAGAGTTAATTAGAGTCAATTAGAGTTTTATATCTCTCAATTCGGTCAGTGTTTGAAACTGGTGTCTCCTTTATCCAAACACACACACATATGCATGGGAAGCTTATCAATTGGTGCCAGGAGCTCTGTCTTTTTATCACCGCTGATGGAGTGTGTAATTCAAAGCAACTGTGCTTTGTGGGATTAGCATTTCACATCCACACTGCGGCGAATCTGTAAAAGACCTCCAGTCTCCTTTTTAAAGTTCTGCTGCTCGCAGGTCGCCTAATTGTAAAACGCTAAACATGAATGCACAGTGAGTGACAGAGAGAGCGCAGGGTTTCACTACTGTGGGTTTGATCACAGGCCGCATGAAAATAGGTCATTTAGTGTGCAATAAATGCGTAACTATGATGCGCTCTCAACATGTGATGCAGTAAAAAATGCGAGAGAGACCGTTTATAGTGGGCTGGTAAGGGGATCGACGGGATTTGTTGTTCTTTCCGTACTTATGTTATGTTGTTTACGCTATTTTATTTAGTTGACATAGTTTTTTTTTTAAAGCCCAATCATGTTGTTTTTCCGAAACCTAACTATGCGGTTTTGTTGCCTTGACCTAACCGCGTATGTTTCACGGTAACGAGGTGGCGTTAAGTGATACGCAAAAAGCAGTTTTACAACTTTAACCCCATGTTGTATGAATTACATGAAAAAGTGGCATATAAATGACACACAAAAAGCCAAAAATGCGTAGGCGGAAATATCTATTTATACGTCTTCTCATGAAATCGGGTTGGGCCATAGGTATTTCCTGGCAATCAATTTGACACTTGTTGAGACATTTAAATAAAGTCAACCTCATGGTATTGCTTCCAGAGGAAAAGTCAGGTGATTCATCAGGCTGTATCTTCTTGTATATCTGTGGAAAACTTCATGACAATCTATCAAACAGTTTATGAGATATTTGTGTTGGGTTGCCCCCAGAGACAAACCGCTATGATGACTAAACGATAATACTGCTGCTAAATAACACAATAAACTAGAGTGCATGTTATGCTGCTAAACATGGATATTCTGTTGTTTTTCCACTGAGATCCAAATTCCCAACATGATATGCATGTGCATGCTTTAAAGGTACCCTGCTGATTAATTCTAAACCGCTTTCTTTATAGTCAACATGTACCACCAAACATGTGGAGGACCAAACAAACACACTAAAAGGCTGTGTTCAAAATCGCATTCAGTGCTGATCTACTTTGCTGAGCAAAAGGGAAGAGCGGCTTGTCACTAGAATGAGAATAGCCAGTCCACCTTAAGGCAAGCAAGACACAGGAACTTGGATCTTGAGGTGCTGTAGCATTTATCCACTAACTCTAGCCCACCTCTAAACCCCTGTGATTTGTAATAACAGCAGTGCAAGTCATCTTTGCTGTAAATCCTGTGCTAATCTGCCTTTGTCTTCTTTCTGTTAAATAGACATTCCACTGAAAACAACCCAAACTAACACAAATATGCCATTTGGTAAATCATTCCAGTGTGAATCAGTATCTCACTAATTTGAGGTCTGTGTTGTATTTTTTTTATCAGACCACACTGCAAATGAGTCAAAGCTTCACTAGCATTTTGGCTACAAATGTAAGAGGCTCCTCCAGCTATTCAGCATGAAAGTTTCAATGAGAACATTGATACAGACTCTGTTTAGTTATTACAGACGATAACTGATGATGACTTTGGAAATCCCCTGACTTTTCCTTTAGTGCCACCATGAGGGGGTTTTGAGCTAAATATTGGAGGGATTGCCATGAAATGTGTTCAGATATCAATGTCCCCCTTGAGCTTCACTACGTTTGCACAATTGGCATGCGGATCATGTGGACTCTGCATCACCTTTGTATAAGGTGTGTGACTTGAAATCAATACACCCTCATTGTGAGTTATTTCACATGACTGTTGGGATTATTTCTTTGAATTTCACCATGAGAACTGAATCTGAATGTTTCATACAACTGCCAGGAATGAATGTAGGACTTAAGGAAAATCTAATAATGAAATAATTATTATACGTACATTCAATATGGAATTATTCATCCATTCCACAAGATCCTTGGTAATGAAAAGGGTGAATACCTTCTTGCAGGTCACACTAGAGTCTGATTAACGGTCTAATGAGTATTGTCATTATCGCTGTGGTTGATATATTACTCAAGGAAAATTCCTCTTTATCTTAAATTTGCGCAAGAGCAGGTTTTTCAGGTTTAGTCATTTTTTAAACCCAACAAAGTTAATTTATGTTGCTTACACATTAACTTCCACCATATATGTATGATAGTAATACATTTGATAGAATAGCAGAGGCTTTGTGAAATGGCTGACTCATAAAGATGAAACGACAGTTACCCGAGACACAGCAGCACAGGGACTTAAGGATTAGTTCCTGGCTGAAGTTGAAAGTTACCATAAAGCACCAGGGTTTGAAGGAAATTGATGGATAGTTGGAAAATCACTTGTGAGGATGCTTCTCTAGAATCTGGACTTGGGTGTGTGACGAGACTGGCAGGGCAGGGTAAAGGGTTTTTACAGCACTTTGGTCGGACCACCTCAAACGCTGCATCAAAGTCTCACAAGGATTGAAGTGGAAGCTGAGTCGCTTCTGCACTGTCCTGGAAGTAGCACACCTTGAGTTTGAAATAGTTTCTTGGCAGGATGTTGTTCTTGTAATGTTTGCGTAGTTCTTGTACAGTTCTGATCAAGGGATGTGTTGAGGAAAGAGGAAACAGTGTGCATCGATTACTCATTAGATTAAACATTTAATTCATTTTTCAATTCATTTATTTGATATAGACCATTTAAAATGGACATCAAAGTACAAATTTAAATGGAAAAAAAGCAGAGTCTACATTGCATTAGATGTATAGGGGATTCTAACCCCTTTTGTCATCCACAACTGCTTAGCTTACTGTATGTGCAAGGCTAATACTTCGGCTTTGGGCTCAGGAACATACGGAGCATCCAGCGGGAATTGAAAGATAAACTCTGTGGTGTGTGGTATTGGTTTATGCTACATACCTATCCCTATGCAAATACACATCAGAATAAATGTTTGCTACTGCATTATACCTCCAGCAATCATGAAGCAACAGACCATTCATCCTGCCTTTGTGTTGCTGGCGGCGAGGTGAAGGTCATTCTGTGAATCACAATGGAGTGAAAGGGACATTTGGACTGCCTCAAATTATACTCAATAAAAGATTTCGATGTGTTGTTTTTAATGGATAAATGATGGGTTGTAATCGCTGTCTTTGTCTGTCTTGTATTCTTTTCCAGGAGATAATAACGGGTGGCCCAATCTTTTCGACAACTATTTTGGAATGCCCAGCTATAACACTGGGACCAAGTCCAATGTGTGCTGTAAGTACTGCTAGTCTGTTTCTAAACTGTATTTTTAAAAGATTGGTCAATTTGGTACTCCTGAAAATAATGTTTACCTGTCATTGCTCTGGCAATGATATAACTGTCCTTGATTTTTTTCCTTTCTTTTTGTTATCATCGCTGTTGTGTTACAGATTGTTTTCTAATTAAAGGAACTCGTGGGCAGCGCAAAAGCCTAAAGCGGCCTGGGTTTTATCACCAGCTGCTGTTGAGGTTCAGCACGGGTGCCTGATCGCTTACAGTTTGTGGGTGGGAAGCCGGTGAGGGATCATAGTCATAGTGTCTCGGTTTGGTTGGGTTCCTTTGTCGAGATGGGATGGGGGCCGGTTGGCGACAACTTGAACTTCAGGATGCATTATGCCCTCATCATGGAGCTTCAGATAAAAAGTGACAACAAAACGCAACAAAAAAGGTAATAAAATAAAACCAACTATGTATAAAGGCGACTGATCAGCCTAAATGTGGTTAATGACATAAATGTAGATCAAACTGGTATCCGACAGGATAAACATTTATTTTCTGAACAATGCCAAAAAATAAATAAACAAATTAAGGACAATTTCAGTGTGATAAACATTGTGTTTATATCTTCCATTCCTTAAAAGTCAATTGACTCTTTAACTAATCCTTTCAGACTCATCCCCTCCAAATTCAGTAGCAAACAGCTTTGACAATACAGTCTTGCAAACATAAGGTAATCCATCATCGTAAATGAGGAGTCAACAATTACATTTTGCATCAATGATGAATCACAGGAGGGAGCTTGGAACTTCTCCTTTTTTAATGTCCAATTAAGTGTATCCTAGGAAGTCCCCCGGCAGTCTCAGCCTATAGCAGCTTATCTAGGGGCTGGACTAAGGCAAACCTGAGCCATCCCTAACTATAAGCGTTATCAAAGAGGAAAATCTTAAGCCTACTCCTAAATATGGTGAGTGTGTCTGCCCCTCAGACAGACACTAGAAGCTAGTTCCACAGAAGAGGAGCTTGATAACTGAAGGCTCTGGCTCCCATCCTACTTTTTGAGACTGCATTCAGGGAGCGCAGCTCTGTAGTAATATTGTACTATAAGCTCCTTAAAATATGATGGGCTTTTTAGGTGAGGAAAAGGATTTTAAATTGGATTCTGGATTTACAGGGAGCCAGTGCAGAGAAGCTAATATAGGAGTAATACGATCTCTTTTCTATTTTTGTATTAGTACACCTGCTGCAGCATTCTGAGTCAACTGGAGAGATTTAAGATCTGGGAGTTAAAGGACAAATCCTGATCAAAGATGAGTCAAAGATTCTTTACGGTGGTGGCTGATGCCTGCGCAATGCCATCTAGAGAAACTATATCATTAGATAATTTATTTTAGATGTGTGCTGGGCCGAGTAGAATAACTTCAGTTTTGTCTGAGTTTAACATCAGGAAGTTGCAGGTCATCCAGGTCTTTATGTCCATAATACGTGCTTGAAGCTCAGCGAACTGGTTGGTTTCCTCTGGCTTGATCGATATATATATATATAATTGAGTATCATCTTCATAACAAGGAAGGTTTATGGCGTGTTTTCTGATAATATTGCATAAAGTAAGCTTATATAAGGTGAAAACAATTGGTCCAAGCTCAGAACCTTGTGGAACTCCGTGACTTAACGTTGGTGTTCATTGAGATTTCATCGTTTACATATAAAAACTGAGATCGATCTGATTAATACGACTTAAACCAGTTTAGTGCGGTTCCTTTGATGCCAATATAATGTTCTAGTCTCTGCAGCAGGATGCAAAGATCAATGGTGTCGAACGCAGCACTAATGTCATTCAGAATTTTCACCAGAGCTGTCTCTGTGCTATGATGCATTCTAAATCCTGACTGAAAATCCTAAAATAAACTATTGTTATGTAGAAAGTCACACAACTGATTTGTGACTGCTTTTGTCAAGGATCTTGGAGAGGAAGGGGAGGTTAGAGATCGGTCTAGAGTTAGCCAACACCTCTGGATCAAGAGTGGGCTTCTTAAGAAGAGGCTTAATTACAGCTACTTTGAAGGACTGTGGTAAAGACTGGTTGATAATATTTAGGAAAGAGGTGCTAACTCAAGGTAAAACTTCTTTAAGCAGCCTAGTCGGGATAGGGTCTTAGAGACAAGTAGAAGGTTTAGACGTAGCAATTGTTGACGTCAATTGGTCAACGTCGATGGGAGAAAAGCCATCTCAATATGTATCAGGGTTTACAGCTGTTTCTAAGGTTCCTATAGTTGAGGATTGATCAGTACATGGTTGAGGGCAGGAGATTATGAATCTTGTCTCTAATAGTTATAATCTTATCATTAAAGAAGTTCATGAAGTCACTACTACTGAGGTCTGTCAGCCTGGCTACGGTGCTGAAGAGAAACCTGGGGTTCCTATTTGTCTCTATTATTTTTCTCTGGCATTACGGAGGGCCTTCGTTTATGTTTCAAGACTATATCATTAAACTACCCGAGATTCTTACAAATTGGTGGACCGCCATATCCTTTCAAGTTGTTTTCACCATGGAGCGAACTTTCTTGGTTTTATTATCTTCTCTTTTAGAGGGGCAATAGAGTCTAGTGTCATTCACAGTGAGTCTGAAGCACTATCAACAAGATATGTGTTCTGCAGTTCCCCCATTGTTGATCCATGTGCATCTTTGTCTGTAAGGAGATGGTTTTCTTTCTTTTATTAGATGGCAAATTGGGTTTATTTGAAAGTAGGCATACCTGGAGCAAAGAGTTTGCAAATAATTGTGTTTTATTCAGCCAATATCTATCTATCAAAAAATACCTGGACCTTTCCTGTTGTGCGGACCCGCTCAGGATATTCAGATCTTTTTTTTTTTATTTAAATTTTTTATTTATTTATTGGCCTCAGTAAATAGTAACTCTGAAAACATCCAGTTCTCTGGGAGGGGAGTTAAACATGACTTGTCTCAAATGTGTAATAATCTCCGCAAAGGAAAATAAGTTTGCCTATCAAAGTGAAGCATTTGGTTAATACGTATGTGGCCTCAACGATAATTAGCATTCATTGGATTCAGGAATGCCTGGTTAGATAATCTTATCTGCTTCATTTCATCACATCTTGCATATCCATACTGGGATTTAATAAAAGATAATCAAAGCTGTCTTAAACCAGAAATATGCAATAAACTATTTCCAACCTGTGTTTATTCTCCAAGTCACTCTTACCGAATTCTGCTTTTATTGTTTTCTCTGCTGCTTTAATCTCAGGACGAGGTTGGCATTCAGCCAAACAGCCCAGCGTAATGTCTTGACACGTTGACAGTGCATGACCAGTTGATTGAAGCGTCCTCTGATGTCCCATCTCTCTCCCCTCCATTTCTCCAGTGCTGGGTGTCATTCCTGAGCTTTGCCAGTGCCGAGACCTGGAGCTGGACTGTGACGGCACAGAGCTTCAAGACGTCCCAGTGGTGGCGATGAATGTCACCATGATGTGAGTATTTTTTTGTGGTATCTTAAAGCTCAATCCATCCTCAGAAAGCCTCCATCCCTGGCTGTGACTGCCACAGCATGTGAGAAGCCGGATTTACTTGAAGCCAGAATTACAGATGAATCGCTGGTGATAGTGACTAATGCAAACCCCTCACATTCAGCTGATGAGTAATGTACGTCCTTGAAAGTCTTATGAGAGCCAGCCTCACACACTTGGTTTCTTACATCTAGTTTATATTTCAAGATTTAATTAATTTGGTACAATGGAGAAAAAAATGGGGCAATTTAGTCTGTTGTTATGTACCCTGGAATATCAAGGCAATTGCCAGGCAAAATGGCCTGTCGTCATTATCTCGTAAAAAGTGTCTGCTTTGTCATTGGCACGGAATCATTAGCTTCATGGCATATTTGGGTGGCGTACTATTTCGCACTTTTTCTCCCCTCTGAACCTCGCTGCCTAGAAATGGTGAAAGAGCCCGTCTCTCATTGTGAGTTTAAAGCGCAGCTGACCAAAGCAAGAGACTTTTGTCATCCATATGAATTCTGTTTTAGAACAAAAGAGCACTAGAGTTCAGACTCCCACCAGTGACTGGTAATCTATGTGTTTATTTGTTACTTTCACGAGAAACTTGACTCTTCCTCATTGTGCGAAATACCCGGTGACAATCGGGGGGTCCCGCCTCCCCCGTGTTAAGTGTTAGTGAAAGGGTGAATGCTGGCTATCGTTGTAAAGTGCTCTGAGTGGTCGCTAAGTGCAATTTAAATGCTGTCCATTTAACATTTTACTTGTGAGTAAAGTATGACTTTGTGAAGGTGGCACCATCATTGCTTCTACTGTTACTACTACACTAGTATTGCCAGTCTAGGCATGGTAGCTATTTGTGTTCATGGAAATGTAGCTGCTGTGCTTTTTTTGCACACAAAAAAAGTACTGAATTTAGAAATGCATAACGTCTTTCCCATTAGATGAATATCTTAAGGAAATATGTAGAGTGGGTGCTTGGAAGAACCAAAGGGAAATTAATGAGTTCAGCTACTGTGTTATATGAAAGAGAAAAATGACAATACAAATAAAAAAAATAATAAAAATGTTGTTTAGTTAGTCAGTTCCCAGAAAGCAATGTATCTGCTCCATAATGTATTGTTTTGTTTACACACAACAGCTTTGGCCCGCAGGCCCAGTTTGTTATTCAGTTTTTGGTTTTATGCACATGGATTATTTAAAATCAAAAAGGTTGTGTCCCAGTTGTCTTCCTTTAGTTGAATTCAGTGGGTGACAAATGTCAACACCAGGGAGGAGACGAAACAATGCCAGAGACTCCCAAAGTAAAAGCATGCCAAGGGTGAAGGACTTTAAAAAGGCCTCTTAGGTTATTTACCATGAAAGCGTCTGTGTTTTTGTTTGTGTACCAGTACTCCTCTGAGTACTTTAAGTGATGCCACAGAAATGGACCACAGTCATCTGTCAGTTGGCCAAGAAATACAACGTTAGAGAACGGTGAGCCCAAGGAGACGGTGTTAACAGTGAGAAAATCCTACATTACCCCAAAACTGTCCTCTTCCATGTGTTTGACGTGGCAGGGTTGAGCCTTTAATCAGCCTTTAATCCGTTAAAAGCTTTGGAATCAACAGATAAATCCACTGGTTCATCAGCTGAATCACTTTGAGATGATAAAATGGTATTAAGAACACCAGGAGGCCATATTTTGCCGTGTTTATAGATTTTCTGGTAAATAAATCTGGGTAATTTAGTTTTTATTTCTTTGCTGTGTTATATATGTGTAATATATTTAAAGTTTTGAAATATTTTATATCTGACTGACTTTATTTACTGAGCTTATTTACCTTCCAGTGGACATATCATGCTCATTTTCAGGTTCATACTTGTATTTTGTGTTTTGCTCGAACATGTTTACATGCTTTAATGTTAAAAGAAATGCTCTGTTTTAGCGCCTGTCTCTTTAAGCCCCCCTCAAGCCAAGTCTTCTCTGATTGGCTTGTGAGAAGAAATATGATGCACCTTTTGCAAAGGTAGTTCTCAAGCCGAGGGTGGAGCTGCTCAGATGGTGGCCGATATATTCTGAGCCTGTATGGAAGTGGCTTGTTGAATCACACGTTTTCGGATCTAGGCAGCCCCAAAACTGACCGGGTTGTTGCAGTTACACATTTTGTGGGTTAAAAGAAACTCAAGATACCCAAATGTCTGTGTACAGCCACTGATGAATGTTTTTCATGATGTGTTATAAAAGGGGGCTACTTTTGGATTTACAGCAGCTTGTCTTTTGCGACTAGGTTAATGGAAGTGTGATCCACAGGCTCAAAAGCCCCATTTATTAGAAATTTGAATAATTCAAACCTGAATGTTAGAATTATAACCTTCACAAAGGAGGAGCTGATCAGCTTTTCAAATGCAACAGTACTGAATCGTGATCAGCGTTGTTTGCGGTGTAAACCTCATTTGATATTCTGACGTTGAGCCTCTTTCTGTCCTTCAGGTCGCTACAAAGGAACCGGCTCCAGAAACTGAAAGCAAACACATTCTCTCAGTACCAGAGCCTAAAAAAACTGTGAGTGTCCCATGAATTATTAATTGCATACAAATACATACCATGTATTCTTTTAATTGTGATTTGTTTATTGCATTTTATCTTTTATTGTCCTTTAGTCAGTCTTCTTTCTAGGTCTGAGAAGCACAATATATAATGGATCAGTATTTGTAGCATGCATGGGAGCCTACAACATGAATTCACTGAAGTGTATATACTGCCTTGTTTGATACCAAAGAGCCGAGATAATGAGTTTCACAACTACAAAGCTGATAAGTGTATACAGCTACGAAGACTGCCGGGAAATTTAAATGAAGCAATTGTTCTCTTCCGAGCATGGACCCATTCATTGCCGACCCATTATACCGACCGTGATACTCGGGTATCGGATACTAATTTCTCTCAGCTCGGCTGAATTCCCAATTAAGACTATTTCTTTGTGTAAGCAAAGTTCTATTTCTCACTCAATCAAATTCAAGCATTGTATGTGTATCTTTAATTAAACCAACAGGCTCAATGTTTATTTCATGTTTTTCTTCATTGTTTATTTGGAATTCAAATGATTCACAAACTGTTTTGTGCTTTTTTTATATATATATATAGATATCTCCAACACAACAGAATTCGAGATGTGAGTCCTGATGCATTCAGAGGGCTCTATAATCTAACAAGACTGTAAGTTTCTTCATTCAGTAATAAAGTACTTATAGTAGTACTATTACATGGTACTTATATGACGTGTTTAACAACATTTTTATGACACACTATTCTTAACTATATTTTATGACACACTATAATTTGACTTTTTAGGGCGGCCCTCCTTTAGTCGATTAGTCGTCTAATCAGTCGTTATGATCTCGTCGTTCTTTGTGCTTTTTTTCATGCTGAATGACGTTATTTCACACACAAAAAATGAAGAGCACATCTTTGGTTCTTTTGCATGATTCTTCATGGAGTAATTCAGTTTTTACAGATCTGTAGACAAAATCGTATGAGTGCTAGTCGACTAACAATTTCTTAAGTTGAGGACGGCCCTGGACTTTTTTTAAAGGATTTTTTATGGCATGGTAATAGTCATGGTATAGTATGTCATAAAATGATAGACTGTAACTTCTCACTATTAATTTGTTAGATAGTGTGTCATGCACGTGTAAGTGTCCACCACTTAAAACCCTTTTCAGTGAAGGATCTGTATCTTTACAACACCCTCAATGTCTTCTGGAGTCCGGTTCCTTTGATTTCTCTCTGCTCTGACATTCAGTTTGAGACTTGTTGTCAAACCGTGATCCACTCTTCCCCGTAGTCTAGTTTTCTGAAGCTGTCCAGGAGAACCGCAGATTTTTCCTGAAAAGCCCCAACAAAACTGCAAATCCGTCTGATCCGGTTGAATTGTAAGATAGGGTAGGATGGTGAGATTCCCCATGTAGAGATTCTGTCTGTGCTTTTACGATGCAAGTTAGTTGCAGGGTTTGCAGCCCTGGATACCTTGTCCTATGAATACTATAAAGATGATTTACAGATGAGGTATACACCCATATTCTACTCAAAGACACTAAGACATTAGGCAAATTGCAAGAGAAGAAAACCCGCCTCTTCTTAAAGAACCCTCATGTTGTGTATAAAAGATCACCTAATTTCACAATTTGCTGTTGTGAGCACATTTGGATTGTTTTAGGCTCTGTATAGTTTATGTATATATGTTGTGCATTTCATCTGTATTGTGATGTGCTTTGCTATGAATTCTTTGATATGGGTAGCTTTCTGTAATATAATATGTATATGTGCTTTTCTTAGTATACTGCGTTTTGTGTGGGTCGTGTGGTTCACAAGTATTATCATGTGACTATCATGTGACAAGAGCGTGTATTTAAAGACGGCGTATCTGTTGATATCACTGTCTGTAGAAAAACATTTGCTCGAAACATCCCTTTTGATAGAAAAAATGCACTTAAGGGAACAACTGTGTGCAGATCTTTTATTTGTATTTTCATAGATATACAGTATAAACAGGATAGTGCACATTCATGTCATTCAAAAGAAATTATGACAATAATAACAATTAAAAGGCAAGTAATGCAACAAACTACTAGATTAAATTGGATTATATTCATGTACATTAAAGGAGTGCATAGAGTTACCAGTAAAAATCAGCTGAAAAAACAAGTATGAACTATGAGATTCAATTACAATACTTGAAAATGACTGTATGTGACTAAAAGGTTACAAGTTTTCCTATCAGTCAATTCAGCATGATGACCAAACCAAACTCGTCTTTCCTCTCTTAGATATCTGAGCTATAACAAGATATCTGTCCTCATGCCGGGGGTGTTCCAGGACCTGCACAAGCTGGAGTGGTTGTATGTGTATTCTTCACTGAAAGATAAAGAATATAAAAAGCTGCATGCATAGTATATAAGGATATTATACCTTCTGTAAATATTGATTTGCCATAGGCATAGAAGTCCAGTTTTGTGATAAATAATTCATACTGATAAAGTGGATTTTGTTCTCTTACATATCCTGTTATTTGTTGTAGGATCCTAGAAAATAATGACATCCATCAAATATATTCCTTGACATTCTCCGGACTGAACTCCCTCGTTTTACTGTGAGTTTTTCTTCTATACTTGTTTCCCGTTTCACTTCGATGTGATGCCTTGTCCAATCATTTACGTAACATTGTGGTTTGAAGAGGTTTTTTTTATCCGTTGAGATTGAGTGAGTGTTGCTCCTTTTGAAAAGTGCACACATTGTTACATTGCGTCTCGCTGATTGACAGGGTTATGATGAACAACTCTTTGGCGAAGCTGGATGACATCTGTCGGGAAATGCCAAGATTGAACTGGCTGTAAGTAGGATGTCAAGAAATCAACGCTGACATGTCATTTAATGATGTGCGTGTGTGTGTGTGTGTGTGTGCGCGCAGTATGTGTCTGATAATTCTTCTCTGTGTGTGCATTTCATAACATGCTCTTGCAGGGATTTGGAGGGAAATCTAATTGAAACCATTGGAAATGTCTCATTCTGCTCATGCAGTATGCTGACAGTTCTGTAAGTATATATTTACCCAATTAAATGCATGGCATTTAAGATTTTGACTGAATTTTTCTGATATGCCTGCAAATCAGCCTCCGTTTCTCAGAATGTGATAAGCTTATGAATGGAATCAATGCTGACAGTTCATTAGATGTGAATAGGTAGATCAACAAGTATGATAATAGTATTTTTTTATTCTTTATGTATTGCTTTTCTCCAGTGTTCTACAGCAGAACAGGATCAGCCATATACACGAACACGCTTTTTCAGTCCTAAAAAAGCTTGGAGAATTGTAAGTTCATTTTGTTTCATTGTGCAAACAAACTCTATTGGAAAAATAAATCTCAACATTTCAGGATTGTGCCAAAAAGAAGCTGGTGTGATGCAATTTAAATGTGAAGCATTCTGAAGATGTGCTATCTGCAGAAAAACGCATTTCTAGGCAGTTTGTAGATAATTTTTGGTGCCCAAGGATTATTTTGCTGAGTGTCTGACCTTTTTGTCAGCCCCAAATTTCCCCTTGAAAAAGTTTCCTAAAATCTACAGGTTGAATTTTTGTTAAATTTGTTAGGATTATCTATGGTCTCCAGAGGATGAATTCAGCAGGTTATTAAAGTTGGAGTTTATAATCTTCTTCAAAAACATTTTTTGTTACATTTGATGAAATTCTCATTATATTGCGACAGCAATCAATGATCAGCCCGTCCAATCATTTGACAATATTCAATTTTTTTGCCAACAAATCCCATGAAAAAAACTAAACCAAAACTAAACCAACAATGAATTAGCAGGTCACCATAGCGCTCTCCTTTTAAACATGTAACCCACAGCAGAATATAGCAAGTTATAGAGCAGCAATCCTCACCCTGTACTTAGGAAAAGTTACACAGGTTGGATTTTTTTATAAGATCAGTGGACATCTGTCAGAAACCCAGCAGTCAATATCTGTTTATTGTTCTGTGTTTTTGTCGAACCGATTGGATTTGTCTTGGTGTGCAGGGATCTATCCAGCAACAGACTGGTGGCGATCCCTCCCAATCTCTTTGTGTTGCTGGGAGATTTGCTGCAACTGTGAGTTCTGCTTACACAATTACACCATGATGTACATATCTGTTTACAAGCATTGCTATCCCATGAATATTTAGCAGGAGGTTCTTTTGTTGCTGTCAGGGACTAGCCATAGAATCCGAAGTATGTTTAGAGCAGATAGAGGTTCAAAGGGATTAGTAAATACAAAATAAACTCTCCTAGATTAGTGCTGACCATGGTGACCAACACATTGCATTTTTTTGTGGCTGCTTCACAATAAAAGCCACCATGTGTTTCCCCCAAGCAGTAGGAGGTTATTTTTGCATTAGCAGTAGCTTAAGACATTGTAGAGAGAGTGAACAGTAAACAGTGTGGCTCTTATAAATGATATAAAATTGCGCTGTATTACATGCTATATTTTCCTGTGACTCCCTCGTTCTTATGCAATCTGAATCCAGTGCGAGAATGGCGGACTCTGCCACTACTTATAACAACTACTATCTAGAGATTTATCTACTCTTTGTTGATACGTGAATGACTATTTCAGATGAGATGCAGAACATAAATAGTAACATAAATTGGGTTTAGATCTTGTGAAAATCAAAAGGAAAACTTTAAGTAGTAGGATGTAGGAGTCTCAACAGTGTGGTGGGTGGATATTAAGATGCCAGTTAAAGAGGAATAATGCAAGGACACATCTTCAAGATGTGCATGAAACATTTTGATATGCAGAAATGATGTCAATAATAACTGGGATTTATTTCCATGTTGTCTAATTGAAGGTTTCTTATCTTCTAGAAATATATCATACAATCCCATCGTGGAGCTCCAAGTTGACCACTTTGACAAGTTGCATAAACTTAAGTCATTGTAAGTATATGTTGCTACACACTGGACGACTAATTTAAAACTAGGGCGCTGCCAAGTGCTTGGGGCTTCGGTCCATGAGCAGTTCCTTGCTCCGAAATCTCTCTCTCTGACATCACTCAATGAATGCATGTGCTGATGTGCTACGTGTGTGTAATAAACTTAAACTGCAGTATGTTCTTTGTATGGTTGTCTCTGCCAACGGTGTAGAATGTGTTTGAATGGGTAAAGGCTGATTTGTGTTGTAAAGCGCTTTGGGTGGGAGCTAAGATTATAAAAGGGCCTTTTTAGAAGAGCAGAAAACATACAAATGCACTGGATAGGATGGGAGGAGGTAATTATTCTTTCAACCGTGTCCCATTTTCTTAGGGTCACAGCATTGGCTGCATGATGGTTCCTTATTGTTATGCGCTCTCTTTCTTCTTGTGATGAATCTGGATTAACAAATGAAAGAAAATGTATTTTGTCTAGCATCATTTATTTTTCTTTTCAGTCCTTGATAAAGTATTGGTGGAGAACCTTTTGAGGAAAACACATATTGTGCATTTGAGGACGTGTCTCTGTTTGTGTGTCTTTATATTCTCAAGGAGCATAGAAGGGATTGAAATTGGAAACATACAACGGAGGATGTTTGAACCTCTCAAATACTTGACTCATATGTAAGTACGCCATTGTCATGTTCTATGTTCGTACTGTTAATCCTCGTCTTTTGTCACGTTGACTGGAGGCCTTTCACGTGTATTTCTAGTGTTGAGTCCAGAGCGAGGCTTATCGAGACGGTCTGGCTTCTCCTCTGACTGGAAGATGATTAAGTCAAGTTTAGTGTAATCCATCTTCGCTGTGGGTAAAACAGCCTTAGATATACCCATGCAGGTCCTGGAATGGATGCAACAGAGTGAAAATGAATCTCCCTTGCCTCGTATATAATCACAGAATCTCCTCAAGGCTCTTTATTCTGCCGAATTTCATTCAAGTTTCAGGAAGATACAGTTTGTTTCACTCAAATAAAATGTATCTTCTCTGAATCAGGCGACAGGCTCCAGCCATGCAGATTATTTGCGTTTGTCTCTGGGATTTCCGCCTGTGGACCAACACAATGGAAGGGAATGGAAATTTATTTGTGGTGCTCACAGCATTACAAAAAGGATATTTATCTTTTTTCAAAGGCAACACCTCTTTACAGAAACAGTGTTGCTGGTACTGTGGATAATCCACAGATCAAGTCATAACCGATACAATGTTTCTAGAAAGACATGTTGCTGTTCAGGTTTTAGCTATATGCCTTAAAACGATGCTCCTAGTGATGGCAACTTCAGTCTGTTGGTCAAAAGCTGAAGAGATATTTCATTCTGGACCAAAGTGTTCTACAATCATTCATTGGCATTGTGAGCATTTTAGCACGCTCACTTTAGCATTTAGCGTGACTGTAGACTCGTTAAGTGCTGTGAGCACTATGAATGGCACGTAATCCACCTGTGCTGTACAGCGGGTGAAGGCGTTCATCTTGGATAGCTCAAAGCAATGGGCGCATAGAGTTCTGAAAGAAAAAGAAATGAAGCAATTTCAGTCCAAATTGTTTTCTTGATTAAGTATGCCTCTCAAGCCCCACAGCTACCCTGAGTTTGAATCGAAATCAAATCCTCAGTCAAAATCACCCAAAACTTTTCTGTTGTGTTTTCTGTCACTGTTTTTACTTTCCAACTGTCTCAATTTATGAAAAGAAAAACCCCTGTTAAAGAGTGTGGAGTGCACACCAGCCTGTAAGAACACAAAATCTTGCATTTGCACCTAAATAGACTCCCTTATCTTTTGCGTAACTTGACACTTTCTTTCTTCTACAATCCCAGCTACTTCAAGAAATTCCAGTACTGCGGCTACGCTCCTCATGTGCGCAGCTGCAAACCCAACACGGACGGCATCTCGTCCTTCGAGGACCTGTTGGCCAACATCGTGCTGAGGGTCTTCGTGTGGGTGGTCTCTGCCACCACCTGCTTCGGCAACATCTTCGTCATCTGCATGCGCTCGTACATCCGGTCAGAGAACAAACTCCATGCCATGTGCATCATTTCTCTCTGCTGTAAGTCACACTGCATTTAAAAGGAGGGATGTGGTGGAAACTAGCTTTTTATCTAGAGAATATTGTTTACCATCAGAAAACATGAATTACAATGTATACATAACAAGTATTGGCCAAATAAGTCATTAGGGGAAAGAGGGTGTAGTATTAGCAGCCTAAAAACATATTTTTATAATTATCATAAAATTGTGGCAATATGTTTATTGACCTGACTAGTCAGTAATTATGGATACGTCAGAAGTGACAAATTCCGCAAAATACTTTAATATTCTGACGTAAACAAGCTTAAAAAAGTTAGTGTGAAATTTGAAATGAGTTCTCAATGTGCTTATCGGTGCATTTCATCAACATTGATTTTATATTACACACACTGGCCCGCTCATGAATTAGAGTAAAAAATATTGAATCTCTATAATGGGATATTTTCCCTCACTGAATGAAAACAATTCACAAACTCTCAGAAATTATTCATAGCATAAACTTGAACCAAAGAAACTGCCTAGGGATAACAGCTGGCCGTTGATTGAATAATACTCGCTCTCACTGGCTCGCTCATCTGCCAAGATAATGAAATATTTGGAATGTGGAGGAGTGACGTTGAGACGCCGTATACGGCTCTGGTAAATCAAAGCAAGCCAGTCCTAAAGCATACTCCGCTTTATGGTCTATTTTCCTAATGTATTAAATTTACATCTTGCTGTATTGAAGAAGACTTGAAACTAGTGAATGAGAACATAAACTCAAGTAAATCTAAATCAAAGTTAGATGTAGAGTCATTTTCTCGGGCCTCTCCTGTTCCCCCTCAGGTAAACCACCGTTCTCTCCATCTACATGTTCAGAGGATCTGAGAGGCAATCGAAATGCTCCCAATCTTGGATCTGGCACCTTTAAGGTTTAATAGGCTGCAGTTACTCATGTGACAATCATGTAATGAATTTCCCTTCATGTTTTGACATGTTTGCTCCGGATTTTCATACAGTATGGCTTTCACCGTGTTCTTATATGTCAAAGGAGGAAATTGAATTCATGACAGTATGCTGTTGAAGAGAATATAAAGCACATAGACTGCTGCTATAGGAAGTCACTAAATGGATCTATCTATAAAAAACAGCTAGTGTACATTACCTTAATGGATATTAGTCCCAAGATAGAATTTCATTCGACTTTGCTCTCTCGAGCAGAGAGAGAAAGCATAGAAGCACAAAAGATATCCGGAAATAAATGTCCTAACAAGACATTAATATATACCCATGCTGAGCTTTTAGTCACATATAAAGGTTCCTATATGGACGGATACGTTTCAATTGAGATCTAAGTTCTATTCTATGTTATAGCTAATATCAGCTCTCTTTCCTGCTACATCTACAATGACAGCCAAGCGGAGGATGGCAGTTGTTATTCATTATCTCATATCGGGGCTCTCTTGCCTAATACCCTGACCTTTTAAAACATTGCTGAATAGAATGTCAGTGTGTACTGTTTTCAGTACCGCACTCATTTCTGGTGGCTGAGATCCAGACAAAGACTAAATTTGCACGCTTTTTAGCAACAATGGATTATGTCTCCCTGTGCAAGCAGGATGTGTCTGAATGTTGCTTTTAATCTAGTTATTAAAGAGGTGGAACAAGTTGAGTCTGCAAAGAAAGAAGTCGTAAACAAAGATAAAGTTTGAGTCACCGAGATTGTGGGTTAGAGCCGGAACAAGAGTCATTTCACACATTTATTACTCTTTAAATATTAACATCTCTTTATCTATCCTTTTCTTTCCAAAACACCGTTTCTATAAGTTATTTCTCGTTTTCTTATTTTTCTAATTAATAGTAAATCAACAGATGGCTGACTTTGAACCCAGTTGAGTCAGCCAGAGGTCAACTTTAGTCTTTTACTTTGATGTATTTCATATAAGAGTACACTGAATGTATGTCGTAAGTAAATGCTTAAATATCAATTCTAAAAATGGCTTCATGGGGGAAAGAAACACGAAATTACGAAAGAATTACGTTGAATGACATTTGGAGTTGTGTGTCAGCTATGAATTTGAATTATCCAGCACAACAAAGCTTAACTTCAGCTGTCCCATTCAATTTTCACAGGACCAATATTAAGATGAAACACATACAGGCAGTCTTTGATGATGTGTGTGGAATTAAAAGAAAATGCTCTTTGAAGAGCATTGGTATGTTTACATATGAAAGGAACTGTTCTCAAGAGGGTATTGGGTAATGTATTTAGCATATTATTTAACATCAAGTAGTGACTGCTGACGCAGAGCAGAATTCCTCTCGGATTTAAAAGAGTTCAATTTCAGCTCTGACAAATTGTCAGCGAAACACTTTTTGCCAGAGAGAGAATAGGAGTGAAATAAAACATGGCTCTGAGCTGTTTTTTTTTTTAGTATGAACATTTTTACTCAATATAGTGCGGCACAAAACCCCCAGCTGAAACATTAAGTTGTCATTTACTTCATTATTTGACTCGAGCTACATATATACCGTGTGACAGAATCTTCTCATCAAAGTGACCCAGCGTATTTCCTTATATGTGTAAATAATGCACATTTCCATCAATGTTATTATTGAAAATTTGTTTTAGACTTTTACTGTGCTAAAAAGAGGCGTGATCAAGTCCAATATAGAGCAAATTCCCCTTTTCCCGTCGTTTTCTTTGCCACATTACTATATGCGTATATTAAGTTGCGTATGCTTGAAGTAAAGTCGTTGGAGGTAAATATTCACAGAACAATGTGGGTTTCTTTTTCTACAAATACACACCGTATTTGTGTGTGAAGCTGCAGGTGCAATCTTTCTGTGCACACCCATCATTTATATCTGACCAGAGTGTAATCAGGAATGACTGGCAGTTATTATTACCATAATAATCCAACCCCTGCTGATAATATACTATGTATTAGGGTAGGATTATTGTGGTTGAGTTGATCTGAAGGATGAGAGCAAATGCCACTTATTAAGCACTGGGCAGCAGGTATTGGTTTTTAATTTGTCTATATTCTACATATTCAACATGTAAAATGTTTTTTAGTTCTAATGCAATGAGTTTGTTTCTACCCGTCTTTCTTTCTTGACATCAAAGCATGGTGCTCTGCACTCGTTGCTGTCATTTTTCTCCCTTTTTATTGATGAAAACATATGAAGGTGTAGCTTAATGTGAGCATCTAGTGGTTTGTCCTTCGTTCCTTTTTATAACGCATGGATTTACAAGGTGAAGTGACTGCTGTCTATTTTAAAATATCATAGACCGAAAGCCTTTGAAGATCCATGTGTACATGGTTTGCTTCTGTTGTCACCGCTAAAGTAAAGGCATTGTGGTTCCCTTTAAGGAGCACTGCTTCAAGGAGAGCTTGCTTTATGAGAGTCTGGGTGTTTATATTTTGCGTTCAAATAACTGTACAGTTAAACGTTAGCTGTAAACTAAATGGTATGACTGCACTTGGATGAAACACATCAATGCTGGAGTTAATATTGACATTTCTTACCAAAGTTATTAAAATTGGCATTTCATGAGTTGGAAATTCAATTTACTGTTTTGGGGGCGACTGTGACTCATTGGTAGAGCGGGCCGTCCTTCAATCAGAAGATCGATCCCCGGCTCCGCTAGTAGTCCACGTCGATGTGTCCTTGGGCAAGACGCTTAACCCCAAATTGCTCCTGAAGGTTGTGCCAATGGTGTATGTGTGAATATGAATGGTTAGTTAATCTTGAAGGGCAGGTGGCACCTTGCGTGGTAGCCCCCTGCCATCAGTGTGTGAATGGGTGAATGAACATGTATTAAAGCGGATGGAATTAGGCTCAGACCTGGGGGTGAAGTTACACTTTAAACCTCTCATAGATCTGAATGCATCCTTACAGGGTCGTATAAATCAGACATCTGTACAGTTAGTAAATCCTGTGAATATGTTGCAAATTCTGTCATTTGTAACTCTCCTTCCTTGCAGGTGCAGACGGACTGATGGGTATCTACCTCTTCATGATTGGTGCGTATGATCTGAAGTTCCGCGGCGAATACAACCGGCACGCTCAGGCCTGGATGGACAGCAGTCAGTGTCAGGTCATCGGCTCTTTGGCCATGCTGTCCACTGAGGTATCCGTCCTTCTCCTCACTTACCTCACTCTGGAGAAATACATCTGCATCGTCTACCCTTTCCAGTACTTGACGCCTGGATGGAGACGAACTGTCACCATCCTTTTGGGGATATGGCTGTTTGGCTTTATTATTGCCCTTCTGCCGTTGGTCTGCAAGGGGCTATTTCGCAACTTCTACGGGACCAATGGAGTTTGCTTCCCGCTGCACTCAGAGCAGCCAGAGACACTTTGGGCTCATGTTTACTCCATCGTCATTTTCCTGGGTGGGCATTTGATCTTGCAATAGTCCTTTTTGAAACTTTTTTCTTGTGTTTACTTGATTGTTTTTATTTATTCACTCATTCTCTGAAGCTATTGGTAAAAGCACAGTTACTATTTAGTGAGCATTTTTGTATTCATATGCATGCGGATGCATAGCTTTGTTATAACTGTGCAAATATGTGCCACAGCAGTTGCATGGCAATCCAGAAATTAACCAAATATCTCTCTGCAGGTCTGAACTTGGTGGCATTCCTCATCATTGTCTTAGCCTATGCAAGCATGTTCTATAACATCCATAGAACAGGGACTCAGACCACTAAATACAGCAACCACATCAAGAAAGAGGTTACCATCGCCAAAAGGTTCTTCTCTATCGTCATCACAGACTCCCTCTGCTGGATCCCCATTTTCATCCTCAAGATCCTGTCACTGCTGCAGGTGGAGATTCCCGGTACAGTAGAATTGCTATAACCGTTTAAAGGAATACTTGACTGGTTCTACATTTTGAGTATCAAATACAACCCCTCAGTAGGCTAGCAATGTGGCTCTGAAAAGGTTTGCCGTGTGTCATTGAATTCAGGGCGATTTATGTCAGAAAACGTGCATCAAAATGGACAAAGAATTATTTTTTTTTTTTTAATTGAGTAAATTCGTGTCTGGGTAAAATACATATATTTCATGACACGAAATGGAGTTTCATAATTTCACAGTTTCATACTTATTCATACTTATCATGCTCAAACCCCCAGATGTATGTGGGAGTCACTCTGAGGCCACATCCACACTACTACGTTTCTGTTTTACAATACATATCCTTTTTTACGTTTACACCTAGCATTAAAAAGAGAGAAAAGGTGTAAACCTAGCGTAGCCCAACCTTTTATTTATTCAAGTGTACAACAATACTCTGTTGTAATTTCGGTGACTAGGCAACTAATCTACTTCCTGTTCACATCGGCACCCGCACACCTGTGTGGACGTAGATCGTTTTCGTTTTAAATCAAAAACGTATTAGTGTGGATGTAGCCCAAGTGCCACATTTTAAACTGAATTCTGCCACTACTATAGTATATTCTTGTCATTAATTTATAATTAAGTAAACCTACATTTTAATTTGTGGTAATATTTTATTTTATCTCCCATACCAATATCTTTATTCCATTTATTATACATGTTTTGTAGCAGTTCTTCATTGCTCTCAGCTTTCATAAGGAGCAATGACACAATAGCATGAAACGGGAGTAAAATATATTGTAACGTTTTAGAGACGCCTTCCAAGCTTACAGGGAGATGAGTTTTTTGTTTTTGGCTGAGTGCGACTTTGAAGTATTGCATTTTCTGTATGTTATTACATTTCAAAGTAGTCTAGCACAGGGCTTCTCAACCTTTTGTTATTAATGGCCCACATCTGATGATGAAAAAAGAATCCATGCACCTTCCAAAATAAATGAGAAAAAAACAGAACATGATAAAAAAAAGGAGAAAAGATAAACTGTGCTGTAAATGAGTGTTATGCCTCTGTCAGCTGTAATGACCAAAACAAATATATTCTGCTTACCCTCATCATTGCCTGCCATTTTGTACACAATTTTCTCAGGCTAGTGCTGTACGATACGCCCCAAATCTTCTATCCCGATATAGGTCATTTCATATCGGTATAACGATATATATCACAATATAACACGATTTTCTAGTAAATAAATAGTCTATACGAAATAACTACATGGTCTTGTATACTCTTATCTGAGTTAAATACTAGACAAATATAAAAGAGTATTTTCTCATTCAATTAAGATCTTCAGTGCAAATTGAACAGCTGATCTTAAAGGTGTTTTTATAAGATATTTATCGCTGTATGAAGAGCATTCGACTACAACGGTAATGCTGTTTGCACTGTATACCCAAATGGCCCATTAGTGTTGTGCAGAATCCATTATATACATAAACCTGCTGAGCTGTGGCTTCCTAATTACGTCCCCTGTTGGGTTAAAAGACATTCTCATTTACTATATACATTTAAATAGGGTTGATAAAAGGTTTTTTATTGAAGTATTCTCCCAACTCATAACCCTGTTAAAATGAATGTTCTTAAAACAGCCTATATGCCAGCTCTGTTTGACTTCTTCCTCTCTGCGTCTTTTCTTTCTCGGCAGGTACCATCAGCTCATGGGTGGTCATCTTTATTCTGCCCATCAACAGTGCCCTTAACCCCATCCTGTACACTCTGACCACACGGCCTTTCAAAGAGACCATTCTGCAGGTATGGGCTAACTACAGGCAGAAGAGGCCTCTGCTCAGCGGTCACCCGCCTCATCATCCGTCGCTCACCTGGCAGGAAATGTGGCCCCTGCAGGAGAACAGCCACGGCCTCGCCACGGACCGTCCGCCGGCCACGACCGGCACGATAGCCAAGCTCGCCCCTGTGGAAAATACCAACAATGACATTACCACATGCACACATCAACTACAGAAGCAGCATACATTGTTGTGAGTAATTTCAAGGAAACAATGCCAAACCCACTCAGAAACACCCACACATACACAAACTGTTTTCGTAATTTCAGAGTTAACTAAACCGATTAATTGTGCTTCAGGTTAATTCATCTCATTAAAAACAGCCCTTGATTTGTGCCCAGTTTCCTCCGTTGTGTTTAAAAATAATTTGTATTCATTAGTATCTCACTAGAAATCTCAATGTGTGCATGTCTTGCCCAAGCAGCGGTCATAACATCAATGGATGAAGTCCGTGCAGAAATCCCTTTATGTGGCACTGCAGCGCCTCTAATGAAGACTAATGTCGGCTTCCAAAAGATAGCCATCAATACAGAGCTGAAGCCATGCCCCACTTATGGTTTGGCTTTTGTTCTCGTAGCTTTCATTGCTCAGTTTAATTTCTCACAGAGGACATCTTTCTTCTTTCTGAAAGCTGAGTATTCCGTCCATATTCTGAGCTGAATATGTTATATTGGGAAATACAGTTTGGCCAACTTAATTTCTAGCAGTGATTTAAAGAATTGAATCTAATAACTACAACTCCATTAACCATTTGACAGTACCTCTGTGGTTAAGACACTTTAAATGTTGCTGTTTTACTCTAACAAAGTCATTGCTGAGTGTAGAAGAAAATTCTTCACTTTGGAAACAGTATAAAAAATAAAAATCTAGATTCATTTAACCGCTTTTTCCGGGGCTTTTAAGCACATCTTCCGGTTTTCCTCATGGAGTTTACTACACTGTGTTCAAAAAGTAAGTGTTTGTACCAGCCAGACAGTAGTAGAATGTATTTATTTTGTTTATATAATTATGGACAAAACAACATTATCCTGATAAACGAAAAAAACATGGGAGATGTATTGCAAAACGGCAAAGAGTGTTTATGTTCCAAAAATGTTTGTAAATATTTAGAATCAAACATCAACAACAGGCAACACTAAAATAGGCGACATATGAGGAACTAAAAATGAGTATCGAGTATGAGTATTTGTAGCTCATTATGCTGCTCACGATAATAACATTAATAATAATAATAATATTAAACTGAAAAGGACCACAACTGCCAAGTTTATGGTAGTTGTTAATGTCTTTGTCCAGGCCCTGAGCTTGGGTGTCTCATGGGAACATTGTGTGACAAGAAACAATGTGCAGCTAAAGGCTTTGAATTGTCAGAATTACATGGATTACATTGATTTTTCTTTTTTTGTGCAACTGGGAAGTTTTACTGAAGAACTCAGGGGGGTGAATCGACCCTGTTATGCCTTTCCTCTTTTCAAAAGTGCATTGGCATCAGCAGCATACACTTCATGCTGATAGCTTGATCTCATATTGATAATAATTCATGCAACATTTTTACATCAATGTAACTTTCTAAGTTTTCATAAGAAGGGATACAAGGCCTACTCTTTTATTCTGCATTTGGTCTTTTTGTGTTTTCTGTGTTGCCTCTGCCACCAGAATATATTTTGTATACATATTGAATGTAATGTATGAGCCATTTCCAGTATGTTAAACAAAGAATGTACTTAATGTGGGCAGAAGAAAGTTCCCCAGCTGGTCTGGGGGTTTTTAACCTGGACTCAACCAACCACTACACCGCACCTCACATTGTTTTTACAATGATCTGTACAGTGAAGACATTTGTACAATGATCATAAACTGTACACATACTTTGTTCAATGAAATACTGATTCCTGTGGAAATGTATCCTTTCAGTCATTGTAACTGTATGAATAGTTAGTGAAACATTATGTGTGCCATTTGTGTTTACATAACATTCCCATACATGACGAAAAGACGAGGAAGCCAGCGGCTTCTTTCTAGATCTACTGATATCTGCAGGCTTATATTGAATATTGATGGGGAAAATGTTTTTAAACATGTGTTATCATTATATTTGTTGTCTTGACTTGTGACATAATTATTTACAATGGTAGTTTTTTTGTATTTCTGTTTTTCTTGAAACGTAGACAATAAATATATTTATGCCTCACATCTACTTGTTGATTTATTATTTGGTTTATATTGGTTATTTATCTTAGTAGTTTGGCCATTGTCTGTGTCTCATAGGTTTCTTTGACATATTAAGAAATGATTCACAATGGTGGAAGAAGTATTCAGGTCATTTACTTTAGCAAAGTGATACCTCTATGAAAATCTGCTGCATTGGTCCTGCATTGAAAACTTCCAATAAAGATAAAACCACAGTTGGTCTTTAGCGGAAGAAACTTTGAAAACTGGGAACTATTGAATAAAACACAACATATTCAATGATGGAGATTACAAATCATAAAACTTTAAGATATAAAAGAAATTAAATAAGAATAATTATCGGCACAAATAAGAAAACTTGATTCCCAAAGGGAAAGACTAACTTGACTAGCATGGAATTAAAATAATGAGTTGTATACAACACAAATAAACAACAGTCACGAAACAGCTGTAATAAAAAAAGTGTTACAACAGATTCAAGATGTAACAATGTCGGTTATGAAAGTGCTATTAGTTTGTTCAACTGAAACCAACTGTTGGTGGGCTATGTTATACGGTTACATCGGAGCCATAAAGAGAGAGAGTCGCGTCAACGGAAGTTCAAAATGTTTGACCGTCACGTGATTCACGTAGACTTCAGATAGCTCCAGGAAGTAGGTGGCGGACAATTTGAATGTATAGATATTGGTAGAAACATCAATTTTGTGGATTAGTAGGTGTAACAGCTAGTTACATGCCTTGTTAACACGTGTAGGCTAGAGTAGCAGATGGCAAAAAACAACATACCCCTCCAATCACCCCACCACTTCCAAGCGTGTCGGAGAACTACGGTGGCCTTAGAGGGGATAGGCATCTTTATTATTACAAAGAGCTACTTTTATCAATGCTATTTTAGACTAGATAATTGCTTTTCAAAACATATATAGAATTTTAAAAAATTCAGCAAAGAAGTAATTTATCATTTAAATATATTTTTTAGAGCAGCAACAGTAATATTTTCAACATCAAAGTCACTATATAAAACAATAATTAATATCTGACTGGAGACAAATCTGAAATGACGATCAAATAATTACCATACATACAAGTTTATACATGATAATAATCAGTAACGAAGAACACAGATGGTATCTCAGCCAGCTGAGACGTTGAACAAGCTATAAACAGACCACAGACAGACAGCATTTGTTTGTGCTTGTTTGTTTAAAAAAAGAAGAAGCTTTTAGCCAAGCTTTCGTGCTGTGCTTGTTTAAACAAAGCGGTGGTAGATGAGAGACTGTGGACAGAGACGATTGAATTGGGTTTCGCCTCCATGTATATGTTCGTGCTTGTTGAACAGATGTATTGATAGAGTATTGGCTTTTCACTCGCAAATGTTGTATTGCAGTAACGAGCAAAGTTGTCATCAACTCCAATAATCTTCCCTTCACCTGGTTCACTTCAGTGCCTCTCTGCCTCTCCTCTGGAGCTGAGTTAGTTCTGTGTGTGTAAAGAGGGCAGATGAGATGCTCACTGCAGCGTGATAATGAATTACACCAAAACATTCAAAAGTACTAATAAAAAACACCAGTAACGTCAGGGCTTATCAATACTGAATGCTTTCAAAATGATTACACAAAATAGCTGTAATGCTAGTTAATTAATAGCTGAAAGATAACAGTGGAGCGTTAGTGGAGATGGCAGATATTTTGATTATCTGGCATTGAGCGTATACGAGACAAAGTAGAGGGGGAGAGACAACATAACTGCGCCAAATCCCATCGACAAATAAAGTACAAGCCTCTAATAACACAGGATCTGACAGACTGAGTACACCAGGCACTGATCCTGACAGCAGTGACTGAGAAGCCCTTAGATAAGTTATTCAGTACACCAACAGGCCCAGCCCATTGGAAAACAACACACCGAAGTAGTACCAAAAGCCAACCACATGCAGACCTGCCAGAAGTGAACGAGCAAAGAAGGACCTTTAGGACACCAAGGGCCTTTTGTAGTATTCCTGGAAATGTGTGGAGCGTATGATGATGCTAACATCATGTCTATCAATTGGTACAGAATATAAGAACTCAACTACTGGGTGGAATGACATTTTGTACAGACATGAATCATAATAACTTTGGTCAACATTTTAATTTGTCCAATATTTTGGTTTAATACTCCTGTCGTGTTCGGGTCAAATCTGACCGATTTACAACTTTAATCAATCATAAATATTGTGTTTTACATCTGATTACACTCAAGGCCTCATGATATCCTCCACACTAGGCATTTGAACATATAACATTGCTGATCAACACTTTCATTGGATTGTTAGTGGTTTAGTCAACTTGTCCATAGGAAATGAATGGGAAACACTAGATTATGTCCATTCATCAGATGGAAAACAGCCCCATACACACCCACAATAAAGAGGTAAATAGTAGGGTATTTAAAAAACAATTGTAATTTTTTTTTTTTTAATAGATGATTTTGGTACTATGGACCCCCATATACGTCCACACTCCCTCTTACAGCAGACAGCCGGGGATGACCCAATAAAATACTCGATTCCTACACGTTACCATCTCAGATGTACCATCAACCCAAACCGACAATTTAGAGATCTACGTTTGCGCAGTTACCACTCCGCGCAGCGGCGCAGCTTATGACGCTCTCCAACGTCTGTGTTATGAGACGTATTTTGTAAGGTATCTTTAGTCAACGTTTGTTTTCCAGCAGGGGTTACACAAGCTGTCCACGAGCAGTGGAGTGGGGACACCAACAACTTCACTTCGGCTGATTAAGAATAAAGAAGAAGCGTCTAGTGAGCGTACACTAGCTGAAACATTATGTTTCCAGCTAGCAGATATTCAAGTAAAGGTACGTCAGCTACTTAGCTAGCATATTGCAAGTACTGCATGTACTACGCTTGAATAAGCTAACCTTACTAACTTTTTTTTTTTACCGACAGTGTAGTCGTCGTAACATAGATTTGTGTTATTTGTGCACAACTTTGTTTTAAGGCTTATCTACAGTTGCCTGCGTTATCATTAGCCAAACAGTACAACATGCCTGTTTATGTTAGCATCGAAGCTAACATGTAGGTGAAAGTTGAACCAACATATAGCAGTTAGTTAGGTCACTTAAACAACGTCCTTGTCCTTGGTTTACGCTACACATACAATGTACACGTGTTGGGAAATGTACTGGTGTTGTTAAGTTCTAATTATAGTGAATGTTAAAGTGTTTTCCTTTCTGAGAAGGATGTTTAGTCGCAGCCTTGCACTTTGAATTAAGCTTAGCTGTGGTCACACATAACTCTAGCTAGCTAGCATGATGCTAACCGCTGCAACTTATTATGACAGCTGCTTGGCATTGCCACTACACTAGCTACGTCCTTGTATAGCTTTATGTTGAGGTGTTGTGTTTTTAGAAGCACCCTTGGTGCATTGTGGCACATGCAGAAACTTGTAATGCTTGTATTTATGTCATTATTTCAATGTATTTCATTTGTGTTTTGTCAGATCAGGCTAAACTAAACCAGTGAGCACACTGTCTAGATAGTATACAGCCACATACAGCCCACCAGTTCCAGCTGGTCTTGACTGAATGTGTTCTCTCCCTTGCAGCCCACAGGTGCATCAGGGCATTGAAGACGGCTCAGATAGAGCATGCTCCCCCTCAACTGTACACAGCACTAAACAGACGGGCGTGCTCTTCGGTGTCAACACCCCGCATCACAACACACTACACCATCCATTCTCGGGATAAAGATTCAAGATGGGAAGGTAAGACACTGCACTATATAAACTTACTTTTTAGATAGAATTATATGTCACCTACAAGGACCCACGCTCAAGACTGTTTCTGGCCATTTTTAAGATCTAGGCTACCCTTGAGAGGACTGATCTTTTTGTAGCTTGATCTGCATTGTGTCATGTCAACACAGGCTATCAATCACTGCCTCTTTCGTTCCCCAATATTGTCTTTCTTATGGTCCTTTCCCAGGGATCGAAATGGAGAGGTTTGCCGACGAGGCAGATGTGGTGATAGTAGGTGGGGGCCCTGCCGGTCTTTCGGCAGCCATTCGTCTGAAGCAGCTAGCCAATGAACATGAGAAGGAGCTGCGAGTGTGCCTTGTGGAGAAGGCCTCTCAGATTGGAGCACACACCCTGTCAGGAGCCTGTCTGGAGCCCAGTGCCCTTAATGAACTCTTTCCTGATTGGAAGGAACGAGGGGTGAGTGACTTATTCAATATTTCTTTGTGAGCTTCGTCAATAAATTGGGACCTACAAAGATGCCCTACCTTTTATAGCATGAGGGATGGTTATATCAGGGCTCCATGTTGTTGTTACTACACATACGCTACACACTGGAATAGGGCTGCAACTAACTGATTAGTTGTTTGATCTATACAATATCAAAAAATGCTGAAAAGTGTCAATCAGTGTTTCTCAAAGTCCAAGATGATGTCCTCAGAAGTATTTATTTATTTTATTCACAAATGTTTTCCTTTTCATAGAGGAGTAAAAGGATGAATTTTGACTTTTTTTCAAACCGATCATCAAAAAAAGTTGCTAATTACTTTAATAGTTAACAACTAATCAATTAATAGATTCATTGTTGCAGCGCTACACCGGAATAAAGTAGATTATTCATCAACATTTTCATACACCCACACTGTATATGTATGAACACACAAATCCATATGAAGTCAAAATCTCAACAACACACATTGTGCTCTTACCTCAGGCACCTTTGAACACACCAGTGACTGAAGATGTGTTCAGCATTTTAACGGAGAAACACAGAATCCCTGTCCCCATTTTGCCAGGTAAAAGTTGTTTTATTCTATTTCGATACAAAAAAATCTCGCTTTGTATTCCACACCATTGTTCTGACGAGGGCACAGCGTTAACAGGGGGTGGTGTTGATACAAGACATCAGCATGACATGTGTAAATATTACTGTTATTGACCATTGGGAGAAAAGAAACGGGTGAGAGTGTAGAGGATTTAGAAACGGCAACAACAAAAAAAAAGGAAGCTGCTGCATTTCAGTGCAAGAGAAGTTAAGTGTGGAGTGAGCAGACATTCTTCCCAATAAAAATGCATTTTGGAGACTTGCTACCAAAAGAACTGTATCTTCACAAAAAGGTGGGAACCGTAGCGCTTGGTAGGACTGTGGTTTGTGGGTTTCGTACTGATGTTTTTTCTCGTCGCCTGTAGGTCTGCCGATGGGAAACCACGGTAACTACATCGTGAGGTTGGGCAACTTTGTGCGCTGGCTGGGGGAGCAGGCCGAGGAGCTGGGAGTGGAGCTGTACCCTGGTTATGCTGCAGCTGAGGTGAGAACGCCTCTACATTTATTTTATGACAATTTGCATGCAATACAACTTATTTTGTATCTTCTCTTTTTTTGTCTTTTTTATCAGAATTGTGTAGATTATTTGTCCATTAACTCAGTATCTCGCCACTGGCCTGATTTAAAAATACAACGTTAAACCTTTATTGTTTTCTATAAACGTATAACTACCTAATATTTCATTTTCACCCTGGGCTAAACTCATTTATAGACGTACATACACACATGCATTCTTTATTTTTTACTGCCTAATCAATTCATTGGGTCAGTTGCTAGTGGCTGAGTTATAGTTGTACCTGTATTGGTAGACTTGGATATTGTTAAGTAAACAATGATCTATTCCAGTAATCGGTGCCTCTGTTTGTGCTTGTTCAATCATTTTAATCAAACATATGTTTACAGCTTTAATTCTTTACCCTTTTCTGTATTATTTTCATCAAGGTTTTGTTTCACGAAGATGGAAGTGTAAAAGGAATTGCCACCAATGACGTCGGCATCGGCAAAGATGGCTCACCGAAGGTATTGTGTAGTGAAGTAATACATTCATAATTCTGTCCAGCTGTAGTTCATTTGTCATCAATGAAAATTACAAATACAGGCCAATATAGAGCGGTACATGAATGAGTCCTAAAACTCAGAAATTAGATCTTATGTTGTGCAACAATCCAGAATTCAATGGGAAAGTCCCATCGGCTTATTGTCGGGGGAACCAGTGCGACTTCTGGCTCTGGCCTACAAAAAATACACCATTCCTGCACCACTCTATGCACACAAATAGCTTGGATACATCCGGCCCTTTGAAAGATATTTAAGGCGAAATAAACCAACAGGAGCACAAGCACTTGTTTTGACGCAACATGCATAATAAAGTATAAAAGTTTATGTTTTTCCTTTCTGTCTTATTACACCAACTGTTGTTTTCCTACTAGCCTAACTCTTACTATTACCGCTCCTCTCTTGCTTCAGGATGTTTTTGAGAGAGGAATGGAGCTCCACGCTAAAGTCACGTTGTTTGGAGAGGGCTGCCACGGCCACTTGGCCAAGCAGCTTTACAAGCAATTCAACCTGCGGGAGAACTGTGAACCGCAGACCTACGCCATCGGCCTGAAGGAGGTAAATAACATGGACTGCTCACATTAAGCTGCTGTTGGTCACTCTGGCAGTGGCCTAAATTGGATTTCCCCTGAAGCCTGTTTGACTGATCGTTCCTAATCGTGAGGTGATTGTTAAAAGTCGTAGCGGTGATGTTTCTTTAGGTGTGGACGATCGATGAGAAGAAGTGGAGGCCGGGCAGAGCGGAGCATTCTGTGGGCTGGCCCCTGAACAGACGCACGTATGGAGGATCCTTCCTATACCACCTGAATGAGGGAGAGCCGCTGGTGGCGTTGGGCTTCGTGGTGAGTAGCTTCGTATACATTCTGTTAACGATACAAACAGATGTGACTGCTGATTGTCATGCAGGCAGTGAATTACTGCAGCTTGAGCTTCTAAATAAATAGTTATGTCGTTGGCAGTTTGCATTATCACTATATATTATTTATCCTGCAGAGGAAAGATAAACATAACTCAATCTTTCACTGTGAAATGTGTAGTGGGAATATATTTAAATATTCGTATTCATATCTCTGCCATTCTGCACACATGGATGTGTTCGTGATCGAGGAGACCAATCCCCGATATTTGGAACCGATATACATTTGCAGCAAAATGTAGAATAACAAACTCCAAAACAAAGCTTTGCTTAAAGCTTGAAGCATATGTTTAATGAAATACTGCAAAAGGAAGGACATAGCCATACATGTCTCCCAATTTCAGCTGAGATGAACAGCGTCTTTGGGTTTAATTAAAGGTTTTAACTTTTAAGGATACTGATATTCTACAGTATTGTTTGTATTTTTATTTATTTAAATTTTCTCCAAAAGATTTGGTGTGTTTCATGCACGTTGGTAATCCAGAGGGTTTAAAATACAACAACGAATTAACCGACTATCTACCCAACGAACAAATAGTTGAGTATTTGAGTCCAGCCGTACTTTGTAGTGTCGTCACCGAGAGCCTAAAGCGTGTTCTAGATTGATGGCACAAATGCAACAAAGACAAGATGGAAAAACTCACAACATTCAAAGTATTTTAAGCCACAGTAGCTTTAGAACATAATCAAACACCCTACCGTTTCCCACTTTATTTTGTATTTGTTACACTGATTAAACTGGCCATGCTTTTCCCGCTCCAGGTGGGTCTTGACTACACCAACCCTTACCTGAGCCCCTTCAGGGAGTTCCAGCGCTGGAAGCACCATCCCTTCGTAGCTGCCACGCTGGAGGGAGGCACCAGGATCGCATATGGAGCCAGGGCGCTGAACGAGGGAGGACTGCAGGTATGTGTCTCACTTGCATACATTCATCATCAACAAAGACGCTTGTTTGTGCGTCTTAGAAGCAGTTAGTTTGAGTTCACTAATGTGTGTTGCGTCCTCAGTCAGCCTGATTTTATTCTGACTATTTGATCCGTGACAGTTTTAAGGCGAGGATAGATAACGTTCTCTGATCCTTCAGATATGCAATACCACTCTTATTGGGGAAAGATTTCATGTTAAGATTACAAATATGAATAAATGAAAAATATTTCTCCACTAATTAGCAGCCAAGTAACCCGATTCCGGTCGTTTTAAAAAGTGTCATTATTAGAATTATGGATGAGCGGTGCATTGTGAAATATTATATGAACGCAACTTATTGCAGTAAGATGTTGTAATACTATAGAACACGTCTGTTTTGGGGTAGTTTTATAGCTTTACTAATAATAAAAAACAAGTTGTCATGTATTTGTAAATAAGAATATAAGAGTAAGCACAGCCGCTGCTCATTCACATTGAAAAGGTCCGTTGAGGATGGATTCCTCCCGGTGGAGGATTTCTAGAGTCCAACTGGGAAGAGAGCCAGCAGCTGACCCCAAACAGCCTTGAGGGATTATACATCCCACCCGGTTTAGGGGGAGGATGTCTGGGCGACCTCCACCGGGACACACTGCAGAAAATGGATGACTGGATATAAATAAAGTCTCATGATTGCACATTTACTAATTGCTTTGTGGCTGATGGTATCCAGTAAAATGATGGATACACTGATGACATATTTGCTCTCACATTAAAGGTGAATGTGAAGAAAAATGAAAGTGCATGAACTCTCTCCTTCTCCTCCTCCTCCTCCTCCTCCTCCTCCTCCAGTCCATCCCAAAGCTGACGTTCCCTGGAGGGCTGCTCATAGGCTGCAGCCCTGGTTTCATGAACGTCCCAAAGATCAAAGGCACCCACACAGCCATGAAGAGCGGCATGCTGGCTGCTGAGGCCATCTTCCCCAAAGTCACAGCAGAGAGCCTGGATTCAGAGACGACAGGTACGGAGTTTAAGACCCATAGGCGGTCCTGATAGCACCAGTAGCTGTTTGTGTTTCCTTCCAGGTACTCCCTTATGGCTCACAGCTTGTAAAGGTTAGCTGTATTCTATATTCAAGACCTCATGGGGGGAAAATGGTATTAACTCTGAGGTTACAGAAGAGCAAACACTGCAATGAGGCCGGCTCATAACATAGCAACATTTTCCAGCTATAAAAGGTCAGGCAATACACTCTTTAATATGAGTTTTCAATGCAACCTTAGAAAACTGTCAAGAATCCTAACAAAATGATCTATGATCCATCTCTGTAGCACTGTGCTGACTTATTCACTGAATCATTTTTCATGAAGGTTTTACTTAATGTTGTCGTTCCTCTGGAGCATAACGACAAAATAGGAATGGACTTTTAAAATCCAAATGGTGCGTTGTGAAACTAGAAACCGACGAACGTGAAATTCTTAAAGGGTTCGTTAGCCCAAATGACTCTTAGTGGCATTGTGCTGAGTGGTTTTATACAAATGGAAAATGATAACCTCTGTATTCACGGAAATGTGTTGAAATATACAGACACTCTTTTAGAGTTTCTTTTAGAAAGTCACCATTTATCAAGGCTTTGTGCTATAAACATGCAGAAAAGTTAACTTTTTTTTCTTTTTTTTTGGTTACATCCTCCCAGGCCTCCATGCGCCGGAGTACGCTGAGACTCTGAAGGATTCGTGGGTGTGGAAAGAGCTGCGCGCAGTGAGAAACATCCGGCCGTCCTTCCACAATTACTTTGGCCTGTACGGTGGCATGGCCTACACCGGAGTCTTCTACTGGATCTTCAGAGGGAAAGAGCCATGGACGCTCAAACACTGTGGTGAGACCCACTGTGCAGCTTTGCTGTTGACTCGAGTATTATTATTATTAAGTATTATATTATGACGTTTTATTATTTAGCTGATCTCTCTATTGGTGCAGCCTAACAGAAGCAACAACGGGAGAAGGATTGTCGACAAAGCAGGTTAACTGCGACTAACTAACATGCAATATTGTTGACCTAAAACACAAACCTTAAATGTAGTTTAAAAAAAGATCTATATATATTTTTCTTCAATGAAGCAGTGTCACGTGTGCGTCACATCAGGACTACTTCCTGTTGCTCACGTCTCATTCTCTTCTCGCTAAATCGCTAAATCTTATATTTATACTCCCCCCTGTGTTCAGCGTCAGAACTGCATGTGTGTGTAAATTCACTTTGTGTTTTAGATTAATGAAAAACTACATTATGGCTCAAACACTTCAGTTAAAGTTGATAATGACATTAACAGGACAGGGGAGGAAGAAACGAGGTTGTTGGCTCGACTAATAATCTAATAATGTGATGGCTAAAAAAAAGTCTGAAATGTCAACGGTTTTCATTGACGTTATTAAAATAGTTCAGGTTTTCTTTCACTGACATACGACTAAAATGACTTTTAGTTAACAGACTTTAAAGATGAGTTTGACTAAATCTGATGAAGATACTAACTAACAAGTACATTTGACACAGGATTAAGACTAAATACAAAAATATAGCTGGCAAAAAAAATTAGGACAAAGAATAATCACGTGTTACTAGAAAGCTCAGAGAAATAAGCGGCTGTGTAATGAGCACACGACGTTGGAAGATGGTCTATTTTTATCCTGAAATGTGATTTCCAATTTGTCGTTACAAAGAGAGCCTGGCTTTACTTCAGTGGGGTGAGCTTTGCTGATCGTATAAAGAACATTACTTGTTCGGTGGAGCATTGGGGCTTTAAATGCGGTTAGTCGTGCTGCTGCAGATCAGCAGCGCAGCACAATGCTAGTGTTTTTTTATTTTTTAGGTGAAGTATGAGGTCGTGTTATCTCAGCAGAGCAAATCAACATTTCGTAACCGTCTGTGCTCAATCTGTGTCAGGCCTCGACGCAGACCAGCTGAAACCGGCTAAAGAGTGCACGCCCATTGAATACCCGAAGCCCGACGGCAAGCTGAGCTTTGACCTGCTGTCTTCTGTGGCTCTGAGCGGCACCAACCACGAGGGGGACCAGCCCGCCCACCTGACCCTGAAGAACGACAGCGTCCCGGTGGACAGGAACCTGGCCATATACGACGGACCCGAGCAGCGCTTCTGCCCCGCAGGTACCTACTGTAATATTACAATATGTCAAGCTGAACCCACATGCATCTTTTAGACTCTATGATACAGGTCATTCCATATCTCAATAACAAATATATCTCACTTTAGAGCATGTCTTCTGGTATTTCAATTAATGAATAACCACAAATCCTGTTGTTTGCAAACCTCTATTAAAAGTACTGAGTTCCCAATTTAATAAGAACTTGAGAATGAATTATCAGCAGATTAATCGACAATGAAAGATATAATTTGTTAAATCTAATGTATCCCTGTAATATAAATTACCCTGAATGTGCTAGTTGTTAAAATTCATACCATACTGGCATCAGGTAGCGCTCCATTTAACACAGGCGACTTTTCATTGTCAATTATTTTTCCAATTAATTGTTCGGTCTGTTAAACAAAATGCTCGTTAATAATTTCTAAGAGCTCAAAATCAAATCTACATGCAGCTTCTGTTGTCTGACCAACAGAAAGGTGAATATAGTGTTAAATGAAACAAGAGAAATGCAGCAGATGCTCACTTTTGAGAAGCTGGAACCAGCAACTGATGGATTCATGATCCAGACTCATAACTGCTGGCTGTCAAATGTCTTTGAAACTCATCAAACCTGCTTCGAGGTCGATCGGATGGTCAAGGAGGTTGTGTTGTCACTCCAAGCAAAGCTGACCACAGCTAAGTCTTAATGAGAGCACTCATTGTTTACACAAGGTCTCCAGATAAAGACTTCCGAGGTGACTATAAAAGTTGATGTTTGATCCGAGGCTACGCTAACAAGACGGTGTTGAGCTGTTTGTGGCCTCAGAGGTGAGATGAGATGAGACAAAGGAGGAAGGCAACTACTTTAGAGGTTCTCTGGGTTAGGAAAGTTCATTTAAATGTATAATTAGTTTTGGGTTCGGCATTGTTGGCTGGCATGAGTCAACAGAAATGTTTAGGTCTGTGTCTAAAAAGCAGCATGTAGTTTAGCCCTGAACCCTGTTACATCATCTAAGCGTCGGATGATGTAACCTTTAGGGTCTAAAGAAGAGGGTCACAGTTCTAATTAACCTCATTTATAGAACGTCTCCAACAGACGTTTTTTAAAAACTTTTGTACAACTTTAGTCATGTCAACTTTTCAGCTTTAAAACAATTCATTGCATTTTTAAAAAAAAAATGTTGTCAGTAATATTTCTGGCAGAAAATGGCAAGTATTTAAAAACAAAATCACTAGAATCTTACAGAAAGAATGGTTTATAATCCTTTGTTCAAAAATAGACATATCCCATAAAACAAATACAAACAACTCTGCAATAGGCAATACAGTGCTGAAAAATCTCATATATCATATCTCTCACTTAATTTCTCCTTTTTACTAAACTTTTGAGCCACCGAAGGAGTGTTTTCTACCTCAGTGCTGTTTTCAATATTTCACAGCCTTCGTTTCAATGCGTCTCGTTTCCTCCCAGGTGTGTACGAGTACGTTCCGCTGGAGACGGGAGACGGGATGAGGTTGCAGATCAACGCTCAGAACTGTGTCCACTGTAAGACCTGCGACATTAAGGACCCGAGCCAGAACATCAACTGGGTCGTGCCCGAAGGCGGCGGCGGGCCGGCCTACAATGGAATGTGAACATCTTGTTTTTAAATCTCTAGAAAGAGAAGTGTTACGTGTTGTCCATTCAGGGTTGCAGCACGGAAAATAACTATACAGCTGTCTTTTTGAGAGTATGGCAAATATAATCTCCAAAAAGAAAAGCTATTAGGAATTGATTCATAGAAAAGTGTTCTTACGTTATAGTGGCATAGTCTAAAATGAGGCACAGGAGTGAGACCCTTGTTAAATACACGACCATATGAAACTGAAGCTGGAAGTCACAAGTTCCAGTGTTTTGCATCACTGCTGTGAAATCCACATTAAGGGCATTTAAATTAGTTCAGAAATAAAGTGGCTTCCATTTGTTGTTTGAAGAAAGTACTTCATCTACTGTAATAGTTAATATATTTCCTTCAAAATGTTTGTAAAACAACACAGTTCTCAAACGAAGGTTTATATCAGCATTTATTCCAGATGTTTGGACAGCATTTCATCCACACATTGTACATAAAATAATTCATGAGAACATCACAGTAATGAATAAAGAACTCTTGAAGGTTATCCTTTTGGTTTTATTGACTTCTGTAAAAAACAAACAAAAACAGATGTACTGTATGCGGTATCAAAATCCCTACAATGAAACGATACAACACACAACGCTTTGCTTTGCTCAACTACTTCAAAGCCCCAGAGCGAGGAGCAGCGGAGTCAGCCATGCATCAGACTAACTCAAAATATTCATTACAGTGAAGGCGCTTGTCAGAATAAAGACAGGTCAAAGCTTACGACAGTTATTCCCTTAAAACAACAAACAGTGAGAGGTGTGCCCGCCTGAACACATGAGAGGACCCGCTGTATGTTTTCCCCTGGTGACAGCGGCCCACGTAGAGATGACGTCAAACATTGATCAACGGTACTAACAAGGATTCAGTGCATCGCCGCGCGAGACGTTCACGCAAACATTTTGGCATAGATTTTCTTTTCTTTCTCCTTCTCCTCCTGGATCTTCAGCTGAACTCTCTTCATCTCGTTGCTGATCGCTGTCGATAGAAAAACACTTTGAATTAGCTCAACAAGTGGATCGATGGATGGTGTCTGCGTTTCACTCTGAGACTTCAAACACCGCTCTGTAACGCGTGTCGGCTTCACTTAGACATCCGCCTCCTGAAGGCACTGATCACTCTTATCTCAGAGCGAGCAGCCAATGAACTGCTGCTTAAAATAACTATAATATAGGAGCACTACAACACCATCAACATGCAGGGCTCCAGATTTGCAGCGTGATTAAATACAAGCGTTACTAGTTTCTGATAAAGTGTTCGTTCTTTAACAAATTGGGACAGAAAGTGTAATAATCTTTTAGGTCGGTTCTATCAGATTCGCCCCGCTGGTAGCTGAGGGAGTGTTAGCTGGACAGCAGTGTTGAAGTTAATGTGCTTTGTTCTATATCCTTAGATATTTAATTCATCATCAGTCTTTAGATGATTTTTTTGGGTCGCACGCTGCTCAGAGAACACAATTACTCATTTCCCCCCAATAAAGTTCAATTAGGAGGAACAACAAACGGAGACAACAGGACGTCTTCCCGCAGTCGTGGACTATTTCTCTTCATGAGCTCGCATAATAAGTTTGAATAATACATGTGAATATGCATGCAATGTTAAACAGAAGGCGAACTATTTGCAGCAGTCTAAGGCTGAACAAAGAATAAGTTCAGGACAAATTCCCCACCTTTGTCTTCTGGAGCTAATCCCTGAGCTTTCTTCAGATCGACCTGAAAAGTGCAGAAAATCATTCGGTGAGTGAAGCGTACGTCATGAACAAATAAGCACCGTTATTACAGCACATTATCGGTCGGTGCTAATAATACTGTTTAAAAGCAGATATACAGACAGTGATGTACATTTTGAATGGCTGTGTTGTGCAGTATATGGAGGTGCTTGTGTGGATGTTACCAATGCGTTGCCGTTCTCCTTTAACCCCTGCCAGGCCTGGCCCCTCCGGAACAGGGCCTTAGTGTTGGCTTGGTTCAGCCCTAGAGCCTGTAGACACGACAGAGATGTGTCACAAATCACATGACGTCCTCCTTCATAGTCTTATTACAGTTGGCGATATTCGTTTGTGACTTTATTTTTAAGCAATCCTCATATTTAACATATACGAGGTAGGAACCGACAACTCATTTGCATATAAATCATATTTCTGTGAAATTGGCTTGTAAGTACGAGGCATAATATATACTACCAGTAACGTAAAACGAATAATTCACCATTTTGTGAAATTCTCTTATTTGCTTTAATAAATATTCCGACCCTCCCCCCCCCACCACACACACACACACACACACTAACAGACGTACCTCGTTGCAGCTGTCCAGAGCGTCCTGCCACAGCTGCATCTTCAGGTGACATGCTGCCGTGTTGAGGAAGCAGCTGAGCGCCGTGGGCTCCAGCTTCTGCTGCGCCTCCTCCTCCAGCAGCTCTCCACTCACCTCCAAGTACCTGCACGGGTAAAACATAAAGAAACAAACATTCAAGCTCATTGTTGGTGACAGACCAGGAGCAGTGTGTTGCCTGTTAGGTTCAAAGCGTTCTTGGTTTTGGGCTTTTTATGAGATTTCCAACCAGAATTAAGATACGCGTGTTATTTACACGTGCCCCTTGTTAAATCCTTTTTTCCAGGTTATTTTTAAGCCGTTAATCTCGATAAACTGCCCTGAGAATAAACTGCATATCTGAGGATGAGGCTCGTACACCACAGCAGTTCATTTCAGTATTTATTTATAGAATATTTCTAAAATGTATGTAGATTATCTGAGGATTTGATTTCCTTTGCAAGGGTTGCTGAACACGTGCCTCTCAAATTGTCACTGAAAGTAACACACACACACAGACACACACACACACACACACACAGTATATTACCTGAGGGCTTTGCTATATTTGCTGACTGCAGCTTTCCAGTCTTGATTCTTAAACAGACTGTTTCCAACATTCTTCACGTCCTCAGCGACAGACAGAACTTTGTCAACCTGAAAGCAAAAAGGCAACACACAGGATCAGACCGGCTGTAAACAAAGCGATTAGTCCGACGATCTGAACCACTTGATTTTGAGGGAAAATCGAAACTGAGCACGCTCAAAATGTCTAAAATCTATCGTCCCTCCTTTTGGTGACAAGCCCTTGAATTTGTTTAGCAGCAGTGTTGCCGTGTTTCCAGTGTTTGTTATGCTCAACACGCCGTGGATCTCGATATTGATCTTCTCTGTTTTGGACGAGACAAGAAACATTTTCCACAAAGCCAGAGTTGTCCAGCTCAGAGCTATCTGATGCTATCGAACAAAGTTCCCCCGCGTCCTTGAGGATCAAAGACCTGACTGATACTCACATCTTTAAAGTCGACATCGGAGTCCTCGGGGAAGTCTGGGTGGGTATCTCCGGTCCCATCGCTCGGTCCAGCGCTCCAGCTGTCCTCGTCCTTGTGCTCACCACAGTCTGCTATGAGGCATGGCTGCAAAGGTAGACATTCAAATCAAATAAAGAGGACAACAGAACATGTGAAAGCAACACCATGGTGGTAAAACACGCGTTATTACGGGTAAATGTATTATTTATTTACCTTTACAGGGACGTCCTCATTGGTGTCGATGGCCTCCAGCATCTTTATGATTCCCAACCCTTTCAACACTTGTCCAAAGACGACATGCTTGCCGTCTAAGTGTGGAGTGGGGACGGTGGTGATGAAGAACTGGGAACCGTTGGTGTTCGGCCCGGCGTTGGCCATGCTTAGCAGACCCACTTTGTCGTGCTACATAGAGAAGGAACATCGTTATACCAACAGACACAATGTGGCACTGCTAACACACAGAACACAGGAAACAGAGAGATATGCGATTATTTCTGTTATTCAGAAACAAGAGTCCAGAATGCCTTGGTCTCCTTATTATAGTAGTGTAGACCGAGATAATATGGGTTCTGATGTTCAGTAGTTTACCTTGTAGTGGAAGTTCTCATCCTCAAACTTCTCCCCATAGATGCTCTCCCCACCGGTGCCATTATGGTTGGAGAAGTCACCTCCTTGGATCATAAACTTCTTGATGACTGCCAAAGAAAAAATGTACAAATTACATTCCAGGTAAACCAGACTGAAGCTTCCTAATTTAAAAAGGAAATAGACGGAGCCTGTTCAAATAGTTGATTTTACATACTATACTGTATAATGATTGACTAAAAGCATTAATTACATTATTCAGCATCTACCTGTCGGTTTTAAAATGTCCATTTTGTGTCATTTGTTTTCCCCAACTCACCCTTTATCAAATGTGGCCATGTATGCAGTTTTACTTGTTATGGATTTTGGTTAACTGACACCTGAAATAGATTATTTTAGGGTGAGTTCAGTAAGTAACTAGATATTCTCCAAACGGCTCACTGCATTGGATGTCCTTTTAGCCACTTCTGTGTGTGTGTGTGTGTGTGTGTGTGTGTGTGTGTGTGTGTGTGTGTGTGTGTGTGTGTGTGTGTGTACTAAAACTTCCAAGTCTGTCATTTCAAACTTAAATGTCCCTTTATAATGCAGATGGCGGAGGCTTTTTTACTTCTGTGGAACGGGCATCCTTTGAAGTGCAGCGGTTTCCCAGTGGATTTGCCGGTGCCTTTCTCTCCGGTGCAGAGCGCCCGGAAGTTTTCAGCAGTTTTGGGGGTGATGTCAGCAAACAGCTCCAGAACTATCCGGCCAGCTGTGGACAGAAGAAGAACAAGTCAACTAAGTGGAACTTTACTGACAACCTAAAGTAGAGTCAGGAGCAAGTTAGTGGTTTATATAGAACAAATCATTATGGTTACATTACCAGTATATTTTCTAGAAAAACAAGATAACGTGTAGCAGGATATTAAGGTATTTAAAATAGGCCTCGTCAGGCTACAGTCAAATATGTCTTTGTTGTGTTTCCAAGTTATTAGTTGCAGCCAGTTAAATCATCAATAAGCCACTTGCTAGCTGATGTTCAGCTTCTACCTACACATATGATTAATTATCACTAACTACAATGGTTATAAACGCTGTGTTACACTGGTATAACAGCAGAGCTAGGCGTGAGGATAGCTAACTAAACTAACAAGTCATTGTAGACAACACAACCACACGTGGTTAATGCACTCTCACGCGCTCTGTAACCGTTTATCTCATAGTAAAGCTAGCTGTTAGCTCACGTTCAACACTAGCGAGCTACTCACATCGATATGTTACAGACTGGCTTTATTTGTAAGGTGCAACGTTAACTCCTCTCTGGCAGCTAACTAGCATCAATTAATCACTTTGTACAAAGTCACCATTACGAGCCAGAATTGTGCTAAGCTAAACAGGGGCTAACGTTAACGGTAACACTGATAATAACTGACATTTAAAATCAAAATGTCCTGACCTTTTTCACCGCCAATGTCTACATCGAAGAAGACACGAGGGTTTTCGGGGTTTGAAGGCTTGTCAGACGGTATTGGGTTAGACATTTTAAGGACAGGGCAGATTTCAGACACTTGTTTCGGCTAACCTAGCTAATCCCGGCCGGTGTAACGTCGCTACAGGAGCAGGTTAAACTGAGAATGGACTCAATCACTTCCGGTGGGAAGATTTCATAATAAAAGTGGTATGTTGGTTGAGAATGCATTAAGTGTTATGAAGAGACGAAATAAATCAATGAATAATCGTTTGTTTGGCTTGCGAACATAGAACGACAAAAACAAACATAATTCATAATTTACCCCAAAATGTGCCTTGCACAGCATTTAGCTGGTATGCGTATTCTCGCGTGCGATTGTGCTCTTCCACAGAACTTCCGGTCATGCTCAATAGAATTAACATTTAAAAATATTTTGTGTGAAATCGATAAATTACTCTATTACAGTTAGGTCGTGTAATCGCGGGTTACATAATCAATCATAAAAAACGTGTTTTGCTAGTCCAGCTAATACTTGACAAATAAAAGTACTTTACATCACGTTATGAGTCAAAAGATATGAAAATCTAATTTTGCAATATGAGTTTACATCCAGGTGCAGGTGGTAAGTAAACTCTATGAAGTTCTTGCTCTAAAGCTCTTCTAAAGATGTGTCATGCCGCAAACTCTACAGATCTGATTTGATGGGTAGCAGGCTAGAAAAGCACAAAATAAAATGTCTTTCTTTAGTCTATGCTCTTCTAATATTTGCTCTTTTTTACTTGTAAACTTTAAATGATTACCTCTTCCTCATGCCTTGATTAAAACAGGAGAAAAAAAACTACTGTCTTGGCCTAGTCCTGCATGTTCAACAGGTGACGATGGGCCCAAATGGACATTGCTTTGTTTCAGGGGCCTAGACCGCTGGCGAAAAACGATTTAACCTCTCTGAACCAACGGCGAGATGTTCTTGACTCAGACTCAGTCACTCAGACTTTCTTCAAAAAACGCAAATAATGTTCTGTCTCGACGAAATTTAACCACACCATGCCCTCAGGCGGGTGTCAGATTGAGACCAGCCTATTTTAGAGATGGTATTGCCATCTGACCTCGAGAAATGGATGTCTGTGTTGCCCTTTACATGGAAATTGGTGGTGTCGCTTGTGGTAAAGATGTTGTACAGTTATCTACACCAGACATATATGGATATGGTTGCTTTAGCTGCGGGGATGGATTAACAGGCACTTTTCGTACAGGAATTAAAACTCTCTATCCGTGATGCTGTGAGTGGGCAGAGGGACCTCTGACACACAAAACCAACTTGGTTATAGCTGTTATTTTTTGGAGAGATATGTTACACTGTTTCTAGCAGATTGTGAAAACACAATACAACCCCTTCTTCGCCCAGTTTACATTTTCAGATGTGCTCATATGTTCCTTGTGAATTCCAACAAGTCTAACAGAACTGAACGTGAACTTTCACAGGTATAGGATCGTGCAAGAAAACAGTCAGAGTGTAAACTTGATATTTAAAAAAAAAACAACGAACATGTGAATTTTGCCTGAATCATTCAGGCTGAAAGGTGTGAAAAATGACATGTTGAAAAGTCATCACGTTACAGAGATTAAAAGATGTTTAATCAAACTCGACAGATCTCGTTAACAGCCGGGTCATCCAGCCGCCGTGGGCAGCAGAATGCCATCTGCTGTTAGCTCTGACTGCGTCTGTGAAAACTGGTGTTGACTCGGAGTGAGTCATCCGTCATGTTCTTTCTGGCAGGAAACAAATAGAGGCGGTGAAAGAAATGAACGAGGCCGGATTCGACATCAATTACCTACATGTGTAACTACAGGGTGTGTTATTTTTCATTTCTCAGATGTTCTCTCAGATATTAGTCACCTTTCAACGTGTCATTTAGTTGATGTGGTAAAAATGCCTCACACCTATCCAGACGTTATTAGTCTGAAGTTATTATAAGAATAACTGGGAGCTAATGGGTTTTAATTTGTTCTTAAAGTGCTATTATTTGAAAGAAACTCATTCTTTTTAGTTTTAAAGGTTGTGGTTAAAATCAGGAAAAAAATGTAAGTTATTACAGTTTTACAAATATGTGCAGTTTATAAAAAAAGGATAATAATTTACTAATTTAAGGGGCTCGAATTGAACCACTTTTGACAGTGGCCTCTTCATTTTCTGTCTCTTTGTGGTTGTTTTGCATTACTTTGTCGTGGTTTGATTGTCTTTCCAACAACAAATGCTAACAGTCGATACATACAGCGGCTCTGGTCCAGAGGCCTGTGTGTCCGGTAGGCCCGTTCAGGGATCCATCCTAAGAAGCCAACTACCTCTCACCTTATCCTGACTATGTGGGGGGCACCAAGAGGGCCCATTCAGACTTCAGGTTGAACCCATCCTCTGACCTTCCCCCGGATCATTCAAATGAGCAAAACACAGAAGTGCATTGCTGCTGTACTTCCCAGAATGTCAGCCTTAAAAAAACACATTATCGGACCTCTTTACGGCTTTGACTGTTGTTTGCCTGGAGTGCTGTTGTATGCTGTATGCTGTTGTAATGCATGGGGCTATTTTTGCAGCAGGGACGCTACATAGAAGAGATAAGGACTGGTGGCCTTGGGTCCATTCTTCTCCGTGATCACGAGGGTGATCTGTTGTGTGTTGCACGTTGCATTTTAACAAGTAGCTTTCGGTGTCCGGCATATCATGTGGGACGTCATCAAGTTTTCCTTAAAAGTGGATTTTCGTTTTATGTTCTTCCATCGATCCATCAGACCAGATCTGAGCCTTGTTACTTGCTAACATGTTAACTTTGCAGTAGCTCCTCTTATTATAATAATATAAAATATTTGGGTATGTTTAAACATTATCCTGGTCTTAACAAACATGGAAGTCTGGTGTGTGCCCCTTAAAAAAATGTCTGTTCTCTTGAACAATGTTCGTTCGCCTGTTGTTATATGCTATTGTATTTTCTTGCTATTGTATTGTGTTATATGCTATTGTATTTGGATAGAAGTGTCTGGGAAACAGGTCAGCCATAATCACAAATCCACACTCACATGTTTCATTTTCTTTGTCAGAATGTCCTCCTTTCATTGTACGTATACAGGTCCTTGTTTGATGATGAAACCTGGGTCAAATACAGCCAGAAGTGTCCTCCTAACTAGCCTCTGCATGCTTGTCTGTCTGCTCTCTGTTTGGCAAAAGCCTGTCACAATATTTTAGTCTCTCTCCAGTTTTAGTTTGTGTCGATGGTTCTGTTGTTTCCCTTCTGGCATCACTGTCTTGTCAGCTAAGACTTCTTTCTTGCATGCTTGTCTGTGTACTTTCTATATACTGTATTTAGATGTTGTTGCTTTTGTCACACAGGTTAAGTAACAGCTGTTTGTTGACACTGACAGGTGTTATATAATTAGAAAAGTTCCTGCAAGTTAAATTTAAAAAATCCAACACCTGACAGTCTCTAGTGACCTCATGAGGCTGTAATGACATAAAGAGGAGTTTACGTTCTACATGTGCAGGCAACATCCACATTTTACTTCCAATACCTTCAAAATTGACTGCCTTAGGCAAAAAAGGTAAACAAATTAAAACAAAGTGGTTTGATTGGGTGGCTAATCAAAAACTTCTTAGTGTTCTGTTTGGGGAGATTTGGACTCATGACCTCCGTCTTTCTCAAATCCTGATTACAGCCCCTTGATGTAAAACGATTCTCCCAAAAATATTCTCTGTTTTGGTGTTTTGGATGTTGCTCCAAAGTCTCCCATTCGTGTTCTGATGGGTTCCGGTGACTGTGAAGGCTAAAGCGGGTAATTTACATCATCTTAATACCACCCAAACAGTTTAGTGCCCACCACGGAGGCATCTGCATTCATTTTGTTTGCCCACTCATTTATTTAGGTTTTTGCTTTAAGTTTTTCAACCATCTGTAATTGCTTTTCCTAAATGCTAACCACTAGTGGGGCAACATTTGTAACGTTTGTCCAGAGGATGGTGCCAGAGGAGAGTCTTCGTAGTTACTGACAGTTAAAGGGTTTATCCTTTGTACAGTCGCATTTTAGGACGTCTCAAACTCAGCACGTCAGGATCAGCTAAGCTGAACAGATCCACCTCCTCTCATTAACTTTTTAGTGCGTTAAGATTCTCAAAGTGCTGTTTAGTTAAGCATAAAGTCCCATAGTAGGTACATTTGGAATCTCATATTTACTGTTACATCTTGTTTAGGGAGTACATGTAATCTAGTTGAATGTATATTGCGGTATTTAGGAATAATGTTAATAAGGTGGAAGATAAACCTTTTTGTTTAGGTCAGTATTTGTGTCAGTGGTGTGTCTGTCTGGCACATTTCTTACCTGCGGCTTGAGGCGGTGTGTGTTTCTACAACAGGGGAAGTGCTGCATTATGGATGGGGAAGCAGATAGCCTACAATGCAGTCACTCAACACTGTGCAAACCTGAGACGTTCCCACTTATCCATTCGACACACATACGTAATAGGACGTGTCCAACGTGAGGGTTACAAATGTGGTCTTACTGGTCGCTCTGGAACCTGTGAGTCACTCTGTCCTCCAACGCTGTCCGCATCTCAGTTTTCTGTCAGAAAAGGAGGACTGTTTGATTGAACACTGAAATGCTTTTTACTTTATTTCCATATGACATGTCACATTATCATAATTCTTATTGTCCTGAGAAGTAAAGTGAAAACACGCATTTCTGGTTCAGAATGTGTAATATTTTTCTACTCGACAGCATGTGAAATCCATATTTATGATGTTTGATAAACTAAATATTAAAGAAGTACATCTGATCCAGATTGGATAATGTGTCCATTTATTAACGATGTGCTACTGTTTGTCCTCATGTTTGTCCTCACATTGACAGAATTCCTGTATATTTCACATCATATCCAGCCATTTCTCAAAGTCACGCTCACGGTGACCTTGTGGCACATTAGCTGAGGAATAAAGCTTCTACATTCTCATTTGCATAAGACGCACACGGTTGATTTCTGCCGTACCTTAATTTGCATGTCGCTGAGCAGCGTCCCACTGTTCAACAGCTGGTTGTACTGCCAGCCCCAGCCAACCTCCCCCACGTAGCTCTGCTTGGGCAGAGGAGGAGGGGCGTGTGGTGCAGCTTGGCACAAGTAGCCGAGGTCACCTGTGGCCTCAGGTGATGAGGTGCCCGCGCCGATGTACCCGGGGAAATAATTTGATCTCGGCCTGTAGTCTCCGATTCCATCTGGGCCTTGTTAGAATTAGTGGAAATGTGAGAAAAGAAGGTAAACAAATATCCTAATGAACCTGAGACACAGATGGAGAGAGAAGTTAATAAAAAGAAGGAAAGAAAAGGGAAACTAGTGGATTTGTTAAAGAGTGCATTCATCCAGCATTCAGCATCCAGCATCCAGCGTAGGGTGATTTGTTACAAATGAATGTCTTATCTAGGAGGTATTAAAGGATCAATGCTTTTCAGAACATGCATTTGCTCTGATGTTCCTTTTTACATTTCATTAATAATTACATAAAGGAATATATTATTGTCCTTGTAAATAAAAGATTCAGCTATATGCTTGCACATCACGCTCTAAGTTGTATAATGCATGAACTGTTGCAGTGTCAGTACACTTCTACATGCCCTAATGCATACAGAACAACATACTTTACACTTACACAGGCTCACACAGGCACACACACAGTGGCTTAACTATCTGGTTGGAGTGCCACCGTGTGTCCAAATACAGTTATATTTGCTTGGACACAGACTATAATGCTGAGACGTCATATAAATGTTGAACATGGGTCTTAAGCATGCCTATTGTAGAGAATTAACTGTACTTCATAGAATTGCACTCAGTTGAATGACTCAGTAGAGGTCCATGCTCTCCAGCTTCTCCTACCTGTAAAGATCATCCGTTGTCCATGCTGTGTCCCTTCTGCAGCTGCTTCACTGTTACGCATCATTTTTGTATATAATGGGCCCTCTTGGGTGATAACTTGAGCCCAGCGGTCTGCTCTGTCCATGGGGTCATGGTCGGTTGTCATGCAACCACTGCTTGTCATGACGTCAGTGGTTGTGTCCTAGTTACATTCTTAAAACACGGGATGCTCTATTGAAGCATGTCAGCTACATTTCACTTTATTCCAGATATGATCAGAGAAACCAAAACAATGATGGTAAAATAATCTCTTTATTTATTTGCATGGTAAACAATCCTATCGTAGCAAGTGCGTGATAAATAGAGTAAAACCTTCAACAGCATAACATTTATATTGTGTTATTGTTTTGTATGTTGTACTTAGCTGTACCAGTAAAATGTTTCTTTTAATTCAAAGTTATTTTCTTTATTATTGCATTATTAATTTATATAGTCTCAGATTATTATTTATATATTTATTTAATGGAAGAGTTCATCTGTTTTGTTATTTCTTAGCCTCTTTCTGAGCTGCTATAATGTGTGGATTTACCCTCAGGGATCAATAAAGTCTTATTTTAAGTTATTTTATGTTACATTTTAACGCTTTTGTGTAATAAAGATTATTGTCACCCAAAATAACTGAATGTGGAGTGGCTTTTCCAAAAAAAAAGGGGGTTTCCATATGTGTGCATCCATAGGGAACTGAATTGAAAAATAAAATTCCCTAATATGAAGTTTGCTTGATGGATTCATTGTTGCTTTAAAGTTTACTCCCACACGACAATGTGCCATTTAATAATGAATTAATAACAACTCTGCAATGTTTTGTGTTATTCTTCATATTATTCCATCTTATCCTGATCAATAAGGTTTACGGTGAACTAGTTTTTTTCACACCCTGCATGTTTGTGTCCATCTAAATGTGTATTACCCCACCAGGTCACTAGATGGTCCCAAAGCATCATTATTTCACATTGTACTCCCCTTCCTATTCACACTTTTTTCTTTTTTTTTTGGCTAAATGGACTCGCCCATGAGCCACCCCTTGTGACTAAATCTCCATCAAGCCAAACCCAGATAACAACAGTTAGAAAGGAAATGGAATGATTTTCCCTTCAAAACAAGATAGCAATATGTATAATACTGACCATGCATACTGTAAGCAACAAATAACATTTAAGCACTAGAGTCACTGAATCAGATATAGTCAGCGGATTAAATATTGGAATAAACTAAAACAGACATGTTTGCGCATGGTGGACTATGGTGCAGTGCATTCCATGTCATGTAGTCTACTGCTTAATTGGCATTCGTCCTTGGGTTTAATTAGACCTTTCATTTTTTGCACAGCTACACAATTTGAAAATAGCCAACATTTAGTGCATTTAAAAAATACCATGTATGCTATGTCATGTTTGCATATAGGGCTTTTAATGATACGTAGAGGGAAAATGACATTTTTTGGGGGGGAAATACAACAACGTGTATATTTATTTTCCAAAGACCCTCCCTAAATACACCGTGTTCCCCTTCATCTCTTTGTATTCATGTTAAACACGCTGGAGGTTTATTTTGAAAACCTTTCAAGGAAGTGTAACCGTTAACTATGGCCGACTTTACTCCGCTGTGTCAGTCACCATGGTGGCATACAACAGAGCGCAGCGGCGGCGGACCTATCCCCACTTTTAGAGCCATGAAAATGTTGATATAATGCATGTTATCAGTGAGTGTATTCGGGTCTACCCCTCACGATGGACGCCAGGTTGCTGTTGACGGGATAACAGTTAGCGTACTTTGTTTTGTTTGTTTGCTGGATCCCGTAATGTAATATATTTCGCGTCGCTAGCAGAACGCTGAAGAGACAAGGAATGGCTTTGAAGAGCGTTGGCTTGAATAAAGGGACCTTTTTTTATTTTGCATTAAGAAAATAACTCTACAGAGAAGAGAGTCCGAGCCTGCGCTTTTAACAGAAGTTTTCCTCTCGGTGGGACTGGTGTTGGGCGACAGACACACAGCCGCCCCGAGGAGACTGCTCGGCTGTCTGGCTCCGGTCGTGGCCTCTGGCTCCCGGGCACTCCCAGCTTATCCGCTAGCATCGGACCACAGGCGACAAGAACACAGCGAGGGAGCAAAGGGAGAGAGGTGGTGGGGGGGACTTCTTTTGTTTGTATCCGTGGCGCTGGATATTTATAAACATTTTATTTAGGACAAGGAATTCAAGTATCCTGCAGACGGCGTCTTCCCAAAACAATGGCGTCTTACGTGGATAACAGCTTTCGGCAGGCTGTGATGATGAATCCGGCTGAAAGAACGCAACAGGTCAGAAGAATGTATATTTGTTGAATGTGTGTTTCCAGAGCGCTGATACCCGCCGGGTATTAGCCGTCCACTCGCTACATTACAACACGACATTGCAACATGCTCTACATTGTAACGTCCTGCAACAGAGTAGCAGTGTGTCTGTGCGCAACTGTTGCCATTGAGCTCCGGTGTTAACGTGTGGCTACGGCTACATCCCGCTAAGCCCTCTATCAGCAGAGATAATCAAGGCTACTTAACATAACAGGAGCTGTAAGTTAGCCTTGGTGGGAGTCTAACACCGAGGTACAGCAGCAGCAGTGTGTGTGTGTGTGTGCGCGCGTCCTGCTATTACACGTGATGCTCGGGCATTTTTGCAAGGCGCACTTGCATTTTGGGGGAAAAAACTAAAAGAAAACGTTTATAAATGGTAGAAAGATATGCACAGTCTGGCTAATCCCAACCGAGCTAATAGCCTATAGCTGTTGTAGGCTAAACAGACGTTTCCAATCAACATTTGGTTCAGTTTGTATTATGTTTGGTGATTTAGACACAATGTAAGTGTTACCTGGGCTTATCATTGTTATAGTTGTTTTGTCTCTGTTGGGATTTTATTTCTAATAATGTTTTGTGGTTAAAAAAATAAACAATGCTTTGTTATGACTTGTTGTTATAGCACAATATCACCTCAGTGTTGTCTGAACCAATATAGTTCCTCTGGGGTTGCATGTCTTGTGAAAATGCAAATCCTGTAGTTATTACTTGAGCCACATAAAGGCTCACACACAAACACACACACAGTTTGAGTTTGCATGGCTACTTATATATATATATGTATATATATATATGCGGTTAGAATTTGCAGATACATGCAATAAATCCTGGTTTGGCTCCGAAGATGGCATCATTTCATTTGGACCACTGCTTCCACTGCAAATGGATGCGGCTTCAGCCTCACACAATGGACAATCAATAGGCCACCACTTACACCAGTGGGCTACAGATAGTGGCACACCCGTCTGCCCGTCCATCTGACATCGGGGAAACGATTATTGTGTCATCGACGGCTTGTTAACTGTACGAGCCCACGGTCTTTACATGCTTCATGCGGGCTCCTAATGCAGTAATGTGTCCGAGTGACAGATGCCGTGATGGTTATGGAAACAAAGACGAGGATCATTTGGTGTTGGCATCAGTGGCAGCAATGCGCATCTAAAAGGGGACTAAGCATTAGGAGTTTATATTAAGGCTGAAACTTTCATCATTGAGAATTGCTTAATTGTTTTGTCCATGAAAAGATCCCTGGCAAAATTCCCTGGAGCCCAGTGGTGTCTTCAAACTGCTTAAATCTTAAATCTATTAGCTATCATATTTCGTGTAGCAAATTGTCATATTTGCTTGTGAAAAAACATGTCTTCAACGATAAACCTTTTGTCAAAACAATTTGCAAATCAATTCTCCGTCAATTGACTAAGTCATCAATCCACAATTGCTTGTATTTCCTGTCATGTTTTTGTTTTATTTCCCATATAACTGGTGAATCTGTCAGTGGGAAATAATCGCTGGTAGTGTTGATGATGCGGTCCTTTAATTAATAACTGGAAATAGCTTTTTAGTGTTCCTTATTGTTGATCTGCACGTGAGAATGTGATTCAAAGGCTGGCCGTCTATAACACCTGTGCTGCCTCATTCTTCTAACCCACCTGAAAGAATTAACATCAGCATGGCTCTCAGTGCTGCTTCTGACACGAACATGTGAGGAGAGGTTACTTTGACTGTGTGAGCTGGAATATAGTCTGATTTAAAAGATACGAAGGCTTTGACAATGTGTGATTGAGTAAAAAAATAAATCTGTGGTCCTTCAACCCTCTGCTATGAACCCATGCTGTGTCCGTATGCAAACATTTCATTCAGGAAGTCTTTTGATGAAACGCGAACGGAGAGGCGAGCTAGGACAGTTTGAACAATGACTAAATGATGACGCTTGAAAACGGTTCAGTCAGAAGCAAAAGTGTGATATGCTAACAGGATTTAGAAGTCTTTAGAAACACCGCATCCGTGTCGTTCTGCAGTGGCGTCGCAGAGAAGTCCACTCCTTTTTCTTTTCTCTGTGGTTGTTCATCAGAAAAGCCAAAGACGTAATAACTCCAAAGTCTCTTCTGACATTAATCTTCGTGGTATTGAGTCGTTCTATAGCGGCACCTTCCCCGGCGGTTCTTTTCAAGTGTCTGGCGTCGGTTGGCGGCTGACACGGTTTATCCTAATGGCGCTGGCAGGGCCTCTCTGTCAGGATTAGCCAACGGTTATCGGGATCTGTCTTTATCGCTCAGGGCCGACCACGGCGGGATTTGACCCCTCTGCCTCGCCCTGTTTGTCACATGGCAGGTGAAATAACCGGCCGCTTGACAGCGAGTGTTCACACTGGTTTTGTCAGTTTCCTTTGCGTGCCTTTGGACTGTTAGTGGAAGTGTCTGGAAATTTTGTCAGTGAGCAAAAGGAAGCAGTCTGATAATCGAGAAGGAAGAGGAAAGAGAGCACTGCTGCACAGTTTTGCAGTTCTGATATGAATTATGATCACATGACATGACTAATTGATCTCTAATTTCTATCCAAAATTCATTTATTGACCATAAGGATTTTTACATTACTTTGAATAAAACGGTATTTTTTTTTAAACCTGCAGTTTGGCTCTCAATAGCACCATGTTGAGAGTTACTAGATGGACATTCTGGATGTTTTGTAAGGTTTAACATGAGACCCTCCAGTTATGTGATGCCTTCTCCAACTATTAGGCCAAACATTTCAACTATTACTCAATCAAGCCACACATTTTAGCAATAATCTTTGTGCTGTACAGATGATGTAGACTCAATCTAGTAAGGGTTATTTTTTTTTAATCTTAAAAGAGCTTCTCCACCACTGTCTTCCCTTAGGCCTGTGTTTTTAATCCCTGCACAGATGACTGAAGGAGACCAAACCAGGACAAGCACATGAGACACAGTGACAGCGAGCCGGCCTCAGCTAGTACGGGTCCATATTTAGATTCTTAGCTAAAAACTAATATTACAATTATCAAAGATATGGCAGTTGGTTTAGCAGGACACCACAGACTCCACCAGACATACAATGTCATCTACTCATCTAGTAAAAAAATACCAAACAGAACCGTTGCATATTTCACATCATTTTCAATTAAACAGGTTCAGTTTTGACTGTTAGTCAGACAAAACGAGCTGTTTTTAACGACTCTCTTTGGCCTCTGATAACTTGCGATGGGCATTGCTCATTGCTTTCCAAGAGTGCATGTTCATTATCAAAAGCAAAGTGCAGCCTTAGTGTGTGAGAGTGACATGTTTGTTTGTTAGGTCACTAGGTGGGAGTTGGACAATCTTTAGCGGTCCAAACTGTGCTCTGAACCCTGTTAAGTTCCTTCTTATGTCATTCCTGTGGACCATGAAGGCATTAAATTTAGCTGAACTGATTAGAGCAGTATATTTTAATGCAGCATTCATTTCTTTATCTCACCATTTGAAGCATTTGTCATGGAGGACTTAAGATTATGAAACCCAAGACTGCCCCACCTAATCAGGAAAAAGACGAGTGAAATCCGTCATCTTACAGGAACGAAAAACCTGCACACACTCTTGGCCCTCCGTGGTGCACAGATAGACTTCTGCTGTAGCTGGTCTGTTTAATGTGCAGCAAGTAGACTCTCCTCTTGTTTAGCCAGGTGGCAAAGCTAAAGGCCACAAAACAACCGTCCTCGGCTGCGGTGACCCTGCTTCACGATCGCATAGCTTGGAGGGACGAGCTGACTACTTTACATCGTTTCCACATATTCTGCTCCAGCACAGGAGATCAGACGCAGGCCTGCAGTGGCTGCACTGGAGGAAACGAGGGAGAAAACAAATGCATTTGGGGGGACTTGTAGTGAGCAAAACAAATCAGAATTTTCTAGGCCGTTAGCCGGTCATTACTCCGACTTGGATACAAAGAGCAATGAGTTTAATGGTCCAGCTAAGAAAACAAATAATCCTTTGTCTGCAGAACAACCGTGGCATCATGGAAAAGCACTTTGTACAAAAATAAAGGGATTAAGAATAACTGACCTAGTGAAGACACATTTGTTTATTAAATGACTTATTAAAGGAAAACAGTATTTACTTTAAAATGAAGGTGAAACTGGGCTATACATCAGTACACACCTGCCATTTATATTACAACAAAGACATCGTAGCATGTAAATGGCCCAGAGCTGCTTGGTTAATGCATTCAGCTCTATCATTTACAAAGTAAATGCTTGATCTCTGTGCACATATGAGAGTTTAATTCTGCAGTATTTTAAATATTAGAAAGTAGAACACCGGCCTTTTGACAATATTCATAAATCACATATTGTTCCAAATGTTGGCTGTAGATAAACAAATATTCTCCTGCAGGGATACTATTACACCATAAATACTATTGTAGCCAAACGTTACAGCCCTACCAAACTTAAAGTGTGCACCTATAAACCTGGAGAGGAAGTAGTTGTTGCAGGTTGTAAAATGTCTGATGAGCACAAAGCTGCCCGTCTCTCAGCATCCTGTCCCTTCATAAGAAGCAGGAAGAGGGAAAGCGTCAGGATGCTTTTCGACCGTAAGCCGGAACAATGGCCCGACAACAGAACGCCTTTCCGCCCCAAAGCTGTTTTTTTATTTTCTGAATCTGGGTGTTGTTTTGCTACTGCCTTCCTATTTTCGTCAGGGCGTCAGAAGCATTTATTTAAAAAAAAGAAACTTCGCTGGTCGCTGGCTCAAGAAGTAGAACAGACTTCTTTACCAGGTTTTCTGGATTCGTAGTATTGTCATTTTCCCAGGTGACTCAGGGTTTTCCAAACTCTAAAATAAAAAAAAACTCCCATCCATCCGATAAATTTAGGCGCTGCTCGCTGTGGCGTTTTTCTCGCGCTCTGCAGAATCCTGTGGAAGTAAAGTGATGTCACATGTTGAAAGTGGAGGCTGAGTGCAGGCTGATGTGGTTACACACACACACCGCGGTCACAGTGACGTATTCCTCCCAGTTTAAATACAGGGGCTGATTTCAGGAAGGGAAGAAAGAAACAAAAAGCACCAACGTACGAAACCCACACACAGAACCAGCAGGGCTTCTGATTGGCTCGTTTAAATCATGCTCTTAATTCCACATCAGCTTTTTAAAAAAAAAAAAAAGGATATTGTTATGGTAATAAAGCAAAGCATTGCCCACTGGTCTGTGGGCCATGAAAGCTATTGATATTGTATTAAAAGTATTGATTGGTCAGGGTTACGGCTGTACAGGGAGCTGCTGATGAAAAGGTTGAGTTGAATCATACACCTCTTTACTGCAGGAAGAGGGCATTTATGGTTGTTTTACTGTCTGACTGTACAGATAAATGACTGCTATGATGGCAGAATGAAAGCCACAAAACATTTGCATTCCAGAAACTGTTCCTTCCTGGAATACACCAGGATGTTTGTGCAGCCATTTGTGCCCGACTTTAACTCCCTAAAATCTAATAATGAAAAGACCGATCCAGTTCAGTTTGTGTTTTAAATGCACCGCTGAGATTGAATCAAGTCAAACGCACGGTGGCTTTCCACCCATGAAGCTTGATTTAACACTAGTGGAGCACAAAACCAAGACAAACCTCTTTATGTGTAAGGTTTGTGTATCCCCACATACTCCCTATCAATGCTGCTATTCTATACGAGGATTGTGTCGAGCACATTACTTTTCTCTTTTGTTGTTGTGTTTTGCCGCATTCTGCTTCAGGTGTGATTTGTTGATTTAGAATAGTTTCTTAACATGTGGCTGTCACGATGTTCCTGCTAGATTATTGTCTATATTTCCATGGCACTGGAGATCTGTAAAGCTGCAATCTGTGGCTGCATTGCATGCTGGTCCGTTGCGTCCACTGATAAATTCAGGAGCTGATGAATCTTCCAGGTATTTGATTGGCAAAATATTGAAACATGCCTCCCAGAATTTCTCAAAACCCAAGTTGACAGACTCAGATCGCTGGTTTTGTCCAAGCACCATTCTAAACTCCGAGGTATTGAGTTTAATATCACGCTAAAGAAACCAACAAATATTCCCATTTAAGAATCGGAGAAACCAGAGAAATAAATACCCAAAGAACTGTCACTAAACCGCCTTTTACAGCTGAAGTTTGGTATTGGATTACGCGCCTGTGGTAGAAGAAACTCAAGATATGTCACGTGAAATGTAAAAAATCCAAAGATTCATCCGACAGTGATTACAGTGAGTGCTTCCTCAGGAGGTGCATGTGGAAAAAAAGCGTTCATTTTGCAGAGTTTGCAAAAGTATCCATGATGTCCTCAAGCAGAATCATATCAGTGTTACTTTTCAAATAATAGAGGGTGAGAGGAAGTTCAAGTGAAACAGTTTTTTGAACATTTATCGCGGGACCCCATGCCGGTTTCTGAGGTGCTTATTCAGCAGTCTCACTCCAGATTATGTTATTCATACGCTGGTTGCTTTGACTTATTGGGTTGAACCTTTCTATTCCTAACAAAAGAAACAAAGGCTTTTGTTTTGACAGATTGCATGTATTGATGCACAGCAGACAATTAAACTTCCATTTAAAGTCTTAGTGGAGTATTTGATCGAAAACGTCACTGATGGTGTGCAGCCCAGGGGTCGGATGGCCCCCCCCCCCCCCAGCCCTTTTATCTTGTCCGATGGACCAGGATGTTGCCTTCAGGGTCACACGGTACATTTGTCGCAACCGAATCGCACACAATATAAGGTCAACGGCATGTTTCAGTTCCTTATGTTCGCATTCCTTTAGATATTTTTAAAGAAAAGAAAAACAAGGCTCCAGGAATTCCATCGGCCTTGGCAGCAGAAGGCAGCAGACCTCATGCTACCGAGCGACCACAGTCTTTACATAACTCAGCCCGAGACCCAGAGAATAAACCATTCCTGACGTGCAGTATTTACATGACTGCTATAGAATTACTACTTGCTGTGGCTATCATTAAGAGCTTCATTCCTCAATGAGATTTTGGAAATTCCAGCATTTGGAAAAAGTGACGCCTACATAGAAAAGACTGATGGCATAAGTGAAACATATTTAGGTACAAGTTGAGTAGTTTTCATATTCTTTTTTTAATCCGTTATGGTCGTAATGCGTTTATGTAAACAACTAGACTTCTTTGAGTGAATTTGCCTCTGAGCCCCGGTCCCACGCAGTACCGGCTCATCTCGGGAATAATCTGCAGTTTAATCCTCCCTCTTGGTGAACTGCTCAGACATGAAGTGGATCAGATGGAGAGCTGATTAATTTGTGTGATTAGAGTTCTCTAAATCCCAGAATACGGGTTCACCATGCAGCTAATGCTTGTTTACAGTGTTTGTAACAATGGCACTTAAAGATGGTTGCTGTTGCACCAACGGGGTCAAAATCAGGGCAATGTTTTGCTTATAAACAAAACTCTAATGCTATTGTTTTTTTGGAGATTTTAATTTGGAGATTAATGTATGAGTTGGGCTACGCATGCTTGCAGCTTTTTACATAATTTATTTTTCAATCCTTAATAATTGGGAGGATAGAGGGAGAACTTAATGCTTTAATGCTTGGGTTTTGCTTCGGTAGTGCAGCCGGTAAAGCAATGTTTAATCCAATTTAACGTGCGGCCCCTTTAATAACTATTACAAGCGTTATTTTTCATCGGGAAAACAAGTTCCAAGCATTAAAGCTCTATGTATGAGTCTCTTCATTACCGGCATGCCTCTGGTGGTTTGCTCACCTGCTTGGTTAAGCTTAAGTTAAAGCTTTCAAATATTCATCAGCGATTCTTCTTGCTGCACTCGTATCAGTCTCTCGATCCTTTTAGGTTATTAATGTACTTTCAGCGATTCACAAATCAGTTTACCATCGTAGCTCAGGCAGGTGTCTTGTGTTTCATTTCCCTTCTGCTTTTTTTTCTTTTACTATGTTACACCTAATTATCAATTATACATTTGGTAAGTGCCACACTTAAAGCCGTTCAGATTGAAGCAATGGCCGTAATCCACTTCCACCAGTCGATTGTGTGTCTGTATGCCTCCCAATGTAAACAAATCCACACTACAGAGTGGAGGAGGGCTGGTGAGTAAAGTTAAAGTATGTCACGATGGCGGATTAGAAGATTGTAGTTTTTGTAATAACTCTTTCAGTCAAAGACGTCTTTGACTTAATGGCTATTTTTACATTCTTTTGTGACTGTCGAGCTGTAATGTGGAGTCATAACACTGTTTTTCTGGATGTGCCTTTTGATCCTAAAGTGGCCGGTCATGCCTCATGCAAACTGTGCTTTATTAACAGCTGTGGTGGTGGTGGTGGTGGTAGGCAGGTGATTACTCGCCTCGTGAGCTAAAAGAGGTGATTCATTACAACGCTAGCATGAGCAGAAACAGATGTCAATGCTAATGGAGGTAGTTGTCAAAGAGTGAGATCTGCTGCAGCGACAGTCCTTGAGTTGTGCCGGTGAGAACATGCGGCATGTTGCTCAGCCTTAAAAAAAGAGAGCGAAAAGGGGGAAAATAGCTCCGCATAACATTGTTTTCCCCCCCATTTATAAATCAGTGATTAGGAATGCTGTTGTTCCACTTCCTACACGCAGTGGAGCAGATTGGTGTACAATATCTGTCTTGTTGGAACCTTATCTTGGTAATTGGTCCCCGGGGGTTTGTCTAACCTGCGGCTGGTCACGTTTCCAGCTCCGGCCCTCCGTCGCCCATCGGGGAAAATGTCCGTTTATTACCCACGGCCTACACGTAATCTGATTCTCACTGGAATGTTTGACAGTTTCTCCCCGCTTCCTGCTTTTTATGAAGAAGGGGGTAATTATCTTAGCATGCCTGAACTGAACCGCCGATTAAGGTCCAGACCGCTTGGGTGCCAGTCTGAGATTATCAGGGTGCTCTCTCCTACTCTTAAACCAGAGAGCTGCTCTGTGCCCAGATTTTCTCTTTTACCTCAGGGGAAAAGTTTATGGAAACACATTTATTGCTGTGATGCAACCTTCCCCTTTCAGCCCAGTTTACATTTATTTCACTCTGGTGACATTGTGGTATGCTCTTCTCACACCGTTCGAGCAGTAATTCTCCACTTCCATACTGTGATGTCAGTTGCAGCCCAGCATTATTTATTAAACGTTGTTGGTTCATCGGCACCTCAGACCTTGACCGGGCTAATTGACTCTTGCCTCGGTTGACCTCAACCAGCCCTCCACTGCCAGTTGTTCTCCCATATGGCCCTATATTTCCTTCACACTCAAACCCTTCCTGCTGAGAGCGAACCCTTTTCATTAATCATTCTCACCACGATTAGTATGCAGATCTCCTTATGTGTTATGTAGCCTGGGCGGAGAAAAGGCCAAATTATCAAAAATAGGCTTACCTAATGCCACATGAGAGGGTAATTAATGCGTGTGCAATCTTCTTAGAGCAGTATTTGCTTTTTTGTGATTGAGTAATGTGGTTAACTGTGTTATTGAGGAAAAAGCACCTCTCAACTGCTCAACACAGCAAAATGGGTAAAAATCAATCACGGTAACAAAGGAGCTCCTGCACCGTCAGTCCAAAAGACAGAATCCTGATGGTCCTGCAAGTTTATTTACTGTGAAACATCAGCCCCCGCGGGTGCATTTTCACCATTGCATCATACGTATAGTTATAATGCGATTCGGTGTCGAGAATGAATGGTTGTGCGGCGTCGATCGTCTCTGCTGATTAGTCAGACACTGCTGCACATGTGTGAAGTGAGAAGTCAAGATGATGAGACACGATTGGACGGAGAACAATGGCCGATGCCGGAAAGATATTTCTCCCACATGAAAGTAACATTTACATATTCAGTGTGGCGTGAGTGGAAATGAGTCCACTGTGACTGACTAGAGTTCCAAAATTCACACATTCTTGATATTATTGTTTGCAATAATTTATATTTCACGAAGAACACTAAGTAATGGGTAATAAGTTGGCTTTTCTACATACATACTTTTTAAATTAACATTAACAACTTTGAATTGGCTTCATGGGAGAGTCAAAATTTATTCGCTCCAAACCAGCTGATGGTAACGTGGCTAATTCACATTTCTTTTCTTGCAACATTTTTAAATTGTTGCAGCTTCAGTGACTCGAAAAGTGTTCAATAGTTGTGTTGTTCTTGGTATGAATTTGTAGTGAAAGTTAATAGTTTTGCAGCTCAATCATTTGTGGAATATCACCAGTGAGATTGACGGCATTGACAAATATGAAAGATGAATGTGATTGTTCAACACACATTTCAACGGTTACCATGTGAACTTTTCCATCGTGCCATATTCTAGAGGAGACTAAACTTTGCTCTGCTCGGCTACAGCTACATTTAGTTGGGCAACCCTGTGTTGCAGAATGACAATGAATGATCCTTGAAGCTTGAACCTAATGTTGTTTGACTAAGTCACATGAAGTATGTGACTCACACTGGGGGCAGTCTTCTCATGTGATGCCTTTGTTGCACTGTCCACCTGTGTAGGCCTGACTGCCTGCGGCTGTGTTATTATTGGGCTGTATGAAGACTGTATTTGATTATAATTGGAGGGAAAGATGCGGGCCGTTCATGCGTGCTTCCCTATAGGCTCGGCTGCTTTGAATCCGCCGGCAAGTGCGGTGCGGACCCAACACAATGACGCCCTGTTACAAGCAGCTCCTGCTTGTCAAAAACGCTTAAAATCACACCAATTATTTTGTCGCTGCACTGGGAATAGCTGTTTAAGCTAAATTGTACCCACTGCAGCTGTACTCATGCCAAGCAGACCTAAACAAAGACTTTTATTATTGCCCAATAACCCATGAGTTACAGTTAACATCTTCATTTTATAGAGCAGCGTATGAAAAAAGGTTCATAATTGCGAGAGAACGAACTATTTTTAAAGGGAAAGATACAGAATAATCACCGAATAAATTGATTCCATACAAGTTTTCTTGCTCTCATATGGGATTTTATTGGGAGAAAATTAACTTTTTACTGGCTACGCATAAGAGCCCTCTTTTCAGCTTTGTAATCATGTATTTATAAGGAAATAAACCATATCCATGCAACAATATGCAACAACACAAGACTGAAACGATAAATAGCAAATAGAAACTGCAATAAATCTAGCATTAAAATAACCAAGGTAAAAATAAACAAGATCATAAAAAAGTGAAATGAAATATTATGAAATGAAGAAACAGAGCCGTCTGCAGTGTCTTTCCTTTGACTAGCTGACTCTGACTAGCTTATGTAATGCCAAGGAAAGGGAAAACCCTAAAAGATCACAATGGTTCGCTATGTTTCTTTTGTAAAACATCCTCAGGATATCGGCTGAAATCCCCGTCCGTCTGGAGCGGAGGCCTATTTTAGTCTGCGTGAAGTGAAAGGCCTTGGGTGGGATCATAAGGCAACTTGTGTAAACAGGAAGCTTCCATTCAAGACTCGGCGAGCTGGGCGCACCACTGTGGTTCAGATACCCGACGCATAAAAAGAACCAGTTGTGCATCTCTCAGAATCTGCAGGCCTTCAGGATTACGATGCCTTGAACTCCTTTCAACAACGGACAATAATGGAAGGTTCCAATTTGTACTTTGAGTTATTATCTGTTACTTTCATGTACGGGCATAGCTGGCTATATGCTTAAGTGGCACTCACAGCACCGCTATCTCCTTGTAGTGGTTGTGACCTGAACTGGCAGCTCACCAGATACATCAACCAAAGTGGTTTTGTTTTTTCATCACTTGCTTTTGCAAACAACACTGTCCTTGTCTCCTTTTTGGATGGAAGGCCTACAGTGTGACAATCGCAGCCTTTGAGATAAAAAGGTGAGGAGTCACACCTAACACAGACCCCGCTCCATTGTGATGCCAAAACCATGAAAGAGCATAGATGACAATGTCGTCTAGACACCAACAAGCCGCTGGCTCGCTCCCAGCTCACAGGGAACACGCTGTTCATGTGCGGATCGTCCTGCAGCCCACCGACCCTTTTGGAAACAACACGAGACTGTTGGCACTGCCAAGGTTCCTTTTTTAAAACTAATTTAGGTATTTAGTGCGCCAGATTGCCAAACATTAAGCCAAATTTATAAAAGTAATACATTTATATTCAGGATCATTCATGCACATGCTTTCATGTGGCAAAGTTTGTCTCATATAGATTTAAGTTGATTGTTTTTGAGCCGCTGTCTCTCTTGTCTGTTAAATCTGGCTGTTTTTGTTTTGTAGCACTTAGCACTGCAGGTACTTATTGCATGTGTGCTGCAGTATCCATGTATTGACATGTTGGTAATCTTATCTAACGTTATCGGCAATGTTGGGTAACTTTCTATTATTTGGTTCGGCCCCTTCGCACACAAAAATGGGACGTCCATGTGTTTTGGTAAAAAAAATAAGAAGACAGCCAGAGTATCTCATCCACTATAAGGGGAAAAGCATAAAAAAGGCATCTGATTAAATGCATGATTACTTGAATGGTGAAATGTGTTCAGTCGAGATAACCTCTATTAACATTCTCAAAATGTCCTTTCCCTTATATGGGTTTCGCTTTAAAGTGATGGCTATTAAAATGGATCCTTTTGTGCTGCCACAACGACATCAACCTGACATGCTCCTGAACAACAGTACAGGACTTTTTACTTGAGATTTCAAACTCAAATGTCCCTCCGGTGATCAGTGATTTTTTTTTTTTGGGGCCTTGAGGCCCTAAAAGAGAAATCTTGTGTGAAAGCAGCTCTCGTATTGAAAGAGTTTCTCCGGTTGTTCCCTAGCAACCAGCAGCCAGCGCAGCATTGCAATGCTGGAATTACTTCATGCAGAAGGCCACGAGAGAAAGCGGCACAAACTTTTAAAGATTATTGAATTCCATAAGTATTTCAATGAGATTAATGGCTGTACAGTCAGGGAAACGGACCAAACGGATGCAGTCCAAGTATTGAACCCAGACGGGGTCAGGAATCAGTGTTATTTTTCTCCCATTGTGGAACTCTGGGGGATTTTTAGTAACCCTCCTCCAGCCTTTGGCTTCTATTTGTGTCAAGTTAATTGGACAGAAGAAAGGGGGGGGGGCTGGAACCAAGCATTTTTTGGATTATTTAGGACACCAAGCAAGCCACTTTCCCCGGGAAGATTGCAGCACATCCCCTGTCCCGTTTTATCCACTCCTACCCGTTGCTTCTTGTTTTCACTTTGAGCTCTCATGAATTGATCTTTTACATGACGTTGCGTAACTTTGTGATGATTGCGCGGGCACCTCTTTGAGGCCTTTGTTTGAGCGAGATGGAGCGGGTTTCATTTGGCCGGACAGTTGGCTTTGTTCCCGGGTACGGACCTGCTACGATGAGGTTCAATGACAGAGCTGAGAGATCTCTTTGTGTCCAGTATTGGTCAGAGTCCACCGTTGAATACACTTTGAGCCATTGTTGTGGTAAAGGCTGTATGTTTGTGGACAAAAGTGACTGTGGTGGTTTTTACCCAAGATGATCTGATGATTAGTAGTCATTAAAAGAAAAATATTAAGATTTATATTGCCTTTTCCTCCAAAATATTACATTTACTACAGTGTAATGACAAGGAAGAGCAGCGACTTTTCACATTTGAGAAGACCAAAACATCAAATGTTTGGCATGTTGCCTAAAAAATGAATTGATAGTAAAAAAGTTGAATTTGATATAAATAATTGGCAATTGATGCAACTCTTCATACCACAGGAAAGCACACAAACTATTTTGACAGCAGGTTTTTTTTTTTTGTAGCTGCATCATTGCGTCGCTCTCTAAACTGAGATTCCGACACAGGATTTATTGTTATTCGCGGTGTCGACCTATCGTAGATGCAGTATGTGAGCTGAGGCGGTTTATCGCCGGGTACAGTGGTTGACTCTGAACAAGGCCGCGGTCAGGGCAGCGCTGTGGTCACTGACTGTGTCAAGAGGCTGTTTACGTGTACGGAGTCGGCTTCAGGGACAAATAATGGTCCTGATTTTGGTGTGAAATCGTGACTTGTGTTCCGCCCAGACGGAGGAAAGATAAGATGTCAAGAAAATAAACTCCAAAGACGAACTTTTAACCTCGGGACTTTCTCAAGGTAGATGCAACGATTTCAAACGTTAAGCGTTTAAAATATCTCTTATGATAACTGTGTGTCCAGTGACAATGGGTCACTCGCTGTGATGAACCTTCAGAGGATTATCACCCAAATCTGCAGCACTCCATAACTTAGCGTAGCTTTATAGCAAGTGTCAGCTGTCCAGGCCTCAACTTTACTGTTTTGATACACTCTCACAGCTGGTTTCGGAGAGAAAGCTCAACAAACCCTGCTTGAGCACCTAACAGGAGACAAACACAGTTACAGATGATAACATAGTGGAGCAATATCGGCTAAAGAGACATATTTTCCCAGAGGAGTTGGTGGATACCACAAACGGAGCTAAAAGAGCACGAATATTGGACAGAAACGCGGCTCCAAATGAACAATCTTTTTGTAAATGGCCAAAATCTGTTATAAAAAGTGGCACATACCTGCTCTGCTTCATGAAATAAGAGTGGCGGCTTAATACATGTTGGGAGGAACTGCTACATTTTCAGATCCAAACAGTCAAAAGAACAACGGCATGCTCAATCGAGACGGTTCGAGATTGGAGATCTTTAATGTATTCATGTGATGCGGTTGATGGCGTTGACTTCTTGCCCTGTGTGGCAGCACTCTGCTATTATGGGGTGTGACCGAGTCGGCAAATATCATTCAGTGTTAATTAGATCGCTGTGAGATCCTGTGTCAGTGTGGCTTGACTAATGCTATGTGGATAATATTAAAACGGCACCAGATGGATGCAGGAAACTTGACTTGTTTTGGACAACTTGACTTGTTTTCACCCTCGAGGATAACAGTGCAGCATCGTGTCCTTACACTGCACATTCTGAAGAAGAAATAAACTTGTCTTACCTTGAGCACTTTTTTGTAAATATGTCACACTATTATTAAGCAAAATAATAAAATGTTCTGCACTTGGGCTGCGAACAATGCAGCTCTTCCTTAATGCTGACCAGAAGCTCCTTCCTCATTCCCCTCATAAATTATTTCCGCTCTTACTGCGTAACTTAAAGCAACTCCTCCACTTCCTCACCTGAGAGGGCTGTTTGTCTTGTGCTGGTTTGCTATCATGCCACCATCAGAGTGAGATAGTGAGCTGCAGCCTAAGTTATCCTCCACACAGTCTTCACTGTGAGATATGTTTTGACATGCCACGATGATACTCAAGCTGATTCTTATATAACATGATCTTTATCTCTCCAAGAGGTTGCTGGAGGTTTGAATGCACCACTCTATTTACTGTTGGGCTAAAGACACACACACACACGCACGCACGCACGCACGCACGCACGCACGCACGCACGCACGCACGCACGCACGCACGCACGCACGCACGCACACACACACTTCCAAACCAACATCTGTGTTAGTTGCCTGCACTGATCAAAGCAGATGGGTTGAAGAGATCAGCTAACCCTTAGCATTCATTTTGATATGAGTTACTGCTGTGACAAATTTGTCAGCTTTCTTACAAACATTTTTTTTAAACACCCCTTTTGATTTTGCTGCATATTTATTTTAAAAGGCTTTTATTAAACTCACTATCTGCTGCTACTTGTGCAGTCTCGCATGCATCTAATTTGCATTCCTCAAGAGGCCGGGTGCATTTTAGTTCTTGAGGGTTTTTTCACTGGCAGGCGGCTCAAGTAGGTGCTGCTAAGCTCATTCACATGGCTCCCCGTGTCCCGTTCCAGCCAGCCACCGTGTCCACCAGCTGCCTGACCGCGGTGGGAAATAAACAGCGGCTCCCCGAGTGCTTTTTAAATTTTCCCAGCGACTGCAAAGTTGTTTTCGGCTCCACCGGCCACTTCAGCCACTCGCCGCCATTCAGGGGTGTAATCCTAACTCAATAAATTCCATCAACCTGGCGTAGGAGTGAAAGTGGAGGACGGCTGGATGTATGAGGCAAAGAAGAGTCCCATCTTCGTCTTAAACACTCCTGAACAGGTGGCGGTGGAAGTGCGATTGTTTGTGCGCCGCTTAATTCACCGTTATTTAGGAGAGAGGGCCGTGTGCGCTGCTAGCTTAGTTGAGTTAACGCCAAGGGTTTACTGTTAATTAGACGGCTAATTAGCTTTGCGTAGTATGTGCCAACTTCATTCAGGTGGCACATGGTTTTAACGGAGTGGCAAAACATGTCTTACTCTGTCTTTATCATATCAATATATAATTAAAAATTGCAGCGAGCAACATGATTTCAGGTTTGATGACACTAGTTGTATTCTGTCTGGATCCTTTTTATTTTGAACTCTTTCGAAGGATAAACTTCAGCCCCCCCCCCCCCCAAGGAATGAATGTCGTGTTTTATAAATGAGCCAGTGAAGGCCTTTGCTATCATGGCATGCTGTCTCTTTGTAAAACGGTCGCTCAGACCTCGACGGTCGCAGATAGCGGCGTAGCGGCGTAGCGGCTCGCTCGTCACCGTGTGACCTTGTTGTAGCCCACAAAGCCTCCACCTGCTCTCTCACACGGGCTAATGGATAAAAATACCCGGCAGATCCCACACTCTCTGTCAATTGAGATTCAAGGACAGCTGCTGGCCACCCTGTTAACACGGGGAATGTACCAACAAAGGCAAGGGAATGCACACACACACACACACACACACACACACACACACACACGTATATTAACACAAACCGAGACAGACATGCACACAGTGGCACCCAGTGGAACATCATACCGCTGCCCCCCCGAGGTGTATGATGATGAGTGTTGTGCACATTTGGAATAAACTGCCGTCGCTGCTGTTTTTGTATGCTTCGGGGGGGGGGTGGTCTTCCTCAGTCCCACTTGGCACACGGATACAGACACGCCGCGGCAGTTTGTGCTGAACATACAATATAATGCAATATATTGCCATTAGCGGATACTGCACCGTAAGCAACGTGACCTTCCAACCTTCAACACGGGCTGTCTGACTCCCAGCGGCCTGTTTACCTCGTTATGCTGCTACAGGCTGTTTACCTCCTCGCAGCTCTGCCCTCGTCACTAAGCCCTGACATCCACTTCACATTGTTATTCAGCCATATGCTCTTTATTAGACAGCCAGACATTGATGGGACTGACATTTCATTTTACGCAAAGCCGCATTAAAGTCCAGCGTGGACAATCGAGAACAGAAGGATTGTGTCGACTTTTTTTTTAATGGAAATGACATTTAGCTGTTTAGCTAATGAACCCCTAGAAGACCTGAGGGGCAGTGTGCTTTGATGTACCGTCATGTAAATTATGGCTGTAACTGACAATTATATTCCTTATGGTTTACCCTTTTGACATATGACGTGTCAGAAGATAGCGATTGAGATTTCCTAAACCCCAAGGTGACCTCTTCAGATGTCATTTTTCATCCAGCCAACACCCCAAAACAAGACCCGTCCTCCACAGACCTTCTTCGTTGACTAACACTAACAGGATTATGTGGACTCTCCGACTATTCGATTTCATCGACATTTGTAAAACGAGGTTTCTCTCGACTAATCAAATAATTGACAAAACATTTCAGCTCTAATGATTTCAAGTAAATTCATTTAATTTTTAAAACCACGAGGGGTGATTTATATTTAAAGACTTAAAATATAACTAACTTACTTTGTGGCACGTTGCATGTTTGTCTTCATCTTTAAGCTTGAACTTTATCGTTTTTTTGTTGGCAACTGCTGAAATACCAATGTCTGAATATTGCCTCTTCTATAAGGAATATTAAAGACATTTCTTTTATAGACCAAACAATGACTTGTTTCATCAAGAAAACAATTAGCAGATGAGTTGATGATGACAATAGCTGTTAGTTGCAGCCCTAGTGTATTTTAGGACCGTTAGTGTCCCAGCAGGCCCCCCAGATGCACGGCCCTAATAGTTGACCCAGATGGCTCCTCCACACGAGCTATGCTATATCATACCTTACAAAGGTTAGCGAGCAGCAGGGGGTGGCAGGCACGGCAGAGGTGGCCTCTTTAGGCCTCGTGTGTGTGTGTGACATTATCTAGCCAGTGTCATCTGAGGAATGCACGCCTCACCCCGGCCCGACACACAAGACGGCCCCTCCGCTGTCTCTGTAACAAGATCCAGGAATACCGACGCGTAACTGAACGAGGGGTCGCTGGCGTAGAAAGGCAAACCTTTTGAAAAGGTCAAAACTTCCAAAAGGAATGTTCCGGATCATGGCCTGGTGTCGGGCTGCACAAAAACCAATGAATGACTGAGTTAATGAATACATATATATATTTTTTCCCAATTACAGGAGGCTACATTTGATTGAATAGATTTGCTTTAATACGTCAAATTCTGAGGTATTGGACCTCTGTTTTAGCTAATGACTGGATGAGAAGTTAAATATAGAAAATCCACGCGTTTTACAGAAATTATCTTTCGATATTTTAGTCATTATCTTTGGATATTTTAGTCATGGTTATGTCACCGTAATGAGCTTTTTTTTTTGCATATATTTTTTTTTCTTTGCATACCACATCCTCATTGTTTGGTTCTAACCTTGGAGCGGCCACAGTAAAGTTCGGAGGGTGAAGGTAGGCAGTGAAAAGAGCTCACCCCACAGTGACAAGTGAGCAATTGTTATGAAACTAGGTCGGCCTCGCTCCCAAGTCGCGGGGGATTAATTTGTGCTTTTCCCAGCTATTTTCCGAAAACAGAACGAAAACAAATCCTCCCCGTACAAAGTGCCGTGATTAGACGGCCGGGGATCATGGTCGTAAGCATCTTAGAGAGCGATGGTGTAATGAGCCCACTGCTAGAAAGATGCCACTTGTTTCCCAAAATGCAGCTTCCTGCAAACTGCAGTATAGTCAGTACTGCAGTTTTATTGTGCTGCATGTTTAATTGTATAATTTTCACTCACAAGTCGAGAGTTTTGTGCACTTCATCAGCACTTTCCCCTCTTCCACCGTCCTCTCCTCCATTTAGGTTTTTAGCTCACACGGATCCAAAACTAATCTGGGGATGGAAAGTGTGTCACGTTGATGCTCCACAGTTTGTTGTATTTAAACCAACAAACGTCAGAGCGCAGGCCCGCCGCTCTGCTCCGACCGCCACCACGGACAGAAAGGGAAGGATCTCAATTTGCCAGTGAGATGTTACTCGGCGTGAATACTCAGTCAGAGGAGTTCTTTACAAGTCGCCTGGCAGTGCTGACAGAAGTGCATATGCCTCACAGTAGGCGGTCCGGGCTGGTTCCTCTCTCGCTCTCTCTGTTCATCTCTCCGTTGGCTTAATACGAATAGCAGTAGAGTTGGCAGACAGCCAAGTGTATAGGGAGAGAAATAATACATGAATGGTGTTTTTCCACTTCTTTTAGAGACTGAAGATTGATTGGGACTGATTGGCACTGATGCAAACTATTTCAGTCCTGATAGCGGTGCCGATCCAACACCAGTGTTTGATTAATATGCTGTCTGCCTCACTGTGGGAAAGTGACTGGGATCATTCTTTTATGTGTGAGGCAACATCAGGCTTCACTTAAACATTGCTTTCCCGACTTAATAAAACATCATGCAACAAATAAATAGTTATAACTGTGCTGAATAGTTTTGTATTATTAAAATATTATATATTTCACCAGCAACTTGCTTAATACATCTTCAAAAGGAATGATATATTATTCAAGTGTGAACATTTTTAATGCAACGTCTATAATGTAAATAGTATACAAAGATAGAATTTAATTGAATAGATCAGCACCATTGATACCGATACCCGATCCAGTTATTTGAGTCAGTATCGGCCTGATATTGGTTGTGATTTTGATTTATATCAATTTGTACTCTCACTCTTAGACGACAACTAGACGTGAAACAATTAGTCAGTCAGTCGGCAAAACATTTAGTTTTATCGAGCAAAGATGTCAGATGTCTGCTGGTTTCAGCCTCTCAAACGTGAGGATTTGCTGCTTCTCTCTGTTGTGTATCCTTGTAATGCAGATTAAAACACCTCCACTGATTCTCGATCTTTCAGGTGAAACTACGACGGCTCGGTCAGAAAGTAACAAACATGTAACCGGGCTCACTGGATGGAAAGATTTCCTCGACAGTAGTCTGATGAGCGCAGGGCTTCCATACGCGAATGCAGACGGCCGGGGATGTAAATGTTGTCAACAAAGGAGACACGATCATTGATTTACTCTGCTGGGTGACTCGGTGAGGGCAGCGCTCCACTGTAACAGCCTCTGTGTGTCTGGTTTTATGGGGTTATAACACTTAATCGGTCATTCCTATAACACATTAAAACATAACCTCATGATGCATCAGTCCCGAGACACACCGTAACACATCAGCCTTCCTACTGTCTGAGTTACTGCTCTATAAAAAGGCAGTTTATTTTATATTTTACAGTAGTTTACGTCATTACGATTTGAAGTTTAAACGGGAGATTGTTGGTTCAAACTCGACTCACGGATGTCTTGAAATATTGGGATCTCGACCATCAATCTGCTCGGGTCATCAGTGATGTCCTTCACCTCCCTGCCTCCCCCACAGCGTCCCATTGTCTTTGAAAGGTTGCAGCCCAGCTCTTTGATGTGTCTCTACAGTGGGTGACAGATGCATGCAGAGGTCTGCTATCTGCACTCAGCCAGAGCTAAATGAATAAAAGGATTGACCATTTGTGCGACAGTGAAAGGGCCCGACTAGAGGAAAGCTTCCTATCTGGCCAACAGACACCGTGGTGTTAAGTGATAAGGAAAGCAGAGGCACTTCTTAACCACACTTAAGGGTCACCCAGGGCTGTTGAATTCACGCTGAATTAATAGAAACAAATACTGAATTACTGTCACAACTACCTTCTTTGTAATCTACTAATCCTTTTAGGTCATTTATCAAGCTAATAAGCTTAGTAAATGTTAAAAGTTATGTCAATTTGCTTATTTTTTACATTGTTTTTTGGCTATAGGTCGGGCAAAACAAATAATTTAAAGACGTCACTACTCTGACATCAAACGATGAATTGAGAAAATAATGGCACTCATTGTTTTTTGCAGCCCTGTCATAGAGGCAAAGCTATCAGTTTTAGATTGACAGTCAGATAGAGCTTTGCTTCTAAGGAATTGTTATTTTTATCACATTCTTCTTCCATTTCACAGACCGACCGATTTAATAGATTAATCAAGAAAATACTAGTCATATTAATTAATAACAGTCATTACTTGCAGCCCTGTTTAGATCCACGCCAGGCTAATCCATGAGCATTAGCACCTCTGGTACCATGCACGGTTTTTTAACAAATGTGGGAAAACGATATCCTTTTTTTCAAGGAATCAGGTCACTGAGCTTTTCTTTTTGCTCAGATATCTTTCCGTGTGAAACCCGTATTCACAATCACAGCAGCCTCTCCTGGTATAAGTGTCAATGAACACAATACGGGGGAAAAAAAACACATCACAACTTCCTTGACTGGAAGCTTTGCCACTCAACAGGCTGGCACGGTGCCCGGCCCTGCAACCTCTGCCCCTTGGAGCCGAAACATAATGGAGGACAATTTAGCGTGTCGTACGTGTGTTTTCGTGCCCCGAGCGGGGAACACAAGGCCCGCTATTGTTTAATCTGTATCCAGGAGAGGAAATGCCTCCACTGGTTTGGCTGCATTGCCTTAAAGGTGCAAAGCGATGCCTGGAATAACATGGGGAAGTTTACAGAGAGCTTCTGTTGACGGCATGTAGCCGGCATGCGAGGAATGTCATTCCTTGTGTCCGCGAGGTTTTATCCAGAACAGCATCTTGGTATGTTTTTCCCTCCGCGGGGGCCACCTGTGTTCCTGGAAGGATTAGTTCAGAGGAGGAAGGAGGAGGGATTAGCCGGTGTTACTCGTGTGTAGCCTGGGAGTTTGAATTAAATGAGCATGCACACACAATGAGCAGAGTTTTGGCTAAATGTAGCTTCATCAGCATGTCCTAGTTTCAGCTGCCCACTACTCTTGATCCGTTTTCTGCTCTGTGAGATTCTGTTGGTACTGCTTTCAGCCAAAGATGCGGTGATGATGAAAGCGAGGATCAAACACCCTCTGCTTTTGATCTCTCTACTAAGAAACAAAAGCATCTGAATCAGCTGTGAGAATAATTAAAGTCCATGTACGGTGTTTTGTTTTGTTGAGCGTTAATTCGTTTGAAATAAACAACTGAATTGCTTGGGGGGGGGGGGGGAGCACAGAAACCTTCATTGAAATAGTGGAGGTTCTGTAGTGATTTTATCCTCTCCATGTCCTAAAACCATCACGTATCCTCTCCTGTGCACTTTGTGGTGATTGCGTTTGGCGCCGTCTGAAAGGAGACCAGAAAGAGGAAAAGAAAAGAAGAAAATCCGACCAGAAAATGTCGGGCCCTGTGGAGTGGGGAAAGATGGGGTCCTTTGCATTCTTTCCATACACTCAATCTGAAATATTTGAGACTGAAGCCACAATTGATGGTTCTGCATGTTTCTCCCGGTGAGGCTGCGTTTGAGTGGCGCTGTTCACTGTGACGTCACCGTGGAGGCGAAAAGAAACCTGCAGCACTGCCTCCTAGTGGTGACCTTGTGCATTATTACATACTCACTGCTGAAGAAGTGAAGTCCTTCTTTCCACAGTCAAAGTCGATCTGTGAGTTGTTTCTTTCCATCTTCTCCACTCGATTGAGAGACAAGTAATCACTTTTTACATGTGTGTATATATACATATACTCTCTGTATGTATACTGTTGTTTCCTTCTCAGCTAAACATTAAGTTCTAGTTTTTTTTTTTTTAAGTTTCAATGAGGTTTAGGCTAAGGGGACTGCGTTCTACTATTACCCTGGCAAAAATAATTACAATTCATGATATCCCAATAATCATCAATCTGTGTTTAAAACTCTTAAAATGACACGACAACATACTGGAAACACTTTTTTTTGTGTGAAGAGTCTGACTCTGATCATTGTTGTAGGTCCGCTCTATTTTTCACTTCTCCACCATAATATAGAGCTAGACGGCTTTTTCAAGTCACTCATGTAATGATTTTTTTCACGATTATCCCAATAATAGAAATTCACCGCAATCCTAAACTGACCCATCCCTAGCTCAAGATACTTTTATTGTGTCAACGTTTTTAATCTAAGGAAGGAATAAAGCAACTAGTTTCTTAAATATGTAGAACCCAAAAAGACTTGTGAATCAGGGCCCTTCTTTTAAATGAACTGTCGATGAATCATTTGGTCTAAAGATATCAGAAATGCCACCATAATGGACACAAAAGTCCACTTTCATGTCTTCATTGACCTATAGTGACCTATCGTTTGCATACATTTGTTAACGTTCTATAAATGATTTTGACATTTTCACTGTAGCATCTCGTGCTTTGGCATTTACTGTCGCTCAACATCCCAAAATGTGCCCAGTGACTGGAGGCTGCGGTTCCCTGGCCCCCCCAGTAGGTGGCAGCGTGTGTCTGAACATGGGCTCTGTTGAACAGCTGCTCCTGTGCAGCGCTTGTTCCACTGACCACAGACACTTTGAACATCAGGGTCTGGTTAGTGAGGATATCACTGTGTGATGTAACGGGCCGCCCCGAGCTCCGCTTCATGAAGAACGAACAACAAAAAGAGTCTGTGCTGACGTCAAGGGACCGAGACCCGGTCGAGTGGTTTCATAACCGTTTGGATGTCACTCTGGTTCTGTGTCACATGTTTGTTGACTATTGTAATTACATGGTGCACTTATTCCAGATACGGAGTGTTTTTCCACTCAGTTGTTTCTAATGGGAACCTCTGAATTCAACCTTTTGAATTCACTTTCAACAGCAAACAGACGTTCTGGGCGTGTTACTTGTTTACTTAATGTCTGTTTATTCTGTTAATCCGAGGTTAACTGACGTGCAGCTGAGATCCTGCATCCCTTTGTAGAGTGTGATATTTATAAAAATATTTCTAATGATGATAATTGATCAGACTTTGACTCACCAGGATCTTAGTCAAATGCTACAGTTTGTATGTTATACATACATTATATAATATACTAGTTGTCTTACATTGAACATCACATCAGAATTCTTTGGCAGTGAAAAGAAGATTTTGTTTTGTTGCAGAAGTTTCTATCGTTTTCTTCTTCTTCTATTTCTTAAATCAACTTTAAAGGGACCGTTCACCCCAAAATCACAACTACATATTTGTCCTCTTGCCTGTTTTGCTATTTATCATTTCCTGTTGCGAGTCGCCTAGTTTTCTAGATATTGGCCGTAGAGATGTCTGCCTTCTCTTGAATATAGTGGGAATATGGCACATAAAAATTTGAAATCACGAGCCGGTTGCTGGAGATAATCCACAGACCTTGCTGTGAGCGGTCACATGTAGGAACTCCTTTCTTTCTACTGTAGTCTAAGCCTTTAAACGTACCAAAGCTTCTAACATTGGTGTGATTCTGTCACTTTCTCCTCTACTGACCGACACAGAAACCAAACAGGCACAAACAAAGAGTGTCATTCAGCTTCGGTGGTCCAACATTTCATACAATTTTCAATAAGCTTATGATTGCGGCGGTCAGAAACACAACCCAGAGACAAGGTAGCCATTCTGTGTGGTTTCATGTGTCTGTATGTGTCTGGAGGGGATCTGAACACAGAGTCTCTTCACTCTGCTGTCGCCACATCTACCTCCAGTTGCCGCCGACAAAGGCATCCCAGTAGCTGCAACCAGCATCGCAACGCAGCGCACACAAACACACACACACAGAGCCAGTGGGTACCAGCAGACAGTGGAATAGCTGTACTGGTTGCCAGCACTCAGAGAGAGCCACTTTGTTTCACCTCTGACTTGGATTCACGCCAAACAATCTGAGAGTCGCTCACTGGGTCACTTGATGAAGTAATTGAATGGGGAGTTTATAGTTGTGCAGCGTAGTTCCTTTTTATTTTATTTCCCTCTGCGAGGTGCTTTATTGCTTTCTAATCCGACGCTCGGACGCATAAATCAATGTCGCTGTCTGCGTGAAAGGTTTTCTGTTGTGCGAGTTGCCAGTTTGTCCACCGCTGAATGGATAATCAGTGGTTTTAAGTGTCAGAGCGGCGGCGTGTTCATTACTCGGCTACGTTTTGCTGGTTGGGATCGAGTAGGAGCGTTCAGCAGGTAGTTGATTGAAACGATTGATCTTTAAATCATGTGTGGACTAAATATGACATGTTTCAGCCTTACCGCTTTCTGTATTTGTATATGATAACTGTATAAAGTTGATATTGTTAGCAAACGGTTGCCTATTTACATATCTGCTCTTCAGCAGCTAAATGCTTCACAAGCTAACACATTTGCCAGCTGCGGCTGGAAAGAGGTTGATCAGAGTGGTTCGAGTGAATCAAAACCGTTACACACGTTCATCCATTTTTCATGGAACAATATTGATTGTATAGCAGCTTTAAAGCTCTAGCGCTGAGCTCCTGTGTCTAACCTCTCCTCTGTTCCTCAGGACCTGGAGATCGTCTACTCGTATCTCCACGGGATGGAGGCCTTGTCCAACCTGCGGGAGCACCAGCTGAGGTCAGTGTCTGCACAAAGCTACTCAATGCGCATAACCTGGAGCTTGATATTCCAATCGCATGAATTTCAAATGCAAATTTAAACTCCTCAGTGTCTGCTCCATAAAGGGTTGTAGTCGGGGGTGGAAAAATGAACACGGAGCCGTCAGCCAAATGGTGGTGAGATTCGTCTGGTTTTGTAATCCAGCTGCCACTCTGCCCCGACGACCACAGCTGGAATTATTTTATTCTGTAAAAAGCAAATCTGCTGCTAAAAAAAAGGCACAATGACTTGCAATCCATCTTTTACTGTGACTGGCACGTGTAAAAGTACCTTTTCCTGATTGGCATGAAGGTATTTTAAGCTTGATTAATGTTTAGTTAGTACCTGATGGGGTTTATCTCTTTTCTAGGTAACTAAGTGATGAGATCTATTGTTTCTTGTCGGTCAGAGGTCAGAGGTGTGAAAGTAGACGTGGGGCTGACTGCTCTCTCAAGCTGTTTTTGTTTTCACTTTCTGTTGGAATCGGTGTTGACACGAGACTTTCATTCAGACAATAAAAGGCAAATGTATGGGGTCCATATTGAGCCGCTGTCTCTATTGAAGCACATTTTTTTTTTTTTTTGGATCGAGACTGAAAAGACGAGCTTCTCTAAACAAAATAATAATCTCAAATTTGATTAAAACTTCCCTGACGTGAACACGGCGCTCTCTTCCGCTGTCATCACGTTCGCCTCCCAGTCTTTTCTGTCTGGCGCAGACTTTCCAAACACTGCATGTCAGAAGTCTGTTCCCAGCATGCCTTGTGTGCATACATGTGGATTATGCTGGCGACGGAACAATGTAGCGGTACATGACCCGCGAGCTGGAACATTCCACTCTGTGACCCCCCCCCCCCCCCCCCCCCCCCCCCCCCTCAGAGGCCTCCCACCCTACAGTAACCCCTCCCCCGTTTGGATCCTGAGGAATGTCCCCGTGGTCACACAGACAAGTCCTCCACTCCTGCCAACTTTGAGTTTCCCATCCTTAAAAAAAAAGAACACAATTCCCAGCCATCCCACTAACTATGGGATTATGTTATAGATCTTTTTTTCTCCACTTTTCATCTGAGAGGAATGTGTTGTTTTCACCGTGTAGGTCTTTTTTTTTCACAGCGACTTGTTTTTTAGAGCCGGGATTGTGTTTTTTTTTTTCCTGCCGTTGTGCAACGGCTGCAACACGACGGCCGCCCCCGGCTATTTTTTGAAGCCTTTTGTGTTTTGATCAGCTTCTGTTTACTATAGCTGCCTGTCTGTAAAGTTGTGGCACAGTTGTCTCCTCTGGAGGCGTGTTGGAAAAGCCTGATGTGGATGACTCTTTCTCTCGTTTCATGTTGTGTGTGTGGGGGGGAAAAACGGGGTTGATTCCAAAATCAGAGATCTGCAATTTTTAAAATGTGAACCATCATTTACCCTGAAAAAAGAACTGAGTGAGAAAGAATGAGGGTTAAATCTTTGGTTGAATAACGATAGTACTTTCATGTTGTTGTTATTCTACATCCTTCATGTTTAGCACTCTTAAACTAAGGACAACAAAACAACGTTTCACTAATGAGGGCAGTGGGAGCACAAAGTGAGTCTGTGCTTAATTGAGGAAGAGAAAGTGCTGCACAGAGTAAGCTCCTCTGACCTGGATAAATGACACTCGTTTGTGGGAGCAGCGGCATAAATAAGTCGTGCAACTCTGTGGTTAATTGTTGTTCATTGTTAAAATCCCCAAAATAAACTCTATCATGGTGCGGTGAATGAGTAATGGTCACTTAGCCTTTCATCAGTGCTGTCATCAACAACAGACAATAAAAGGATAAATAAAATCAATAAGAAAAGATGATAAAATGTTTGGCAACAATACCATGACACGTTACAATCAAAGACGATACAACACAAGAATGATGTTTGGCAAAATAAAAGGCCCATTAAAACATTACAAGTGTCATTGAGTTTCTACCATGAAACCATAAAGCAGCCTCACCAGATTTTATAAGGAACATCTAAAAGAAAGTCAGTGGAAAATATGACACAATGTAAAGAAACATGGTATTTGAACATGAAACAGATTGTATGTCATATAAGGGTATTAACAGCAGATCTAAAACATCTGAAACTAAAGCAGTACGTGTCAATTCAATAAAAGATTAAAGGCGTCTTTGTAACAAACTTCACTCACCACCACGGAAATACATTGTAGAAGACAGTCGCTTCAACAGACCATAATGCAATGCAGCCACAAGGCTGTCATACTGTGCTGTGAAGATGCTATTCTCCTCATCAACCTACATGATGATAAAAGCCTTCATTCTTCATTCATCTATAAGATACAATATTGATGTTCACTGTCTGTCACTGATGGTGGCAGAAAGTCCTTCTGGGAAATGTAGGAAGAAATCACCGCTTGCAGGTGTGACATCAAATGCATGAAGGGTCGGGTTTAGTATTTGAAGCTACATCCTTATTAGAGCAATGTCTGGATCTGTTCATTTTTTTCCCTGTTTTGTAACATTGCTAACTAACTAAAGTGACTGTTTCCTCCGCTCTCCTCCCTCTCTCCTCTGCAGGATAATGTGCGAGACGGTGCGTTATGAGAGACATGAGGCCAACGAAGTGCTGTACTAGTAAGTACCACGATGTCTGGAGCCGCATGGGTGTGGTTGTCTGTGTGTAAATGGACATTAATTATGTTTATTTGGTCAATTACTTGCATATCTACCAGCGTATGAACACATGAAATAAAAAAACAAAACGGGGGGCAGCCAATGTAACAGTATTTACATTCTGTGTGATCAAAGCACAGCTCGGCCCGTTACTCAGAGTTATGGATGAGTTGAGGCATGCGGGGTCAACGCAACGCAACGGAGCGACCTGGGTGACCATAAAGCACAGAAGCAGTCAGTTGAGGCCTTTATGAAGGTGTGTGTGTGTGTGTGTCAGTGTCACACCAAACCACTCTACCGCTGAAGAACAAGATAAGGCAGTGTGTCCTGAATCAAGACAGAGAAACTCTCGCCGTTATATAGCTCCTAAAAGCATTTCCTTCAATGCTAGCTAGTCACTAGTAGTAACGCTGATGGGCTTCCTCCTTTCAGCCGGGTGCTGTGGAGGGTTAACATGATCGTAAAGCTGCGTTAACATTTTCCTGACAGCGTCTGATTGTGTTTGGACCCTTTTTTTTGAAAGGCTGCAACAACTGTAGTAAGCAGAGAGCACACGCGGCGCACGACCGCTGTCACATGTCAACGTCTTGTGAACACCCACGGTGAGAATTAAGTCCGTTAATTAACTTTATCAGCCTCTCGAGGGGCGACAGAGGACGGATTGTCCCTTTTCTGCCCCCTGATCCCGTGTGTGTGTGTGTGTGTGTGTGTGTGTGTGTGTGTGTGTGTGTGTGTGTGTGTGTGTGTGTGTGTGTGTGTGTGTGTGTGTGTGTGTGTGTGTGTGTGTGTGTGTGTGTGTGTGTGTGTGTGTGTGTGTTGGGGGATGATGGGGGATGATGGGGAAGAGTCAACACTTCATTAGAAGCCCATCGGTGGTGTGGGAGCTGATTAAACAATAGGAATGCAGATTAGGCAGTGGTCGCATAATAGACTCCAGGATTCCCTCAGGTCCCCCACACCAGCCAATACACACACACACACACACAAACACACACACACACACACACACACACACACACACACACACACACACACACACAGAGTCTTTGCATTTTTAGTGGTATCATTAGTAAAGAGCATTCTTGGCTGGTCTTTTCAAATTCCTCTCAAAAATGTAAATATGCAAATAAAAACACTAAAGTGGACGCACATTATTTAAACTAATCAACTTTTTTGTTTGTATATACACGGCTTAGTGTGGACGTAGTCTCTAATACCTCATTAGGACCAACACAGCGACACGGCTCAAAGCTTCATCAGCTGAGCCTCCTCCCGACAGGTTGGACTCCGGTGGACTGTGGCATTAATTAATTTATGAATTTACTATTATTTACATATAAACATCATTAAATCTACCTCCCAGAATGAGAGAGAGAGCAAGAGAGTGATATAAATCATGAACTAAGAGTGTGTTTATGAACAGACGGTGGTTAATCTGACACATTGATTTGATTTGGTAATGATGTAATGTTGATTTTGTGTTTATTAGTTAAGTGTATTGATCTGCGTTTGAGACCGGAGTCTCTGCTAACGGAGACAACCACAGATAAACCTGTGACCGCTGTCTCACATGAATGCAGGTTGAACTTGTGTCATAATCAGGGCTGCACTAATAATACAAATTTGACCAAAAATCAAATCATAACCACTTTAACATGTTTTACAATGAAAATGAGAACAACGATGGAAAAAACGATCATTCCCTCTGATATTGCAAATCATATCGGAATTGCAATTCATTCTAAATAATAGCAATTCAATTTATCAGTCATATGTGTGCGTCTTATATAAAAGAGGAATAACAGTGGAGTAGAATGAAATTACTTTTCTAAGTTTACCTCCGGGCAAAACCATATAAAACACATCAGGGTATTGTCCTTTTGGTTTATTGGTTCATTTAATTAGCACGAGTGCCGTAGTTACTAGTTGCGTCTATGCACAACTGTTTGTATGTGTACAAGTGTATGCGTGCATGCATGTGTGAACCTATAACAAGTCTGTCAGGGCTCTTCCTGATAAGAGCAGGGTGTTAAACAGCAGCAGATGAGATTGGCTTTCCTCCGGTGCAAGATCCTAATCAACCTTGTCTTGTGAAAATACAAGCTTTTAACAGCCTGTCTATTTATAACAATGGCAATAATCTGCTGGGAAACGAGGCCTCTAAAAGTCAATGGGGAATTTAATTGTGATAGTATCTCTATTAAGTTGTAAACATTGTAAGGCCCGTATTGAGTCATATGTAAGAGTTAATTTCCTTAAAGGAAAAACCCAGGTTCTATTGAAAGGTACTTTTACAAAAACTACAGCGAACACACCAGCGATTACGGGTCTGGTTTCGATAATCATAAATTGCCGGAATGGAGACCATTCAGAAAGTTTACCTAAACACTTAGGTCCCATTTACATAGTATAACTACAGTGACTGACCTATGTGTAGGGGTGAATTGTTGGATTCACTCAGACGTTAAAGTGGGCAGGAACCATTCGGGCACCTTTCGACTAATAGGTCAATAAATCTGATTAGCGGTTTTCTTACATAATCGCGTCAAGCAAGTTCATTTTTCGTGTGCTGCAGCCTGGCGTTTCTTTCGAGCGGATGCCATCGAGATATTCACCAAATGACAAATGTCGCCCCTCAGTCATTTTTCCTCACTACACCGGCAGGACTTTACTGCAATCTCCAGTAAGCAAGACGCGTGTAGATTGCTCCACACTGACTCAGTCTTCCGTAAACGAAGGAATCAACAGTAGCGTGTATTGATTCATTGATTTTATTTTCATGCCCACCGTAGCGTGTGAAGGGAATCTGCCCGTAGTGAAACGGACGAGCTCTGACTGGGAACCTCGATCGATCAATGGCGATACGGTGGATGAGTTGAAAACACAAATACAGCGAGATATTTGTGATTTAAATAGCTGTCTATGAAAGTTACGCTTCACTAAACGTGACAAAATTAGACTTGAAGGACTACTGCCCCCGTAATATTAAGCCTGGACCCACCTCTGGACCCACTAACTGTGCTGATGACAAACAATTTTCAGAAGCCTACGGTGGTGACTCCATATCACGTTTTTAGTCCAACCAACAGTCCAAAATCCAAATGTATGGCAGTCTCTCTAATCAGTTATGCAGCCTTGAAGACGAGGAAAATACATAATTTTGCTTTAGTTATTACTTCCTTTGCTTGAGCAAAATGTCAATGTTTGGCAGCCATTTTTTCTCCTGGATATTCCTCCTTTGAGTTAGGGAAGACGGCATCCAGAAGAACCTTTTACACAGAACTAAATCCTGACTACATACACGACATATTTTTTATTTTTTCTCTTCCATAATGTTGAGGAGAAGCACTTGGATTCATACAAATGCCCCAGTTAATGACCCGCACACTCTCACAATCTCTCCCTAACTATCCCTGACAGTTGGCAGTCCTGGAGCAATGATCGGAGGATAAGGGTAATAGTTATAAAAGTGCTCATTTTTCCTGCCTGGGGCTCTAGATTGCTGGAGTGCAAACACTACAAGCATGCTTGCACACACACCCACACACACACACACACACACACACACACACACACACAGAGAATCACACACACTCAATATCTCATGAAAACATCCCATGTTGTGCGAGCATCCAGAGATTATAGTGCTAAAGCCCTCCTGAGATGGAGGCTGACCTGGCACATTTAACAGAGGCTGGTGGAGAGGGTTAGTACCTTCTGGTCTGCCTTTAACCTCTTCCATGTCAGCTCTTTCAGTGTAACCCCCGACCTTTGACCCTCACTAATCTGTGTGGTTGAACTGAAAAAGCTTTTAGATGTGCAATGCAATGGCGTTTTGCTATTTTCTGTTGGACGAGTAGAATCAGCTTGTTCGGGAGTCTTATATTGTCGTGAGCATCAAACTACGGGCATTGGAGTCGATTACTGTAAGTTTAGCATTTAATTAGAGTTTTCCATAATTATTTTGTCCATCAACACAAAATGAATTGCCATAATTTTTTCCTCTAAGATTGTAGACTGTTTTGAAATAGACATTTGAAGACAATTGCAATTGTTATACTATTAGCAACGGTTAGATTAATTGAGAAAATAATTGGCAGGTTAATTGATAGTGAAAGTAATTGTTAGTTGCAGCCTTACATTTCATAGTCGTTTTCATAAAGTTGTGACCAAGCAGCTTGATCAACCAATTGTATGATGTCTTCTCATTTTATATTGTTATAGAAACAATAACTGTTAATTCCCTTTTGGTTGTAGAGTTGCCATGAAAACAGGAATGTACCTGCTACATGCTGAAATCCCATTTCACCCTCACAGTCAGAGTTCTGTGTATGTTTTGATTGAAATGATTAAACGAGGAAGAAGAATTAGTCTCAGTAGGCGGCATCAGTCCAAGGCCAACAAGCTGTTGCCAGGAGAGATAAACAAAAACACTTCATCGGTGCATCAGTTAGGTGTCACAACACGTCTTCTTTAAATAAACCAGTTGTTCCTTGACTTTACTTGATGGTATTTCCTTGTTTTTACTATTTAAATAAAATAGCATTGGTAATAACCTATCATGATAAATCTAAAGAAGCACAGTTCACACAATGTCATATTTTAACCCCTGGCTGAGATTCTTAGCGTTGGAAAGTTGACCTCCGCACGCAGCTCCTCTTCCCTCGGCCTTCACAAACAACACCACAGGAGGGGAACTGAAAAAGCCGCCACATCCCAATGATCCCAATGTCAGCTTCTATAATTATACATTCCAGCACATGCAGTATGGACAGTGCCGACACGGAGACGCTAGTCATTTGACAAGCATCTGGAATGGCGGCACAGAAACGTGGTACAAATGGCAGAAATGTACTGTATCTGAAGTGATAGTGTGAGCTTTGTAATGAGGTGCAACAGAAAGCAGAAAGATCTAACTATGACCATGTGCTCCAGCGCTTACTAACACATACATGTTCCCCAGGTGGTATTAGTGCAGTTACCAGGGTGAAGAGAGTTTGTGGAAATGTAATAAGTAGAAATCGTGATTCAGTAAAAGTATAAATAATCTCATATTTGCGTTAAGTAAGAAAATAGAAACACATGATTACAAACTTAACTTCACAATAATAAATAAACTAACGGTTGCACAGTTTCCGACCAACCTGAGTCAGGTGTAACACCTACACACCACCTGCTGCAATTTAAAGTCAATTAAAACTAGTCAGGAGGCAAGCAGATAAGTCAGAAGTGATCTATAAATGTTAAGGATACGTAACTGAAGTAAGTGGTAATAGTACAAATGCAAAACTTGACCAAACCTTCTCAAATAAGATACAAAGAGATGATTCCAGAATCAATATGTCTTGTTTTTAAATCAATGTAAGCACTTGTATTAATGTTTTTGTGTTTGATAATACTTACGGTTTAAAATTGGTTCAAAGTTTGGGACATCTTCACAAACACATTATTTTGGTGTTTAGCAGAATCCTCAATCTGCTGGTCAGAAACTTTTCATTGTATTCAAACTCTTTAAATCACATTAACCAGCAGCCTCTCGGTCCTCTCCCTCTTGAGCTTTTTTAGATTTTAAAAAATAAATATTTTCAGGACAATTACGAAACTGGTATGAAGGCTTTATTTCATAATGTCACAATACCATTGTGGCATTGAGTCTCTTGAGAGATGGTGAAGACAACACAACAATAACAACTTAAAATGGACATATTTTTAGCTGCCTGTTCATATTGGGCCTCTGAATGTGCTCGACACTCCTCTTGAGTTTTGAAACTCCTGCTATCGGTCCATCCTGTCAGTCCGAACGCTGGTTACCCTCGTGAAAGAGAGAAGCACTTGAGATGATCAATAAGATGCAAATGATGGTATGCTGTTTAAAAGTCAAAAGTGAAGAAGTGAATGTCTGATTCTACGGAGGAAAATGTGACTCCGTTTCACATTTTCAGAAGGCCATTTCATCCTGGAATAAACTCTTGATTTCGTAAAAACTGAATTCTCATTTCACAAAGGTCTCGATGCTATGATCCCCCCCATCGCGTCATTTTACCCCCTTCCACCGCCGCCACGGAACCCGTATAACCCCGATTCCCCGCTGTTAAAGGCTTCCCATGGGGGGGTTCTATGGATCATGATTACAGTTTGACGATCACTTCCAGTATTCGTGACCCAGTTCAGTCAAGCTGTCGCGGCTCATAAGAGTCTCCGATCTCCTACTTTTTAAGCATTGTATCTCCTCCTCCTCCTCCTCCTCCTCCTCCTCCTCCTCCTCCTCAGCGATGTGAGGTGCTCCCCTCGCTCCGCGCATCTGCGTGCCAGCAATTAATAATTGATAATCTCATTCGTGTCATCTCCGAACGCCGGGAGGAACCATGAAAGGCTGGAGCGAGTCTGGAGGGAGGCGGGTGGAGAAGGAGAAGATGCTGTTGGAGGATTTTGCACTGTGTCAGTAGGGTGTGCTGTCTACAGCCTCATTAGTTCTGCACGAAAAAGTGTAGAGAGGAGGAGCGAGAAGGAGGGGTGAGACTTTGTTCTCAGTGATTAAGGGGAGAAAAAACTCTGTCAGCACACTGATGCTGGGTGTGAATGTCTGTGTGGGCGCGGGGGTTTAGTGCGTTCACCCGTCCTTTACCTTTCTGTAAGCAAAAACCAGTCCCACATTGCTGACGTCTGACTGGTCATTGATTTTTTTCTGGTTTCAATTAAAAAGTCTCCCTCAGACCAGGAGAGAATGTTCAGCCATGATCACACAGGCTGCTGCCTTATTAACACCAGAGCACCTTCAAGTACAAAGGTGTGGTTCCGGCTTGACGTTCTTTTTCTGTGATGAGGTGACATTTTTATGGAAGTGCCAGCTGGTAAACAAACCGACGGGTGGAGGCTTAAATTGACGCTGTGCTTTCATAGCAAAGATAATTACAGGTTTTCACACCCTCGGATGAAGCTTAACAGTAACACCTGAACTGATCTAGACTGATAATGTCTATCATGTTCTCACGTCTGTATGAGGCTGATGCTAAGCTAACTGGCTGCTTGCTGTAGCTTTATATTCACCGTACAGGTAAACGTATTTCACAAAATGTTGATTTATTCCTGTAAGAAATAATGCTAATAATTGTGAATATCCATTTTTTTAATATTACATAGGACATGCATTAAACACAACTCCATTGATTAGTCATGCATAGTTCTATTTCACAGTTTTAGTTTAAAAAAAAAAAAAAAGATTAAAAAAAAGACATGCTGTGAAAATAAGTCAAATTTACACACTTTGAATATCTGAAAATAGTCAGGATGCCGCGAACCGAGAAAGTAAATCAAACTCAAGCAAAGTAGTCCTAATTTTTGCAGGCATAGTGCAGCTTTAGTTGTTAATGATCATTAGGGCAAAAAGAAAGCAGTTTACTGACCTATTTTTGTCTGCCATTGCCGAAACTTAAGTGCTCAAGTCAAATTCCCAGTACTAGAAAAACATGGTATCAGTGTTGCGTGTCATGAGAATACTTCCCTCTCTGGGTTTCTACTTCCTCTTTACTGTCCAAGGGCTGTCAGCTGACATGTTTGATGCAGAACTGAAAAACTAGGAATTAAGCTCAAATTCGAGTAAAACCACACTCATTCCTATTTTTTACCAAAATCCAGATAAAAATGAAAACCGCAGTTTTCTCAGAAATGTGAACAGACCTCATACAGAGGAAATGTGTTATGTTTGGCCTTCGATCCGTCTGGCCGGTTGCATATGAATAAAAGCAAGCGTTAACATCATTATCCATTATCCGTGTTCATAGCGCTTGTTTACATTCTCTGTATGTTGGCGTACGCAGGCTCTTTGATAATCCTGCACGCACAAGGTCCAGTGTATCTCAGCCTTGTGAGCATAACAAACAACTGATGCATAAAAAAACTAAAAGAAAACTTTCATCCTTTAAAGTTACCAGCATGCTTTATTAATACTGACTGTGCATTTAATTTCTGAATTTCATATTTAGTGAATGGTTTATCTTAAGGCAAACTCCCCGCAGTGGAATCTTTTGATGTTCCTTAATAAGGCCTCTGGTTCACTACTAATGCCACATAATGCCGGGAAAAGTGTCCATAATTTACATTAAATTGCCTCGAGTGTGGTGGAAGCATGTATCCGTGTGTGTTTGTTTGTTTACCAGTCATGTTGTAAGAACCTGACAGCCAGCTACGTCACCCAGAGGTCAGTCCGAGTTTACTTCGTCTGCGATGCCCAATTTCCTCGACTGTGTGGGAGGATGAGCGATGATTCCTCAGTTCATTCATAGTTATTTCTCTGTAGCACCCGCTCGCTCTCATGTTCTGTCCTTTTAACATTTATTTTAAAAAGCAGTGATCTGATTTGGCACAGTGAGCAGGCTTACATTGCTCTTGGCATTTAATCGCAGCACCAGTGCGTCACCATGTAGATCAAGCAAACAGAATAGCAAACATATCAACATTGAAGCTCGGGTTGGTAATCTTGAGATACTAGCAAGAGTATGTTGGATTCAAAGATATGATCTAATGAAAAAGCCAGTACAGTGTAGCTAGCTGCAAAGGTTGCTGAATCTAACCTCAGGCCTCCCTCCAAAGCCTCTCCCAAAATTATTATAATGAACATAAACAACGAACATGGCTATTGTTAGTACTCACAGCTTTCAAGCTAGCGGATACTGGATTATAACATTTTAATTTGAAATGATATATACCAGTGAAAGAGTAGATATTGCCTTAACATTGCTCAATTTAAATCCAACTTAAAGGCCTATATCTCGCCAGTTTTACTCAACTCCTGAGTCACTATTCAGAGTCATTATATTTGTGCCATCGCCGTTGCATTCTGCGATAATTTGTGCTCAATGTGTCTTTTCTTTCTGTCTTCCAGCCCCGACGACATCGGAAGCTGCTGGTACATCCTGTTGTCCGGCTCCGTCTTCATCAAGGAGTCCATGTTCCTGCCCAGAAGCAGGTAGGATCAGCGGCCATGTTGGTTCTGTTTGAAGGCCTGATCTCGGCACTAACAAGCGAGCAACTTCCGCTCTTCGAAACCTATTTAGAACATTCACATCAGGAGATAAAAAGCTAATCCTAGACAAGCAAGAGAGAAACTATTTTAAGTTATACTATCTCCAAAAAAAAAGTTTTTTTCCACTCTTATCAACTTGCTCTTATCCAGAGGAGTAAATTGGCTTTTTTTAAACATTGTTTGCAGACTTAAGGTTACAAAGGACACCCCAGCTTGTTGTTTATTTCTCAAAAGGGAAAGTTTAAATCTGATAATAGCTTTTTCTATCATTAAAAGTAGATTTTATTTAAGTAAGGAGAAGAGAAAGTGGCCGTTGCGGCCAACTGCCAGCTCACTTTTTTTTCCAAAAAGTTTCATCTGTATATCTATTTTATCTATGTGTTGATATCTCAATATCGGGCAGAAGATTTGTGCACATGATTTCAATTTGCACTTCTTGCCGGTATATTCCAAAAAAGCCTGAAATTCCAGTGCTTCCCATACACTGTGTGTAGTTCCTTCACTCGGCTCAGAGAAGGATGCCGGGCTGTTGTCTTGCGTTTTATTGCGAGGCTCCACAGATGGCATCAGCATAACTTTTCTGCAATTCTAGAGAAACAAAGCATTCTCTCTTGCATAAATTCTCTCCGTGCGTCCCCAAGGAAAAGTACCGAACAAGAGGAAATAAAGGAAGACGGCATAAAATACACATTGATGTTAGAAGAAGAACTATAAAATTCTGTCTTTCTGAAAAATGTTACAACAGAAAAATAGCCGCATGCATAAATCCACATACCTGCAATTGTAGATAAGCAAAACACTCGTCCACACATGACTCGACAAACAACTCTTCTATGAGCAGATTTCTACAAAATAAATAAATAAGACTTCAGCTCCAACATGTAAAAACATCACTACGTTCCCTTTCCACTTGTTTAAAGCAACTTAGCTTCACATGCACAGCTAGAACACAGAAAGTAAACAGAGCAAAGAAAATGAGAACAAAATGCAAGTCATTGCTGTTAAAAGTGTACATAATAAACACTTAAAAGTATAATTTTAGCTGCATATAACTACATAGTGTGTTAATACAACCCATTTAATACTTAACCAGGGAACTTAAAGTCAAGTGTTGGCCAGGACTTTATAATATCCTGAGCAGCAGCTACTTTTTGTTTGTACTGTCAGCCACATTGAACGGAAAATATAATTAGTGTCGCTCTAAAGTCGCTCTAAACGTCTCATGATCGACATATAATTCCATCCCTTTTCTAATAAGGAAGGTTGTTCCAAGAAACAAATATTGTAGTCTTTGAGGAAAGAAGAGTGGTCATCAGAGCCCACCCCCATTATGTATAATAATTAACTACAACACCCTCAGAGGACTTCAGATTCCATCGGCTCACAGCAGTGATCACCACTTCTGAAAGCCAAGATCCAAATGTTAAAAAGCTGCGATTTCACAAGTGGTTCTGTTACATGAACCAGCTCTGTGGGCGTCCTGAAAACAATGATCTTTTCATCCATTAGGCTTGCGTAACACACACCTACGGACGGGCCACTCTTGAGCACTTGGGCCGGCGCTTTAATCGCGGCGCGGAGCCGTCCCCGGCAGTGCTGCGGGGGTCGGCTCCGGTCATTCTCCGGATTCACAGGAACGTGGGAGGCATTTAAAACGGAAGACTCCATCGGAAATGTGCCAAAATGTGCTGCACCCCTCTTGAATATAACCTTTTCGGTTTTTGCCAAGGTGAAAGTGTGTATGTGGGACGCCGGAGGAGGATTTGCAGATATTGGCAGATTAAAGTTAATGCCCGACCGCAGTCACTGGGGAAGAGGCCTCTGAAAATGTTTACTAAGCATATGTTGCAAGGAAGCCAGAGTAGGGGTGTACTCTGCTGCATGAGACAAGACTGTATATGGTTGATAATTCGCTCACTTTTTCTTAGAGTGATGCCAACTGCATTGCACAAGACTTGTCTTGTTTTTTTCAACTGCACCGAATTAAACACATGATGCACAAACTGCACATCGAGCACAGTGTCACCATAGAAAGCTGAATAGTTTGTCTCGAGAACAACAGCTAGTTAAATAGAGGGCAACACTGGCACCAATGTACATTAGACATGGATGTATCCGTCAGTAGCCTATTTACATCCATCTGTATTAACTCGCTCGTACGTTCGATGAGAGAAATGGCAGCGTCTGACATTTTCTTGACCTCCTGTGATCATGCGAGTATTGATCGTCCTCTCTCGGAAGCAACGGTGCAAAGGTGGAAGTAACATGATGTAGTTATAGTGCTACAAAATCTTTCGGGGTGGTTTGGCGTACAAAGTTTGCATCCCATATCCCTCCAACTTTTAATGTAAGTTCCTTTCAACCTTGACTGTAATATATGTTATAGAGGCCTGAACCTTAACCACAGAGGAATGTGTCAATAGAATTATAATGCAGCAAACACATTTTTAAATACGGCTTCGTGTTATGACCTGATGACTCCATTGTGTGATAAATGAGCATATTTGTATAAAGATAGAGCACTCTATTATAGTCTTGGCCTCTAGCACAGCGCTGGCTGCCGCTTTAAAAGCATCATTCATGGAGGGGAAATGAAGTGAGGTGACAAGAAGACATTTTTGAAATGACGCGTTCAAAGTGACACATTGTGGTTTGGAAGTTTTCAAGGACTTCCGGGGGTCATTGAAACTCACTCGCAACTCGAATCACAGTGTACATTTACAAATGAAGCGGGAATAGAGGATTTACAACCCGTTCTTTCAGGACATCGTCGTATTGCTGTTGTCCCAGTAACGGTGCCGGAGAAAGTATAATAGATACTGTCGATCTAAATGGAAGCCGCCCGACGTCGCGACACACATCCCGCTTCAACAGGTGTTTCAGTGTTTTCACATGAGTGACATGTACGTCACCTGACTATTGACTGGTTGTTCACGTAGTCAGGCATTTCCACTTTAGCAGCCTCTTAATGTTTCAACCTTTGTAGCATTTCAGACATCGGAAACCTTCGGTTTTCATTTCATCAGACTTTATTTTAAGTCATTAAAGTTTTTTTGTTTTGTTTTAATGGCCATAAGTGACATAAAGAAAGAAAAGGCGTAGAAATGACGAGGGGCAAAATGGCTGGTAGGGGAAGTTGGTTGTGCCACAAGGAACTGAATGGAGTCCAGCAGGACTTCCTGAAGCTTTTAAATATGTGGTGGAATTAGGTTACAGACAGACCTTGTCCAGTAATGGTTGCTCATATCTCCTCTGGCAGCAAGGTTGAAAACCTGATACGCTTCAGTCGCTCTGTGCTTCCGTCTCTCTCCCCTCCCCTCCCCTCTGTGGTGAGATGTGAACCAGGGGGAAGAGGAATGACTCAGCCACTGTGTGAAGAGGCTGACGCTCTGTGCCTTATTTAACCCAGAGGCCAGCGTGAAATCAAATACAACCCAAATAAATAAATCTTAGCAGCAAGCAGGTGACGCAGATTTACAGCGTGTAGAAGCGCGTGCTGTGTAAAACATGTAATTAAAAGAAACCAGTAAATGGGGCTGCATGGTAATGATTTTTGTCAGATTAGGCCATCGCAGAGTGATTCATTTTCGCCGTGACTTGGCGGAGAGACACGGGAGACTACTGTTTGGACTCGGACCAATCGCAGCCCACCATCTTTGGTGACATACACCAGTAAAGCATCAGAGACCGAATTGACTGATCCACCCGGCAGCACCAACCGCAAATGCTTATGTTTCGTAGTAACAGTTTTATGAATGGAGCTGAATCTGGAAACATTCATCATCAGTTATTGTTGAAGCAAGGTTCTTGTCTTTTGCCGTCCCATTTTGCACAGTTGTACTCAGTTGCATGGTTTGCAGTAGGAAGGAGCTTTCTTTCCTGCTATTGGTCTACGTCACGGAACATGTAGTAGAAATTATCAAACTAGGTGAGACGAGGCATAAAAAACGCTTGGACATAAGCTAGACTTATTTCTGTTTGATGCATCAGTTGTATTCCACTAAAACACACAACACTACACGGGCAATTGTTGCACCTGACATTCGTTTTTCTTTCCAGATGCCCCACATCTGTCGGCCGGGCCATTATCAGGCTGACATCGTGTAGGCTGATCTTGGCGTTATGGGTTAAGTTTATGTAAAAGTAGTGTGATTTTCTGCATTTATAATCCACTAACCTTCAACAGAGTTGTTGGTGGCGGAGGGTTGAACTTTTCTCCAGAAAAGTTGGAAATGTATGAGCAAGTTAGGAGTTATTTATAAAACAAACTTCTAAAATTAGGTGTGTTGATGCCACAACTCTGTTTTCTGCAACTCTACAACTTTTTTTTCCAGCAATGGTCAGAACCAGAATTTGGCAAAGTAATAATGAACATTTTTAGTTCCAGTTTCAAACACGTCCCACTGTATGGAACTTTTAACTTCCACCATGATATACACTTTGTTAACCCCCCCACTGGTTTGTACTCCCCCCCCCCCCCCCCCCTCCTCCGTGCTGCCGCCTGCCTTTATTATCAGTTGACTGCTGTCAGGACTTTACCTCCGGTCGTTCACTGAACAGCTTCCTGATAATCCGCCTCATATTGGCTAACCAAAACCACAACTCTTAACTGAATCAGCGCACATCAGCAGCCGGGGTCCGATTTAGCGGAGCAACGTCAACCTCGTCTCTTTTGTTTGTGTGAAGTGCTCGATGAAAAGGTCAGTAAAGCATCAAATCATTTTTTCTGACAGCCAGCAGCAGCTCAGGCAGACTCATCTGTGAATGCAGATGACAAACTGATCCGGCAATAATTTATTCTGTGTTCGCGCAAACGCAGATGTCACTGTTGCTCAAATACTCTTATGTTCTGTGGAGGTTGACAGACAGTGGTAGGCTTGAAAGGTGATTTTTACTCCTCACGTGGATGAAAACAACTCTAACGGTGACTGCCAATTTCATGTTTTTGCTTCTTGGATTGAAAGTTAATGTGGTGGCTCCTGTGGAGACGTTCGTGTCCCTCTGGATGTTGAAATGCGTCTACAATCACATTTTTCAAAACTGATTGTGCAAGCGATGAGAATAGTTTTCCTCTTTTTTTAGAGAAAAACAATCATAACTAACTTTGTCTGGTTGTTGCCAGCAGGGACTCACATGAGCACTATAACTGGCTACACTGTCAAATATACATTGATCGTTTTGACATGAAATTATGAGTTAAATCCTTAAATTGTGAAGTTGAACTGAACTACTGTTGAATAGATCACTTTGTTCATGAGCTGTATCATAATTTAAAGGGGCACTCTACACATTTTTACACAGCCGGTCATATTAAGGAATAAAAAGCCTGTGATATAAATTGGGGCCATGAAGTTTGAAAGGCGTAAGTATTTACAGTACCTGGCGGGGAGGTTTAACAAATGGACACTACCAAATTGCTTTGTGGGAAAAGTAGGATTCAGCATTTTTGTACCAATGTTGACCATCCTATTGATCTGTTGTCTCTTGCAAGTCCCTACAGACAAACTTAGGAAATTAAGTTCAATCAACAGCTCTTAAGTTAGGGTTAAATACTGACAAGAGTTGCTAGTTTCCAATTATGTTTATTATTCACCAGTAAAGCAGTTTAAAGTCTAATCCTTCGACCGCCATGCTGCCTACTCATTAAATCTTGAGCTGTGTTGTTAGCTTTGACATTCAGACGCGGATCAAAATAAGCACGAAATCTGTGGCTGAACTTAAAAAGTACGGGGGGGGGAAAGTGGTACAAGCTAGAACCAAATGTCATGGAAAATGTAATGAGTTTAGAGAGCTATAGTGGTTAGGTTTGTTTTATCATGATTTGAATTTTGATCAGATAAATGATTTATGTGACTGATTTGAGTCACATGTGTAAAAAACACCCCTAACGAGCTTCTATGATTTAACTTTCATCAAAATAGAGACAAATAAAGCTTATGGAGCATTTAACCATGCATGCTGGGAAGTATATGCTGTTATGCTGGAGTTTAAGTAACAATTATTAACTCATTATTATCAAGAAATTTCAGTTGACTCAAAACTGGAAAAGTATTACATTCCACAGAATTCATGATAAAGATGTTGATGAGTAACTTTTACCGAAAGGGGAGATCAAAAGCTGTCCACGCCTACACTCTGACATGAACACACAGCCCGTCCTGTCACTCACTTGTGTCTCTGTGCCAGGAAGTGAGTCGTACGCTGGAATGCTGGCTGTAGTCAGCGCACCACATTACACGGAGAGAGAGAGAGAGAGAGAGGGAGAGAGAGGGAGAGAGAGAGAGAGAGGGGGCAGAGCCATTGGGCAGAGGCTGATCCGCACACACACACACTTTCAGAGTCACACACTCCCATTCTCAGACAGCAACACTCGGGTGTGCGCAGTACGATATGCCGCAGTCGCACCAAAGTGTCGGGACTTGGAACGTGCTTGTTGGACCGACTGTGGACTAACAGCGGGGATCTTCTTATCTTATCTGCTGGTGGTGTCACTCTGGGAGCGGTTTTGCAGAATCGGGGGTGAGTGTCCAGACTTAGAGCAGCACTTAACTCCTGTATTATGGCTCACAGGAAGCTCTGCCCGGAAGCTCCTGTGTTTGTGGTTGCGATTTCAAAATCTGACTCGTCTCCGAGCTGGGAGCCGGTTGCAGTATAACCTTCAAGTCTGGAATGTGAAACACATCTTTGATGTTATTTTGGATCTGTCAGTGTGCAGCAGTGTGTGCTGCCAGTACAAAAAAAGAAAAAAGGGGTGTGTGTGTTCTTCATGGTTGGGGGGGTGGGGGTGGGGGGGGGTTACACAAGACTTTTGGCAACTTTGAAACCAAAACAAAGATGGAGCTCCTGCTGCTGTGGGGAGAATGTGTTGGAAATGGTTTATAGATGCAGCGATGATTGATTGATACATCTTGGAAAAGTTTTGGGCGGCTAGCTTAGTCGCTCTCTCTAAAACTCTACTTCAGTGCCCTTTTCTTTGTGTGTTGTATTTTGGGAAGAGCTAAAGTCACGTGCCCTTCGCACATTCTTGGCGTCGGCGTCTATTTCAGAAGTGGCGGGGCAAAGGTTCGGGGGCACGCGTGTGGTGCGGCCACGCCGTCACTCCGAGGAATTCTGTTTGTGTTCGCAAGGTGAGAGGTGGTCTGATGGACCGCTGCAGCTCAGAGGGGATGTTGGTGAACTCCCTCAAGCCTGGATGCTGTTTTCATTGAGCGTCACTTCAGAGACGTCCTCTCCCTCCTCTGACCTCCACTTCCCTCCTCCTCTGAGCTGGGTCTGAACTCTTGCATAACCCGTTTAATCTTTTGTCCTATTTTAAGGGTCCGGTGTGTTAGAAAAGCTGTTGTGCCCTCTCACCGTTTACTCAGTTAAACGGATTAACAGAGTGAGGAGCCCCCCCCCCGCTCCACCCTCCTCCTCCTCCAGCTCAGACCAGGGGTGCAGATTAGGGATTGCACCGGTTCAGTCAGACGGCAGAATGGATCTGAGGCTTTGGCGGTGGGGCTGCCGGGCTCGCAGAGGGGAAAGGCTGGTGATGCATGCGCAATGACATTCCAGACGCCCGGGCTTGTTGTGTAACGGGAGGGGAACGCGAGGCCACCGAGGCAGGGGAGGTGTCAGTCAGTCAGTCAACTGGGAGAAAGAGAGAGCTTCAGGGTTTCATTTTAAAACTTTCATTGAATCTTTGCTCAAATCTTCTCTGCAGAGGTTATAAAACATTACGAAACAGGCAGAGACGTAAGTGACGCAACACCTTCATCTTTATGCAACAGGTGCTGTTGTTGGTGCAGCTTTTACCTTTCAGATCAAGACTGGTTGTGATTATAGTTGTTATGATTGTAGATCCGCCTTGTGAGGGTTTTAATATACTGTGAATTGACACAATATTCATTTAATGTGAGTTTTATTACCTTGAACAACAGACTTTGGCTGACATGAGGCGTCCATGTTTGTTTGGATTTGTGGCACATCCATATTATAAAGTGGCAATTTGAATACATCAAGTTTTTCAGAAACATCCCAGTTTCCCAGTCATACTAACCACTTGGAAGTCAGAAACTGGTAATTAAGGAAACTCCGATATGACGTGAATGCGTCATGAAGCTGCTGCACAAATAAATATGTTTCTCAAATTGCAAAGTTGTTTTTTGATGATGGCTTTTCTCTCTGTATGTGCTGCATCTTTATGTATTCATGCACCGCGTGTTGTCAGTTTGTAATGGCCTCTGCACAGTGAATTCCCCCTTGAAGGGACAATAAAGTGGAGTGAGGATAATGATTTTTTTTAACGGCACAAAATTGTGCTGTTGAACGCAGCACATATAACAGCATTTATTTTGTGGAGAGTATGACGCCGATAATCTTTGCTCAGTGCTGTGCTCTGCTCAACCATCTGGCACATTTCTTATCTTTTTCTTATCTGGTTTTGTACGTTTGTCAGTCAGCACACACTTTATTTCCCAGGATAGAAAGCACAAACCTTACGTCATCTTGACCTGAATTCCTCGGTGCAGCATTATTTAATAGCAAACATACTGTGCACACTTCGTCGGTAGAGCTAATAGAAATTAAAATATTTGCATCGGTCAAACTTTGCAGTGTGACAGTGTTGATCGCTGCAAAGATGCCCAAACCCCAAACCAACCAAACCACGCATCCACTGGGAGAATCGCATGTTTAGACGTATTCTATCTGTTGCCTGATATACATTCACCCACACAGCAGATCTGGTACTTTAATATATGCTGAGGACTAGTCCTAGAGCAGTGGAGGCTTTAATCTTCCAAACAAGACACGTTTGTGTTTGAAAAACCCTCCCACCCACTCACTCTCCACTTCCATAATCCCTTCTCTAATATCTCACATTGCCAGTGGCATTTGCCTCCCGCAAAATGGAGGATTGGATTACTCATGTCGGGAATGTAATGGAGGAACATGATTGAACACGTCCCTTTTTGTTGTTTAACATTTGGTGGCCCGACGTGTTTCGTGATGCGTAAGGACTGGATTCACCGCTCGCTTTTTCCAAAAAGTAGAGCCGGCCTCGGGAGGCTCAACAGGATCAGAGCCGGTACCGACTCCAAACGTCTGCAAAACCGGATCAGAAGCGCTCGCTCCTCTGAAGCTGCTGCCCAGCTGACAAATCATCTTTGCTGGAAATAAGTTGCGAGAGAATTACAACGTGTGTCTTCTTGTGAGAGAAAATACCGAGTAAGCTCTCCATACTGTAGCTCTGTTTGGCCCTGTGGTGGAATTCCGGCTTGTGTATGTCGGGGATACAAGCCGAGTTAAAACGCATTAAACTGAAGCTCGGGCAAAGCAAACGGCAACCATCAGCATTAACCCCCGCACTGCCTTCACCCTCTCCGCTCGCTGCGGTCCGGTCCAGCCACTCAAGTTGTCTTTGATTTCAGTTTGTGCTTCTCAGCAGAAGTTAACTGTAATCATGTGGACTTATTTGACAAACTCTAGTTCAAGAGGCATCAGAAAGTAAGAAACAAATCAGTCGAGTAAAATTGCAGCCCTGGCAGAGAAAAACAACAGAACGGCTGACAAAAGAGGAAAAAACACAAAACACGACAAAGGCTTGACTGTGTGAAAGGAGGCAGAAAGAGAAAAGCAAAGCAAGCGGAATTGACTTTTAGAAAATAAAAGACGCACGAAAATCATTATTTGCTCTTTGCCAAAGTGTCAGGTGGAATATCGCCGGCTCTTTGCAGTCTGCTGGTATTTATTTTCCAGCCCTGACCGAGCCGTATCCACAACATGTAGCCACAAGCCCGGGGCCTGAAAGCGTTTAGACCACGCTGTGCCTGAGGTCTGCACCTGTCGGTGGGATTGATGAAAGCTGACACCTCCACAGCCTCAACACAGGTAGCCACACAGCGCTGCTCACTTCACCGTCAGCACCGCGGAGGACTTTCTTCACCCGCAGTTACTCACTTTGTATCAATTACACGCTGAAGTTCAAGAAGAGAAGGCCTCAACAGACCCAGTTTAGGAATTGAGAAAGAACAGCGAGTTACTGCAAGAAATGAGGATATAGGTCTGTAATTTAAGATCATTTGCATTAGGGATTGATCTAAAACAGTTATCGTTTAGTCTCAAATGTCAGAAACTAGTGAAAAGTGGTCATCATAACGTCCCAGGGCTCAAAAAGACGTCCATACATTGCTTGTTTTGGTCAACCAACAGTCAAAAAGATATTATAGGACAAGAAAAAGCAGCAAATAATCATATGTATGCTTAAAAATGTTGTATGTTATAATTATTTCAGTTTTCTGCTTCCACACACATTGACTCCATGTCATTTTTAAACCTGCAGGTCTAAAATCCCGACTAGTGAATCTGAATAATGCACCGCTGCACAGCACGAGGTGCTCAGACTCGACAGCCATCCGTCCTGTTGGAGTCACTTGAGTTTATCTTGCAAAAACAATCGACAAACCAACCAGATGTAGATCGCGTTCTGAATCGAAAGATGTTAAAAATAAACAAACAAGGAAGTCCTTGTGTCTCTGCATCGACGTCGGCTGCTGGACAATGGCTGCATTCTTCATCAAGCCCACAATTTGGATCTCCTCATGCTCAAAGTTTCCATGGCTGCTGCCCTCCTTTGAGACGTTTTGGTCTCTGCTTCTTTTTTTAATACTCCCCGGTTCCCCCGCTCATTAGGCACGAGGCATACTGTACAAACTGTGACGACGTGAAAGTGGACTTTTCCAGAGGTGGGTGTTTCCCTTCAGGTGGGTGTGGTCCCGGCTGAAAGGAGGAACTGTCCATTCAATGCTGCTCTGTTCAACATTTTATACAGAAATTCCATACTGCATATTTAACATGTCGGTCACAGACTTACCGATTGACTTACACAGACGTCTTGGCTTTCAGTGTGAGAGTAAAAGCTCATTACAGACTTTACAGGGAAACAACATGAACTGCTTTGCCTTTATTAGGTAAATGTTGACGTCCAAATTCTTGTTTTTCTCATCATTTCATTAATTTCTACTTCTTTTTTTTGTCCTGTCCAGTTTTGGGAAGCGATCAGCAGGCAGCCTGCGGCGTGGATGTGAGTGCATCGTCCTGGAACCCTCAGAGATGATTGTGGTGAGTCCCATTTTATCAGACTTTTAGCACACAGGTATCAAACACACACATTAGTATTTTTTAAATGTCATTTTTTGTTATTTTTGACCAAGCTTTTCCCACCCAAATGTTCATTTTCAATTACGTTTAACCCAAATCCAAACACCTATCTTGTGTTTTTGTAAACCATAGTGCTTTTCACGGCTTACGGTGTCAAACTCTCGTTCTTTTCTATCCGAACAAGAACATTACATTCACCTGTTCTAAAATAAAACCTGATTCTGGTTTAAGTGTAACCCAGCAGTGCTTTGGGCTTCCGATGAACGAAGTTAAGCTTCAGTTTTCTCTGATGTCAGCGGAGCGGATAATGATTGATTGATTTTGGAGTTCCTTGATGTGTTAAGAGTGAACTCTATCCTGTGGATCACCAAACCGTCTTACAGCGGTGTAGTATAGAGTTGGTCCTGTGATGTTTCCCTCCTAATCTTTTATAAGTGCCTCCTATTGACATTTCATCCCAGCCTTAAAGCACAGCTGTATTTTATTGTCTTTAATGGAGTCCAGCATGCGTGGAGTTGCTCGAGTCCACGACTGGGAGAAGCTCTGACCCAGTTTTATGGCAAATCAAATGTTGGCTCACGAAAGCAGTTGTTCCGAACAAATTATTCCCGTCTCAATCATCTGTTCACCAGAAGCTCTCTGAAGCCTGCAGATATCAGAACAGATGCATTTTTTTTGCTGATAGGTTTGTGCTGAAGGGCGGCAGTAGACTAGAGACAAAACCGATGTTGTCAGCTGTCATTTACAGTGCTGCAAGAAAACGTACGTACAGTATGCTCGCTGCGGCTTCACGCCGGCTCATTGACACACTACATCAGACATCAGTTTGCCTCTTTAATCAGAAAGCCTTCTTCAGTTGGAACCTTTGTATCAACTGAATGATTGAGATGAACCCTCGCAGATAGACCGTAGATAAGAAGAAAGAAAGCGTGTCATTTTTATAGTTTATTTTCACAGTTGTAAGTGTAGGTTTCCAATCATCATAACCTCCACAAATCCATCCTCAAACAGATTCATACAGACGAGAAACATAATTCATATTTTCTTTGCCAGTTGCAGGCAACAGAGTGTTGAGGGACAGTGAACAAAGCTGTTCAAATAGCCAGCAAAACTGTGCACACTGTGGCATATGAAGCCAAAACACAACACCAGTGTGAGTGCCTGCCGGCCATTTGTCCACTGCTAAGGTGTTAATGTTTGATTTTGGTTTGTAGCTCGTTCCTCAAACTCACACACTCAGTTTCTAGCACATGCAAATCCGCCCCTCCGCCTGCATCTTTTTTTTATTTTTTTTTGAAGACATGACACACAACCCACGTCTTGCCGGTATATAATAAGGACTCCATGAGTGTGTGCCTTTGTAGATGAGGGGGGGGGGGGTGGGGGGGGGCTTCTTGTAACTGATCCTGTATCAGCAGCTTCTCACAACCCCCTCGGTAATAACACCCTCTGCTCTGCTAGCAGGCAGACACTTTCTGGCCTTACCCCCTTTTTTGCTATAATGGGTGCCAACCCGCCCTGCAATTACCGAGGAAGGGATTTGTGCTGCTGAAATATAGATACATATGGATAACCCCCCCCCCCCCACCCCCTATCAGTATGAGATGCACAGTTACAAACATGAGCAAAGAGACCAACACGTCGGATGAAAAGAAATAAGCCGCTCACGTGCGAGTCACTGTACATGCCCACACACATGTACACGCATGCACACGTTGCTCTGAGATTCGCAATTAGACACACAATCACACTTAAGCTCTCGCTCACACGCCGTCGTCATGGCAGCAGTTGGTACGGCAGAGAGAGAGAGAGAGAGAGAGCGAGAGAGAGAGATTTCAGTGTTGAAATCCCAGAAGCTGAGCGCTGTAAGAAAATGTGACGCCGCAGTGAAAGTGGCGAGTGAGAGCGCGAGGAAAGGGGTCCAAAGAAGAAAGAAACTTAAACATGTCATTCCAGCATGAAACCAAAGCCGCCAGGCAATAGAGTTCAACCCCAAAATACTGTAGAAAACTGTAGAATATGACGTCACTGCACACATGTCGAACTGGCATCCTGTGTCAGTTTCCACTTGGAAAATGTTCTTTTTTTTTTTTTTTTTCCTCCTTCAAATTTCATTAAAAATTGAAACATGATTTATCTTGTTTTAACATGCAATTTCATTGTGGTTAATACGTTTAACAGACACGGAGAGAGTCGAGAGTGCGCGTCTGTTCCATCTGCTTGTCTTTTACGCCGTCTGACTCCATCTCTTGTTTATCAGTCTTGTCAGTCAATCTGCGCCCCCACCGCTCTCCTCGCTCCTCTCTCCTCGCTCTCCTTTCTCCCTCGGTCTCTTGTTTTTTTTGCGCTGTGAGCACCCTTTGACGTAGGTGTGCACCGCGCAGCCCACACACACTTCTATTTTTACGCAAAGAGCGGGGCGGGAGGCAGGGAGGAGGCGGAGGAGGAATCGGTGCTGGAGTATAGGAGGGTGGGTTTTTTTTTTTTCTTTTTCAGGAGGGGAGATTGTGTGTTTGTGTGCTTTTGGGCGTGAATGAAGATGAAGACAGTCACTCCCCCCTCTCTCCGTCTCCCTCCCTCACTATCGTTTCCAGGTGGACTATATGGATGAAAATGAGGAGTACTTTCAGCGGCAAGCCTCGCACAGACAATCCCGTCGGCGCTTTCGGAAGATCAACCAGAAAGGGGAGAGGCAGACGATCATCGACACCGTGGATCCGTACCCCACCGGGAAGCCGCCCATAGACCGGGGATACCACACGGTGAGTTGCGCCCTGCGCTGCAGTTTTGTGTTCACCCTCGCTGTGCTGGATCGCTGTGTGTGTGTGTGTGTGTGTGTGTGTGTGTGTGTGTGTGTGTGTGCTACGTGTTGCTCTTGATTGCCTGTCTCGCTCCTTCTTCAGGACCTGTTGTGCAGTCTTGTTTCAGATGGTAGCTGAACATGTGTGTTCCCCGTTACACCACATCTGTGTGTTTCTCTCTGTTTGCTGGCCTCAGCTTTCCCTCGGTTGTCGGTTGTTGTGTTTTTGACGTCTCCCGAGGAGAGGGCACCCGTGTCTCCTTAGGGTGCGCTGAGCTCTCCTCCCTGTAGTGTTCAAATGTTGTTTAACCCGTCCTTGCTAGATTACAGTTGCTATACACTTGTGTGTGATGTTTGGAGCTGCTGGCTGTGGTGTGTCGATCCACCCTCTCTGTAATACATGTGTTGTAGTTCGTTGAGCATCATTTATGCTGTAGTTTATCGGTGCTATACGTGCCTCTTCTTGTTTGTGGTGTTTATTGTTGTCAGAAAAGACTTCTGATGTTTTGTGCAGGTTTTTAGCACACTCCTCACCAATGCATGTCTTGTTCTTAACTTGTCTCTGCACTTGAATGATACAAATGTCAGCATATTGCAAAGCAAATTCCAGGTGCCAGGGGACCAGGGGAAAAGAAAGTAGTTTAGTTTGAAGGTTTTTAAAACAGTGGTTCTAAACCTGTGAACTTAAAACTTAACAAGGGCTCAGAGATTAATGTAAGGGCTTGCAAACAAGTGCATAGCTTCACATCCTCTAAACCTCTAAATATATTCAAGTTAAAGTGCATGTTAAAAAGGACAATCACTTTAATTGTACTGCTGGTTCACATGATTGAGGGAACGGCATCCTATGCCTCTCTGTTGACTGTCAACCATTTCAATGAAACATGTGAAAAACATCTATCAGTGTCATTTTCAGCCCTGTTTCAGAGGTTAACGTGGGAAAACGGACACTGTTTAGAAGAATTTGTGTCCCTCCAAATCCCTTTTTAAGATGTCATTTACAAAAAGGATATCTGTGAAACAAATGGATTTGCATTATCTCACCATCTCAAGTTTCATTTATGGAGATTCTGAGATTCAACACAGCCTTGATTGGTTTGGAAATTACAGGCAGTTTTAGGACAGTTGCCGATGAGAATGGAGTATAATATTGTGATTATTGTCATGAGATCCACACAGAGGGAGAAATGGAGGAGGAAGAGAGTTTGGGGGAAGGAAAACATTCTGAGTCAGATGGTGCCTACTTTCATGAGTCTCGCAGCTGTTCAATTCTTATAAACCCTAATTTGCATACTCAACAGTTGGGCTGGTGTTGAAAGACATTCGTTTTCCAAATCCACCAGTGCTAATGTGTGCATGAAACTGTTCTCATGCAGTACTTCTCCTAATTTAATCCTGTTTCAGCATGTTAGAGGCTGGACACGTCGGCAAACTTTGTATTTTTTGGGGGGGATTATATCGATGAAAAATGAAAGCAGAAGTGTGGTTTGGTGCCCTGACAGTGGAAAGCCTCGTCCAATCAGAGTGCACCATATTTGTGGAAGAGCATTCACTCTAACCATGTGAAGGGTTTCGACTCCAGCAGAGGAAGAGTTAGCTGCCCGTTGCGTTTGCACCAGGTCCTTTCCCTTCTGTGCTTTCTTTCCCTGGGAATAGGAAGCAAAGCATTTTCACACTAATGATGCAAATACCCAGCATGCAGTTCTTACACACAGCGTTTCCTGTTCTGCACAATTTCACTGCATTCCCTTCATTCCCGGCGTTCCCGCGGGGGTTCTGTCAGTGCACCCGGTTCTTCCTGGAACACTGTGAAACAATCACGCTTAAAAAAAAAAAGAGGGAAAATGCGGCAAGCATCAACTCACCCCCCCCAAAGCCTCCCTCCAGCCTCCCTCCAGCCCCACCCTGCTTCCTATATTTAGACTCGCTGTGTTGTTGTTTCAAAAGACCGCACTGAACTTTCACATGGCCCGACGTCTCCCGTCACACACTCAACTCTTCGCCGCTCTAGCGCCGCTCCTGTGGGGAAGGATGGAGCGGGTGCCATGGCAACCAGCAGTCCCAAATGGGCTCTGGTCGAGTGCACTCAGAAGTACAGTAGGGAAGGGAGCTAACTTAACAAGAGGGCAGTACGCTGCTGCTGCTGCTGCTGCTGACGGAGGGGTGGAGGGGAGCAGAGCGACAGAGAAGCTGAATCTGGGCGGATGCTAAGCTGACATAGCAAGCTAATCTCCGGCATTTAGAATGCCAGGCAGCGCTCCGATTTTCCTCCCTCCTACCCCGAGGCGTATTTAGGAGGTGAGAAATGCACCGAGGAGAAACTTGGGATTGAAGAAAGGAAATCTCTCTGGCAGGCAAGGTTTTTATTCAGCTTAGTCACTCCTATGAAGACGAATGTGAGGCGAGGTGGGAAAACATCAGAGGAGCCGCTGATCTGAAGGTTTCAAAGCTGTTCAAATGTGAGAAATACTGTAGACAAGTCTGCTTTGTTTAGGGCTGAGATGATTCTTTTCATTGTTGATCATGCTGTTAAAGATTATTGTTTCGCTACAAAATGACTGAGAAAGTGAGAGAGAGAGAGAGAGAGAGAGAGAAGAAGAAGCGGCGGCGGCACATCCTCACATTTGTGACTGATGAGTGACTTAAACTGTTGATCCGGTATCAACGTTGGTGTTTAGTTTCGGCTGATTGGTTAACCAATCGATTGTTTCAGCTCTTGTTGTTTTAAGCCATATCTCAAACATTGGATTTGACCTTAATTCATGTTGCAGACAGGACGATGCTGGCAGACCGGGTCTATTTTAAAGTGTACAAAGTTAAAAAATCTGTACTATCTAAATGTGTCCAAATTAAAAGTCTCATTATGGCCCCTGTCAGAACTATAGATTTGATTATTACTGATGCATTTTATTGTTCTTAGAGTCCGTTTTGAACTATACTGTTGTGTAGTATGTTGCATTTTTATGGAATAAACTACACAAGGTACACTACTCGCTACTTTTCTTTGCTGAAACAATGCTGCAATGAAGATAAAGGACATTAAGGAAACAACATTGTTGGCTGTTTTCAAGATTAGTTTATGTCATTATTCATTAATTGGCGGCTAAGTTCTGCTTTTGTGAGCGCGATGAGATGAGATGTGACGGGCCAATGTCAGCCTCCATCCTCAGTGTTGCATTGAATCCTGAAATAGCCAAAGCCTCGCCAGTAGCAGGGTGGCCTTCATCGTTTGGGAGAGATTGTTCCGTAACTCCCAAGGGCACAGGTTCGATCCCCGCAGTGGGCCGAGTGTCTATGAGCAGCTGTGTGTCCCTGAGCAACACGCTGAACTGGACATGCGCAGTCATTGAGAGTCGCTCTGAAAGAGTACCAGCGTAATACCCTAAAATATAAATGTAATTGTAACCCAGCAGTGGAACTCCCTCTGAGAGTGCTGACACACACACAGTTACCCCCCGGCCTTTACTCGCTTATTATCTGTATGAAGTGAGGATTATTTGGGGTTCAAACATAATGCAAGTCTGGCCTAAAGTATAATATTCATGCGAATTACTGGTTTCATTTGGATCTGTTTTACAATTACTATTACTTGAGAGAGAGAGAAAGCGTAGAATAGTATTTGTTAGATAGTTTTATTGGCTGGTTAAGTTTACAATCTGTCCATCAGTCTTGATTTTTTGGAAAATTCAATTCTACGTGCTTCACAATCCAACAACATAGTGACGGAGAGTCAACCAGCATGAGAGGGCAACACAATCAAACGAGTTTTCTAATCGTTTGTGCCAATAGTCCGATGAGGTTATCGGTCCCTTGTGAGGCTGATTCAGAGTCAGAAGAGCCTCAACATAAGCTTTTTTTGTAGTTCTGAGATGGAAAGATGTGAAGTCTGAGGTTTCATGACATTTTTTCTGTCGCTATCTTCGTAACTCTGGCGAAGGAAGATGGCGTCTCCGTTCTTCATACCCGCCTGCAAAGCTACATCAAACGCCAAACCTGTGTGGATCTCAAAGTTGGCAGCGATCAAATGCAGAAGTTGTGCCTGAACCTTGTCTTTTTACTAGTGCATTAAGGTAATGCAGGCCTCTTGTGTTTAAACTTCTTCCAAAGACAGGAATAGACTGACCTTTGCAATAATTCTAAGGTAAAAGATGGCAGTTTGGGCTTCACTTCTAATGCGCCTGTCAGATTTATTGTCAAAGACCTCACCTACCTTTAAACATTGAAATCTTTTGATTTAAGGTATGACGTAAGATAGTGCTCTTTTATGTTGTTTTTTTTACCTCCTGTCTCTGATAAGCAGTCCAGTTGTATCCCCATAGCTACCTACTCAGGCTCTTCTTCTTGTTATGGGAGATATTGTGCCACATTTCACTGGAGAGATCTAACTGACAGCTCGCATCTAAAATGCCTGAAAAGGAACACAGCTGTCACTCTGAGCTTACATTTGTAGTTTGCCACCACTAGAAGCAAAGACCCAGGCATCTAAAAGGGTTTGCATCTGGATTTGGCTTTCTGTTTCCGCAGATGTGTCCCGGATAAATCCGAGCAGTAAAAGAGGACAGTGTTTATGATTCAACGCATGTCTCCTGTGTGCTCTCAGCAGTGGGTTAACACTCGGGGTGCCTTCTTCAGAATGGACACCAGTTATTTCTAGCATCACTCTTTCTGTCGCTCTTCTCTCTGTCTGTCGTGCGCACGCACACACACACACACACACACACACACACACACACACACACACACACACACACACACACACACACACACACACGATGTTTCTATATTCTCCCTTGCAAAGGCTCATAATCTCCATTTCTAAGTCCCTCTCCGTTTTGCACTTTATCTCAAACACGCTATCTCTTCCTCTAATATCAACAGCCATTTGTGCACACACACACACACACACACACACACACACACACACACACACACACACACACACACACACACACACACACACACACACACACACAAACACACACACATATTTTCTCCCTGATCTCTCACTCAGTCAGTCACTTAATGTCTTTGTGCTATCACTCGGTTTGAAATGAAATGTTGATGCGGCCGCTACCGGGGCCTCATGTTTACTGAACGCTACACTCCAGATTTTATCTACAACAAATTATGATAATTTCCGATGTCTCCTCTACCCTTTGTCCTCCATTTCTCCTCTCCTCTGCCTTCTCCTCTTCGGCCCCAGACGCCCCAAACTCTCCGAGCAGATGAGAAGTATTCCTCCTCTGGGTTTACTCGGTGGCCAGTAGGGCGTCAAAGGCTCCAAACAGCTGTTCTGTAATTATACAAGCAGCAGGAGTCGGCCAATCAATACTCCTTTTTACTCTTTTCCTCCACCCGGGGCGGCCTGGTGGTTAGCGAGGCCGCCCTGTAATCAGAAGGTCACAGGTTTAATCCCTGCAACAGCCGACACGTCCATCAGCAACCGTGCGCTCTGCTGGAGTGTCCTTGACACTGACATTGCTCACTCTTCTTCTGACTACTTTTTATTTGCCTTAAGGTCTATATGGAGGTGGAGTTATTCCAGATAAGGATGAGTCCCTCGTCAGTTTCTCTGACAAGTATTTATGTTTGAGACTTTTTGAATATAAAAAGTTTAGTGCTTGCATCAGAGACCCTGAGACAACAACGTTATTATGATAAATGAATGGATATGTTGGCGGTCTCCTCAGAGATGTTATGCTTCTGTATGTGGTTGCTTTATAGCACATACTTCACTTAACATTAACTTCACACCTGCTGTATCTTAACTTACCTGCTATTAGGGCTAATGGGTTTATTGTGCTTGCAATTTAAAATGGTGCACTTTTTAAAGGAATAGTTTCATCATTTGGCAAGAGTTAAATGAGAACATGTATACCACTCTCATGTGTGTCTGTTTCAATATTTAGGCTGCAGCCAGCAGCAGGTTAGCTTAGTTTAGCTTTGAAACTTGAAACAGTAGCAAACAGCCAGCCTGGTTTTGTCCAAAGGTCGGAGAATCTGCCCTCCAGCACCTATAAAGCTCACTCATGAACATGCTATGTCTGGATTAGTTTATTCCCTACGAAGAAAGAATGTACAAACAAGAATAAGGTAGTTTTTCAGGGCCAGATTACCTCTTTCCCTCCCGTTCCAGTCTTTGCGCTACGCTAAGCTAACCTGCTGCTGGCTCCAGTTGAATATGGTATTGATCGTCTCCTCTAACCGTCGGCGAGCAATCATACGAGTGTATTTCTCAAAGTATCAAGCTATTCACTCGATAATATTTTGCATTGAGGTCGCTCATCCTGTCTTCGAAGCTAACGTGAGCACAAACAGCTACATATTGCTCGCTATGTGTGAGCTTTCATTCAAATATCTTCCTTACTTTGAAGTTGCATTTTCTTTGGATGATTGATTTGAAGAGTCGAATCTCTCGTAGGATCGTTTAATCAAGCATCATTTCATGTGATTCTTTTCATGCAGACTAACTTTCTAACTGTTCCTCGTAGAGGAATGAGATGGAGGCTCAGAGCTTCCTGCACCACGATCGCGTGTGTTTGAGGTGATGTGTCAAAGGTTTCAATGTTAATTTAGAGAAGTTTAAAGTGATTTTGAAAACCATTACACATGGCACCTTTATAATTGGAGTCTTATTGTCTGCTTAGAGGTCAAACATGTCCTGCAGTGGTAATGAGGAGGTCCGGAAATTAAACTGATCTGTTCTGTAATCTGCAGGCACGCTCAATGGAGGGATGTGTGGGTGAGCCAGAATAATAATGCACGTGTCTGCATGTTCCCTACCTGTCCTTGGCTATAAGAGCACTGAGAAAGTTGAATTTTCACCTTGAAATCCCATTAATGTGCTGAGTCCCAGAACAGTGAAAAAGCCTTGCCAGTAGGTTGATATAATCATTTTGCTGTCAGAATGAAAGAAACATGTTTCAAGATGCTTGTTCAACATTGAAATGAGTTGAATATCTGCCATATGAAGGGATTAATTAAAGTGTTTTATTCTTATTGGGCAGAAAGGGCGTGTTTAGGCTTCTGTCTAGCATGGACGCTTTTCTCTGTGTGGTGCAAAACGCTGCATTTTTTTAACAAGTGCGGTGAAGCTTTCACCTGCTGTTCCTCACATCCTCGACTGACAAGTGGAATGTTTGATAACTTTCATCTCCTCTGCTTCTTTCCATGGCTTTCTCCTTTAACCTGGCTCCCAGGAATGCAATAAACCTCAGGTACGGTATCTATTGACAATGTTGTTTGGTGTTTTCTCTACGTGACTGTGTGTGTGTGTGTGTGTGTGTGTGTTCTAGCTGTTTGTGTTCCTGCTGGTGGTTGTATCTGCGTCTGTTTCTCATTTGTCGTCGTATCTGTAGCTTCTGGTAGACTCCCTTAATAAATATACCTTCCATTTGCTGGCATCGAGGCTGAACAAGTCGAAGAGAGAAGGCAATTGTGTCACCGCGACACCCACAGCAACATGAAATGAATTCTTTTTAAAAATCAAGCGTGATTCAAAAGCCGCTCTTCCCTCTCCTTCCATACACATTATCCTGTGTTTGATCTGAAGAACGAACATGCTTAGCTGAGAATGGACTTCATCACGTCGCCGGGCGATGACAGAAAAACGTGATCAACATCTCTCTGGTACAGCTTATGGGCCTGTAAACCGAGATAATGGCAACAATTAGGCTGATTGCGGGGCATCATTTCTCCAACGCTGTGCCTCTCTGCTGATGTGCTTGATAATGGTGTTGACTGTCTTTCGGCGCTCTGGATTATTACCATCCCTGCTGTGTGGGTGCGGTTCTGTTGGGTCTTGCATTCAACGTGGCGATGATCTACTGATGGTGCCGTTAATGTGCTAAGTGTTTGATTATGATGGCTTTGAAAGACATTTACCCAAGCACAACACAGCTGTTTGAAGATGAATCGACCATTTGGTGCTGCACGCAAACATAAGAGTCCCCGTTCGTGTCGTATCTCTCAGTAGTTCATCGCGGAGTCCTGCCGTGTCCGGGCAGAAGTGGATGGCGAGGAAGAGGTTTGCACAGATCAGAGCTCAGGGTGTCGAGCAGTTCAGACCTGCTGAGAAATGGCGGTTGCAGAGAGAACAAACCTGCCACTCTCGGCCGCAGAAAAGCCGAGCTCCTATTTTTAGAGCTGTCCTTTGTGACAACCTGCTCTGCTTCAGCTGTGCGGAGATACAAAAGCCTCAGTTGTGAAAAGACATTGTGTAGCAACCGCAGCGGTGAAAGAAGAAACGGTTCATTGTACACTTTTACTTGTTTATTTTTTTTCGAGCTTTCTTGCCTCCTGCGTTCTGTAATCTTTGTTTGTTTAATGTTATCCAGGGGAGCTTTTTAGGGCTGCAGCTATTATTTCTTTATTCATTAATCCGTCAGAATAATCTATCGATCATTTGGTAGAATAAAATGTCTCAAATCCAAGCTGATATTATCCAAATTGTTTGATTTGTCTGACAAACAGACTAAAACCCCAAAGGTATTCACTTTACTCTGATTTGAGCAGCTGGAATTTTGAAGAAATAACTCAAACCACAAATCAATGATTGACAGACGTAACTTTCTGTCCATCAACAAATTGATTAATTGTTTCAGTTCGAGATCTTATTATTGTTGAATCGGTAAATACAGTAAAGATGACTCGATTGTCAAACGTGGCCAGGATGATAAAAGAGGGGTCGAAGGTCAAGTATTCTCTTTATTATCTAATGAATATACATTTTTATTTTCAGTTGTAGTTCGACTTTCTTTGTTGAATTCAGTGTCTCATTCTAAGCACGGACACCAAAAGCTAAATCTGTGTTTAGAGTTATTAATAGCCAAATATCAGACCTTGACAGAAATAGAACAGATATTTTCGGGAGTGTTCGTGCTCGATAACGACACAATGAAATTGTGCCTCGTGCACATGAGGAAAACGAGCTTCTCATTTACAACTGGCTGCGGTTCATTTCTCAGCCGCTGATATAGAACACGCTTACTGACATTTGATTTGCTTTTCATGTCACTTTTGACATTCAAAAGACCTTTTTTTTAAAGCCGAGTGTTTTCAAAAGGCTTCGACAGATGACATTTATTTCTACGGTAATGAGCCTGCATGGCGAGGATAACAAAGTACTTTGTTTTTTTTATGTTTGTCACGTAAATATGATCAAAATCTCTCCTAGTAGATTAGTTTGAGCTGCTCAGTGTTGAGCATGCTAGACAACACTGGATGCTGCAAGAGACACTTGAGATATACATAAGGATTCTTATTCTGCTGGTTTGGTTAAGTAAGGGTTAAAATCTGTTTTGTATGAGTCTAAAAATAGAATTTGTAGAACTGTCTTGCTTCATGTTGGGTGCACTGTCTCCTGGAAACAGGTTAATGTTGAGAGAAACGAGAATATGACTGTTTTTAGTTCAGTTTGACACAGCAGTCTGACTTACAGATATATATATAAAAATATACTTTTATTAAACATTTGTACAATAGTGTTGTATTTAAACTTGTAGCACTGGGATACATGTGAACTGTTAAGGAATCGGATGTGTTCAGTGATATCATCTTTTGCAGCTTAAGAGTCATTATTGCCCACAGATGCATTTTTATCCGACTTGAAGCACCTTCCATTAAATTACACAATAAAATGAGCTTTAAATCTTGACTTAGTGGAAGGAAATATTCACAGACTTCACTATTCCCTTTTACACATTAACTTTTTGTGATTATCATCAAGTTATTTTTTAATGAGCCGTCGTTAACTTCTTGGTGTTGCCCTATTCCCTCGAGGTTGTGTGTGTTTGAAGCTAGCTGGCCAAGTAGTTTGTGGATATTTGAAGGACTCTGTGATAGCTCCCGCCCTAATCCATTACATTCTGGTTCATAGAGGCGACCGTTTGTGGGGAAACTGCCTCTTGTGTGATGGATTTCAATCTGTGTGGTTTGTGAAAGGCGGTGCAAATCGTACAATGATGCCAAATTGTCTCCACTTGACCAGTTATCTTCAGAAGTTATGAACATTTTGTTGAAATATGTCTATTGCCAATGTGTTAATCTGCTCCATATATTCATGCCTCCTTCATGATAGATCCTAATAATAGTGGTCTCTTCATTGTCCACCCGGGGCCATCACCAGATAAAACATGTTAATTTTTCAATACTTACTAATACTTACTAACTAATGGCATTCCCATCAGCCTCAGCTGCACTTTATGTTTAGCGCTAATTGTTGTTGCTAACGTGCTAAAGTGAATTGAAGAACAAGGTGAAAATAGTACCTGCTAAACATCAGCATGTGAGTGTTGTCTTTGTGAGCTTGCCGATGTTAACATTTAGCTCAGATTTCTTTCGGACGTGGAAAGGAGAGAAACGGGAACATTGGGCAAGAACACACAAAGGTGACTCCTTCACGCCCCCGTACATTATTCCATAGTTAACGACTTCCAGTTCATGACCTTCCACAGTGAGTCTATAACCTGAACCGGAAACCTCTAGTTTCTGATCAACTTCTCACTCACTTGCTAACAATGTTACTTTGCCACTTATTCTCCAAGAGCTTCTCTTTTCATTCGCTGTTTTTCAGATTTTTCTGCACTTTGCGGCGGGCATGGCAGATGTTTCACCTCTGTGAACCCGCATGTGTTATCTTTTCAACGTGTCTGGCTGCCTGTTTTCTTTCTGCCAAATTATTTTCAGAGCAGCGTGCAGGTGACAACAGCTTGATAAACGAAATAATCCCTCGGGCTTGCCGCAGCTATGAAATCGTCGTCTCTTTATTAGATCATCTCTCTCGCCCTAACAATGCTATTTAGAGCCGTCGTAATGGGAGCGACTTCAAGGATTAATGCACAGAGCTGGCACTCAGGAGCGCTGTGTTTCCTCTGCTGTCGGCTCACAAACAAATTCAGTCAATAAGGATGGACACAGTTCAATGAATCAGAGTATGTTGACTTTGATCCTGTAATAGCCCGTGTGCGTCTACGAGAGTGAGAGTTTTCTTAAGCAAAACGACCTGCTCACCCATTGCAAGTCAAGTGAGATCTAAGACGGCTCTTTTTTTTTCTTGGTGAGATATGATTTAGTTCTTTTTATTTTAGAAGCATGTCTCCAGTTCCGCCAGTGCATCATTTAACCCCATCTCTGTGTATGGGTTAGAGGCACATTAAAGTTCCAGTACACAGACTTTTGGGTGCGGTCCAGATGTGAGATGTTGGCTTGTTTATGGGATTTTCTTGAGGGTGCTTTTTGGGAGTATCTGTCTCGACTGTAAATTTAATCACTGTAAGTGAACAATAAAATCATGCTGAAGGGCTGTTTTTATCTCAGCTGTGTCATGATTTGAATGCAGAAACATCGCATCTTGTGCTGGTTGTACGTCATATTGACTGAAAATCATCAGCAGAATGCTTTAAATGTGAGCTGCTGCCTGATGCTGTTGAATTAGAGTTGAATTAAGGAAGTAAAGGAGATAGATGGCAGATTTTGCCATGTATGATGAAACACTTGCCTTTTTGTGTGTGTGTGTGTGTGTGTGTGTGTGTGTGTGTGTGTGTGTGTGTGTGTGTGTGTGTGTGTGTGTGTGTGTGTGTGTGTGTGTGTGTGTGTGTGTGTGTGTGTGTGTGTGTGTGTGTGTGTGTGTGTCACGAGATAGTGACTCTGTCATCCAGCAGCGTAATGAGGTTTTTATGGCTCTAATGCTGCGCATCAGCAAGCAAAACACCATCACATGGCCGACCCCATAAATGCATTGAACAGCAGTAGCCAGGGTTCACAGACTGTTTACAAATGGCAGACGAGGCCCCGCCCACCCTCTTCCAGCTCATGCATTTAGCACACACTGCTATTGAGCACGAGTGCATTAATGTTATTCTCAAGTGCCGTTTTTCGCGTCACTGTCACGACCTTGTAAGATCGATGCTCCGCTGCCTCTCTCCCTTTTACATCTAGCTTGTGATTAGTCAGTACAAAAATGATTAATTGGCTTGTTTGTTCCTAGAACGCTGGAAAAGGAGGGGGGGGGTTGGGCAGGAAGGTCTGATATTCCCCAGACGCGACCCCCCCCCTCCCGGTGATTGTTGGAGATGCTAATGACCGGGCTGCACAGCAAAGCACCTGAGCTTCTTTTTGTTGTTGTGATACATTACATCATGGCTCGGGGCAAGAGAGGTGATGTCATACCAGGTCTTCAGCTTCCCTCCCCCTCACCTCCTCCCACTCAGCTCCCCGTTACTCTGACTGGAGCAGCTCGAAAACCAGCAAGCAGTACGCTGCTTTCTAGGCATTGTCTGTCCTAGCATAACAAACCCAGCCTTTGTGGTCTGCGTACAGCAACAACATGCTTTATTGGTTATTGGATTAGCTGTTCATTTTATATATTTTCATTTGTGGGAGTTGGTACAATTTTGTGCACAATTTTGACCCGATTTGGCTTAATCTGTAAAATAGCAAAACAAAATGTCAGTGACAAATCTCATAACAAAGTCCCAGAACTCAAGTTATCGCTTTTGTCCAAAAACAGTCCAAAGCTTCAACATATACAATATAATAAAATAAAATAGAGAACAGCATATTTCAGTGAATGGTTGGCATTTTTGCTCAATGAATAACAACAATTCATCAATCATAGTTGTAGTAGTTTCAGTGCTAAAATGATGGTTTAGTCACTCATATTTCTTAATAAGCAAAGTATTGCAGCTTCGTACACTTATATCGTACTAAAATGAATTGACTTGTTCTGTCTTTTATTTTTCAAACTCAAATGACAAGAAAATAACACTAATAAAACAAGGCAGCAGGAAATGATCGAGAGCATCAACATGTCAGAAAAACAGCGTGAAAACAACCACTTTTTGAGGTGCGACGCTTCTTGGTGAAGCGTGCTATAATGTGTAATATTACGTCCTTTATGTCTTGGTTGTGAACTGAATTAATATTTTTTTTTTGCAATGTGGATATGAACTGCAGCACGTCTCATTTGTATTGTCTTGGTTGGCCTTTAAACCCCTCCATTGTTCCCTGTGATGTCCTTCAGTCATTTAAAGTGCCGTCCTCATATATCAGTCTGTCAGGAGACCTTCATATATATGTATGGGACCGTCTACGGATCCAATACCCAGAGTCTCTAGCGGCATGGCCAGCCACCTGAGCACACACACACACACACACACACACACACACACACACACACACACACACACATATTTTCCTCCTCTTGCTACCACAAAGCAGTGGTGTGTTTGCGTGTCGTTTGTTTGTTGGTGACGCTGCTGCTCATTGTACTACAGCTGAGAGAAGGTGAAGTGGAAGTATATTGCCACTTCTACTGTCTCTTCTCTCTTACACACACACACACCCACACACACACACACACACACACACACACTCGTCTACCCTCCCTCCTCCATTTCGCCTTGTCTCGCTGCTGCCGTCGCCACAGCAACTGAAAGCCCTGGAGGGGGGGGGGGGGGGGGTGCTTGTCCTCTCCCAGTTGCCATGGCTATTCCAGCTGAGTGACAGAGTGACATCATCGCTGCCAGCCTTGTGTGTTTCACTTCGAATACTTTAATGTATCTTTCAGCTCTTTTACTCCTTTCTTTCCCCTAGGAAACGATGCTCCTGGCCTCCCTCTGTGTGTGTGTGTGTCTGCCTCTTTTACTCTCTCTCTCTCTATCTCTCTTTCTCAAGAGGAAGTGCTGCTGTCTCCCTCTCTGTCTCCCTCTCTGTCTCCCTTTCTGTCTCCCCGCCCAGGAAATGGCTTTCCTTCATTCCGTTACTATGCCAACCGGCTCTTGTGCCGAAGTGAGCGTGATAATGGCATTACGCGCACTGTGCTCCTCTCCTCCCTCCGTTCCCTTCATCCCTCTGTCAGCCATCCATCTACCCATCTATCCACCTTCTTGAATTCTATTTTTTTCCTCCCACCTCTCGTCCGTGCATCGGGCTCCCTCCTCACCCGGGGGTTTTACTCTTTGTGTCGCCTCACATCATCTCTCCCTCCTCCGCCCTCTCTCCATCTTTCTATCTTGGGGTGTTGTGAGCTCTCCACAGGGGCACAGCCATAAAGGCTGCTGTTACAGCATCACTGTCTGGCAGGGAGGAGGTCTTTACCCCCCCCCCCCTCCAGCACCACCACCCCTCCCCTCCTCCGCCCGTGACACACATACACACATCCCCCTGCTCCCGTTACAAACAAACCGCTGGCTTTAACGTACAGTACCTCGGCGGAGGCTGCAGGCGTCTCGGTCTTCAAATAATGTAATGGTGCATAAAGGCGTTTGTGTGCGCGCATGCTTTCCTGTGTGTGTGTAGATTTTGCTTTCGGGAGCGGGAGAGAGAGAGAGAGAGAGTGAGAGAGGGGGTAGGCGGAGGGAGCAAACGTGAGTGAAAGTGTTGTCAGCCATTTTTCTCATCTTTTTTTATTTTTTCCTGTTTTCTGCTTTATTATCGGCGCGCCGCTGGTCTCCGACAGGAGATGTGATTGTCAAGAGCGCGGAGAGAGAGAGAGAGAGAGAGAGCGAGAGAGAGAGAGCGCTGCCTCGTCTTCGCTTGGATAAAAGGATATTCCCCCCCCCCCCCTCTTCATCCTCCTCTCCCTCTGTGGTTTTAAGATATTTCTGTGGCAAGCAGCGGGGAGGCTGCAATAAACGCAGAAGCTGGTGTTGGTTGTTGGAGAGTCTAATCAGGCCAGGAGACAGCGGATACTCCCCAAACTGTCAAGCCGCCGCCTGCAGCCAGAGAGACGGTGCAGCCGAAGGGAGGGGAGAGAGGATGGGGGTCTGTGCTGTAGCAAAGAGCAGGTCCGGGGATGTTAGATTTTAGCCTGGTGAACATTTTTTCATTATGAAACCATTAGCACCATCAGTCAGCAATGGAGTCCCGAGCCAGCAAGAGAAAACCCCGGTAAGTAGCATATCGACGTGCAACGTCTTCTCTCCATCTTTCTTCTTCTCTCTCTCTTTCTTCTTCTCTCTCTCTCTCCCCCGTTTATGACCCGCTAGATATGATTACCGGCCGTATAATGGGTGTGCATCGGATTTCTATCGAGCCTCCACGAGAAGAAACCGGGCTCACCATGAAGGCTGATCGTTGCCGTGTCGAGCCTCCGATTTGTGTCAGTGTGTTGTACTAGAAACGGCCGCCATGTGCTTGCTGTCACTCACGCGCGCAGACACACGCGCCCTGAATTTTAAGGACCGTATTGATCTTATAGGACTAGACCGTTCTCGTAAAATAATGGGTTATAAAATAGTTCATAAGAAGTGAAACTTCCAGGTCAATATGTCGCTAATAATTATTTAAATACACATTATAACACTTATTGATGGCTGTACAGATATAGTGATTTTTTTTCCCCTTTGGTTTGAGGCGCGCACACACATCCAGCACATGTGTGTGTGCGTGTTTAACGACCGACGTCTCTGCCCTCGTTATGTTTTACGACGCACTGAGATGACAAAATTTGATTCTAGGTCCCTAAGATGTGCCCATAACATTAATCACGCCAGGTGTCTTTTGCATTGGAGAGGAGAAGAAGAAGAATAAGCAATGAATCCGAGTGGTTTGATGCAAGGTGATGTCGTGTGTGCAGAGAGGAAGCTGCACTAAATCCAGTTACCCCACCTCTTAACCTCTGTACGAGCTGCTTAAACCCTCGTAACGTTATCATACGCGATGCTAAAAAAAAAGAGATACTTCAAAGCAGAACGTGATTAGAAGAATACACTTGATATTTTGGGGCGTAGTAAGTGTTATTTTTGCCTCACCAGCTGAAGTACTAGTCTGACCCTCCTGGTTCATTTAGCGCTGCAGCTGGTGGTGCTGTCCGTGGTGCTGGAAGCAGCCGGCAGCTCCAGCAGACACTCGGAGGCCTGAGCTGATCTGCACTTGAACGGTAGACGGATAGATCGGCTGTCAGCGCCGCTGGCATCACTCACACGTCGGGGCCACACACACACACACACACACACAGACACACAGAGGAAGGGCTGTAAATCAAACTGATGGACGGTGGATCCAGAGCTCAGATGGCAAGGGAGAAAAAAAATCACCGTAATATTGCTCTAATAGTCATAGACGTGTCATTGTTGATACCATATCTCATCCTCCTCCTTCCTCAGTTCGTGCAGCAGGGGAACCTTACATGACACCAAGAATATCTCTCCCTCTTTCTCTTTTATTTTTATTGGTACAAAAAAATGCAATGCATCTTATAACAGCTATGATGTGTTTTATGTGCCATATGTAGCCAAAGCCAACCCTCCTCCAACTCTGTGATTCGGTGCCCCATTGTATGTTGATGCCGGATATAGCTTGATATGAGCTCTATCAGTATTTTGGTATAGTATGACTGTAATAATCTATAGTCTTCATGATGTGCTGTGCCATTTGAGTAATACCCACATTAAAATAGATCTTTCAACATTGATTTGACCGGTTTTCCAGGAATCTAACACAAGCACTTGGCCAAGTGAGTATAGTAGCTTCTCTCTGCGCACTTAAAATACCCTTAAAATGTTTAGTTTTGATGTTACGACTTCTAACAAGAAATGGCAAGTTCTGTCAATTAGCATGTCATTCTAATTCAGCAACTGTTATTGGCAGGATGGAATAGTTTCAACAGCCAAAACATGATGAAAGCCCAACGCATAGACACCTCAAGTTAAAAATAACAAGCAGACATGCCAGCAAGTTAACACAAATGGCAATTAGATGAAACATAGAGAAGCATGAGTTTGGCTTGTCTTATGATTGTCTTCCTTGTGTAAGTTGGCTACATCGTCTGAAGTCAGTGTAGAAAGGAGAAACGTGTTTTGTTCATTCTTTGAGAAGATCTCTAGATTGTTTACCTTTTCTCTCTTTATCTCCTCCTCCTCCTCCTCCTTCATTACATTTTTGTTTTCTTATGTTCTTAGCATATAGATGGAGGCTAGTGTAAATATTCATTTAGCCCAGCAGGAAACCCAGCATGGGTAGAGTCAATAACAGCCACCAGATCTTATTACAGTAATGACATCACCATCGTAGGTTCATGACCATTGGCTGCCAATATATGTGTAATTCCCCGCTTGCTTGTCTTTCCTCTGGAGACCTGTGATTTCCACTCTCATAGCTGCATTTTATCTTTACTGCAACAAGGCACACATTGACTCACACCGTCACGGTACAATTCATGTTGATTTATGACTTTTTTTTAATGGATGTTTATGGTTTTATCTTTCGGTGATTACTTGACGATGAATGCTGTCTCCTTATCTTTGAACAGTTCATTGAAATAATGCCTGTGTGCTAAAGACATGGGGCCCATATGTGTTAGCCTGGCTGGGCCTGGATAATGATGTTTTTTTAATTTACTTGACATTTTGTCACCCACAGTCCTCACATAACCTCGTTAACAACTGGCAGTAATATGAAAACTGTGTAAACAAACATAGTTTTTGGAGATTTGTTGCACATCCACCAACATTCGATAGGCAGGAGAAGCCTACTTTTTTACAATAATTGACACCTGGAACAACAATGATTGTAATAGCAATGTAGTGGACTGGACTGTAGTCCTCACCCCTTGTCTTAACGCTGTCTCGTGTGGTGCTGACTGGTGGAGCTGTAACTAGGGAGGGGAAAGCCCAGAGAGCATATCGGGCCCATTTAATCGGACACCCCGTCGAAAGGGTTTTAATCTCTTGATCCGCGAGGCTCAGGAAAGCGAGATGCAGCCGCCATGGTCAGGGGAAACTCTGGGATGTGCATGCTGTCTTTTAGCCTTCAAACATTGGCAGCTCTCCATTTTTTAACAAGTAGACAAAGTTAAAACCACATGTGAAATGTGGAAAGGAGCGCAGCGCCGCTTCAGGCGCCTTTTTAGCTGCTTGAAGTCAGAAAGAAAAATCATTTTGTTGTGTTTTTGCTCCATAATTTAAGCCTATTAAACCAACAACTTCAATTTAGATCCTTTCAGAAGAAATATGAGGGTGTTTTTTGAGACCACTTGATGCTTTGCGCAGCATACAGGGGCTGTATTTCTGAGCCTGGCCAACCACAATACTGGACACCTGGTGTAGTGGCACAGATTCACCCCCAGCATGTAAAGGCGCTAAAGAGATTGAGAGCCGGCCAGCGCTTCTACCCAGCAATCTAGGTCATTAGGTCTACAGTGTAATTTAAGGAGCGCCACATCTGCTCACATGTAGGCAGAGCTGAGTGTTGTGGGTCGAGCATTAGAGCGACGCTTAATCCTCCTGTGACAGCTGATTGTACGTATTTTCGGCTCGTGGGTTTTGCAGAGCTCACTTACTTTGTTCGCGAGAGGGCACTGAATTCAGAGCAGAGGAGTGCAGAGAGGCTGAGTTAAGGTAGGAGAATAATCACGATTTCATGCTGTGGCCGATTGCGTGTGCAGATCACTGTTAGATTTACATAATAGCGTGTCCGTAACAGACTCTGCAGATCGATCGGGGTTAACGACGCACTGTGCATGTACTGCTGTTCGCTATGCCACTGATTGTAAAAGTGTAATGAGGACGGGTGTCAGTATTGTTGTGCTGGCATCCATCTTGGCCCAGTCTCTTGCATGCCATTGGGCCGAAGTGGTCAATGGACCACATGCTTATAGACTGAATGGACGCTGGCTTATTGGCCGACAGACAGATGACCTAAATGAGTGGAGAGAAGGGATTAAGTGTTTATTATCCGCTCCCTTTATCCCGCTGTCCTGCCTTCCCTTTATCTCTCCCTCTGTCCTGGGGGTGGGGCTTGTTGGGAGGGGGTGGGACCTTTCCAGCTGGTTGTGGAAACCAGTGGGTATATTATTATTATTGACATATAAACCACTCCAGTGGCTGGTTAGAAGGCCATATCGACAAACTCCACATGACCGGTCCTGTACTCTCAATAATGAGAATATTGAATTCATTTCCATTCATTGAATGTGCAACAAAGCTGTTTAGAAAATGTTAATAATTTAGGAATTGAATTAACATTGAGGTTTTTCTTTGATTCTTATTGGGCAGTAGTGTTTTTATCTTCAGTATTTCTTTTTTTAAAGGCTATTCTTCGATATTCTTAAACGATAAGGTTGGTGATAGTCTATATTTTTGTAATTGTCACTAAATCCAAGAATGAGTTTGAAAACAAATGGAAGCCTCAAAGCCACAACAGTCTTGTGACAGATGTCAGGTAATCGATATAAATGGTCACGGTCGTAGCTCCAACATAACTCCACTTCTGGGGTTTGTATTACATCAGAGTGACATTCTGCTCCATAATCTGTTTTGCTCCCAAAAAGTCATCAGGAGGAAATGGGATGAAGCTTCATCACTGCAGCTACAAACAGACAAAGAGATTTGTCACACCTCACAATAATGCCCAGCCAGTAATAATAACAACGTGGAAGTCAGCTGGAGGCGTTGAGAGTGAAGTCGACCAGACGAGGAGAAGGGAAATATTAGCCTGCAGGGGGGTTTGTGACTGACTTGGCCCTCCGGTCGACCACTTTGGTTAGTGCAGCCAGCCAGATAATTAAACGTGATGGCAATCTTTGACACAGTGTAGTCGAATCACACCTCAGTGCCACAGGAGCTGCACTGTCTGGCTCTGTCTCTTGTCACATGACACATAAAGGCTCCTTGTGGATGGATGTGTCTTATTTTCTCACTCTCCCCTCACAAACAGCTCAGAAAGGTCTCCAAACATCTTGCCACACCTTCTGCTTAATCAATTCAGTGCCACAACACCACCGAGCTCTTCAGTTTTTAGCGTGGCTCTGTCTCACAGAGCAGATCATGAATATTGAGAAGCCCTTTAGTCGAAACTAGTTTCCAATATTCCACAGTGATAATTCTGCCACTTTCCTCGCTTTTCCAAAACTAATTAACCGGTGAGTGCTCCAGAAGCGGTGACGTTTTCTCAGAGTACGTTCAAGAGCAGATGACGGCTCAAACCCATTTACTTGCAAATGAACCTCCCGATACCTATTTCTGTCCAATCTATTCCATTTGTCCTCCAACTCATAAGTGTTGCAGATTTCCAAAAAACTATCCCAGGCAGTGTTGTTGTTGTTTACAGCCCAAAAGTGCATTTTCAGGCAGATGACACCCAGGCTGTTCCTCGGAGACCATTTTACCTTTTGCACATCAGAGAAGAAGAGCTAAAAGCCTGGCTCGTGCCAGCACAGTCTGCCCAGTGTCACACCCACAATCAGGGTTTACTGGAGCAAAGTTGAAATGTAAAGTCATAGTCTGGCCTTTCATGAAAGCTGGGTTAAAAGTGTTTACGGTCAAGAAGAAACATTTAAAACGCATAAATAAAATCCCAAATCTTGTTTACTATCAACATGTGAAATCCTACAGCATGTAAAAACACTGTTAAACTCTCACTCTGTAGATGTTTAGATGTAGCTCTGATGTCACATGATGAATGAAGCAGCCTAGCTTATATCGGCCATATTTGAATTTTTGGTGTAAAAGATTAATATTGATGATCTGCCGCTGCCAGAAGTGGAGTTTAAAGCGGCCCGGAGCAGTCTCCCTGCTGAGTATCAGATAGATGTTGGTAAATAAAACATTTGGTTATGAAATATTTATCTATAGACTCCATGAACCAGTTCACACAATTTGATTAAATTCATATTTAACCCTCGTGGCTCTCTAGTCCGATATGATGGGTTTCATTGAAAACACTATATATTGTGCTCATTTAAAATGATATATAAAATGTCAGTTTGAATAACATGTAAACTAATATATTTACAGTTTATAAATCAACGTCTTGTTAATATGTAAAGGACTTTAGGTTTTCTAACTGTAGATACCATTGAAAGCAAAGCGTTGATGCAACTACAGTAGTACACGGATTGATCAACGCGCTGATTATTTTCTCAGTTTATTGATGATTGTTTTGTTTATAAAATGTCAGAACACAACTCTTAATAGCCTCATATAGATACAGCGCAGCCTGTTCTTCAAATACACCACAAACACTGCCGCTGTGTTTGTTTTAATCATCTGCGTCTTCGACCGTCAGCAGGGCGTTCCTCGTATATTTTACATTTCAGAGTCCTCTCCACAGAGAAGTGGGTTGGCTCATTTACAATATGGTTAATTACAGTGTTTCTCTCTGTTACTTTACACACTATGAATAACTCAGAGGGGTGGCCCCCCCCCCCCCCTCTCAGCACTGCCTGGTGTTCATTTAGGTTATGTGAGTTGCGTGCTTTAATGAGGGTATTTCCTTGATCTATGCAGCACTTTTTATTGGTTAACTGCTGATATCAGCAGCTGCATAAGTGTTATAGCACTTCTCAGATGCAGTCAGTTGAACTGTCTCACTTGGACAATGTTCATGAGACCTGTTCGACTTTTTAGCTTTAGTCTGCTCTTAAACTGACACATAGAGTACTAGAGGACTGGAGTACTTTTTTTATTCTATATACTACATTGTGTGTTAAACTCGATAAATGTTTTTGACTGATTTAGCGGATGATTTAATTAACATCTCCCTTTTTTTCTGCCTTTTTCTCTTTGCTTTGATAATAAATGATGTGTAAAGTGGAGCTCTTGCAGTGGGACTAATTAATATTTTTTTGTTCCGTTAACGTTGTATAATCACAGTTGTGGAATAAAGACAAAGATAATCCTCGTTCCTCGTAGTATTCATGAAGAGAAGAGTGTTTTAGGCTACTTTCCATATTAACATTAACGGGGCAATCTTTTGTAGTCGGCATATAAATCACGTGCCAAATGTTTTCCTACAACAGGCGCTGTTCATTTCATGGAAACGACTCGTGCGTCCACTTTGAAATGATAAAATAGGAAACAAACAAGAAAGAAATGCAGTAACTACCAAGTAGAGAAGTCTTTACACGACATCCTCAATCAAACTGAAGGACAGCAAGCCGTTAAGTGTGTCCCCACTTGGCTGGCAGCCAGCATGAGTGTTAGCGCGACTGACCATCTGTGTGTATGTTGTGTGTGTGTGTGTGTGTGTGTGTGTGTGTGTGTGTGTACGTGCAGCTCCCCGCAGACTTCAGCAGACTTCACCTGGCCGACGGCTTGCACCCACAGGTGACCCACGTCTCCTCCAGCCACTCAGGATGTAGTATGACCAGCGACTCTGGAAGCAGCAGCCTGTCAGACATTTATCAGGTAAGGACGCCACCCCGTTGGCGCTGGATCCCCAGTTTGGACTCCCCTGGATAGTGCAGTAGGTGTGGTAGTTTGTGAACTGGACGTGAAATTTCCCCTTGCGGGCTTAATAAAGTGTCTTATCTATCTAACTGTGAACGGGGTCGTGAGGTCGGTCATGTGAGATTAAAACTCACGCGGTCTAGCTCGGGTCGTCGTTCTTCCGCTACTTTTATTTTTCTTAATATTTCTTGCTGCAAGTTAGTTTAGAAGATGCGTTTTTGATAGCTTACCTTCTAGTTTAAAGTAACACGGCATGTTAACTAGTCTATAGTATAATGACAGCTGTCGGTTAATGTTTCTAACCTAATCTGTGCAGATAAGTTAAGTAAGAGAACTGAAGCCCAGCTCGTATTGAGTCTGTGAGACCCTCCTTGGGTGAAATGACAAATCCACCTCCGGGACCGCAGGTTGCTCTCATTAAGCATTACAAGAACATTTGGGAGTGAATGTAAGCGCTTGGCAGACAGAGTGGCCATGAGCTACTAATAGGACACCGTCCCTGCTCAACGGGAGACGAGCAGGCGGGCGGCTGCGAGCAGGTGGGCCAGCCTACATCCTGACTCCAGCGCCGCCGCTCATCACCTCAAAGCACGAGTACAGACCTCCCAGGGAGCCGTGACGTACAACCTCGTGTGATAAGGAGCTTTGCGAGCTACAATATTACAGAGAAGCAACTGTAGACTCGGATCTTTTTTTTATTTATCAGAGTGCGACTAAATAAGTAACACTGACGAAAGGAATTTTAAATATCCTCCAGCGACTTTAAACCCAGCGGTAAATACAACAAGATTCAGCTGAAAAAGAACACACACACAGAATCTCGTGACTGTGGACGAGCCCCAAACCCTGCAACTAATCCTCTTAACACAGAGCACCCACCCTATTGGCTCCCTGTACCGTCACCTGCTGTGTGCCTATTTGTGTGTTTGTAAGTGGGCTTGTGACTGCGCTCAGGGGGCATCAGTCGGAATCAATTTGTGTTATTTGGACCTCTTCTTGGCTTGTGTTTGTGTGTGTGTGTGTGTGTGTGTGCGCAAGAGGCATTAGATCATATTGTTTGAATGCAGATTTGTAATTGCGTGTTAGCCCTGTGTAAGCGTGTGTTATTGTAAAGATGCGTGTGTGTGTGTGTGTGTGTGTGTTTGGCCAAGCTGTGGCTGGCTGGAGCAGGTTGAACAGGCTCTCCTGTCTGTGATCGTGCTCTCACAGCCATCTGCTAGCTCTGTCTCTCCCTCTCTGAAACACACTGTCCTGTTTCTTCTTCTTTCTTCGGGCTCTCAATCCTCTGCTGGAACTCTTAACATCTTTTAATCTATCTGTAGCAACAGCTGCTCTGTCTCTAAGCACTATATATACACACTTATACTCGGACACGTTAAATCGTTCTCTCACGTCACATGTGATCAAACTTCTCTGCTCAGCTCTCTGGTGGTGATCTACTTACATGTGTGCTACATCTGTTCTACCTTTCGGACGATTAGTACGGGAGCTCTTTTGTCTGCACACTTTCCTCCACTGTCCCACGTAACTGAATAACTTATTTTGTCCTTTTGTTGATCAAAAATGCCCAAGAATTTGCTGTTTGTCTTTGTCTTTTACGTCAGTGAATTGAATATTTTGGGGGTTTGGACTGATGAACCGAACAAGCAATTAAAAGATCTCAGTTTTGGCTTTATTCAGCTATAGTTAAATCAACTACAACCATGCAGCTTATTTCCACTTGTGACTGCTTTTCACTGGTTGCATAAATATTGTCTTTGGGTTGTGATTAGTTCAAATTAAGAAAATATGTTTTGGATCTACAAGCATTTAAGATGACGTAAAGGATTATTGCTTTATTGCCTTAAGGTACCTGACATGACTCCCCAGGCTGTTTGTTTTATGCACGATTACTTTGTTAGCGTGCGTTGCACCCTGCAGGTTTCAGAACGATTAATGTGGTAGTAGATCACGGCCCACGTTTGTGGTCTTCACTGGTGGTGCTTTCTGAATAAACTGGTCAGGGGAGGCCTGATTCTTTACACTTGAGACCACAGGGAGTTGATGGTACAAATAAATATGGGGGTAGATTTTACTATTAAAAGGCTACAGCTTGTTGATAAGAAGCATCAAAACAGTTTAACCACAACCTCCACATCACTCTCGCGTCACCGGCAACATGGCGCACTGTTTTGTGTCTGAATAAATCATGAAATTGGTTCCTCAGAAGGACTTTGAAAGCATTGATCCAAGAATAGCCCTGATGAAATATTAACAACACCTGACTTGCCCGCTGACTTGTAATGCTTACTGCACATTAATGGATGTTTGATGCATGGATGACACGGATACAAGCCGTTGCACATAAACAAAGGCACACCGGGCAACCTGTATTTAAATGCAGCGTGCTGGCTCTCTGGTTTTAACAAGTTGTGTCCATGTGGCGTGTCAAGTGTAAAATGGAATCGAGTCACTGTGGCATCTACGAAGGAATATATGCATCCTCACTTCTCTTCTGCTGATTTATTGTGTTTGCTGCAGATAAAAAGTGCGGTGAACCTGTCTAGCGCGTCCTCTGTCCATCTGTAGAAATTGGGCAATGAATATGCAACTGTCTGAGGTTTCAGGACAAAGAGTGCTCAGGGAATACTGTTCAAATGTTTGTAAGAAGTCCTTCCCTATTGTGCTCTGTGAAGACAGGGTTTTTCACAGCCACTTTTACCACCAGAGTTATTTTTGTGCACCGACTCTTGTTATTGATTTGTTATATTTTGACAGAAGATATACTGCAGCGGTTGCATTGTATACTGCTCCCTTACTCAATCTGTGAAGGCCTCACTCGTACAACCAGATCCTCGACCCCGCCCACCAGGGGAGTGTGCGCTGGTGACGCCCCAAATGGCCACTCAGACACTGGCATAAATCATTGATGAGCCATTTGCACATGGCGTTTGAGGGGAAATGACATAGGGTTTCTGTGAGAGACCTGGGCACGGGGACTCTGAGCTTTGTGAAACATTTAAAGCAGACTGACAGTCTGGGAGGTGAAGATGCGTCTGGCTCTGGGATTTTGTGGACAGTTTGCGAAGGCAACCTTTTCTTCTCTTTCCATTAAGAAGCTCGAGGCTGAGCACCAGATTGCGGTAAGAAGGGTTGTTTTTCACACTGGTGATGTAGCAGGGTGATGCTTTGGAGTCCTTTTTTTTTCTTCTCCACACTGCTTTGGTTTATTCTGAGCGAGGGTTTCATGTTGTGTGAACCAGGCAATATGGCCCTTCTGTCATCTATAGAAATGTTTCCTTTGATGATGGCAGAGGAACTCGCTCCTGCACAAGTAATTGCATTACTTTCGCTCCCCATCTCGCTTAATTTTCCTCATCCCCGACACATATTTCATCTTATGCTTTCAAAGAACAGGATCTGGCTTTGAGGCAGGCGGTGGAGTTTGCTGAGGGGGAGAGGAAAGTTGGGAGTTAATTAGCTTGTTACTATGCACAGCAGAGTGTTTGGTGTGCAGTGTTGTTGACGCCTTTCTTACTCACACGATACTGAAGACTTCTAATCCATTTCATTAAAAGTGTCAGATCTGCACAACGGTTTTACAGAGGCTCTTGTTCTATTTTGCTTTTGGTTGGAAATGTGTCCCGGCTGATGTTTGTACTGTAAAATGATTTCAGCAGTGTGTGTGTGTGTGTGTGTGTGCATATGCAACCTCGGCCTCTGTATCCTTATTATGCTGATGCTTTACCCTGGCTGGCTTGGTCAGCAGCTGCCATCATTTTATCTGCTTTTCAGGCATCTAGCTGACAATCTCTATTGGTAGGTGGTGCAGTGTCTCGCTCAAAGTGGCTGCAGATCTGAACTTTGATGTTTTGTGCTGTAGTTCTCCAGCTTCTGGTGTTGGATGGAGAACCCCCCCCCCCCCGACCCACCCACCTTGTTGACCTTTGATCGCAGGTAACTGACTCATCTCTTCATCTGTTTCCTCTTTGCAGGCCACAGAAAACGAACCAGGTGACATGGACCTGAGCGGCTTGCCAGAGACCGCCGTCGACTCCGAGGAGGACGACGATGAGGAGGACATCGAGCGGGCGTCCGACCCCCTCATGAGCCGGGACATCGTGCGGGACTGCCTGGAGAAGGACCCCATGGACAGAACCGACGATGACATAGGTGAGCCCCTTAAACAAACCGTGTCAAACAGCGTTTGTTTCTCCGTGCAGCTTACAAATAGTGATATTGCCGCGCAGTGTTTACTTTTAAAATATCTATTTTCTGTGTAATCCTCAGAGTTTGGAGAAGGGTGTGTTTTTAAAAGATATCCATAAGAAGCACAAGCAGTGTTGTTCCCGGCTGGGACAGTACTCCTCGTCCCAGTTCTAGATGAATTCAGGGCGGTATAAAAGCCACGCCTTCCTTTCTTACTTGTATCGGTCACAATTAATGTAGGCTTTCTAGTAATTCCCAAAGCCACATCAGGCTTGCAGTATCATATCCCTTAAAGCTATGACTCAACTCCAATGATAGGCAAAAAATAAAAAAAAAAGTATGAGTACACACTCTCAGAGCTTAGCTGCAGATGTGGACTGGGGGAGGATGATGCACTGGATGTAGAGAGTGAGTGCCAGCCACCACCACCCCCCCCCCCCCCCCCCCCCGCGGTACACCCCTCCCTCTGCCGGCAGGCTTTTCTAGGTCACTCCGGCACATCCTCTCGCCTCACCTCTCCCTGCACATTAAACTTTCAGTGCTTCTGCAGCTTCACACACGACGCTGTTGCCATGCCAAGCACAGGTCAGCCAGAACCGCCAGACTGCTGCTGGCCAGCCAGGAGGGGAGAGGGCTGGTTGGTAGAAGGGGGGAGGGAGGGAGGGAGGGGGGTGTTTTCCCCACTTTGGACCTCAGTGCAGGGTGCTGCAGAATGTCTTGCACCCTGGATTATATGTGTATAGCATTTCCTGACACACCCAGTCAAATACACCCAATATTAAAGCCATTCGCCGAAATAACAAAATATCATGTTTTCTTACTTCCTAGCTATGCACATGCAGTAGTTTCGGTGTGCACTATTTTTAAAAGATCCTGCTCTGAAATCTCGGCCACCACCCGAGTAAAAAGGATGTGAAAATAATTTAGTGTAAAACAATGAAATGTAACGTTTGAAAAATAAATAGCAACAGCAACCATTGTCTGGTAGCTCTGCATGATCCTCAGACCTCACTGTGACAGTTTTCCACTCGGACAACTTTGTACTAAAGAAGTTGTCTCGATAAAAAAAGTGCCTGCAGTGACATCTGTGGATTATCCTGAGTCATGGGTATTTTAATAATTGATTCATTGCGTTAGTCAGCAGAAATAGCAAACGTCTGATAGTAACAGCTTTGAGAATGTGGTGATTTGCCGCTTGTCTTTGTCCTGAACTGAATATATTTGTGTTTGTCAGTCGAATAACACAAGTTATTTGGGCATTTATTTCTCATTCAATAGAAGAAAGTAGTAATTTAGCAATAGCCAGATTATCTATTTGAATCTTCAGTGACGTCTAAATGAGTCATAAAGTATGTTTATTGGTCATTTTTAAACTTGATCAGAGCACTAACTTTGGTTCAACGTCTGCAAAACTCACTCAGAGGTCATTGAGTGACGTGTCAGCAATTATTCTTGGCTCGCCTCTAAAGTTCATATCGATGGAATTGATATTTGGCTTTATGTTCTCCGGATAATGATTCCTCTGTTGGCCGTTGGCTGTGTTGATGATCCATGTTGATGCTCCAGCCTCCGGGGCGACGCAGGCGTGCCAAGAGCGCTGCATGTCCTCCTTCTCTGCTCCGGGTTTTGATTCTTTTTTTTTTCTCAAACCTCCTGCACTTCCTCCGCTGTCTCTCCTCTGTCTCTCTCGCAGAGCAATTACTGGAGTTCATGCATCAACTGCCAGCGTTTGCCAACATGACCATGTCAGTGAGGAGGGAACTCTGCGCCGTCATGGTTTTCGCTGTGGTCGAACGCGCCGGCACCATCGTTCTCAACGATGGAGAGGAGGTGTGTGTTGGTGCAAATTCATGCATACACAAGCCCGGCCTTGTGACCTTATCTTGCCTGTGTCTCTCGAGGAACTGAACCATAGTCTCACCCCTTCACACCAGTGAATCGTTCGTCTTCCATTTAATGTTTTTTTCTGCTCTACTAAATCTGAATGGCTGATAACCTGTATTGCCAGGCCTTATCTAAGATCCCTTAGGCAACTGGAGAAGGAATCACTTATTCTCTCTCTCTCTCTCGCTCTGGTTTCAATGGAGACAATTTAGTTGTTTTTTTCTCTCTGATGCACTCAAATAATAGAGAGCAGACCTTGCTTTGAAGGCCCGGTCACTTTAGTAAATGTCCGCTCACAGAGAATTCAGGGTTCAATGAGCATATTGTTGCTGTCGGGGTAAAAGATGTGAATCTCTGCTTTTCAGAAATTCTTGAAAACATCCTTATTTTCATATAATTCCTCAAAAAGCATAAGAAATTAGATTTTTCCTTTTCAGTCAAGCATGTAGTACTTTGACTGTATTGCATCTTCATATTCTGGTTTTGCTTTGCAGCTCTAATAATCTTGCCCTGTTGCTGTATCCCTCTGAGGACAGTAAAAACCCATCTGTTAGTGCAGCAGTCCCCTTGTAGCTTCTTTTTGATAAATAACTTTGACTCATTAAGGGACACCAGCTGTTGGGAATATTACGAGACTGAACTCAATCTGATTTTTTTTAAAGTTTTTATTGTTATTGTGTTTCTTTTTCACAACGTTTTGTTTCTTTTCTTCCAACATCTTAACTTGTATTTCCGCGCGTTTTGTGCTCCAGCTGGACTCGTGGTCGGTGATCCTGAACGGTTCGGTGGAGGTGACGTACCCCGAGGGCCGGACAGAGATCCTGTGCATGGGGAACAGTTTTGGGGTGTCACCAACCATGGAGAAGGAATACATGAAGGGCGTGATGAAGACGAAGGTGGACGACTGCCAGGTAGGATCTTGGTCGTAAATGTTCCTGCATAGTATCACTGGGTTAGGGTTAGCAGGTCCATTTAACCTGCATCTCCGTGTGGGTTAGGGTTAGAGGGTTAAAGGGTTAAAGCAGGACACAAACCCTAGCATTCTATTATAATAACATCCTCTGTGACCCACTCCACGCAGACAGTAAGTTCTAAGTTGCTTTGGGCGATAGCATCCAATTAAATGTGGGAAACAGCCATTTTGAAAGAGAATAGGCCAGCGCGTGTAAAGAGCAAGATCACATTAATAGCATCATGTGTTTAATGGGACTAAAGTACTAAACAGTGAAGACACTGAAATGGTTTTAGTCCTTGCAATGAGTAAAACTTGGCTACTAATTAGGGAAAGCTGTTGTTTTTTATAATATATGATGTGAGGATGGTAGTTTAGTTGCTATGCAGAGTTTGATTTGATATTCAATCTGCAATGATCTCTCCGCCAGGTCGAGACTTAGGGTGATCTAGTAACAGAATTATGATGTCGTATGTTTAAAATACACATAACTGCAACACTGTTGAGCGTGTTGGATATATATATTGTGTCAAAATGCATCTAATCTGTCTCTAACTCTTGCTTTGTGCCTTCTTGTCCAGTTTGTGTGCATAGCCCAGCAGGACTACTGCTGCATCCTCAACCAGGTGGAGAAGAACATGCAGAAGGTCGAGGAGGAAGGCGAGATCGTTATGGTGAAGGAACACCGCGAACTGGACCGCACCGGCACCAGGAAAGGACACATCGTCATCAAGGTGACAAGTCAATTTACATTTGACTAAAACCCCCAAACTAAATTTCGAGGGCTCAATAGACTAGATTCACACATAATCCCCGCTACATATTTAAAGCTATCTTTGAAAGCCATCCTGTTGCATTAAGGGTTATTTCAAACAAGTAACACCGTGATGTTGAACCTCAGGGCACACCGGAGCGCCTCACCATGCACCTGGTGGAGGAACACTCGGTGGTGGACCCCACCTACATCGAGGACTTCCTGTTGACCTACAGGACCTTCCTCTCCAGCCCCATGGTCGTGGGCAAGAAGCTCCTGGAGTGGTTCCACGACCCCAGCCTCAGGGACAAGGTACAGGTGTACATCGGACCTTTCTATCTAACTTTACACTCAGTTATGCACTCAAACACACCCAAGCAGAGGTTTTCTATTAACCCATAAACATTTCCAGGTCAGGTTGTAAACTAGATGCACTACTAGTCAACCAGTTAGCTGTATGTTGACCCCTGCTGATCATGTGTTTGCTGCAGGTTACACGGGTAGTCTTGCTGTGGGTAAACAATCACTTCAACGACTTTGAAGGCGACCCTGCCATGACTCACTTTCTGGAAGAGTTTGAAAACAATCTGGAAAAAGAAGTAAGTCAAGCAACCCGCACAGGGATTAATCTCATGCAAAAATATATTTTGTGTATGCCACTTATTGCACTTTCCTCACATCTGTGTCGTATGCTTTTTTTTTTTTTTTTTCAGAAAATGTGTGGGCACCTCAGACTGTTAAACATAGCGTGTGCTGCTAAAGCCAAGCCGCGGCTGGTGACGCTGACCAAGCCGTCCAGGGACTCCCCACTGGCCTTCAGCCTCCTCGGAGGGCAGGAGAAAGGTTTCCGCATCTTTCTTGACGCCGTGGAGCCCGGGAGCAAGGCAGCAGAAGTCGGCCTTAAGCGTGGAGATCAGGTGAGATGACTCCCATTTCATTTGTCAGACAGCACGCATTGCTAACGGTGTAAGAAAGTGTCTGCGGTTTGTTAAACTTGAACTGCAGGGAGGGAAACTGTAAAGTCAGCTGCACATAGCCTTCAAGTTAAACAAGTTTTTTTGCCTGTAGGCTACAACTGTGAGTAAAAATCACTTTTGTCACACAGACCAGCACAATTGATCTTTTTTTCTTGTGTTGGAAGTTCGTTCTTGTTGTGAAATTGGTTTTACATTTTGCTCTAACTAGCATTAAAGGTTTTTTTTTTACAGTCTTAAATTGAACTTGAAAGTAGCTGCGGGCACCCTGTCTTGGCTTTCTTCTCGCAACTAGACTTCTCAACCGGTTTCACACTCTGCAGTCCTCCGGGTTTTAAGCAAAGTCCCTTAATCCTTGAAACCATCTCGAGAGTGTCTGGATGCCAGTTAAGCCCTCTTGACTCCAAACATTCCCTGCAGCTGTTTCCCGAAAAGGAAGCGGAGAAGCTGGCATCCATGGAAGCATTCACTCGCTCATAGCCTGCTCACACCTTCTTTTTTTTTAACAGCTTCAGTCATGACCAGCATTCATTTCAGAGCTTTGGTATTAGTCCCATTTGTTTTGCCATCGATCCATTAGCGGTAGCCCCGAAGTAGTAAACTCCACGCAACGTCTCACTAATCACTGCTGATCCCAAAACAGACATTTTGGCTTCACAGCAGCAGAGGAAGGCCTGTACTTGCGCTGCAGTAAAAAATGACTTCCTCTTCCACTAAAGAGGAAGCGGCAAAGGTCGGTTAACAGATCGCGTTAAAATGCAAATATCCGGCCCGGATACAGAGGTCAAGCTGTTAAGACGATTTGAATGTGACACGGACCACGTCAGTGTCAAAACTGTGTTGGACTAAACGTCATGATGTGTAACATGCCAGATGTGATTGCACCTTTGTTCATTGAATAAAATATGGAGTTCAGAGATCATTACCTGTGGCATTTACATTAGTTCAAGGCTCCACACTTCACTGCACAGATCCAATAAGGCATGCAGTTTGACTTGACGTTTGCTGCTCACCAGTGCAGCAGTTTGACTCTTAATCCACGTGCATAACTTTAGATTTGGTTTAATTTTTATTTGAGAGTTACGAGTTCTGTATTTTGGACTGTTGGGTAAAAATGCACCTGATATATTTCTTCTGTCTTCTTTCTGCAGATCTTGGAGGTCAATGGGCAGAACTTTGAGAATGTCCAGCTCATCAAAGCCAACGAGATTCTGAAGAACAACACCCACTTGTCCATAACTGTGAAAACAAACCTTTTAGGTAAAGTTTCATCATATTTATGAGACCAACCATGTCGGAATCAGTCATAGCCAGACTCCATCATTTGAACCAGGTTATAATACTAATAACATTTCCCTTTTGTCCAGTGTTTAAAGAGCTGCTAACCAGGCCAGAGCATGACCACGATGTGGATGGCGAGGAGGAGCATGACAGGAAGAACGGTGCGCCCCACCTTCCAAAGATCGGAGACATCAAGAAGGCGAGCCGCTACTCCATCCCCGACCTGGCGGTGGACGTGGAGCAGGTGATGGGCCTGGAGAAGGTCAGCAAGAAAGCAAAGAGCAACTCTGTGGGAGGACGCAACAAGCTGAAGAAGATCTTCGACAAGACACTCACCAGCATCCTGCCGCCTAAACCATACAAGTAATAAGACCTAATAACGTGTGGATTGTCACTTTTATCAGGAAATAACTCTTACCTTATTGTTAGGCAGTGCAAGATAGCTTTTCATGTTGACATTTGTAAATGGCACTGAGAGGTAAATGTTAGAGATTTCAGATTTTAGTACCCTATTATTATGTTTGATGGTGCCAGTAAACTGCACACAGCTGCTTATTTGCCGATAAGCGGGTCAGTGTTTGTTTTATATCAAATGGATGCTGAAAGCATGAGAGAGAGAAAAATCTGATGACAAAATGAGTCAAGTGCAGTTTATGTTTCCCTTGTAACAAGTTTTGATAAAGCGTGTGCTGTGTGCAGAGAGGAAGCAGTGATCCACACATCCTCGTCTGATTGACACTGATTGGGCGGATTGTTTCCCAAATTGTAAAAGCTCAGAAAGTTTAGTTTTTCCTTGACTTGGCGACTCTGATTCATGCAAAACAAACATACAATGCAATCGAATAATCAATCAGCTGCTGAGCTGAATCAGACAGATTTTGACAGTGTAGTTACGAGATTAAGATTTAAAAAAATCACCTTCCTGATAAAGAAAATACTATGAAATACTGCAGGGAAAACCTGTAAAAGGGGTTGATGAGGACAGTGCATATTTTTAAATGAATTACAATTGAGATTGGATATACCGTTGCCATTGCAGCACACAGCTAATAATGAAACAATATAAATATATTCTGTTTATTTTAATGAGCAGGTTCAGCTTTCAGATTGAGATTTCTGTTCCCCAACCCGATTGTGAGCCTGACATTGCTCCAATCACACAATATTAGGTGTCAAATGTGGGTTTATTTATTGCAGACTATAGTCTATGGCCAGAGGTGTTCACAGCTTCCAACTCCTGCCAACACAGATATCGCCCCCTGCCTTCTGTTGACAGAACTGCTGTCTCACCCCTCCCATGCGCTACCCTCTTGTCTCCATAGTGACGTTTGCGTGGGCCAATCGCAGGACGACAGCATCGTGGGGATGAAGCAGTCCAAACAGATCGTTCCAGCGCTGCCCGTCAGTGGAAACCTGTCGTCGTCGAACCCAGACCTTCTGCAGTCTCACCACCGCATCCTCGACTTCAACAACCAGCCTGGTGTGTATTCAGCTGCTGTTTGGATGGAATGTGACAATGGGAAGTTTGTAGTAACAAATACAATGTAACAATAAAGATTATGTTCTTTTATCTAAAATATAAATATACGTTTTTTTTACACCACACGGATCGAGGTATCTTATTGATCCACCGTTCTGTAAACCCTTTGCTGTAAAGACGTCCTGCTCACTGGCCTCAATGGGGATAATACAACCAGTAATATTGAACTAGCCGATGATAGAAACATGGTATCTATCTCCCATTAACTCCTGTGCATCACATGTTGTTTGTGTTCTTCCAGTCCCGGTCGTACCGAGTGAGTATGTTCTCGTTCATGTGATCCTGCTTCTCCCGGCACAGTCACGTGTTTGTCAGACTTACAGACATTAATCAGCTGCTGTACTTTAGTTTGTTCACATAACATACTCTCAGTTAATCTGCATTCATGCTTGTGAACGCTAAGTAAAGCTAACAGCATTGCACTGACTGTTGGACTTTACGTTTTTCTGAGGGCACAGGGGTATTGATTTTTGTATTGGTTATTATGGAGGGTCAAATGATTGGTGGGGTTGTGTTTCTGATCAAACTAATGAATGATGGGAAATTAACTCTGAGGGTGACGACAACTAAATGCTTTGGTGGAGATGGTTCTTTATAAATCTTGGGGAAACTAAAAATCATTGGCATTTTATTTACATGAACTGGTAAGTAAACACGAATGCTCACTATGTGTTCTGTTCCTCCCCAGATATGTCGGACCAGGTATTACGAGTCTTCAAGGCGGACCAGCAGTCTCGGTACATCATGATCGGGAAGGACACAACGGCTAAGGAGGTGGTGGCCCAGGCTATCAGGGAGTTTGCCCTGACGGCAGCACCAGAGGCTTATTCTCTGTGTGAGGTATCCGTCACACCGGAGGGCGTCATCAAGCAGAGGCGGTTACCAGACCAGCTGTCTAAACTAGCCGACAGGATTCAACTGAGCGGCAGGTAATTACATCTTAGATTAGATGTGCTAAGTGGCACCTTTTACTTTTTTTGTCAGAATTATTGTTTTCTCTCTTTTCCTTATTGTTATTCCTTAAAATGTTGATTTTGTAACATAATTGTGATGACAATTTTGCCAGGACTTCTTTAGGATTTTTTTTTAACTAAAGAGACAATCCTGGTTTAATAAAGGTCAAATAAAAATGAATTAACAATTATTTTTATTTATCGACTGACCTCAATTGATCATTTAGTCTAGAAAATGTGAGAAAAGCCAATCACATTTTGCAATAAAACAAAGTGAGGTTTTTAAATGACGTGTTTAGACTAAAAAACAACATTTATTCAATTTAGAATAATGTCAAATAGAGTAAATAAGTAAATCCTCTTAAGAGAAAAGAAACCAGCGCCATTTGTGCTTCATTTAAGTGAAACCAACGACACATTCTCCCATTTCTTCAGGTACTACCTAAAGAGCAACATGGAGACGGAGACGCTATGTTCGGATGACGACGCTCAGGACCTCCTGCGAGAGGGCCAGATCTCTTTGTTACCGCTCAGCACAGTGGAGGTCGCCACTCAGCTCTCCATGCGGGCCTTCGAACTTTTCTGCGCCATCGAGCCCACCGAATACATCGACGACCTGTACAAGCTGCGCTCCAAGACGGGCTCGGCCAGCCTGAAGCGCTTCGAGGAGGCCATCAACCACGAGACCTTCTGGGTGGCGTCGGAGGTGACGCAGGAGCCCAACCAGATCAAACGCATGAAGACCGTCAAGCACTTCATCAAGATCGCCCTGCACTGCCGCGAGTGCAAGAACTTTAACTCCATGTTCGCCATCATCAGGTGAGACGGGGGGGAAAATGAATATATGTGTGTAGCAAATTGTGCCATTGTGTTTAGAAAAGCATACATTGGGACTGTTTTCACGCGCCCATGTTTAATATGTCTCCTCCCTCTCACAGCGGTCTGAACCTGGCTCCGGTCTCCAGACTGAGGGGAACATGGGAGAAGCTACCCAGCAAGTACGAGAAGCTGTTCGGGGACCTGCAGGACCTCTTCGACCCCTCCAGAAATATGGCCAAGTACAGGAATGTCCTCAACAATCAGAACCTCCAGCCACCGATCATCCCGCTGTTCCCCGTCATCAAGAAGGACCTCACCTTCCTCCATGAAGGTAGATGATGATTTACAAACATCCCACCTCTAATATGGTAGTAGTTTGTATATGATCAATTTAAGTAGAAATGTCCTATTTTAAAATGAAACCATTGGTGCCCACAAAGATGAGTTATAATATTGTCATATTGTGCCCTTTTGTCCGATTATTTTACCCTGAACTCATTGGCGTGGACTTTACATAATGCCTGTTAAATGTATCTATAATTGAATATATACAACTTTAAGTTACAGCAACCCGGTAAGGAAAAGTAGATACATGTAGATTTAGCTAATGCTATCACCAGCTAGCTTTGTCATTATTATACATTTCTTGCATTGTTGTTCGCTGAATTTTGTAGTTACTGCAAACTTTACATGCGGTTTCGTTGAAAAATTAAGCATTCTTTTGCCATAATAACCTTTTATATGGTATATCAAACATAAATGTCAGATTATGGTCCTCTTTGGAGGGTAGTATCGGGTGTTTATTCCTGCAGTTAGTTTTTTCAGCCGTGTAATGTGAGAGTCATTTATGTTCCCTTTCCTTCTTCCCTTGTTTCTCAGGCAATGACTCTAAAGTGGACGGCCTGGTGAACTTTGAGAAGCTGAGGATGATTGCCAAAGAAATTCGCCACGTTGGTCGCATGGCCTCCGTCAACATGGACCCGGCCCTCATGTTCCGGACCCGGTAAGACGCCTCTCAAGAAACGAAGCCAGGCTTCAGATTAAGAAGGCTCCTTTTCGCTCCCTCTGTAGGACCGGTCCGCCGGGGTTAGCCGGTTCACATAGATTCAGTGAAGATTTCCGCATCACGCTTTTCTTTCGGGCAGCTGTTCCCTCTGGCAACCGTTTCCTCTGGCAACTGTTTCCCTATACACATTGTTGGCATAAGATGTGCACAGCGCTCCTGTGAAAGTGTGTCTTTGTCTAATGATGTCACTTCTTAGTGGTGTTACCATTTGATTTCCTCTCTGACTTTCACGTGGGTGAAATTTGCTTCTCTTTTGGTGATCTTGGTGGTCTTTCCTGTCCTAAGCTTTGTCTCTTTCTCCCTCTACTCATCCATCCTTTGCCCTCCGTGCTTCTCTGTTCATGGCACCCACCCTCTAGGAAGAAGAAATGGAGAAGTTTAGGGTAAGTTCGGTGACCCTACAACCTTTTGCCCTCCCTGCGCCTCGACCCTTTTTTTTTACGCCAATTTGCGTGCTTCTTTTCATTCTTTTCTGAAATCTTGTTTCCATTAACCAGTTTGAGTTGAATCCTCCCACTAACACTGCCTGCCCCTAACCAAAGGGCTTTGAATGAAACAAAGGTCGCTTATGCTAACACACTGGACTATTTTACGTTCTGTAAACTTAACATGACAGCTGTTGTGCTTACAGCGTGAATTAGACATATATCCTAAACATGCAACAAATGAATATTATTTATTATTAGTAAATGTGACCTTTTTTGACATGTTGTACCTAACAATATGCATGCAGCTTCAGTTTTACCTCTCTTTGAGGATTTTTTATATCAAACAGCCAAATATTCGGGATACAAAGTTTTTCTTTCTCATGGTTTACATTCTTGTGGTCGATTGGGCGAGTTTTCTGGCCGTGAGAAATTCTGTATCTCATAATTATGACTCGGTCATGTTGTAATTATGAAAAAGCCGTCTTGCAATTACAAGATCTGTATCTCGTCATTATGAGATCTTAATCTCGGGAATACGAGGTGCTAAGTCATAATTACAACATACGTATTTTTTTACTTTTAATGAAATGAGTAGCCATACATACATACATAACACATATTGTATATTTCAATAGTCGGTGTCTCTTGGAATCAACATTTTCAACCATCCATGCTGGAAACACCTTTTGGAAATGAGTCTTTCCACTGATTGAAAACAAACTGACTTCTGATTGACACTGTTTGGTGAACTGTTTGACTGCGATCATGTGCAAGTAAAGCTTTTACTACCACGACTACTACGAGCTCTGACTCAAGCCACAGAAATGTAAACTTATGACCGTGCTGCTCTGTTAGAACTCCCCCTTTTCTACTCGCCTGTTGTTTGACTACAGCCATCATCCATCACCCCCCTCTGCTGTCTGGAATGACTGGAATGTTTTTGGAGTTGAGATAAATTCCTAAAGCTGCTCTCTGCATGTCCAAGTTTAAACACCAGGCTCCCTGTGTAGCCCAGGAGTTTCACCTGTACATTTATACTGGGATAAAGGCTCATGCACACACTAAAGCTATATGTTAATAAGTTCTTCCTCTATTCTTTCCATGTGTTTGTGTGCGTCTTCGTCTGCGTTCGTGTCTGCATGTCTGCCTTCCTCTCTGTGTCCATGTGCGCCGACCAGGTCCCTCAGCCAGGGTAGTGCCAATGCGGCGGTGCTCGACGTCACGCAGACAGGCGGGCACAAGAAGAGGGTGAGACGCAGCTCCTTCCTGAACGCCAAAAAGCTTTACGAGGACGCCCAGATGGCCAGGAAGGTCAAACAGTACCTGTCCAACCTCAGCCTGGAAACGAACGAGGAGAATCTGCAGACGCTCTCGATGCAGTGTGAACCCTCCATCAGCACATGTGAGTTAGCACACACACGAATGAATAAAAGATGTAGGCATTCTTAGAAATGAGTTAAACGTTCTTGATTAAACTGACCACTGGAGTAACAAGCCACTCAGTCTTGCTTAAATGCTCATACTAAAATGTGTACCTCTTTCTCACCCTACTCAGTGCCCAAGAATTCCGGTGGGAAACGACCAGACACCTCCCCGGTCGTGTCCAGAGCGGCCAGCCAACAGAGGGGCCAGTTGGCCAAAGGGAACCAGGCCCTGCAGGTCCCCGCTGTGGCCCTTTACCCATCCCGAAAGAAAGTGCCAGTCAAGGATCTGCCACCTTTTGGTAAGATTAAGATGATGGAATAATGAGATTTTATACCAACAAGCGTTATTTTTAGGTACCCTAATACATGTTGTATATTTATCAGTTGTATGTATTTGTGATGGTATATTCCAGAAAGGAATTTGTATGAATGTTTCTAGTAAATCATCTTCAGCTAATTCCTATCAGCAGCTGAACTGCGAGAGACATCACGTCATATCTAAGCTAAAATCTTCTTACTTTTAATTATATATAATAGTGGCTACAATTGTCCCTATAATAAGATATAGAATATTATCCACACATGCATAATGTGTATAACAGTGTTGTTAGGGATTGAGTGGGCCCCTCTTCACTTGTCCTTCTTTGTGCCACCATTACTGTTTTCTCTTCCTCATCCTGTTATTTGCAGACAATAGGAGAGCCAGCTTCTTTATGACAGTGCTGCCACCTAGAGGCTGTCTGACAACAAACAAATGCAAAAATCACAAAAAGAAAAAAATCCCAGACAAGCAGTTTAGCATCCCAGCCTCCTTCTTGGGGGGGAATGGCAGTGTTCCTCATGCTAATTCTGCTCATCGTCTTGTAAATGTTCACAGGCACCAGTTCCCCTCATTCTCTGAAGAAGATCCTGTCTCTGTCAGAGGAGGGGAACGAAAGGCACCGCCGGCAGCCAGAGGACACTGTGTCCAACGCCTCCTCCCAGCTCTCCTCCCCTCCCACCTCCCCACAGAGCTCACCCAAGAAGGGTAAGCCAATAATCCCCCCCCCCCTCTCCCACTCCATCTTCAGGCTCCTTCCTTCTGTCACAGTGTGGCACAAATGCCACCTGGTGGCTGCCAGCATGCATTGCATTATGTTTCAGATATGTGTGTGTGTGTTGGGTACGAGTAGTTCTCCAAAATAAGACCCACTGTATTTGTATATGTCTTAATTTGAGTTAATGTGTTAACATTATCTTTTTTTCCCATATCTTTATAGTCAAAGTTTTAGACTTAGACATGTTTTAGACTCAAAATTATGGACACGATTGAGGAGGTTATTTGAGGTGATTATGCTGATACGACCAACTCTATAGCTGAGCTTCAGCAAATGCCACAATGACATTCGCCTACAACTAGAAAGTATGTACTTACTTGTGTCAGCAATCTTCACCAGTGGTTTCTCTATATTTTAACCGACTTTGTTGTGTAATTTCAACTCCCTTCGCTCTCATTATCTCAACGTTTCCACACTCTTCAGCGTGAAGCAAACTGCTGTTTCAGTAGGAATCCGATGCACTGATCCCTAAAGAGCCGGTTGGCTTACTTTGGAAATAGCACTCTACAATTATCCCTGCAGTCTGTGTGCGATGCCTCGTTTATATACACTGACTGAGATAAGATATGTGAATTACAGAGGATTTATGAAGAGAGTCAAAAAAAGTTGACCAACTAGAAGTCATTTTGATGTGTGGAGCCAGTCAGCATGTAGGGGCCCGTGTTAAGAGCTTTCTCGTCCTTTTCTCTGTCGGGTCAAGCTTTTATGCCACAAGACTTGACTGAGGTTTGAACACTTTGAACACTTCCTTTCCTCTATAGTTTAACATTTTCTTCCTCTCTCCTCCAGGTTACAACAGGATGGGAGACGCCTACTCGGACTCCGGTCACAGTGAGATCTCCTCCCGCTCCAGCCTCGTCAGTAACTCCTCTTTCGACATGGCCCAGGACGAGAGGAGGCTCCGTCACTCTGGGGGAGTCGTGGAATCGCACATCGTGGGACAGCGGCTGGAGCGAAGAGCCACCACCGACCCCGACCAGTACAGCCTCGGGTAGGAAACAGTTTAATTTGGAGTGAAGCCCTGTTATTTATGTGACCGTAAAACTTGAGTAAATCCTTGTTATTTGTGTCGTATCATAGGTCGTATTCATCGATGCAGGACTGTCGGGGCATCTACACCGGCTGCCCTACAGTGCTCTCCTCGCCCAGTTCAGAGGAGCTGACTCAGGATCAGGGCGATCGTGTTTCCCTCGACGCTGCAGACAGCGGCCGCGGCTCCTGGACTTCCTGCTCCTCCGGTTCCCACGACAACATCCAGACCATGCAGCAGGGGCGCAGCTGGGAGACTCTGGCTTTTGGGGGAGGTGGAGGGGGAGGCGGCGTCGGGGGGCTCCCGCCCAGCGGACAGGAGGCCTTATTGGGGGGACACGCTGCTCTGTGGGCAGCCCAGGCCAGGGGGAGCTGGGCGTCGGCCAGCTCCTCCTCGTCCTCGGCTGCGTACTGGGGAGAGGACTCCGAGGGAGACACCGGCACCATCAAGAGGAGAGGAGGGAAGGACGTCAACGCCGACCCAGAAACAAGTAGCATCACGTCCACCGGGTCAGAGGAGGCCAAGCAGCTCGGCCGACCCTCCCCATCTCCCATCACCACTGGGGGTAAAGGCATCCTCTGTAAGTTTCATTGATTTTTTTAATGCAAAAGCGAGGTAAAAATGTACTTCTGGTGTTCTTGGGTGTTATAATGCGGACAATGTAATCGCAGTATTCCCAGCGAATGGATCGTATTCTGAACATTCAATTATTTTGTGTCCCTTCAGCGCGGAAAGAAAGCCGCTACCGTGAGCCTCCCCCGACTCCCCCCGGCTACACTGCCCTGACCATCTCCGACCTCGCTGAAGGGCAGCACCCGGCCCCGCCTGTTCCCACGACCGTGGCCGGCCACACGGGCCGCCGGCCGCCAGACTACACCACGGCTCTGCAGCGCTCGCGCATGGTCACCCAGTCGCCCGACTCCCACCAGGCCCAGCAGGCGGCCAAACAGCGGGCGGGCGGCCTCCACCGCACACGCTCGCCGGCCGAGGAGCAAGAGGCCGAGGAGGAAGAGGAGGGTGAGTCCTTGTCTTCCAAACTAATCGCTCTGAGGAAGCCAAAGCCAGTGGCACAGCATACACCTGAGACTCCCAGACCATGAGAGTGTGTGTACGGGGGTTAACAGGCAGGGCCCCTCTCCCCAAGGCAGGTAAAAACTAATTTATCAGGTTGCCCCCCCCCCCCCCCCCTCCCCCTCCTCCACTTCAATGAACCTGCATGTGACAGGGACACACACTTTGGACTGAGACTGATCATTCCTGCACACAACTTCCCACAGCACCAATAGGCTCGGTCCCACTTCAAATTACAATTCAATGTTCCTAATCCAAAAGGGAAATCCAGACATTATTCATGATCTGGGAATTGTTCATTTGGAGCGGGACCCTCACCTTTAACCCATAATATGTCATCATGCATGAGTCATACTGGTTGGACCAGAAACTCACCACTTCTCTGCCACCACACATTCTGCTCTTCTCTCTCACCGTCTCACCCACTGTGCCGAGTAGCATCCACCAAGCAGGCACAGTGCTGTTAGATCCTCTCTCACCCATGCAATCAAACTCGATGCCTGAAAACATGCACCTCCATCCTCCTGCCTCCAGCACGCACCCGACTCGCCTCCAGTGCCTCTGGATGACTCTGTGTGTTTGTAGCTGCACTTTTTAAACATGCAGTAGTCCAGTGTTTTTTAAAAGGGTTTCCACATTCTAATCAAGTCTGACATTAGAATTACTGTTAGAATAAAATGATTTCTTTGAACAGAAGTTAGCTCCCAAATTGCTAAATACTACTGTAAACGTGCCGGAGTTAGCCAAAAGTCTATTTTATACAGAAATAGAGATTAAGGAGAACATGGTGTAGAAAATAAACAGCCACAAAACAACAGTCAAAACTATAAACTACCATTTAACTCAAAACTATATTGCAAATGTGGCTGCTATTGAATACATCCAGTGTACTTAAAGGGCCAGTGTGTAGCATTTAGGAGGATCTATTGACATGGATGAAACACAATTTTCACTTTTGCCGCTGTTGTTCACTTATGTTTCAGTTGGTTGCAATATACAACCTCACCACTAGATGGCACCAAATCCTACACACTGGCCCTTTATAGTGGACATCAGAACTGTGACAAAGGGGTTGCACGCCTGAAATGCAACTCCTTCGCATCCAGTGGACATCCAGGGAAATATATATGATGATGGTGCATCTTTATATGAAACAAGGGGACGTTCAAAACGGCTCACAGCTGTGTTACCATGTGTCCACAACATACCAAGAAAGAAAATGACAAAATGTCCTTTGTTACTGTCAAGTTCAAGTCGCTGCAAATAATTACATTTTTTATCATAACGACATGAATCAACCTAAAAAATGATGGCACGCTCTAGGAAAACATTTGTCAGTAAAGTATACACGAGTCATGGTTCTTGACTTGGCGGGCGGGTTTTCCTTCTCACTAAACACTGATGCTTTGCTCTTTTTTAGTTTTAAACTTCCACTGAACACTTTTCGCTCTTCGTTCTGAATTTAGTCTCTAGAACTCTGCACGTCCACCTTCAATGTAACCTCTCACTGTCTTGTCTTTCCACAGAGGATGAACAGGTGTCAGCGGTCTGAGGGACAACAGTGGACGTCCTTTGCAGTAACTTGAAGTCCCCCTGGTTTTGGGGTGTGCAGGATTAAAGATACTGACCGACAGACCGACCAATGGACTCATCAGTTACGTACGTGCCTGCCTCCTCCACTTGGCTCTCCTTCCTGATTGGTGGATTCCTCTGCTCATCTCCCTCCCCTGCCTTAAAGCATCATAGGGGGTTGAATGACCCTGCATGCAAAAAAATACTGTGAAGAAGAGATGGAGAGAAGGTAAAAGACGATGACAAAAATGCCTGGCACTTTGGGGATAAAAAGACTACAGAAACCTAACTGGTGCCGGGGGGGGGGGGGGGGGGGGGGGGTCGACCTGGCCACATACACACAGAACCACATAGATGTTGATGTTAGAGACGGGAGCGGCCCCCACCCACTGATTTAGAAACCCCAAACCCACAACAGCATCATGACGTGTTGAGCTCCATCTGCACTTTCTCATTTTCTACTTTCTGAAAAAAAAAACTAAACGGAACAAATCAAAACAGACTATCGTTTGAAGACCGAGAGAAATAACGGTCGACTTGACTCTTACATTTTCAACTTCCCACTAGATTTCATTTCTTTTATTTTTTTTGTGTTTTTCTCTGACTGATTGCACTCTGTGGGGCCGAAGGAGAGAAACCAAGTCAGCCCATTTCTCTGCCTGGACTGAAGCAAACCCATCTGTCGTCGAGTGTTTGGAACTCTGAATCCAGTATTATCTCATGTTTCACATGTGAGAGCTTTTCCAAGTGTTGGTTCAAATCAAAGCGAGGAGGAGAGCCCGGTAGGGAGAACCAACATGCACAGTGTACTGACATACCGACATGCACACACACACACACACACACAAAAAGTACATTTTATGTACCAGTACATACACTCAAAAATTCATTTCTGAAAAATAGCACTTTCAGCACAATCCTAGATGTTCCCAGACATTTGGCCTGGATACCAGGGTATGAGTGAAGCATATCTTACTGTCATCCCACCTCGGAGCTCGCCTGGTTATATCGAAGTCTTTTCTTCATCCTGTTGCTCGCTGTTACAACGGGAGAATAATATTTTGTTACTGGGCCTGTAGGTGATATCAAAAAGCACAGAGGTGATTTACCGCCCGCTGACACCTGTTGGACTCCCCACCGTGTTGGTCTCTGCAGTGCATCAGAGGTACACAAGCTAACTAAAGCTAAGCTGCAGTTGAGAAAAATTGAACCCTCAAGGTTTTTTTTGCCCAAATTTAAAGCAAAGTACAAGCAGTGAGCTGTGAGCGAGCGTTCGCTGACACTAGAGAAGTTGCCTCGTCCCTTTATTTCGGTGCGAAGGGATCACAAGACAAACTTACTTCAAAAGCTGCCAACGTGTAAATCGTGAGTGTACCTCTTAACTACCTTTACAAACGATCTTGTACAGAGTCTTATAACACACGTATTCCCCTTCAAGATAAAACTAATTCAGATTTGGCTTCTTTTATTTCTTTTTTTTTTAATGTCCAAAGCGCCTTACGATGCCATGATTGCATACATTTCTTTGCATGGCTGTTCCCATCACGAATCACCTTGTTTCAAGAGCAAGTCTTGAATCAAGCAATAGTGGAGTGAAATGCCTTATTCAAGATACTCCCCCCCCCCCCCCCCCAGACGCTTTTTTTAAAAATATTTTAAGACTCAGTACAAGATGAAGCCGAGCTTTTTCTCTCCGTTTTCGCGCGGCTTCGAGGCGGCATCGTCGGTCTCGCTGTGACCACCGCAGCGCAGATCTTTTGGTCTGCGCAGAGCGACGCTGCTGCACCTCTCCTCCCCTCCGGATGTTTGTGCTCATAGATTCATCCTCAGAAACTCTTCTCACCCGTCACAGACATCAGCTCAGTGGATGCTGTATGTATATCGCGAACGCCTGCATCCGGTTTTCCACTATATCTTGCCATCAATGGAAGACTGAAGATTTATATATATTTTTAGTTTTTGTTTGACTCCGGTGGGGAAGTTGACGTATGAAGAAAAACTTCTTTTTTTTTTTCCCCCGAGGCTGCCAATCAGAACGATTAGAAATCCAATTGTGAAAAGTACCTTTTTGTTTTCTTCTATCACTGAGTCGCACTGATCACATTGATCAGTCTTGGAAACTACAGACTGAGAAAAAGATGAATGAGTGCAGAGTTTTCCACTGTGGTCTGTGACTATACACTAATGAATTCCTGGGTTTCTTTTTTGTTATTGTGATTTTTTTGTAATGGCTGCAGATAGATTGTTGATGATTTGTTTGTAATACAGTGGTGCATCATTCACTTTCATTCAACTCTGAAGATAATGTGCATATTAGCGGGCCGAGTCCTATTTCGAAAAACAAAAAGTTGCACAAAAATGTACAAGCGTAAAGATAAGTGTAGTAGGTAGAACTGCTACTCCGTTTGATGTGTGATGTCAGTGAGAAATGTACATTTAGCTGGTGATGACCTTCTTTTCTTCATTCTTTCTTGTACTACTGCGACCTGTATGTCTTTTAAAAAGACAATTGGTGGAGTATGTATCAGTTGTTTTTGTATTTTTAATACAATAATTGTAAATATTGGTTATATTTTTGTTCAAATGTACTATGTTTATGCCTCAACATCCAGTTTATATGAAGCTGGGAATCAATAAATACTGCATAAAGAATCAACACATAGGTTTAAATGCACTTATTCATTTCTTCTGCATTTCGATGTCTTTCTTTTCCAATTGTGTTTTTTTTCCCCTTCAGGATTTTCCCCCAGATACCGTCTAGTGTTTGCACAAGTCATGGAAGCAACTTGAAAAGTGTAACTCTCATACTTTTCTATCTGACCGCAGTGTGTCAGAATTAATAAAAAAGAGATATTAAAGTCTCTCCTTGCTTTTATTTACTTGTTTTGTGTTGTCTCCTTCTAGAACTTTGAAACTAGCGCAAGTCCCAACACTCATTTTTTTTTTTCTTGATTCATTTTGTTTCTCATTTGTTTCTCACATGAGCGGTTTCATTTAATAATACAATTCAATATATCCAACTCGCTGTGCACCACGTACCCATAATAACACAATTGATTACCTTGGTTGTCATTGATGTTTGGGGGATACATGCTGTTATTGTTATTTATCCTGCAAGAATGACATTTCATTTGTGCCCATTTTTCTTATTCTTTACTGTAGTTGCTAAGATTAACTTCATATTTCTAATGACTTAAAGGAAGATTAATATGCTATGAATAAAACATATTGAAGAACAATGTCCATTTATACCATTTGATAAGAAAAATAATATTTCAAAATGACAAGAGTCACCACTGGCAACAAAACGAGGCAGATTGAGATAATAAAATGATGAAGTGCCTTTATGATTAGCTAAAAACAAAAGTGTGCTTTCAGACCACAAGAGGGCGCTGTTTCACTGCAAATAACCAACCGTTGAACTACTTCAATGACTTTTACAGTATATTTCATAGTGTTGAAAATACTTCAATTATAATTAAAACATTGTGTTTATTGATCTGTAATTGCTCTTCTCACACACAAATGATCAAATCCTTTTCATTCAAAAAAAAAAGCTGAGTGAACTCATTGTAAAGCCAGACTCTCTAAAAGAGGACCATCATCTTAATCCAAACTGTTAATTGTGTCATTAGTTGTCGCCATGATGCCTTTGTTTCCTGTTTATCAGTGTGGGAGAAGATGGTAAATGTGTTCGCTCGTACAGTTTGACATTCTGGAGCTTTGTTATGGTAGCAGACACCGTATCAGCGCTCTCACTACTCATGAATAATGCAAGCTAGACGGTCCGGGTCGCCTCTACCACAGAGCCGAGGGCCCCAATTTGTCACACTTTCCCAAAAAAAAAAAAAAAGATACACACTGACCATGAGAAATCGGGAGCTGCCCTCTCACAAACACACACACGTTCAGCCTCAGTAAATATAAGGTAACAATCTCTGTTTCACCGTCTCTTGCTCTATTTCTGTATATTCTCAGTCTCTCACTACACACAGAGAGAGAGAAGCACGGGGGGATTTGGGAGATAAGAATATGTTTTGGATTGAAGGTGCCAAAATTCAGTATCTTTGGAAATGCGTCCATGCCAAAAATGACAAGAACAGCCAAAGGGCTGCTGCTGTTGCCGCTAGCATTTTATTCATTTCAAGGGGAAGAGGAGAAACCTCTGCAGCAGCGTTCACCTCATGGGACTATAAAAGTGTGTCCAATTGATTTGGTTTGCTGTTTTCACCAAAGCTCTTATTTTTTGGTGTTACAGACCCTGTAGAAGCAAACACATGTTGCTTAAGTGTGTCTTTTGTCTCTTTTCCGAGAGGGAAAGGAGACACATTGTTCTGTGAACAGTTATATATAGTGATCTCTGGACGTTTTTTGTGAAATATATTTTCACACAACAGAAAACTACCCATTTATTTTAGGTTTCTTACATGCATGGGACTTAATTTGAATGGGCTGCGCAGCCTTGATTTCTCATTATTCACAAGGTGTCAACACTGCAAGAAAAAAAAAGCGACATTAAAACAGTTTCATATATTTAAATCTCGCCTTAAAACAAATGAAGGCACAGCCCCAACGCTGACAAATCATGTTTTCATTGAGATAAAGCATCTGAAGAAAAAAAAAGGAAAATTCTCACTGCAGTCGCCTGCATTAGAAAGATAACTGTGACTGACACGGGGAAGGATGTGGAACAGAAACAACATAAAATACCCAAAGCACAGCGGCTGCATGAAATTAAGAGCGGAAACTGCTGTAATCTGTGTCCGACAGTAAAACCACCCCCTGATTACAGTTAGAGGCGACGCGTTTACGACTCACTTGGCTCTGAAACTGTGCTGCGCCCTCGGAGGCACCAGGGGGCACTCTTCACTATGAAATGCCGCCAGATGGACCTGTCCACCCTTTCCCTGGGCAATGGGTCTTATCAAGGGGTAGCAGGCAGCCAATGGTCCTCTGTAGATAGCCGGCTGGTTATGTGTGTGAAGCCCGGGCCGAGAGTTGTCAACCGTGTTCAATCGGGGCAGCCGTGGGTCATATTATGGGACTGTCTGGATTCCTTTCATGGTAAATTGGATGAAGGCAGTAGCACTAGAGCTGAGAGGAGTGGAGATGTCACAGCGTTTCTCCGGGCCTGTGTGTGGACTCCACGGGGCTGCACAGGCCCGAGCAGACAATTTAGTTAAAAGCTGTCAGAGGCAAAGAATTGGGAAAAAAAAAGAGTCATAAAAGGTGCACGCTCCTCGGTCCAGGTGCTTTTCCTGCACAATGTGCTGTAAAATCCAGCGTAGGTTGGGGTCGGAGAGCAGATTTTGTTGTTTTGATTGTGAAAAATGTTCCACATTCACCATGGTTCATTCAGGGATTGATGCTGTTTTACTACCGAGCACTCTTTTAGAGAGCCTGTAATGTCACGTCAGCACGGAGTTCTTTATTTACCGCAGGTGCCTACCCGGGATTATTACATTTTATGATTGTCTCAGGTATTTCATATTGGAAACGATCTCTATTACAGCTATCTTTGAAATATGTCTGCTCTCAGTGTGAGGTGATACCATGAAACATATTCCCCAATTGGATAAAAGCTCATTTCTTCATAGAGATTCTGTCCTTTCTAGCTTTTCAAACTGCACTTCCACCTTCCAATAACACATTTTCAAGAAGCAATTGGCACTGTACAAACCTCAAATTTGTAGCTACAACAATACATTTTGATATCTTATGACACTTTAAAAAAAATAATCTATACTACAAACCAGCAACACGGAGAGATTATTTTTTCTTTTTCAAGATAAGCGTCTCCAAAGTATTTGGGATCTGTTAGTATTCGTGAAGGAGGAACCATTTTTCTTCAGTTCTGCTCTGAGTGCTGCTGTTTCCTCCACTCTGCTGCTGCTCCGGCTCTCGACTCCCAGCCGTGGTAGATTAGCAGATAGCGAGGGTCTGCCTCTAACAGAGCACCTGCACACGTGCAGAGATAAGAAGTGGGAGCCTCCCTATAAACAGGGAACAAAAACCAGCCCCGCGCAGCGACATCTCTCACAGGACTCTCAGTCTTTCTGCAAACGTCTCCGTCTCTCTTTGGATGTGTTGTATATCTGCACATCCTTCAGCAGAGGCCCTCCCACTGCTCCCAGTGTCTCTCACAATGCCGCACCGGCGCTATGAATAAATCTGTGCCTTCCTGCTCCCTGTTGCCTCCGAGAAGTGACTTGCACGAACCTGCCGTCTCATGCAGTAATGACTCTCTTGTCATTCATTGAGCATGCAGAAGAGACCTCAGAGCGGGAACACATCCACTCCGCGCCTGGAATCAGAAAAATCAGAGACAAGAATGCTGTGTTCACAGGCCAAGACATTAGGAGAATAATTAGAACAGTTGGACATTTTTTCAATGGTGTTGATTCATCTTCTCAGCTAATTTTGAGCAAGAAAGTGAATATCACTCCTGTATCTGTACAGTAAACATGAAGCTACCGCCAAGAGAAGGTTAGCATCAAGAAATGATAAAACAGCTAGTCTGGGTCAATCAAGAAATAGTCCTGTAGGCTACACAACTCAGTTTAAAACCACAACTTGATGTTTTTACACTTCGTTTTTAGCACAGCTAGCAATCTGTTAGCTTAGCATAGCACTAAGATTGGAAACGGCAGAAAACGGCTAACTAGCTCTGTCCGAAGGTAACAATCTCATCGTAGCACGTCTAAAGCTCACACACCAACACGTTGTATTGCATTTGTTTTATCCATATAAAAAACAAATTGTACAAATGAAAGTTGTGCTTCAACAGGGTTTTGTACCGCACTATTTTTAGGACTAAGCCAGGCTAGCTGTTTCCCTGTTTCCAGTTTTTGTGCTAAGCTAAGCTAACCTGCTGTTTCCTGGCGGTATTGCATTGAGTGGTATCAATCGTCATCTAACCTTTTGCAAAAAGCAAATAAGTGTGTTTGGCAACATGTGAACTATTGCTGATTGTGAAAAAAAGATATAATAATATTTATTATTATTATCATTAATAAACAGTTCTAAAAGTAGAAGCAGAAATCAGCCACATCACATGTTCAATGTATCTGTACAGTCACTAACAACTCTAAACAAAAGCTTTACATTCAGTCAAAACATTTATTTTTTGCAATTTAAAATGTGTAGGAAGCGTGTAACTCAATAAGTGACTCATTCCCTTGTGTATTGTACATGCTGTGTTCTGCTCCTTTTCATCAGCCCTGAAGGATCTTATTTGAGCTCTATCCAAGCTGTAAATATAGCTGAGAGCCATGCTTTGAGATGCTCTGAATTCAAATGGTTCTTTTACGAGAACAGCCATCCATGGATTCACTTACAAACCTGACTTGCAATAAGCTCGTTGGCATGCAGAGGGGAAGAGGCTGGCACTCCCTTTTCAATGACCTGCAATGGCTGAGTGTGTTAGCTTGTGATTTAAAGGTCTCAACCCACCGAGGGGTGTTGTTTAAAACTACAAAACATAGTTTAATGAGTTTTATAAAGCAATAAGCCATGATTTACTACTGACTTCTTTTAGCAGTGTTTAAAATATATTAATATCACAATGGTACCCATGTGAAAATGTCAAAAGTAGAAACTGTTACTGTCGTAATATCCGATTTCTCCATGGGTGTAATTAAAGTTCCATTAATCTCCTCCGAGAAATGTGACTGCAGTGTAAGCAAAGATGTTTAATTTATTAATAACTTTAGAGATAATCCACAGTGACATTTACACCAGCCAGCCATTTTAAAGGAGGGATATGGAAAGCTTGATTTGTGTTGGATTTTGCTCTCTGATATGACGTTTTGTGAGTGCATGAAACTATACTGTTGGCCACTTTTTTTTTGTAACGAAATAGCCGTTCACTAAGAGTTCTACCTTTTGTGTGAATGTCAGATTGCGACGATATTATGGTATTCAGAGTTCAAGTGTTTTGATTCGGATTAATATATGGCTCCTGTCATTGGCTGAACTGCCATTGTCAAGGAAGGTATTGGAACGGGCAATCAGTCATAAATCATCATAAATAATCATTTGTCCATTAACTTAATGAGCCCTAAACTGCCTGATTCAGTATGGAACAGTGTTAAACTACTTGGTGGTATCAGTGATTACTTGGTCCCTGTTTTTAGTCACATATTTAAAGTAACATCCTTTTATTTTCCAATATGAGCTCAGCAATATGTCCCTGTATATTGCTACTACTGCTATTACTCATGTTGACGGTAATGGCCCTACTGGGAGCAGTTCTTCTGCCTTTAGGTACAATAGATGCACAGCTAGCTATGCAGTGAACTTATTTATTTTCTCCATGTTTTCTACAAAGATTAAATCAGATTAATGAGCTCTAGGTGCTGGGCAGATTTTGCTACTTTTGGACAAGCCAGGCTAGCTGTTTCCCCGTTTCTATAGTCTTCATGCTAAGCTAAGCTAAGCTAACTGGCTGCTGCGCTGTAGCCTCATATTTACCTTACAAACACAAGAGTGGCATTGATCTTCAATCTGACACTCGGCAAAAATCCTAAAATGCTGTATTTGAGGAACACAGTAGAGAAGAGTCCACGAGAGTAAATTTAAAAAGAACAACAAATACATCAACAGCTTACCCGCCACTGATTAACAGTTATTAAGAATTAGTGTCACATTAGCCTCGGACAGCTTTGAATAGCTTGGTGGCAGCAAACTGATATGATAATATAATACTGCTAAATCACAAAACAACCATCAGAAAACAGCTGTAATTAAAGGGGTACACAGATAATGGTCCAACTGGGACATTCGGGCAGTAGATAAAAGATGTTCGCCAATATTTGCTTTGTCACAAGTCTAACAAAAATGGTGGATTGTTACGACGTCAGTTTAACTGCCGCGGAACTGTGCCAGCAGCGTTTGCTATAGAAACAGAATGTTCGATTGAAACAAACAGCCGGTTCGCTTAATCTTGTTATAGTCCATTACCTTCCAAAAAAACTGGCTGTTAAAGTTATGAGTGGTTCTCCCTCCCTTGCAATATGTTACAGTCACAGTTACCTTTAGGTCAACAGCACTGAAGTCAGTGCAGAGCTCGACACCTAATCCTAAAACTCAAGTCATTAGAGTCAATATCAGTCAATTGCTCTCTGTGCCTGATTGGTGGCAGAACCCCTGATAGATGCCACAACATATGGAATCCAGTGTTTCTCCCCCGGGCTGAGGTCCCGTATAATCCAGCTGCTGTGACAGTCATCAAAACAATGAGCTGAAATTCACCTCCCTTCTGAACCGTTAATTGGCTGTTATAGGCCGAACTGGGTCTGAAGGGCCACAGACAGGTCAGCTCACTTCAACACTGTGTCGGCCTTCTGGCAAGTGGCTCACAATAGAGCTAATAAGATGTACCCAATAATCAATTAGGTATTTAAATTGTTTGTCAAACTCAAATGTGAGGATTTACTGCTTTTCTCTGTTTAATGCCATTCTAAATGGAATGTCTTTGGGTTTTGGACTATTCGGGCATTATTGTTCAATTGTTATTATTACATTCTGAGTGGTGTTTAAATATATAATACTGCAGGCATTTATGACAATAATAAATGATGTGTGGTTGCTGTCAAATCACTTAAAAACAGGTTTTTTGCTTGTCGCTTCACAGCAAAGGGAAACAAATATACTTTATAAATAAATATAATTGAGAAAATCAAACATATAGATGCCGATGGAGGTACAGTACAATAGTTTTTGGGTTTTTTTCATGATCCGATTCACTGAGAGCCCAGATCTAAATTGCATTACTGGATGCACACAAGCACACAGATCAGGACGAACAAAAGGCAAACTCACAGGTGAGAACATCAGAGGGCTCTTTCATGTCAGCCAGTGCTTAGAAGGCGAGTTTGGTCCACATAGAGGGATATTACTGAGGCCTTGCTGTCACTGCTTCTTAATACAACCGGCAGTATTAATCCGAGGCTCTTTTCTGCACGACATAAAGCTGGCATTCATTCTGCTACTATTTCTGTTTCTCTCTGTGGACACCAAAAAAACCCATTGCAGCCAAGTTTAATTACAGGCTTATTATCTGTCCTTTGAGGTGGAAAAGCAGTGGGCTGGGGACAAATGGATGTACCAGCTAATGAGTAAAATTATGAATGACATCACATAAAAAATATTTAGGTTGATAATTGAAACACGTATGACCCACTTTTAAGGATGTCCCCCACCTGATACTTTGGTGATGCTGTCGTCGTTACCTGCGATACCACCGTTTCATTCATATGACTCTGTATGTTCTAAAAACATGCACTGTACAGTAAACACAGCAGATCCTCTTTGATTCAAGTCCAGGTTAAACTTGAGGAGTCCTGCCAATCTGATGTGATCTGTAATGTCATTTGGAAGGCTTTGCATAATCAATGTTCAACATGTAACCATGCAAGAGTGATGTGGAGCCTAAACTGCCTCCAAACCACATTCTGATTATGCACCAATTTTATACTTCAAAAAGCTTCTGGTACAGATGGTCAATAATTCATCATTAACAGCGAGCGGTGACAGAGCACATCTGAATTTCATACACTTATAAAACTTATATAATGCATATTATTAATAAAAAAAGTGTCCACACGTTGCACAATAGTTACTTTGTAAAAGGTCAGAGGGGCTGCAGCTGGTTTGTTATGCACAGTGAGTTGAAATATACATATTTATTTTGGAGGAATATACCTGTAGAGCAGCATGTATAGTTTACTGAATATCTTACACTGGCCCCTGGCAATTTAAACAGTCAATACAACCTGTGCATCACTATGTGCATAATTCTACCATAATCATATTTTGGTCATGTATTGCTGTCGAGACACATTTCCGACAAAATCCTGTTTCATTTCGACAGACTTGGAAGCTTCTGGACATGTGGACGGATAATTAAGAACATCACTCCACATCTCTTTCTATAGTTTGACTGGCATTTCTTAAATCCTCTCCTTGCAGCAGGCCCCTATGTGTCAGCAGCCTCCGTTGTGTACACAGTGTTGTGGGCTTGGGAGGCAGCACTGCAGCGGGGGAGGCAGGCAGGATAAACAAACTGGTGTAAAAAAGCTCTGGACAGCCTGGAGGCAGCAGCAGAGGGGAGGCTGCGGACTAAAGTGAACTCCATCTTCAGCAACATCTCCCACCCCCTCTGTGGTGGGCTGAGAGCTACAGACCATCTCCATCCTCTGCTTCAGCATCACAAGGTGCAGGACCGAGCGCTGTAACTGCTCTTGTTGTGTAATAACGGCAAACTCTTTACCGTGTTGGTGTTCCAAAAGGCCCCGTGAAGCCTCGACATATAAGCAAGGAGCTCAGTCAAAAAATGTTTTGGAACAATCGCTAATTTATTTTCTTGCAGAGAGTAAGGTGAGAATAAATATTAGGCTACAGGCTGCAGCTGGTTAGTCTGCACACACGGGGAAACAGCTAGCTGGCACTACCAGGTATTAAAATCTGCCTGCCAGCACCTCTATAGATCTCTTAATAACAGGTAAATCATGTTTGTTTAATACCAACAAAAACATGCAAAAAGTGCAAAAACAAGGGATTGTGTGAGATACTGGACCGACTCCAGTGGATTTGGATACTTGTCATTATCATAATTATTATTACGGTAATCTTTATTAAAGATTAATATTATGTGCTCAGTCTCCCCTCTCTTCTCTGCTTCTTTTCTCAATATGCATAATGGACCATTTCAGAATAATGTACGTTGTATTACAATGACAAAAGCATTTGTGTACAAGCATCTCTTGTTGCAGCTGATCGATATAATTGATCAAATCTAATTGTATCTAACAATAATAAATCATAATTTATTGATTGCTCATATCTTTTGTTCGTCATCTGAATCTGCAAAGTAGTGGAGTATAAAGTACAATATTTGCCTCTGAATTGTTGCGGAGTAAAGGCTCTCTGTTTCTGTCTGTTAGCTGTAGCATGATGGCCCACCATAGCCATGCTCATCATTAGCCTAATTAGCTGCACCTGCAGCCTGTTAGCTTCTGACCGCCGCCCTCTCCTCTCTACTACTGGCAGCCACTCCACTCCACTCCACTCAAGTTTCCCGTCAGAGAAGTCTTTGTATTTATCCACTTGCACATTTATCGTGCTGTATCTTAAGTTGGCTAACTTATCTTACTTCTGCAGACGAACCCAGCCAAAGGAAGTGTGCAAGTTAAGTGGAACAAATATCTCCAGTGAAGCTCCATTTACAGTAAAACTGTTTATTTGTACCGCCATGCCTGCTGTTTGACTTTACTGCTAAGTTACTCCACTTGCTAGCAGCAACCATGTCACCTGAGGATGTCTGGTGGAGGAAATAATCCTGTTTGAGATGCACTCCCTCCCTCTCATTATGGATGTTTGACTGCTGGAGTTCCTCACATGTGCACTTTAAACCTGGACGTTGTGAGTGTCCTGTCCTGCTGTCTGCACCACTTGGACCACTGCCTCCTCTCCTCCAATGAGACACCAGAGATCAATGCTTCGCGTCATCAGAGCTAAGTAATGATTGTTTTTGTTAATTATTGTCAGCTGACATCCTGGCTGATGTTTGTGTGCTGTTATGAAGCTGCTGGCAGCTTATTTTTTTGTCAATATATCGGCGTCTTCCAGCTGTTTTTTTTTTCTTCTGCTATTTGTGCATGTTTGCATTGATATTAATTATGAATTTGCCTACTTTGTTGTGGCTAAGCTCCTCAGTGGTCGCTCTGCAGGTGCACCATGATGCTCTCATGCTGTTTATTTACATGGTGGAAATTAAAAAGGCACTCACGTTTGATTGACTTCATATAGTTTCTAGGACATTACCATTGTTTTGAGGTTGCAAGCTTGGGCCTCTTGTAGAGAATACTATTGTGCTGTTTATTGACTTTTAGATGCAAACATGACTATAATCTTGCACACAGCACATTCTTACAAATATTTCTATATAATATTTGCTTCCTGGAAATCAGTGTCACATGCATCATCGGTAGTCATGTTCACATATCCATAACACAGTTCATATCAGCGTGATATTACAGAGAACTCAAAGCAATGTGACACCTTGCATTACTATTCTGCATATCATAATTACATCTAAAATACCGAGCTGCCGTTGGTTTCCTGCTGATGCTCCCGTGTTCTGATGGCCATCTGCTTATCGTGTTGCATCGAGTCATGAATATTTTATGATTTTTTAAATGGATAAGTTATTAATTATCTGCTGCATAGCTGATGTGACTTATCCTGCTGAGCATGAGGTTGATTGCTGGGTTTAGATTTGGTCCGTCTAGATTCACTAGATTATACAGCGTAGAAGTACAGTAGTGGATTCCACATAATAGAAATAATTAGGTTCCGCATTTAATTTTTTATATATGCTATTGTAATTATAATTGTATTTGGTGTATTTTAATCATAATTCAGTAAGTTCGCTTCTTCTTTAGCAGGTCTTGTGAAGTCAGTTTCTGATTAATTTTACTGCCCGTGATAGTAATACAGAAATTGTCGGCTGAGTATATTTCAATGCATATACGCTCTATGCTTTCTCATTTTATGCTTTCTTGCTGTTTCCTTTCATGTTTTATGTTTCTCTGGCCCAGGAGGAATCGTAACTAATGAACAGACCATTAAAATGGGATTTTGACAGATTTAGTCTGTGAGCAGTGTAGCACATATACCCACAGCAGTATAGCGAGTCCTCTAGATGGGAGGCATTCTTTTTTAGCAGACTGGAAACCAAGCAGTGATTGCATGTTGAGAGTGAAAGTCATTGTTAAAGATTGAGGTCAGCTTCCATGTTTCCAAATGTCCCAAAAAGCTTTTTTTCCTCTACTGACATGCCTCAAACAGAGTCCTGTTTATCTGCTCATGTGGCTCTTCCACACAGCTGTCATGTGACCTCTCATACAGCAGGGGGAAGTGGAAGGCTGATGGCAGCACCTAGGCCACATCCCACCCATTTCCCCTCTGCTCTCTCTGGAGAGGAGCCAATCAGCTCCCTGGTATTAGTATTCCTGCGTCCTGCCTGTTGTTATTTTCACCAGCTGCCCAACAAATATCTGATTCGACGTGTGCATCTAAATGTTGTCCACTTGAGTTATCTTGATCCATTAGCATCTAGACGGCCACTTTCACACAACATTAAGCCAAATTCAGATAATTTCACATTTGCAGCATGATCATCAGCATTAGTTATGTCACATTCTCTGATGTGAGGTTGTGAGATGTTAAAGAGGAGTTTAACTTGGCCTGTAATAATACTACTCTACATCATTAGATTAAGTAGAATGACGGAAAGGAAGGAAAGATGAAAAATATGAATCCTGCATGTCCCCTAGCAATACCTAATTAGGTACCTTTACCTACTGTTCCCATTTATCCTCACATTTGAAAGGCCTGAGGTTCCACTAAGTCTGAAAAATGGATCAGAACAAGAGTAATGAACGGCTTTGTCACTCAAATCTGTAAAATGAATTAGCATGTAGCAACCGGACTATTCAGAGGGATAAAGTGAAGCGGAAAGGTGGTTATTGCTCCTCCTCCAGGACCTGAAGTGGGCCCCCAACATCAACACCATCAGGAAAAAGGCCCAGCAGAGGTTGTACTTCCTGCGCCAGCTCAGGAAGGTCAACCTGCCCCAGGAGCTGCTGATCCTATTTTACTCCACCATCATCCGGTCAGTTCTCTGCTCCTCTATCACTGTGTGGTTTGGATCGGCCACTAAACGGGACAGGAACAGACCACAACGGATTGTCAGGTCTGCAGAGAGGATCGTTGGTTTCAGCCTGCCCTCCATCCTGGACTTGTTCACCTCCAGAGTCAGGAAACGGGCTGGAAAGATCACTGCAGACCCTTCACACCCTGGACACAACCTGTTCCAACTCCTCCCCTCTGGTAGGCGCTACAGGGCTCTGTCCGCCAAAACCACCAGACACAGGAACAGCTTCTTTCCACTGGCCGTCACTCTGATGAACAATAAATAAGTCATACTGCACTACTACCTCTGGTTGCACTATTACCACCACTTGCACTATCACCTCAATTCCACTGCCATTGTTGTGTGTGTGTGTGTATATGTGTACATACACACTTTTTTGGGGGGAGATATATTTATACTTATATTGTATATAGCTGTTAAATGTTTATATCTGTTCTACTTTTTTGCCTCCCTTTTTTATTCTTTATATATTTTTTCTTGTTTAGTGTATTCCAAATTCCATCTAAGTGTACGCATACATGGCCAATAAAGCTGATTCTTATTGCGCCCCATGGAAAAACCCAGGCTTTGAAGTGAGGTTGTGCTGCGATCATGACCAATAACGGGTGAAACTCCACCGGCTCTGTTCCTGCCTGTCCTCCTTCTGAGCCCTCTCAAAATTTAGAGAAAAGAAGATTAAACATTTGGAAGTTAAAATGGCATTATGTTAGCTGCTGAAGCAGCACACACCCCGCAGCTCATAGCATAATGAGGAAAACATTATTAAACATGACTGCAACTGTTTATGGAGCTGCAGTGTTTTTTCCATATTAATACATGACACAGTCAGTAATCACACAAAATAGCACAGAAGGATTAGATAACCTCCGGTAGAACTGGCACTGAAGAATGAAACTTATTTTACAAGGTCTTGTTTCATTTGTTATGCTAAGACAACCAAATCAACAAGGCTGCACACTAACACCATGTCAGGATGGAGCAATTCCTAATGTTTTGGGTGAGTTGAGGTGGAAGTGTGCAGTAATAACAGTAACAGGCAATCATGTGAGTCCTGCCACATTTCTCCCGAGTCACCAAAAGAAACTCCCTGCGGTCTCTTCTTCGAGTGACGTTTGTATTCTGCTGTACACTATTTACATTCAGGGTGTATTGTAGAGCTGCAACTATTGATTATTTACATTATCAGTTGATCTGCTGATTAGGTTCTTGCTTCATCGTTTGCTCATTAAAATTCCAGAAAATGGTAAATAAAAAAACTGCCCATCACAGTTTCCTAAAGTTCAGTGTGCTGCATGTCTTCTTAAAGATAATTCCAAACGCAAAAGATATTCAATGTACAATATTGTTATACAAAGAAAAGCTGCATATCCACACTTCATTATTTTGTGCAGGGGGACATCTTCAGATGACCGTTTTGTCCGACCAACTCTTCAATACCCCAAAATATTCAATTGTTTGCGTTTGGTATGTTTGATTGAAAAAATGACGATTAATCAATTATCAAAAGTCAAAACACCTGGGAGTGTGCACGGCCTGTAAGCAAAACCCTCACCACACTGCTATTGCCATGTGCATATATTATAAAATGAATTCATTAAATCATTTTGCATTTCATCCTTAGTCTTGTAGAAGTGTCTAATATCAGCAGCATAGTGTTTGTTGAGTGGGTGGGTAGAGTCTGCTCGTTAGACTGTGTCTCAGTTTGTGGCGTTGGGGTCTAATATTTAATAATCAGCTCTAACTTGGATCCAGCGTGGAGTGCCAATCACATTCCGCTCATTAGCAGAGATTGGGCGTTCTGTTTCTGTCATAGAAAAGCCTTAAAAGTTTTGTTTTGCTCACTTTCATGTTTCTCATCCAAATGAAGGATCGTATATTTGAGTTGAGAAAACAAGAGTGTTTACTGTATTTACATCCGCAGGAAAAGCAAATGACGATTCTCCATAAATTGTTCTCATATGCCTCTTTACTGCATCAATATATCCATTGAATCGAGGAGCATGATTTTACTCCAGCCTCACTCATTAATGCGATGCAGCTGTTTAAATAGGCTGTATTGACAGAAGTGATGTGACTCAAATTCCTTATCTAATAATGGAATGGATAGAAAACAACACGGCGATGTGACTGCAGTGCTGGATCATGTCTGGAGCACTTCAGTCGGCTTGTATGGATGACTGTTGTAGCTCTAACCTGAGAAAAAGAGTGCAGTGAACATATCAAATCCAGAAGAATGGCTGGATTCCAAACTGATGAATTGTAAATCGAAAAGCATTTGGCATCTGTTGTTTTGTGCAACTCCAGGTCAGTCTGTGAACACTAAACAAAGGAATGTTGTAGCTCCTCGTGGTAGGGGGCCTCTGAGAGAGCATAGGCCCTTGACTGTGTCCTAACATTTGGTTTCAAGGCTCAGCATGGTATTTAATGTGTGCCCCTAATCAGAGTCTAAATTACCAGTAGCACCGTCTGCCGCTTCTCTAACCCCCCACCTCAACGGCACTAACCAGAGATGCAACACATCGCAGTAATGTGGCTCTAAAATGTCAGAAACGCTCGATTTTAAACCTGAGCACCAGCTGCATTCACAGGGGGATTATAGATTGTGTGTTTTGAAGGGTACAAAACTGTTGCCTGCTATTATGGCCATGAAAAGAGGTGATGGTATAATTATTGTTTTAGGTTCTGCTGTTATGACCTTTTTACATTTTTCAGTGTTTGTTTCATGAAGTCTAGTCCCTCTAACGGGGACTGAGTTTTAAGTAGCTTGACTGAATGGCCTCTGGCTAACTGTCGTGAGTTTCTGTGAGAAGGAGTCGCTGTGAGCCGGCTGCCTGGCAGCCATGTTGGAGGGCAGCTCGTCACAGCCAGTGGCTTTGAAAAACTGACTCAATTTCTAAATCAACAACGTTGCATTGGCCTCTAAAGTGGCCAGTATACGATCTTGCCAAAGCACTGACTTCTTCATCGGGAGAGACTTAGACCAGTATAATCAATGTGTAGTATATGACAGTATCGGTCATTGTGAGTTGTGCTTCTGTCCACCTGATGAACGTAAGGTCCAATATTTGCTCTCCTTTTAGCTCAGTCCTTGTCTCCGCCAACTTCTGAGTTTCTCTGGGCAGATAATCTGGCCGACATCTTCACATTAACAATTGAACATGAGGAAAACATTGTCCTTCAACTGTGTTTGTGCTCCAAGCATCATGTCCACCTCCTCTGGTCCCACCGGAGTCCTGCTCTCTGTCCTGCTGTCCGCCCGTCAAGTGCAGCTTGATCTGGGATGAACGATGGTTCCAGGTCTCTGTGAAGACGTGGGCTCAACAGTCACCAACCTCTTGCTGCTTTCATCCATCTTGTTTTTTCTGTGACCGGGCATCAGATGGCCCGCAGTATAGGCTGGGTAGTGGAGTGACCTCGGGTCCCAGCTGCAGCTTAGCTTGCATCTCAGCTCTCCTCACTGGGACAGATCGGTGGCGTTTGGTGCGGCAGGTCTGGCTGGTTGGTCGGCCGTGTGCGGTGATCGTCTCAAAGATCAGGCTCTTTAGCTGCCAAATGCTCCACTGTGTTCACTATTGAGTTGCTAATGGTTTCTGTCTGCTCTTTGTTGCTGGGCTGGTATGTGCAATGGCTTCATCAGAGCTTTTTTTTGCTGAAAACAGCTGTGTGTTGTAGAAAGAAGCTTGTTTTTTTTTTTGTAAAGCTCATGGGAACCTGCAGAATTGGGTGATAACTCTTTGTCTCTCTCAAATTACAAATTGTCTGAGCCATTGTTTGTATAATAAACAGATTTGTGCAGCTTTTTTAATATCAAAAATAGTTATTAGTTGAGCCCAAGTATTTCAGACTTAATACCTAAACACAACATTATTTATCATTATCGCAAAGACATGGTAGCAGAAAGAAATGCAGCTCTCGTCCCTAAGTGGAATAGTTAAATTACTTTTTGCAATCTGTAACACAAGTTTAAACTACTAAAATAAATTGGGCTAAAGTGGATTACTATATTTTTTTTAGGGAGTGAAATTTATCTCAACGGTTCCAAATATGTATTACATGATTTAGAAATAAAAAATAAGATTTGCGTACTTTAGTTTTTTTCACAAATGCATGCTCCAATACAAACGAATACCAATCAATTTTAAAAATGTATGGCAACTTTACAAATGTACGCGTCACAGCCTGAATAAATATTAATAACCCCAATAAATCCCATCTATTAACCGTAAAGATTTTTAACTTGGACTTTACAGTTCTGATCATTTTCTAATTTTGAGTTGCTTCCTGCAATAAATGTCTGAAAATACTTGTGACATTCTGTCGTATTCATTTACAGATTGTTAAACGTGTCCGCACCGTTTTGAGTTTTGAGACTATTTTCAGGGTCTCCAGTTTATAACAGATCCACTCTGCATTCAAGAACTTGTAGAAAACTGGGACATCTTGGCTTTTGCTGAAATGGTGTGTAGTTTCAGTGGGAAATACTTTTTTTAAATAGACAGCTTGTTACCTCCCAATTAGAACGCATACATTTACCAAATATTCACTATATACAGTATCCTATGAATGCCACTCTATGGTTTAAATAAGCCACTGGTGGTGGACTTGCTCTGCTGCTGTATGCAGATACCACATTAGCCTCCTCAGCCCGTTAATGCGATACGTCAATGTCCCCACTCCCACATAAAATTTAACTTAACTTCTAACAAAATGTCACACATTCTGAGATAACTGTATTCACAGGAAGCTCTTCAAAGGTCATTATCAGATCTGTGAAGTTGAGGTTAAAAATATGCACGGAAAGTATGAATACTCTATTCATCCAGATGATGTGTTAATTTGTAAAACTGTCATACATTTTTGAATTGCTTGGTATTTGTTTGGATAAAAGAACACACATTTTATGAATACCTCAAATTATGCACAAATCTTATTTTTCATTTTGAGATCATTTTGAGATCAATTTCACTCCATATTTTTTCACCCATTTCCAGACTTTTCTGAACCAATTTTTAAAACCTAGTCACAACCCATACAGCTGCTCACAGCCCGCAACTCAACAGACTTTGTACACATTATTGTTGTGTGAAGAAATAAAGTGCAGCCAGCATCTGCTAAGCGTTATTTATTGCCTTGCTCCAAAAAGGGTAATGCATTTGAACCTTTTGGGCGTCGGCGGTAATAGCGGGGGATCGCGCTTCCTGCTTGTTTACGACGGTAGCATGTAGAAGCCAGCATGTAATCCTGCCACCACCCTTGGAGACACAGACGATCCAAACTATGATTTTGTACCTTTTTCCAGCATGATTGTGATTATGGCATACCCCCACTGAGCCTAACACAGTAGAAAACACAATAGAATAGGGCACCACACTCTGTGGGTGCAGGCATGTGGAAAACGGCATATCTGGTCTTTACTGCTGCTGTCAGCTGGGACCACTATAAGCGAGGTACATTTCACAGACACAGACTGTGTATAAGAGCTCATTAGTTCTTATGAAGTGTTTTCTTTGCATTTACCTCAGTCTGCCCCCCCCCCCCCCCCCATTTTGTTTGTTTTTCTGGATTGAGAAGAGCACTTATGCTTCATTAGTAGAATATCGGGGGAAAAACTAAGAAAAAAACTACAATGGGTTCCTGTCTCACAGTGCAAACTAAGAGCTGTAGCAGTAGAGACCATCAGCTCATCTTAGATTTAATAGCTTCACTGTTTATGTAAACACGTTGCACCAGATTGGGCCGCCTTCTCCAGTTTTAATTTGTACCAATTATCTTCCTTGGGTTATTTCATGCAGCAACACATTTATAATATTGTGTGTTTTGAGACTTAATGAAAACAAATCCATTGTTTAGAAAATAAGTAGACTCAAATACAATATATAACACCCGTAAAACATGTGTTTTCCTACTCTGCAGAGTCCACCACAGAGACAAAAGAAATATGGAGAACTTTACCTCAAGTGCAGCAGGGGACCCTGAAACAAACATAAATGCACAAGCACCACAGATGCAGTGGCCGCAGATGCTACTGAGACTGCAGTAATCAAGAGTGAGCCTTGAGCGTGCTAATTTGTTGAAGAAACGTGATGCTGGTAGATTTCTTCTAATATCAAATGTCCCCACATTAAACAAGTTGGCAAACTCAATCAGGTGTCTAAGTTCGACTTAGTCTTAGTTCGACTCTGTTTGACTATGAAGCCTTATTTACTGCAGCGGCTCTGCTTTGTGGCAGAATCAACGAAACCATTTCTAATCACAGTTCAAATTAACTGATAACTTACTACAGAATAAAACTTTACAGCTCCATCCATTCTAAAGCAAAGTCATTTGTTTCCGTTCACCATATCGATTTAAAATGCAATTGATCCGGGCTCTTAGTGCATTTCACAAAGCAACTGCCTGAAAATAGCACAAAGAGATCCACAGAAAGCTGAGTTGTGGCTTTTGAGTGACATTTTTGTGTACCAGTTGTCGATTTAATGGAATTTCAAGCTGTGAATAAATCTGAACTGATGACAGGAAACTGAACTGTGGTGTCCGATAATACTCTGGCCGGCCTGATATGGCTGCTAAATTAGCAATGAGATCGATGACACGCGTTATTCCTTAAAATTAAACGTCCTTGGAATTCCAGTTATATGGGCTTATTAAGTTTTATGTGCTCGTGTTAGTGTATTCTATTTAATTCTAATTTGAAAAGGAACACCGAGTACATTACATTTCCAGAGGGGCATTAAGTGATCTAGTATTTTAATCAACTTCTTTTGCTAACCAGGAATCACAACATTGACAAAACATCCCCGCATACCGTCTGTGTATGCGTTACTGTGGCCTGTAATTGACAGTTATTGTTCAGCATCCCTTTTCATTTTCCGGTGAGCAGAGAGCTTTTGGTTTGAAAAATGCAGCCTGGGTCAGAAAGTGAAATCACACGTGGTGAAGTGAGAGTTATTGGTATTGATCAGCAACCCCCTTCAGCTATATTACAGTCAGTTTGTGCTCTGGTGCAGTAAATATCAAACGTATTGCCCCTTGAAAACATTTAATGGCATCTGTGAAAATGCACACATTTGATGTTCAAGGTAAACGTAACATTTCAGCAATGAAATCTCTAAAAATAACTAGACCTATATTTTTTGTGGAGTTGCGTACTCTCATTACAAAGTTCAAACCCAGTGAAATCCGTCATTTTATTTTAGTTGCATTTCATTTGGTTGTCTGCAGTGGCTTCATATCCCCTTTAGCCTCCAGTTGCCTTGACTGAAGATAATGTCAAAGAATTGGGAAGGAAGTCAAAAAGCCACTCTATTGTTTACTACGGCGTTTATTGCTCTTTAGCGATGGAGCACAATTATTCTTTGCCGTTTGCTGTGCATGATCATGAAGTTATTTGCAGTACGATCGCTTTGGCCACGGATAACGGTGCTGAGCTACCCCACAATTGCATTTGCAACATAACGTTGGCTACCGTAGTTGAAGGGTCATCGACCTTAATCTAATGGTAAGTTAGTTAGCCAACATTACTTGCAGCGATTTAATTGGCATGAAATGGACATGACCTCATGCATGAACATAAGATACATCTTCATCTGTAATGATGGTTTTATTTAATAATGAAAACCGTAACTCTATGATATGACTCTATGATTTTCAATTCTTTCATTTTTACATTTCAATCTATGTTTTAGTCAGGGATCTGTCTTTCTATATTCACAAGCTAGTGATAGGTGAAGTCTTTAAATCTTTTGTAAAACTTAACAGACCAACACCCAAAGATATTTAATGCTTTAACTCATTGAAGATATATTGAAATTTTCATATTTTATAAAAAGACTTAAAGGAATAATTTTCAAATCAACTAATGAGTTAATCAACTAATCGTTTCAGCAGTGCAGTAGTTTGTTTACATACATTTATATATGAAGGATTCTCTTTTAATTTATCTGCGGCTAAAATTATATTAGTATAAAGCAACTATTTTAAATATATCAGCCAGTATTAGATATTGCCAATATGTCATTATATGCGTATTTGTCAGCTGATGAATAATAATCAGTTGCAGTTCATGCTGAAGATATTAACAGAAGATAAATGTACACGGTTGTACTGGGAGGACCAAACAATCCTTGTTATTGACAGAAATTGTTCCAAAATACTTGAACTAAATCTATGAATTTTCATTCCTGTGACATGTCTTACAAATATAGACATTGAAATCATTGTCAATGTACTATCATCTTTTGTTTTTGCTGTGAACCGTACACGGAAGAAATCTTGATAAACCTACCGGCCACGGCAACATGTTTTCAGTGTTGCTGTTACATTACTTTATATAATGTAAATTACTGTAGTTTTTCCACTATATTACTGACAAAACTGTAAAATGTCCCCCTCACTTCATGATGTTGGTTAAAGAACATGTTATGGATTGGTGAAATTGTAAAAAAATAATAATATCAACTAATATATTGTTAATAATCAGTTATTGACTTCATTAGTGGTCTCAGAAGTCAAGCATACATGTATTTTGGTCTGTAGTAATCCATTTCTTCACAAGGTTAAATGTGTTTATCAAATTGTAAAGCTCAAGAGAAAGCTTAACGCAGCACATGTTCATTTTTCTTTGAAATACCAATGGGCTTTTTGCCCATGTGGTCTTAATGGGGGCATCTACCGTGAACCATTGCTAATGATCGCCTTAACATTAATAATTTCCAGCATTAAAAGTGTCACATAAAAAGACAAAACAGGCCTTGGTTCCATCATGTAAAATGGCCGCTCATAGCTTGAGGGTTTGTTTTGCAAAGTGGCGATCGGGGGTCCACCCGATGAGGAGAGTGGGTAATTAGCCACTGGGGCAGCAGCTGAAAGTAACGGTCTCCCTCAAAGCTGTCGTCTGTTGCATGCTGATAACATTGACATGTCCTCTCGCACCAAATTCTGCTGCCTGCCAGACAATGGGAGGGATGCTGAAGGGAATAGAAACTCACAGGAAAGAAAGAATGGCGAGGAAGACAGTGATGGATGAAGAGAGGGGCTGACCTTTGCTCATTAGTGAAGCAACCTTTTATAATCGATGAGTGGTGCAAATGAAGGTTCAAACCCAGTTGACTACATTCTAACATGTGAGAGAGAGAGGTTGAAGAGGACCGCTTGGAGGGTCTTTTATAAAAAATATTGGTGTTTTGAGTGTCTCAGTTGTGCAACTTGCAACTGTTGTTGTTTGAATTGTGGAATAAGACGGATGTAAGTGAGAACTTGAGTGTCCGGTTCTGGGACCTCAGTATTGGGTTTCCACTCTTTGCAGATGATGTGGTTCTGTTGGCTCCATCAGACCGTAGTTTTTAGCATTCACTGGGGCGTTTTTTTCAGCCGATTTGTGAAGCGTTTGGGGTGAGAGTCAGAACCTCCGAGTCTGAAGCCATGGTTCTCTGCAGTAAAATGGTGGATTGAGTGGTTGGGAGTGAGTATCTCCGGGTCTTGTTCATGTGTGAGGGTAAGATAGAGCGTGAGAGTGAAAGGCAGTTCAGTGTGGCGTCCACAGTGATGGAGGTGTTGTACTGGACATCTGTAGTGAAGAGGGATCTGAGCCAGGGGGTAAAGCTCTCGATTTACCTGTGTATCTACCAACCCTAATCTAAGGTAAACCTTGCTTTGGGTTATCACAGAAATAATGAAATTGCAGATACAAGCAGTCATATTTGGCTTCCTTCGTTGGTGGCTGCGCTCAGCCTTAGAGATAAGGAGCGCCGACTCTTAGGGGGGGCTTTGAGTTAAACAGCTTCGGGGTTCCTCCGTAAGATCTTGCTGGGAAGAGGGACTACTGGAATACCCTGCTAAGCCTGCTAAGCCTACTGCCCCGGGCAAACGGAAGATAATGTATGGATGTAACTCCTGCTATCTTTTATCTTCACTTCTCTTTACTTGTATCTTCTGAAGTCCTCTATGCTTGCTTCATGTGTAACATAACAAATGTCACTTTAAATAAATAAATGGCTCTAGTGTTTTGGAATTGTTTGTTTCCGTTAAGCTGCTGCAATCAGAAGTCTGATGATAAGTAAGACATCTTTGTTAGTGGACTTCATATGTTTGCTAAAGGATTCATGACTATCAATACCCATCTTGTATTATATATCATATCATATTCATTTATATTCTCTGCACTGCACCCTCTGTGAGGATGGACTAAACAGGAGGCAGTAGTATCGAACCTTTACAGTGTTGAGAATTATGCAGTAGCAGGGCAAGGTAATAAAAATAAGCTTGGTTTGATTGAGAGATGTTGATCGGCTTGTTTGACCTGGTTTGACACTGCCAGTCTTTTAAAGTCTTTAAAAACAGCCAGGGAGCTGGAAGGAACATCCCAGCAATATCTTAGCTGAAACACCGTAGTAAAAGAGACTGAAAGTGACTTTTATAGGAGGAAGCTGCTCTCAATCTGTAAGAAATAGAAATACTTTTTGTTTCCCAACATCAGGAAGCAGGACTTCATCCTCTTAATCCTCCTCTAAAGGTTTCTGCTGACAAGTGATCTATGTTTGTGTCATTTAACAACCTGTTTCAACCCGTCTGTGTTTTACTTTGGATGTATTTCAAAGTGTAGCGTTATACCGGAAATTCAATATTCCCAAGCAACACTTCTCTTAACATTTGTACGACACCAACTCCTGTTATAGTAAACCAAAAAACATGTTGGGTAATATCAGCTTAAACTTGTACTTTTAAAGGGATAGTTTTGATCTTTTGACGTGGGGGTTGTGTATTATCTCCAGTAGATGGTGAAGAGCATGCCCTTAGTTTGGAGAACCAGACATGAGTAGGGGTATGAAAGCAAAACAATGTACTGCTGTGGATGGGGGCAGCAGTATAACACATGTTAGCCACCTAAAACGCTATATTTAGAATATTTCTTAAGGGGAACTGAAAGTGAAACTTATCTACTAGTATACTGTTTTTGTGGAGGCAACATTGTTTACTTTCCTCCTAATATATATTCAAAAACAGCTTTTTTTTGGTCATGTTTTTAGAGTGTAGCAATTAAGCTACTTGCATAATGACAATAAACTATCCTTGAATCCCTATTTGGACGAGTTTGGGTCGACTGCATTTTTAAATGCGGCGTAATTATCACCGGACCATTTCAGATTAGGACGAACTGTTCTTGGGTCCCTTTTGGAAAAGGTCTGTTTTAGTTGAACATTCATTTATGCACCTTCAACTACAATGAAGTGCTGAATAAATAAATAATCTTGATTTTGAAGGACAATTATGAAGTGTAAGTGCTTTTGACTCGTTGAGTGACTTCTGCCCAGCTCCTCAGTGCTGTGACACAACAAATGAGCACATCACTGCATCAACTGTGGGCTCTGCTTGTGAGGTGAACGGGGGGAATATTTCCACAGTAGAGGAGGTTGATCAGACAGGTGAGGTAATATTATGCAGCTGGCTGCAGGACCTGGAGTCAGATGTTGAGTGATCGTGTTGTGTGGCAGTAATAAGGTGGGAATTGGATGCCTTGGAGGATGCCTTCAAGGAATGTCTTCACATGATGCCGCCTGCGGCGCAGAAAACGCCGGGACTGCCGCTGCCCAAAGCTGTCTCTCATCCAAAACATTACCAGCAGACGCAGCTCCCATCTGTGTAATGAGCTACTGATCAATCCATTCGGTCTCACACACAATTTGTTCTGGCCTCGTTGGACTGCTCTGTGATGTGTGGAATGTTAACTAAGTGTTCCAACAAAAGTACTGAGTAATGAGGTCCGAAAAGCCAGACCGATTGGAGGCATCACAACAGCTCCTGTGACCTATTAGGTTTCTGCATTCAGCTGGTACCTCGTTTGCCTTTTTAGATGTGGCAGTCTCTCGGAGATGTGACTTGAGACGAGGAACTTTAATTGACCTCACGCTGTCAAAACAGTGTGGAAAGAGAGGCTGGCTGTGAAGCTATAATTAACTCTTATGTTGATAGTCATTGTACAAACCCACACAGTTACCTTTTCTCATTCTTTCTCCAACCTAAGTCTTGTGTTTGGGAGGGTGAACAAAAATGAATTGAGGTCAAACTAAATAAAGAATCAGGGAGTTAAAAGGACGCACAGAAACGGGACAAAACCCAAATTAGTGAATTTTAGCAGAAGAGTCAGAGGGAGACAGGCAAGCAGGTATGCAAGCCTGGTGGCCAAGCATACTGACGGGGCAGCTGGGAGTTTTTGGATCGGGACAGTTCTGACCGGAGCAGAGCAGCATGGGAAGCCAGCTGTTGTTGACCACCTGCCACCTTCCACAAAGGACTCAAAGACTGCGATGCACTGTGTGTCCCTCTTTGCCTTCCTGTGCCCTAACAAGTGTAAGCTAATAATCCAATTACCACTAATTTGTGGATGCAGTCGCGAGGCAACTCAACTTTTCATGATAAATATGAAACGGTAGAGTGTGAAATGTACTTACTGCAAGGTCAGGAGATTAGCAAGACCACCAGCTAACTGTTTCATATGCATCCTTAACCACAAAAACACCTTTACTTTTAGACTAAATCCTTAGGGGTCCTTCTTTCTCAGCAGATTCCCACCTATCTCAGAAGAAGTCTCTGCGTGGGCAGTCTGTACTAAGACAGGAATGTAATCATTAAACCATGTAGCCGCCATCTGGTCCCCACATCTCCACCTTCCAAACACCCAGCTTACTGCTGCAAGCTCAATACGCTCTTTCCTTGTGACCAGTTTCCTTTCAAATCCCCTCCTCCACGTAACAATTTAGGGAAGAATGTTAGTATTGTCTTTTACCCACTGGACTTTTTTATTTGGCTGGTGTTTCTCTCCCACTGTGGGTTGACTAAATGCATGTGCAGTAATATCCTCTCACAAATATGTATTCAGAAATGCATGGAGGTCAGGCTAATTATGCTTGCTGTTCTATAAGGAACAAAGAGGGCTTGAAAAAGTTGGAAGACTTACATAAGAATACTTTTTTTTTGTACAAGCTCAGACCTTTTAATGCTCTGAGGGCAGAAAACATTTGCATGCTTTATACAGTAAGATGTATTTACATATGGTAATGTCAGGCAAAACAATATGCATACAATTGTGTTCAAAGATATTTCCATCTTGTAGGTTTCTCATTATTTTATAATTTCTCAAACTTTTCTTGGTCTTAGAAATGTTTTCGGTGTCATGTTAACTTCTTCAAGGCCTCTAAGGTCAAATTTATGAATCTAATAAAAGTTATGATAATAAATCATAACAGTTTGCATAACCATAGTGCTACGCTCATGAAAGCATTAGTTTGCCCACTTAGAAGACAAGTGACAAACAAAAGTACAAATTTAATCTGGTAAAATTCTGTTTTTGGTGAGAAACTTAAATACTCATTTATTTATATATATATATTTAAATAAAAATGCAATCATTTATTTTGTAATCATTTGAAATGTTTTTTTGTTTTTTTTACAAGTAAGCCCTCTACACTAGATGACAATAACGAAGTGAAAGGATAACATTTAGACTTTTTGACGGTTTACACAGATTTCGGGATGTTTTACATCATTTGAAAAAAGTACTTCTGCAGCCTCACCTGTATGCAGGCCTCGTCTTTTTCCTCCAACTATTCATCAAGGATTGATAAGCACATCCATAAAGAATCAGATCGATCCTTAAATCGGTATCGATAAAATCTTTCCATCCCTCGCCTTGGCTCACCAATTCAGCAACCCTCCATTCATGGTAATCAATCCAGCAATTAACTTTGCCGTGCAGGCCTCAACTTGGTCAGTATAGTGCGTTATTCTTTCACTCAGGGTGGCCACTAGTGCCCACTATCTCAGCAGCATGGCAATCCCCTCTGCATAATTCCGCCTTATCAATAAATTGTTTACCTGCAATCATTCTGTCACTAAGCCGGCGTCACAGCAGGAGCTCTTTTGTTTTCTGCTCCTCTCTGTTCATTTGCTTCAGTAAGGAGCAATGTTGACACATAAATCTGCTGCTGGGAAGAGCTGATCACTCTCTGAATGTGCCTCACAACTTGTGTGTTTAATATGATGGCTGTAAGACTCATAAACAAAGAGCTGCAAGGTTAGCTGATACTATGCAAAAGTGAACCCCATTAAGTTGATTTATAACCTGATCAAGAAGATGACGAAACAACACGGCTGACAAGCCTGACATTACATCTTATGAGCACTACAGCTATAGCAACCGCAGCTACAGGAGTACTGTGTGCACTTCTGATGTGTGAGCAAAAGCATGAAAACGATGGAGCCGTGCACAAGTGAAGTGGTTAAATGAAAGGGTGCATGTGGCCACTGTCTTTTGTGGTTGCTATTATCTTCACAACGTCAAAATGGTACATTCACACTATTTCTCTGGATATCTTTCATTAATGGAAAATAACTGTACGCACAGGGAGGATCTGGAACAGGCCTTTGCTTGCAGACAAGTTTATTCAGAACCGTTGCTTCTTTTTCCTTCTCAGCTGTCTTTTTAAGCTGCAGTGTGTGGCGCCTATGCCTCATATTTGATTCCAATCTTATTTTTAAAAGTGGGTCAAGAAAGTTGTTCAAGCTGGTTGTCTACAATTATAATTACATATATTATTATTATGGTTGTTGTTAACAATGATGATCATCTTTATTGATTTTCTTAATGCTACAAAGTGCTTCATAACAGGAATACAGTAAAACAATATTGATTGAAAAGAGATTTAAAATGAATTTGTCAGGCAAGGAAGCATCTTTTGTCATATTTTTCTGTTTAAAGCTGCACCAAAATGCAATAGAATAGTCTACAAGGACACAATATTACCTGACTTTTAACTATTAAAAATACGTTAAAGCACCAACATTTTCACCAGAAAGCATTACTTCTACAATGACCACTGCCGCTGAAGTTTATTTTAAATAAATTTCACATCTACCATCCACAATTTAAAAATAAAAACAGTCCCCAACAGATGCAGTTTTTACTCTTGTTTGATGAACTTTTTCATAAAACTACAGTGCCCAGCTTTCTTTCTAGAAATAATTGAATCTATACTTGTGTTTTAAAGATGGAAGTCCTCAGTAGGACGTAATGGGCTAATGCATTGTTGGTTCTGGTCTTTAAGTGGGTTGTATTGGCAAATAGAGAATCCTTGAAACAGTATTGAGGTTCAATACCCAGAGGGGGATATCAGCTCTGTAGTCCGACATAGATTTCAGTTATAAATGAAGGTTCATTGCTGGTTTCCTATAGGTTTCCTATAGGTCAGAAAATAGTGTATTTTAATTCAACATTTGGTTTTATGGATTTACTGTTTAAAAATGGATTAAACAGACCTTCCTTTAAAAAAACTAATCTGCAGGACTTGCATGTGCAGAGTCTATTTGAGACATTCTCATTGTTTTTTTTTAAATTATTTAAATTGTTAATTACTTATTTGGTCTCATTTAGCTTTCATACATGTACCTCAGACTTCCTGAGATCGTTACTGAGACTGTTTATCCTGGAGACATCAAGTTGAAAATGAGAAAAGAAGAATTAATTATCCCACAACTATCCAAGCACAAAGACAGAAGCACAGGGTGTCTGTCAAACTCTGCACATTTAAATGATTTCTTGCCACTCTCCATGCACACAGGTAATGCAGTCTGTTCTGATAATTCCTTAAAAATTCAACTCACTTGTGTGGAATGAAGCGTAGACGTGAATGTGGGTTCAGAATTGTAAGAGGAGAGAGGAATCCCAGATGCAAAACTGCTTTTAGTCGGGAATTTAATGGGCTGGATTGTTTTTCTTCTACATTTTGCTGATTTTAATGATTTGAGTGGTGCTTTTTGTTTTACGAGTCAACAAATCAACATGCATTTGATGTTTTTAGTGCTTGTTATGACACACATTACTTATTCTTTTAGATTTTTTTTCTGGAAACTCTACAAATGCCACAGTTTTGTGCTTGTGTGACTTGCTCATGGGCTCCTTCTTAGTGATGGTGGGCACAATACACTCCAGATAGTTAAACAGCAGCAGATCGGATGCTCTATCAAATATATATTTTTATGCATTTGAAGCTTTTATTTGATGGTTTCGAATGAAGCTTTGAGTGTCTGTCGTCTGATGTTATCATCCTAAAAAATAGTTATATGAATGTAACTGATGGTGCTGTTAGACCACCTCGTTAATAGAGATGTGTGCAGGACCACAGTCACTTGTTTCGGAAAGGCTGAACCCCAACAAATATGGCCTGTAGCAGAATATTTCTTTCGATAACATCATGTGAAGTTTTTAAATGATTAAATCTCTCTTTTCAGTCAATTTTGACTTTTGGACCGATGACTGCAAATAGAGGGCTGAGTGTGTGTGTGTTTGAGAGAGTTAGAGAAAAAGAAAGTGGAAGGTAATAAAACTTGCTATATGCTAATGGTATAAGCAATGCCAAACCATGGCTCTTCTAGACCACAGTCCTGCTGGCGCTTCATCAAATATTGCACCACACGTCAGGTTTGTGATGCTGGATGACAGTGGGGACATATTGATGCATATGATGATTTTGGCTATTGGAAAAATGTGATCAGCTATTTGAAATGGCTCTTATACACAATATGTAATCTTAGAAATGAAATTGTACTAAACTCTGAGTGTTTTCTGAGTGTTTTGCTACTTTTAGACTCGTAGACTAAGTTTAAAATTCCATTACACGTCAGGGAAGTTGGTCGTTAGGAACATCCCTAACTAGCACTGAACATGAAGTAGAGTTGATGGGAATGTTATTAGTCTGCCAATAAGTCTTGGTATCACCAGAGTTATTACTTATCATCCTGAGGGGAACTTGAATGACCAAAGCGCCGTGTGCTGAGGCATGAACGAAGACCAGATGTCATTCAGCTATTGCAAAGTTCACATTCAAACACTTGAAGTGGAATCTACAAGGTAGTCGGTAGATAACTTTGAGGCTTTACGAGTTTAGCCTATTTATGATATATGAGTTGATTTAAAATATTGATTTCAACGCATATTGTTACGCAGACTATTCTCAGCAGCCCTACTCTCGCTCACTGTTTTCTCACTAAAATGAACTGAAGCAAGTGCAGAATAACGCCATGCATTATTCATGGGGCACGTCGCTTCAGAATAATTTCCCCTTCACTTCATCGAATTAAAGCCTCGTAGTCTCATTTGAAAGCAACACGGTAAGCGAAGACTGAGATTCATCACAAAAGCCATGTGTGGCTTGGAGCCTTTTTTCAGCTGCAAGCTCTGAAAGTTTTGTTTCTGGCCAAGCAGCAACTAGACTACACAGCTAGGATTGGAGACTGTTATTTAGTCTCAAGCACACTCAAAAATGGTTCAGAGGAACATTCGGTGTATTGGGGATAAAGTATTAAAACCATAAACCAAGCTTTGTTTACATTGGCAGTTGTGATTACAAAACGAAGAGTTTTATTCCTAAAAAGGCACACATTTGTTTAAGAAATGCTTTAAATCAATCAGAAACATGAAGAGTAGAATGGATTTCTGTTAAATGTTTGATAACATAATTTGGAACAATGTTTCATTCATAGAGGTCGATTTTTGCACCGTGAGTAGAAAATGTAATCTTTGGAAAAAGAAAACGGCAGCGTCAAAACTTTCTTGTCTTCCATCTTGTTGCCCGCAGCCAGGCAAAAATGAATCGGTCAGCTAAAACAGCTGATCATATCACTGCAGTCAGCCAGAAAGGAGAATGTCACTCTGCTACTCAAATGAGATATCAAAGTGTGACGTTCAGTGTGTTGCAGGAGTTCACTTATGGGGACATTCTGTCATTGGCCTTGTATATTCACTTTATCTCAACCTGCGTCGTTCTTTTACTTATTTTAGTGATTTCTTGTCTTGTCCCAAAAGTTTGTACAACAATGTCTGAACCTGCTACATGTTCATTCAGCTATTTGTGTCGCTGAAGAAAGCAAGTCATGAGCACAAGACAAGCAAACACTGTTGGTCAGAAAAAGGGCGTTAAAGTGGTGCCACTGAAAGTACCTTTTGCTCTGTCATTCTTAAGTTTTTAAAGCAATTAAATTCCCTTTGAGCTGTGCCGGAAAGGTCTTTACATGTCATGCTATCAGTATTTTGCTAATTAACAGAAGTAAGAATACCAAAAATGAAAATGGTAAAGAGAAGTAATAGCTGTTTTCCAAAACGAGCTCCTCATGGAGCTTACAGAAATTCTCATAACTGAGTTTGTGTTTTTGGTAGCTTTTAAATATGTAATGTTGTGATCTCAATCACTTGACCCTTAAAAAAAGAAAAGAAACGCTACGATATCATTTAAAGGGGAACATGCAGGCTGATGTCACTACTGGCTGTGGTTGCAGGTGCAGCAAAGCTCCCCAGCATCACTGATGGGTGTAGTCCGGATAGAAGCAGGCTTGATTCTTCCATCCAGAGATGGCAGCAAGAGACTGCCGTCAGCTTTAATCCATAGAAGTCAACTTGCTTTCACAGATTTTCACAAACACCATAATTCTGAATATGGCAATATGATTTGTGTCGCCTACAATTATATTTCTAGGAAAGCCAAACTGATTACTCTGGTTGGAATAAGCGATTTGAAATATATTGTTATGACCACCAGTGCAGGTGTGGCTTTGTGTACAAATCAAGGTATTTCTAAACCTTCTTATATTCTTCTCCATGTGGAAGTGGAGCGTGCAGGCAGGTACTCAGGAGCACAAGAGATGGTAAAGTGTGATGTAAGTAGGAAGATGTCGATATTCCGACAGCCCATAGTCACAATAATTCAAGATGAAAGTGGCTCACCTACATGTCCAGACCAGTTCTTCCTTTTTCTGAGAAAATAACATTCATATCTTGGGAGGTGCATAATAGCATGGTGTAAGAAAATTTAAAACCACAGAAGAGAATGTCTGGACAGCAGGTTTCAGGTGTTGAAAGGCAATCATTCAAATTTCATTGTATGTGCAGAAAATAGCTGTAATTAGTAACAAAGGGTAGAAATATGTTTCATTCACTCCAATTTAACTGCAGCAAAGCAGTATATGTGGTTTTCCTTCCCCCAGAATATTATGTATTCAGCAGCGACTGGTATTAAAGTCATCTCTGCCCTGTGTGACACTCTGAAGAAACAACAGATATTGAGATTTTGTGAATTCGAGAGGCTGCCAGCTGCTCAGCCCTCCTCTTAAGTAATAAGATTCTGGACCCACTGCCCTGCCGTCTAAACAGCCACAGGCTAGACGGTATGTGGGCAAAGTGTGTCTGTGTGAGTGTGTGTGTGTGATGAAGGGTTTGGGGGGATTGCCATCAAAAAGAGAGTACAGCTGCAGTTGTGTTGATTTTATGCTGTCGCCTCTGGTCAGTGGAAGCTGTAACTCATTCCACTGTCTCGCTGAAGCAATCATTGCCCGGGGACTTTCCAAGGCTCCTGGGGACCCACTTAACATGGACCTAATCCTCACAGGACATGCCCGCTGTACACTCCTTCCTTCTAGGCTGGTAGTGTGCACTAGCCAAGAAGGTTAGGAAGTGACCAGAGGGATTTGCATGCAAACGAGACTTCCACTGTTCAGTTTCCTTCTTTAAACTTTGTATTTAGATTTGGTGCGTCTTCTCCAAATACACCATGATTCCTGTTCATAAACATAAATCCTCTTTTGTATTCCTTGTCCAGTATTATTATTAGTGTTGCTGTTTTATACCAGACACATCTGTACACAGCCATACACCTGACTGCTTGTCTGCAACCTCACACAGTCACCTGACATGAGAACACATTCTGTGCATTATGTGTTCACACGACCAGTGCTTTATGAACACGACTCAAAGCATCTTACTCTTCTAGCCGGATGCTGTTCATTATCACTCTATTACTACAGTATTAGTTTGGTTTTCTTTGTTATTATGCTTTTGCTCAGTAGAAATCTTCGCAGGTCGACTCTGCTCTTCCTGTTGTACGTGAGACCCAAATTAATTCAGTCTGATTGTGACGGGCTTGGTCTGGTTGTAATAAGCTGCAGGTCTCAGGTCTGTGTGTTAAAATGTCAAAAAGTACGAGAGTCAATCCGAGTGGACAAGCTGTCAGTTCTGTTCATATTATTTGTGAAGTGAAGTTCAAATGGCATGTGTTGCAATTTGTTTCAACTGCCAATACTGGTTAATTGGTGGCACACCGTGGCATGTTTGCCCTCTCTCTCTTTCTGGCCGAGTCTCTTTTTTTTGATAAAATATTTCATGCATGTTGTGTTTGGATGGGGGGGGGGGGGGGGGGGGGGGTCTGTTTTGGATCAGGTCCAGACTTCGGACCTGTGAAGAACTCTATTACTCTGTGTTGACACCAGCGCCATCTGGTTGACTCGAAGCATCGTGAGCGGTCACATGAGATGATTACTCACCAAACGGGGCTGCAACAAACCATCTTTTTCGTCATTTCATTCAGGTCATTGTGATGCTTACCAGAGCCCAAGGTGAAGTCTTAAATTCTTCCATTTTTAGAGGCTGAAATCTGGGAATATGTGCATGAAAAATGTCTAAAAGATGTATTGCGTGGCTCCCACCCTCTGGTCCACCCAGGTAGCAGTATTGATAGTTCTTCATATTTACTCACAATTCTGTGGAGCGTGCAGGATGCAGGCTTAGCTTTAGTGAAGCTGGTGTACTTTACATTAGTGTAATTGACATTCATTTCAAAAACTTCCTCCTCTTCACCCCATTTAAATAACCTATTCTCTCTTCAACAGCAACACTTGTCAACTCCCACCCACATAAAAACTGACCCTCACATAATTAGGTGAAACTTTTATCCGCTGGAATGAAAGTTTTTTTTTTATGACAAAGGTAACCCTGATGAGATCCCAATTGCTTGTTTGAAAGGTTGACACCCACTGAGTGAATGTAAACACACATATATGCATGGTGCATGTCTGTGTTTTTAGTACTCATTGATCCCCATCAATCCACTGCAAATAGACTATGTGCTCTATGCTGTTGTGTCGCTGTTCTGGCTCAGAGATGTGTTTATGATAATCTGTTGGCTGTGTCTGGGTGCTGAAACACTGCTGCCAGTTCCCCAGATGTGCCAGAAATAAGACGTGTCAAACTGATGCCAAACACACAGGGACACAAAGTCTCCCACGAGAATTTATTGATCACTATGGGCACCATCAGATATGAAACAAATCACTAAATTTGGCAACAGTGAACATTTCATTCCCATGCCCGATGAAGCAAGTCAGTAACAATAAAACAATCGTGGTGTAAAAATGCCATTGATTTCTACACAGTGTTGATGAGTTAATTTGAATGACTTCTAAAGTGCAACAAAGATGACATGGTATCCAGAGCTTCACATGTGATTGCGTTTCGTACCAGCTGGCTGAAAATGTCAAAAGTGATGAAATAAAGTATTAAATAATGTAGATTTTGTATTGCTCCCAGAGCAATGAGACACAATAGCCGCAGTAAAGCCACGGTCAATGTACCAGTACACAATTTTAACAAAACAAATATTACAGATTTCAGCTTTGAGTTGAAATCTGAGCAGTGTGATCGAAGGTATCCTACACTCAACACCTCTCTTTGGCCATTTAGAGCAACTTTGCAAATATTGGAATGGAGAAAATATACACGTTTATTCCACAGGTGGGAAGTTTTGTCTAAATCTAATAAGTACTGTTTGATATAGTGTGCATGATGAATAGATGGACATGCAGGTGGACGGGGGCTGATCCATAGTCCCTCTCCTGAGTCAATCATGAACATCTGTTGGCAGAAAATAGCAGGTTCTTGCCAGTTTGGTTGTGTTTTTATAAATGATTGAGAAGCCAAGTGTAACCACAGTCCAACATTCATTGGCTCCCATGAAGGTCATGCTCTTTGCAATCATTGACAGGATTTTCTAGGAAGGACATCAGAGGATTTCAAGTTTAGACAACCGGCTCATCAAAATCAACTCATTGCATGCATGTTTGATTCTATTGATTTGGCCCTGTGGCCAGTTTGGGCTAAAAATCCCTCAAAGACGAGTGTTAAGGAAACATGCTTTACTCGCTGCACAACATTTAGTGACATGAATGCCAAATCATTTTTACAGAGTGAATCATAATCTCTGCCTTGTAAAAATGAAGGCCGCATTTCATTTCTGACAGAGGGTTTGCTCTTGAGGTACCAATTATTCCAGTATCAAGAGATTGCCCAAAAAAGAAGTCCTGAAGATACCCATCACTGGCTTTAAGAGGCATTTAAATGTGCACAAGCCACTCATTAGGGTAGTGAGGGAATTTACAGTAAGCACTCTCAGCCCTACATGTAGTGATACTGTGCAGTGAGTCCTGGCTGTCTTAGTCTGGCTGAAATAGACTAAAATAAGGCAGAAGCCTCTGAGACATTAGTTATTAGTTAATTGCTTATCAGTAACTACCAAAGTAGTAAGTACCAATTAATTATGGATAACTTGAAGGTACCAGTTTGATGAGGGGCTATAAATCAGTGAACAAACTGGAAACAAATCTGTATTTACTTTACTTTGAGTCTAAAATGTATTTCCATCAAAACAAGAACTACTGAGCAATTAAGCAAATAAGGGAAAAACATAATTACACGCTTGTCAAGTGGAGTTGTCAATGAAGGAAAATAACTCAAACTGCCAATAAGCAAAACTCCAACCAATTATCTAATCATGTAAAATGTGTTATTAGGAACCAGAGAACTTGATTTAATCTTTGAATGCAAACGCACAGAGAGGTAATCGCAAAGTGAGCCACTGGTCATCAGCTGGACTGGAGTGCAGTTTAACAAATACTCCTGAATCGTGGCATTAGCAGAATCGGCACATGTTGCTTTTCTCCATTGGGCATAAAAACAGAAGATTAGAACTGGTCTGTTCAGTTTGTTCAAAATCTATTCTGCTGGGTTATTAATTTGCACAGGTTGTCATTGTGTTGTCAGGATTTACCCTGTAATAAGCCACATGAGGCTACGCAGCTTTAAAAGCTTGTATTATCTGCCGTTGAGCCTGAATAAACTCGTTATTGTTCAGCATTTAAGTGGTTTCTGTACCTTTTTTCTATTTTCTCACAGTTTTGACCAGAGGCTCCAAAGCACTCAAGCAGCAGTATACTTCAAACGTAAGACTGGAAGTTAGCAGCCAATTTACTACGTTGTTGACTGTTCTTTTGGTTGGCAGGTGGACTATAATGAATGATGTGCCAATTAAAAGTGGATTTTTGCTTGTTCTTTTTATGTTTAATTTGACCGTTTCTGAGTCACTAACTGTTATCTCCCAGCGATTAAGCGTGTTTAAACAGCCGTTCTTGCTTTCAGAAGAGCTCCTGGCATTTCCATTATTCTCATGAAAACTATAACATTTTGACTAAAATTGAAGTGCAAGTCACTGTCAAATCTACTCTTCTTCTTTGTCAAGCAGGTGGTTCCTTTCAGAGCTATATACAAATGCACAGTCACACATGACGGTGCAACAATCAACTATTGGAGGTGGTGGTATGGGCATTTAAAGTATGCAGATAAATAAAAACAGCATTTAGGGCGGTAAAAAAGGAGAAAAGGAAGCAAAACAATCTCTTCATATCACTTCCACCCTAACAATACTAAAGAGAGAGAGATTCATATTTAGATTCATGGTCATTGACTGTATCCGCAACGCTAAAATGTTAAATCTCAATTGTTGGTTTATTGGCATTTTAGTAAGACTAAAAACCAACCAAATACAAATAACTGACCATATAAAAAATGTATAAAAGAAAGTCTTTCGATATTTGGTGCTTCATTTTACAGCTTTGAATGCTCAGCTTAAAGCTAGAGAAAAATAGAAAAAACATTGTAAACCTCGTCTGTAAAGGGACAGCCGGGACATCATGCTGCTGATGTTCTGCTGATGTTGACAGCAGTAGAGGAGGTTGTGTTGACATCTGGTTCAAAAGCAGTTTAGTCCACCTTGTTGACGTTCAGCTTCTCAGGAGCTGAGAAGGCCGAACATTTATAGCCGTCATGCCATCATCCTGCATTGCCCTGCGTACAAAGTGCAGTGGTTCAACTGACAAAATGCAAGTTGTCTCTGGGGGCTTCTCGACTGATGAGTCGAGTCATCAATGTTTGGGAGGCAGTCCCACCAGGAGGCCTTAATGTTAACGTTTGCCCACTTGCCAGTGGCAGGTAAACTCTATGAAAGTCATGTGCAGTGGCCCGATTCCTTAAATGCAATAGTTACCCATTTGTCTGTGTTGAAAACACGTTATTGTTGTTGTAAGCAATCCACTAGGCTTACACGATGCCTCGGGTTGAGTCTGTCGACCAATCAGAGGCTGTGTTCCTGACTGTGTGGCAGCTCTGATCTCCAAATGAACTGCGCAATGGAATAACAGGCAAGTGTCTTTTTTTTGTCTTAAAATGTTCCTCCAATCACCTAAAACTGTCCAAGTTCCGGGCAAAACTGGCAATAAAATTAAATGGAAACGAATGGAGGATGAAACAGCAGCACTGCAGGGCTACGAAGCATAACGGCAAAGTAAATTCCTTCAGAGTTAGTCCCAAAATGTATCTTGGGTCCGCTCTGACCAGGAGAAGGACACAATGTTTGGTTTTACCTGCAGAGAGCTCCAGACAAAAGCAGACATGCAAGTTGAAAATTCAATTACCATGAAATTATTTTGGGGCTTATCAGTTGAATGATGGTTTTTATATCAAGTAGCTTCTCTTTTTGGCGAACGTTAATGAACCCAAATGTTATCACTTACCTGTCTGATCAAATGCCTTAGCTGTCTTTTCCTGTGTTCCTTATGCCGTTCTGGATTGATAAAGGCTTTATTAATACCCATGTTGATGATCTTACTTCAGCACATCCTCCTGGTACATTGGAACAACATCCTAGAGACTCGTGATAACAGCAAAAGGCATCATCACTGCACAATAGCTGCAAAATCCAGAGGCCCTAAAGCACCTGCTCCTCCAGTAATTAACAGAATACAAAGGATTGATGAGGCGCTGCGCGACAAGATGACAAAACATCATGTACACCACATATATTGTGTTGAAGGACGAGCTACCGTTCACATAGTTTAGGATTGGTCCCTCACATGGCCAAGATGCTGTAACCGAGACTGGAAAGTAAACGTGTGTGAGGTTACTGAATCCCAACCCGGTCCATGGAAGCAGAGTGGACAATATTAATGGTAAGAATAAATAATAAGTGTGTGTGTGTGTGTGACGTGGATGGAATATTTCATCTTTGCAGTTAGTAGGGGAGAGTTGTTAAAAGATGAAACACAAGATACTGATAAAGTAGTGCATGACTCTCAACAGCCCAATCAGATGTAATCATCACCCATCTAGAGGGACGGCTGGAGGACCTGCAGCAAGGCGGCCCCGTTTTTTTTTTTTAAGGGGGCCTTGACCCATCGTACTGGCCCAGCAGCCAGGGAGAGTTTTTGGATGAGCCACTCTCTATAAGGAGCTATTGGGGAAAATAGCATGGCTGGTATTCAGGTTGATGAAGTTCTATCAGAGTAAAACCAGTACAAGATGTTTGTCCGATGAGCAGCGGTGCAGATGAGGTGTTCATGAGTATCATGCAGTCAGGTGTGTTGCGCCCGGTCTAGGGGAGCCTGGACGCAACACAGTATTAGGTCTTCCCCTCTCTCTCCCACTCCCAATAACGACCAGTTATTCCAATGTTCGGTCCATGTTGTTTATTAATGTCGCCAGTGATGACGATATACGTCAGGGTGAGCCTGGCCCAAAAATAATAAACAAAACAAGCTTCATTAATCAACTATCTAACCTACCCAAACTGAACAAAAGAAACGACAGGCAGCTTCCCTAACTCCCTACCCAAAACAGGAGAAAACAGAGTAAACAAAAGAGCGGCTCACCCCTACCACTACATGGACTGTTTATTAAATGCACTAGGGCGGTCGCCCCGATCTGAATCCGACGCAGCACGGTCCGTTTGGGAGTCGGAGAGAAGAGAGAGAGCCGCCAGCCTCCACAGGTGTCTTCTTATGTCCCGCCTCATGAGTCCCCCGTCCAATCACCGGCCACCTACAGGTTACACAGAAACTGTCACACGACACAGCCCCACCCTCAGGCAGGGAGGCACACAGCATACAAAATCACACATTATGACTCGCAGTCATAACAGGTGTTTAGAATATGTGTCAGATTTGTTAAATGAGTCGGGTGTGAATATAGTTTCTCGATAAATCTGCAGAGTGAAGTTATTTACATTTTTAATTAATATGAAATTCTCATGTGTTTTCACAGGAGAGGTGAGAAAGATGTCAGAGGTTGGTGCCCTGCAGGGCAGCTAATCCTCGTCAACACAGCGATGTCTGAGCAACGACTTTCAACAATGAAGACCGTGAAAACTGACAGGAGGTTAAGTCTTTCCTCCTTTCAGCTGCAGAGGCTGATGTTTACCTGTGGAAGGCCCCCCCCCACTGTAGAAATGTAATGACAAAGGTGTGTGTGTGTGTGTGTGTGTGTATTGGTGTATGAGTCTAGCTGCTTTGCGTAGCATGCTTGCTCGGGGTGAAGTCCCAGATAAGAAATTAGTTGATAGTTGTATATTTTGTACATCAATAATGTAAACCAATTGTCAAAATCCCTGTTGGTGGTGTTGTTTTTTTAATAGGTCTATTTTCTATTTTGGACACGTACGTTTGGCTGTTGTACAAGTAAAACATTTCAGCCAACTGCCCGAAGCTAAGTCAGGCCTGGACAGCCTTTTAAACAAAACACGATGATGACACTTCTCTAGAATATTTCTTAATTTACTACAAACAACAACAATGTTGCTATTTCTAAACTTGAGCAAAGGTGACCTCTGATCTATAGTCTGTCCGAAGCTATCTCTAAAACGGGAAACGCACCCTTGCATTTGAAATGAATGACAGGCGGGCCGGCACACTGCAGGACCATCTCACTACATCCACACCGGCCACGTCTTTTAAACTAATTGATATGCGCCTCTGAAAGTGGGGAAAATAATGTTTCCATTGTGCTGTGGGGATCAGATTAGTAGTCTGAGTGAGTTTGACGCACAGGGAATTTTTAATGGTGTTGAACTTGAATGATTAATTGTAATATGCGTATGTTGCATACACTTAAAGCATAGATTCCACATTCAGCTCTACTTTCTACTACAATAACACATTTTAACAATATATTCAGTATATTAGTAATTTAAAGAACCAAGTTTAGCTGCAGAATACACTGTGCTATTTCATTCTTATTGCACCTCCTATATCTGTGATGAGATAAGCACTCACTAATTGGCTGTTTCTGCTCACCCGGATAAATGCCACAGATCAGCAGCCACTGCTGGCTTCACTGAAAATAATGAGCTAATAAAGATAAGGATCATGGGAAAATTGCAGATTGGGGACCACTCATACTCCCTGTGACTGTGGATGCACGTTATATCCTCTATTGTGAAGTAATTACAGACGAGCAGTTCTTTACATGCTTGGCGTCTTAAAATGAAGGCCATGGCCACATTTAAGAACCTTGAGATTAATAATGTGATGTGAGAAGACCTCGCCTCGAAGACCCTGAAATCTCATTGTTGGAATTCCTTTTTATTCTCTCGACTCGTCGTCTGTTCTTTTCAAGGCCTCGTAGCAAAGAGTTTGGTAGCAGAATCTCCCTCACTGCTGTCTTCTCTTTGTTAAAATTGTTTAATAAAACATCTATCTTACACAAACTTCAACACTTTGTTAAACGTCATCTTTTCTTGTACGTTATTCATATTTGCTACCTTACAGTCTTCCTTAGCTAATACAGACCGACAGAATGTGTTGAACTAAATCCAATAGCAGCCTCTCCAGCACCTGCACTGCTTTTGTCCTCTCTCGAAGGATATTGCTTTTGATTGTGATAATAGTAGAAATAAGTCGGTGTATTGCGATGTAATATAACTTTAGTACCTCTCAACTGACAGGCAGCCAAACGAACACCACCTTAAAACTTGTGACAGCTGGAAGAACAAAACTTGATTTGCTTCTAACTTGGTCTTCTTGTGTATAAAATGTACTTTATTACAGAGAACAGATTCATATTAAATGTTATGAAATGTCAAACAGGAAAATCACACAAAGCGTACATCACATTAATAAAAAACACCAACACCCACATATCACAGTATGTCCATCATCATACACAAACAACACCAGTCGCCAGATCGCTGAGGTGCAATGTGTTGCTGAGGTGCAATGTGCTTTTTTACGACTCAGTCATGCAGATCCAGAATGTCACATAAATATTTTCAAGCGACGCCGTAGAAAGTCCACAAATAAATAGAGAACTGCCTTTTTCTCACAAATATTTTTCATACCTTCATGTCAATAAGAAGCATTTCTGAATCACTGACAAACATACTGGAGAAATCTCTCAAACCTTGTTTTCCAGGCTTTCCAAACAAATATAGCAGACTTATACACATGGAAATTGAACTTCCAGTACAAATTATTAACAATATCATGGTTTATCTAAGATGGTAATAGTTTGAACAATACAATGTACTGTACATATGAAAACGAGGGCCAGAGCAGTACAATGTTATTGGTAGTGTATAATGTGAGTAAATCAAATCCACAGCAAACGCGGCATACTTGCATACTTACTGAATAAAAATCCCTTCTTGGCTTTTGGTGAAATCTCGAAAGAGCAGATATTTGAAAACCTCATGACAGAGAAGTGCTGTTTATGTAGAATATGCATGTCCAGAGAGTTTTTTGGGGAATGCATTGGCACCCTTTTGTATGTTCAGCCGGATCCTGATCTTCCCTGTCGAGTCAGCGTTCACCCCGTGATCAAACAGAGTGATGGTAGTCACAGCCCGAATGGATGCAAAGTGAGTCGATGGTCCCGTCAGCATAACAATCATCAGCGAGAGCTCAATACGCCGGCAACTCCAATTGAGAGCAGATGAATAGCTAACAATCGCCTTGCTGCAAGTAGAGAGAAAGCCATGAGTCAAATCCTCCTCTGAAGGAGAAAAGCGCAGAAGGAAGTGGAGGATAATAATTTGGTGTTCAGAGATGCGTGTATTTGAGTGTGTAAGTCTCCACAGAGCTCATCTGCACCAGAACCAGAACTGACCTCTATGTAATCCCAGTGTGCTGCCTTTCAGCCAGGTCTGGCTATCCCTTTGATTTCCGCGAATCATGGAATTTTATGATAAAGATTAAAATTGGCTTTAAAACCCGGAATATCTAGGAATTTGCCGATGGATGCAATTTAAGAAAAGCGTGGTTTTCCCTACCATTGAGAGCGTTTATTTTCTCTGCACCTAAATGAAATGAACAGAAGGAAAACTTTACCACTATGTTTTGGTTTTCTTTTACAGACATGTGCTTCTCTCCTCTGCATGTTGGTGTTTTGAGGCGAGACTCTTCCACAAACACACACACACACATTGAAGAGGATTTCATTGGGCCCTGGGTCTGGCCTCAGTAAAGACGTCACACTTGTTCAAAGTTGTCAGGACACTGTCTCTGATTTAGTAAGTCCTCTTCATCAAACCCCGAACATCAATGTTGATCCTTTGTATTTTTGATAGTACATCAGTGGACATAAATGCACTGTGAAAGAAAACCGATGAGTTGAAGCAGATCTGGGATTTGTAATACTTTTTGTTGAATACAGTATATAAACCTCAAACAAGGTGCTCCCTCCCCTCCTTTGCGCTGCATCAGCTAACTGTTATGACCAATCAATAAATAGTTTTGTCTTTAGAATTTCAGAAAACAGTGTCCATGCTGGTGGTGATGTCTCGTATGCTTCAGAAACAGATGAAGACATTTAGCTTAATCCTCACATTTAAAGAAAGGTGGAACCAGCAAATGTTTATATATGCATACTTTCTCGCTAAATGAACTCGCTAAACCATTAGCCGATTGTCCATACACAAATTGATTAATTTGGGGGACTGAAGCTTTTTTTTCGGTCTGGCTTTTTTTTCCTCCAGCTTATTTCTTTTGAGGTTAAACAATTACTGTGAGTTCTAAGTGCTGACTTATTCTGTGACAACCTCAAACTCCCCTGAACTGGAAAGTCAGCATTTTAACCTCATTGTTTCATTTCAAATCCAACGTACAGAGCCAAAGCAATAATAAATGTGTCACCGCCCACATACTATAGAGTGCACTGTAGATGCGATTGGTTAGATGTGTCCTAGATCTTCATCACTGTAATGAAGCTCCTTATTTTCAGCTTTATACCATTTTATATTACGTTACTTTATGTTTTTTGTTAAGTGGAACTCTTTGTCAACTAGTCGGTACAGAGCAGGAGCCAACACCAGCAGGCTGCGCACCTTTTTTACTTATTTATTTTTATTTGACTTTATACTTTACTTTGTATTGATTGTGCCTGAATTTTGTATCAATAATTTCCGTTAGTGCTAAAAGGATTAGTTAAGTAATTGAAGTTTTTCAAACCAAAAATCAGTAATCAATTAATCATTTGTAAATTTTTCAAGCAAGAATGCCCAATTATAGTATTTTGTCATTTATAAAAATGTATAATAGTACATTGAATATATGTACTATCATCAGCTAAAACTCTAGGAAGTTACGATGGGAACGTTTTACTCTTTTCAGACAAAACGATTACTTGAGAAAGCAGTGAGGAGATTAATCGCTAATGAAAAAATGTTAGTTTTCTCTCAGCATCTCCGTGGAGAAATCAAGGTGTTGTTCCTGTTGTTGCTTTAAGTGTTTATTTGCCGTTGCCCATGGGTTTGAGTTCCTGCCACATGTTGCTGAAGTTTTAGTTAATAACCTTCTTTATCGTTGATTTATAAACTTTAAATGGAGCCTTAATCTCTGGAAAACATCAGACTCAGCTGCCTCCACTCAAATCAAAACACATCAACCTGCATTAACAACTCTCGGTAAACACTGGATAACATCTAAACACATGCTGACATTTTCTACAGCTTTAAATTGGCAGTGTTTCATTTCTAAATGGCCCATTTATTTTATTTACTTGTGCAATAATGTCAACTGTGCTAGCCTGCATTACAGCTTTACTTACTTTAATTACACTCATCACACAGTAACTTTAGAAAAAGCTTTAGTATTTGTTTTTATTAACAGTGTACAGAAGAGCTTTTACTTGTAGGTTTTAAACAGAAAAACAGAAAACATTATTTTAGTAATTCATATTTAATGCAAAATATTGATATTATTCATGTTTTCCCCCCTTTATTTTGTTGTTATTTACATCATTGTGTAGCAGCCAACCAAAAATGGGAATTTGGTGAGATCAAGTTATCAAATATTTGACCAGAAATGTGAAAAAAAATCACAATTTCCCGGGACCCGAGGTGATCTTCAGATTGCTTTTGTCTGACCAGCAAGTCCAAAAGCCCAAATGTGTTAAGTTTATTGTTTCATGTGACAAGGAGAAACAGCAAAATATTTTTGAAACCAGCAAATTCAAAATTCAAAAATGAATAATTTAATATAAAAATGGTTGCTCTATAAAGTACGTTGTCATCTAAACATCCATACAGTAGTGGAAGCTTGTGGAGCTTCCAAACATGTCTTTAATCACCTAAACTGGTTGTGTGCTAAAAACGAGGCTTAAAACTTTTGATGGACAGCACATCTTAATTTCTATAAGATGATTTTTTTTTAATTCTCTGCTGTGCCTCACAATACACCCCCGTCCATCACAGACACTCATCTCCAAGCAAAGTCCTTAAGCCACTGAGAATTAGTTTGCTCGATGCATTCTGTAAATCATATAAGCCCCTTCCACACAGCCTGTTCAGATTAAAGGTACGGAGGCACAATGGGGAGGCACAGCCGGCAGTGGAGGAAGTCACAGAGCCGAGCCGACGTCTGTGATTTGGGCGCCCCAACCAGCGGGAGATTTAAAAAAAACAAACTAAAACTAAAGCAACAGTTAGCAGCTAACCTACAGCAAACGAGAATGGCAGCGCATTGGGGAGACAACCGCGTCCAGGAGCTCAGATGTGCACTTTGCCGCCGTTTTTTCGGTCCAGTATGAAAAAGTACAGCCGATGTAACGGCGGATCTTCTCCACGGCGATGTTATGCGGCCTCTGTGTGCAAGGGGCTATAAAGTGCGTGTGTTAAAATCTTGAGACCGTCTGTCCATGTGACCTGCAGCCATTTTAGCAGGTCACATGTCATCATTCAAAGATCCAGCTGTGTACAGTCATAGTTGGCTAATGAGACAGTTGAATGTGGTGGGGAAATTGGAAACCTCCCAGCCACTGTGAACTGTTATTAAAAAAGTGAAGCTTGCTGCCCTGCAAAGACTCTAAACCTCATTAAGAACCAAAGCCACAGTTTGTCTTCTGTTGCAGTTTTGTCCTTTTATCGCTTCCCTTGTCCTTTTTCAAACTTGCCACATTTCAAAGCAGATGGGTTACACCCAAGGATTGGCCCGCTGCTATTCATTCTCATTCCTTTTTTTTAGCACTTCTTTCCACTCGGGTTGTTCCTACATTGAGGTAATTACCATTCAGCAGTCTCCTGAAGCTCTGGCTGTAAAATTCAATCAGGAACCGAGCAAGATTTAACTCCCAAACTCCCATATGTTGAAGCAGTAAAGCCCTGTCCATTGATTTAGCGGTAGCATCCTCTTCCTCTTTTGGCTGTGTTCAAACTGCTTTGGCACTGACTTTTATCTGTGATTCCAAATAATATCGGAAATAGATGGACTATGTTAAAGCAGGACTGTGGGGAGATCTAAAGTGTACGGCTCTCTAAACAGAGCATATTGCAGACCGTATTTCAGTTGTTGCTGTTAAACCAAACAGCATTAAGCAAGAGATTAAATTGAAATATTTGGACAACACTTACTTGTGTTGAAATAATGCAATAATACCTGTTATGTGAGCTCCACTCAGTTGCTTTTAAGTTTGCCCAACGTTGGGTACAAGGTTTGAATTTGTCAAACTGTTGCTAACAGCAACATTAAGCCAATTTAAAAGACCACAGAATCTACAAACGGCTCTCCAAATGGAGAGTGTGATTTCCAGAGCGCCTGCAAAGGCTAATAGCTATTCTGTTGTCCCTTCACACCATGTTTTGTTGCATGGATTAAAACTAAAGCTCGGCATTTGCTAATGTCACATCTCTTTTCAGTCGCTCTCCAGTCTCCATTCGCCCTGGACACAAAAGGCAATAAAACACTTGCAGAGTGTTGAGTGTGCTGCGCCCTCTAAAAGGTCTTTTATCAATCAGTGTTAACTACCTGCCACCAGCTTATTACTGTGGGCCATATGTGACACAGCAAACCTATTAGAAGTGAGCAGTTAGTATTCTGAAAAGCCAATGAACATACGCAGTAAGCCTCTACTTGAGCCACAACTGGAACTTCAGCTGCCGTTACGATCTATGAGCGTGAACAATGGAAGTTGTTCATTCTGCTCTTATTTCTGTGTGAATATATATATAATAGACCTTTTTGAGTCAACTTTTTTCTATGGAAAAGTTTAGTAATATCATAGTGCCTCATAAGACGTGTTGGGCTTTTCAATATAGGGCCCAATGATCCTAAGAAGTTCTTCAATAATTTTAACTTATTATTTGCAAGGTACTCTTTAGTTCTCTTTCTCTCTATAGGCAGACTACATTCGAGAAGATTTGACAAACTTTGATCTCTATCACTTAATGATAGAAACATGTTTTAGGCTCAAAAGCAACGTAAACGAATATGCTAATTAAAGACTCTCATAAACACAAACAAGTCTATGAATAAATAAGAGCAGGTGTGCAAAACTGTATTAAAAAGTAGTGACAGTCTGTTCGGCCTTGTTTAAAACGGATATTGCGCTGGGACATGAAGGAGCTTTTGTAAGTTCTCTTTTTGGTCAGAAAGGCTCTGAACTTTGTGCCTGATGGGAGCAGCTGGATGGAGTGTTGAAGGCAGTGAATTAGATTCACATTCTGCTTTTCAGCTTTTTGATGAAAAAGATCCATAAATTAAATTTGACAGAACCAAAACTATGCGCTAAACGAGGCTAAAAAGACCTGCAGAGTTGGGGATCGTATAATACAATGAGTGCACATTGCATATTACATGCAGTATTTCTTTTAAAGATTTGTTTTAAGTTTCTGGTCCCAAAAGTAGTTTAATTTTATTCCAACCATGACATTTTTGCCCTTTTTTAATTATAAATTTTGCCCTTAGGCAGACGATCTGCACTGGCTGTTGGCTTATTAACACGGTTTATTACCTTCAGGCAAATTCTTTTCTCACAGCGGACAATTTGTCTTGACAATCACAGGTGTAACTGACAACTTTAATCGTGGCGGCATCCCATTTACTGTAGATGTGCTTGTGTCACGGCCTTGGTGTTATTAGTGCTAGCTGGCATGTTCCCTAAATGGAACAGATTTATGTTATTATTTAACATCTGTGCTCTTCCACGTTCCAACAAATTTGACTTTGGTGCATGATGTCGATACCTCTGAGGTCAGTGCTGACGAACAAATGCTTGTTTCTTAAAAATACAAAAAAAATACATTTCTCACATAGTAGCCGTTTGTTGTTACTTCTGTTTTTTCAGAATCATCTTTTGTACTCAAAATGACCGCATGGCCTCAGACTGCACTGTACAGAAGCTGTACTTCTAAACTGTAATAATGTTAAGCACCGTAATTACAGTCCTCAAAAGCACTGACTCCTGCTTTGAACTGTGTCCCACTCCAACAAACATTCACTTGACCCAGTGGAGAATTTCAGTTCAGCAGACATTAACAGCTCCACAGAGCACGGAGCATACATTTTAATTGAGTCATTTTTCTTTGTCAGAATATGCATACAAGGACAAGCGTTCCCAGGGTGCATAGCCTTGACGTCAGACATCAGACATCAGAATTCTGATGTCTGGGGGGGGAAGATTACTGGGTGGATTTGTTTAACCGGAGACTCAACCGGTATTTCTTTTTTGAAGCTGATATCCTCTTCTGAGGATGCAAGGAGAAAACACAATCATGTCTTCCTTAAATCCCCCCCCCCCCCCCCCCCCCTGCAAAAGAAACCTCCATTACTTTTTGTGTCAGATGATGCAAGTGAAGACCAATGCAATGAAATTATCCCTGACATCACTCATTCCAACAGCATCCAAATAAACCTGAGAACAGATCATGATGACATCTCTTTGATCTTGAATTAGCAGAGCTGATCTGGGCAGTACTATGAATCCTAATTCACAATATCTAGAAACACTCACCTCCCCCCAACAGATACAAGCCTTTTACGTATGAAAACTCTATTTCATTATTTTATAACACTTAGAAAACAGTTCAGTTAAAAAAAAAAGAAAAATTCATTATTTTTGTCATAAACAGTCGTATTGCCACATGAAAAAATTGTTTCGGAATGATAAGATTACATGAATATTTGTATTCACTCAGTACATTTCCTGGCACGTACCGAGCAGCGCTTCACTCCCAGATTTGTTTTAATGAAGAGAAGTCCCTGAAGTCGTCTGTAGGCACACGGTGAAATGCGTGCATCACCTCTGCTAATAGCTGTCAAAACACGAGTCCTCGTGCATAAAATGTGTATATAGAGTGACTGCGTGCAAGAGACAGTATTAATTAAGATAAAGATTTTTCATCGCAGGACAACATATGAATAAAAAGGTTTAATGCAGCAACTTCTTCTTATTGATAATAGTCATTTTTGAATAACACTTACCGCTTTTTATCAAATGATAATATGTTATTAATTGAGGTACGATTTGTTTTTATTATCGTCTTATATCACAAGCCAAAGCTCCGTTTATTGGCTTGCGTGGAAACACCAGGAAGGTTGACTGTGAAAACTTCTCACAGCTTTACTTCAATCAATTATTAAAAGGGTAACAAGTTTGATTTAGTTTAATGCACCACAGCAGAAACCACCATAATAACAAAACTGCGAGGACTGATAAGGGCTGTTGATCAATAGCATTGACTCAAAAGTTACTTAGTCGGTCGTTGACATTTCAAAACCCATTTTCTGACCCATTTAAACGCTTATTCTGCTCACTGCAATTTTCAAACGCACTAAAGTGCTTCAAAACAGACCAGCAAGCATACAACCTCATTAAACATGAATGTTTTTGATTCCATATTAATTAGTTAGACTTGAATTATTTGTCTTAACACTCTCACATTCTCTGTGTGCATCTTGGCACAGAACATCAAGTTTTAAACAGTGCAGTTTGCATTACACAAAGAGCTGTGCTGTTCTGAATACAAAACGACCATCCTGGTTTTTGGAAAATGACTTTTTGATGATACAAAACTCTTTCGATCCAGTTTCCCTGAGACAAAAATCCAAGGGGAAGCTAGTCTTCATCTTGTCGATCAGTCACATACTTACATTGGGTACTTTAAGCCGCCAGGAGAATTTCATTTGTCATTTAGCAGAGTGCAGACCTTTTTTTTCAGTGTCACCTTTCATTGAATTCTGGTCCGGTTCATGTTCACGCTGACTTTTTTACAAAAGAACCAAGAGGAGTTAAAGTGAAGTTATACAGACTGACGGGTAACTCGTTGATTGGAAAATGTTGGCGCCTGTCATCCTGCATCAGGAACCACATGGGGCTCTCACTGACAACAGCTCATGCAGCACTTAAAAGCTTCTAATGTCTATATTTATGTTCCCTGGTGTCACAAACTGCTCAATAATTGATTATAAGCATTATTAGTATTATTAGACGGCAAATCGACTGCATGTTTTGAACAATGACAGGTAGAGACAGAGCTAAATAGAGGAATCTTGTGAAGCAACGGTCTGTGAGGTATATTGGATTAATGTAGGATGTTTTGAGATCACAATGTCACGCACTGTTTAATGGATTTAATGAACTGCCAACGTATACTAGGTAGGATACAAGCACAGCAGTCTGATTGATTGGGTAAAATTCAAATGATTCACATGCTTACTCACATTTTTTATTGAATGATTCACATAAATATGTACATGGCATATACAGATTCCTTATCAAATTGCTTCTTGGACAGTTGGCTGCGGACCGACGCTCTCCTCTTCAAGCGATCTTGGTCCGGTTTGGCCCACAGAGTTTGATTATCAGCTTTCACACCAGCTTTACAGACATAAAGTAACTCGCTAGTCTAGCAACATTAAGGCTTACAAACAACCTGAATGCACTCTGTAGGAACAGGTGAAATACAGGTTCTCTTAATTGTGCTTCTAACTCTCTTTCTTTCCCAAAAAGAATCGTCTTTTATTGAGTCCAAAGCCCAGACAGTAAAAACCTAGACCACGTAGTAACAACGGTAGACTTCAACCAAAAAGACTATTTTACATCCATAAATAGTCAAGGCTAATGTCAGTATTGTCGGCCGAGACTCGTGGAGGTTTCAAACTGTACGTGTCGTAAGTTACGAGTAATTACACCGCATTATCTGTCTCGCATCTTAATCTGTTATGGTGCATTATAGGGATCTGTGTTGCTCTTGACGTACATAATTGCTTTATCCAGGGCTACTGCGAGGATGAAGAAAACACAAATGTGATGTCTTTTGAAGCTGTAAACAAGCCTGCATCCTCTATAGTCTGTCAGCGCTGTTCTTTTCAGTCCCACCTTTTTGTTACATTGCTGTGTGCTACAGTAAATGCAGTAACTACAGGAACACCTGGTGGACATTTAGTACCAAATGTGTGCGCATGTTAAATAAGTATTCTGCTTTTAAAGATTTGTATCCCATCGTATTGTAAATATGAAAAACAAATATTCAGTAAATGCTTCATTTTGTAATATAATGTAAAAATATTCACACATATGCACGCTGCATCTGTTCTGCAGCTGTAATAAAGGGTTGTAACCCCAAATGATATTGTATATGCTGGCAGTGTCATAAAAAGCCATTAGCAGTCCATACTGTACTATCATTTTGCACACATACTGTAGCGTGGTTTTAGATTCAAGCTGATTGCTGCATAATTCCTCTCTTCCCCAGATCCAAATTAGCCTATGTGCATTAGCAGGTAATTGTCGGTTCAGCGGGATGTTGCCTTCGCAGGCTGAAGACCTCGTAAAAATCTGGAAGCAGCAGTGCCAAGAACGAGATATTAGTCCCCTGCTAGCCGCAACAGGGTATAAAGGGTCCTCAACAAAAAAACAAAAAAAAGAAGCTTACTGTGGCAAAGTCTCCCTCAGAGACGAAGATTTCCCTGGGTAAATTTGGCGCTCGGGGAGATCCTCCAATGATCTCCAGTTCCGACCTTATTGTGTCCGTTTGATTTATGACTCGCTCAAGGAGGGGAGTGAAGCCTCATATCTGTCGTGGCAAGTCAACAAATAAACCGTAACTCTGCCCTCTCCACAAGGCCAGTACTGTTTATTGATACTGCTCAAAGAAAGTGGCATTCAACCAGGAGGAAGAAATGTATTTTATGAAGCAACTGAATAAGCCTGGTCAGGGATCTTCTGCTGTAGGAATATTTATTAGTGTATCCCATGTTTGCAGATTACAGTGAGAATGCAAATCCTGAACACTGTGCAGAAGGTCTTAAGATAAGATTCCTTGGGCAGGGAGCAGTGTATATATAAAGTTAATGGAGCATGGAGAGGAGGAAAAGACAGGATGTGATTTTGTCTTTTTAATGGCTTAAAAGACAACTGATGCCCTCTAGTTTTTGCAATTGAATGTCCAACTTAAATAAAGTTGAAGCCCATAGCAGCAGTCTTTTACTTTACCAGTGGCCCCAGAGGGGTTGTACTCCGAGTGAGGAGACTTTGTGTGACTGTTTTACACTTACAGAGGACAACTACAGTAACTAACTTCATATAAAAGGTAATGGAAGATGACAAAAGTGTAACATCACATCTGAGCATGGAGGGAATTAACACCTGTCTCAGCAGATTGTTCGGTTCATCTGCTCTACCTGCCGCTTTGGATGGCGTTCGGTAACAGTTTGGAGGTTACGCTCTGTATATAAGTCAGTTCTGCGAGTAATGTATTGTGGGGTTGGACAGTGAGATTAAAATTTATATTCCAATATTAACAAGAATAAGAGCTGAAGTGGTCAGTTTGATTATCAAGAGAAAACCAATTTGGCAGCTATTTTAATAACAGTGATTTACATTTCTTTAGCTGAAGTCTTAATAATATTTTTAATTTATTTGAACTATACCCTGCTGTTTTTAGCTGTCTAATCAAGGACTAAAGTGCACCTTTCTAGACTGTGACTGAGTAAAAACCATAGCCATGGCTATGAAGTGTCATGTTGTATAATTACTTTTTTTTTTTTATCCTGTTGCCAGTTTCATTGTATATATACTTTTAAAAAGCTGAAGTGATTGCTGCTGTGCTGGATGGTGGGCGCTACATTTCTGTGACACCGTTTTTGTGGGTCGGGTGCAGTTCAGATCGGCAGCCATTAGTAAGCCAGAGGGGCACAACAGCAAGACTTGCATGCACTAAAAAGCACGCCGGGTCACCTGGGCTACTTAAACAAAGCACAGAGAAGCTCGGCTTACAACACACCGACAGAGTGATGTTAGTCTCTGCTCAGGTAGACATACTCCACTATATCTTTACATAGTTAATACACTGTAAATTCTAATCAGTTAACCTAACTTTAACTACTTTAACTTATTTTTAAAAAAGCATGCAAATCAACTGCCTTATAAAACAAGTAAAGGTACTTTTTTGTTGTACTAACCAAAACTATTTTAGTGTAGTACACTTACACTTGAGTTTAAGTAACTAAAAATAATACTACTAATAAAAACTACTAAAACCTTACTAAAAACTTTACTTAAGATGTACTCTTGACTTAGTTTAGCCTACTCAGAATTACTATTTCAAACAACTAAATCATTTCAAGTGAAATATATATCTTACTGTGACTTTTCCAGCAAATTAGAACTTTGTTCTTAGAACTTGTATTTACTTGAACACGAAAGTTATTTACTTGTTAAAATCATGCAAACTGATTTAAAACTACCAAGTTCATGTTACTCGTGTAACTTGAGTGTTTCTTTTAAACAGTGTAGTCAGCAGTAGGAGGAGCCTCAGTTTGGATCATTTATGCTCACGTTTTTGGAGAAGAGACACAAAGCGCTAAAAGACAGGGTTGGTCTGCACAAGTTGGCTTTGGTTTATATCATTACATCTCAAAAAGACAAAGACGACTTTATTTTCAGGTCTGCTAAAATGTTTTAAATTGTATTGTGCTGGTTAAATATCATTGTCATGGTAAATACTGGCGTACACCATTTAAATGACAGTATACAAAATAAGCCTGACGGCCCATAACAACAAGTAGAATTATAAAATATCCAATAAACAACAGACTGCCTGATATGATTTAGTTCAAATAAAAACATTCAGTAAAATGTACAATAACTGTTCTGGAGGTTTTATTTTTCACAGAGGAACACCTTCTTCACAATAACAAGTTAGAGCACCAAATGCTCAGCTATGTCACACTGCTTTACCAACTCACAGCTATAGGAGTATTGTGAACAATGGAGTCTTCAAGCACTTTGCCTCTTGTTTGGGTTGTCATTCGCTTTAGACTTGGACCCTAAAGCCATGAAAAACACTTTCAACCTCATTCAAAGAGTGACGCTTGGCGTGGGACAGAAACAACTCCCACAAAAACTGTCAAACTCTTAAAAATCCCCCGTTGAGTTAGAACAACGGCCAGCGATTACAATCTCTACAGTGTAGTTGTTTGCTGCTATATTGAATTTAGCACCTTTAAAGAATAAGTGATAACTACAACCTGACTGATACTGGATTTCCAAGGTCCTTTTTTTACATTTTTCATATTAATTATTTAAATTTGGTAAGTGATGAATTGGATCCCAAATATCTACTGAGCGGGGCATTTTACTATTGAATAATAAACACATGAGGTTTTATCTATTTGCTTGTAACCAGTACCAAATTAAATTGAATACACAACATTCATTCCTTTCTTTCATATGACCGTCATGATACAATTTCGCAGTACATTTTGTAAAGTAAAATTTTTTTTTTCAGAAGTGCAGAATCAAGGTCCTGCCTCACAATCTACTGTCTACAGTTTGTTGGTTTTATTTCCTGTTCTGGAGAATCATAAAAAGAGGGGGGGGGGGCAACTCAAGTGTTATATTTCCTCCATGCAGTCACCACCTTTCCATAATGATCAAGTTATTTGGACGGACCCCTTCACCCCATACCACAACCATCTCCAACTGTAAGCTAATGTAATCTTCCTGCTACTCATTAATATATGAGGGCAGGAAACCGTGCACGGAAATGTGCATTTGACAGATTTAATGAGACTGGCTGCGAACAATGAGCCGTTGGGGTCTATGGCAAGGCAATTCACACTTACTCAATTTAATGGGGGATTAAATTCAAGTGACAGATTGAGGTATCAGTGAGAGATTGTCACGTCCACCTCCCTTCTCATAAAATGCCATAAATGAAGATAGGGGAGAGATTGAAATATGAACAAAGCAAAATGCTTCCTTTGTAAGTTGTGCGGACCTTTTTCTAACATGTAGAACAATATAAACTCTATTACATTATAGTGATTGATGACAGTTGGATTCTGTGGTGGTGGGGAGGCAAGAGGTGAGGCTGTCGTGATTGTATTTCATTATGAAGAAAGGCTTCACAGATTATCCTTTTCATTAAATGTTAATTAGTTGTCACACATCTGTTGTAGCTCATCACCAGAAACAATATTTAATTTAACAAAAGTGATTGATTGAAAACGGAGCCATGTATCAGGGGGACGACATTTCTTTAGCTGATGTTCACTTCTTGCATATTTCTCAGGGACTGAACAAATTGTGCTTTCATTTAAATGTCAGCGTGACAGTCAGCAGCTATGAGATCCAGTCATTCCCTCAACTCCACGCACCGTATATCTTGACAGTACAGGTGTATTTGGACACCATTAGATTTGGGAACATTCCTATTCAGAGCAGTTTACTCAAACCTTTGAGTGTTTATTCCTTTAGTTCAATTTAACAAAGTTCTGCCTGGATGGCCTGTAAGAGCAGGTCTCATAAGAGCTTTCATTCATTTTAAAGCACTTTGGTGCGGTAATAACGTGACTTTATCAAGAGCTTTTTCACTGCCTGCTGCAGCTTAAAATGACATTGATAAGAGAAGTGAGACTAAACCATAACTGATAACATGTTTTACCAAAGTAATGAGCTAAAAGACCCTGAAACACTCCATGGTCGTTTAATCCTTTGTCCAAATAAAAAATATTGATTTTTGCAACGCCAACTGACAGGCGCTAATGTAACAAAGTTAATTTTACTCACTTTTACTTGAATCATCAAAATCATGACAACAGATTTCTGCACACATAATTATTCAACAGGTGTGTCAGACGGCAGCATATTTCCTTTTAAGTTGTAATTTGATAATGTATGTCTACTCTTTACACACTATATTGCATGTCTGTCCGTCCTTGGAGAGGGGACTGTTGCTCTTCCAGAGGTTTCTTCTATTTCTATCCCTGTTAAAAGTTTTTTCTTATTCAAATCGAGTTTCTAAGGACAGAGGGTTTCGTATACGGTAGAGACTGGCAAATTAGTGATTTGTCATGTTGGGCTACATAAATAAAATTGATTGGACTGATATAAAATTGAAAGATTCCCAGTTTATTTCACATTTAGTGTAAAATAATACATGATTTAAAAGCTCTTTACAGTAGCAGGACAGGATTTTAGCTGACAAACACAGGGAGTCCATACAGGTGGCAGGTGTGGGGGGATGGAGTGGGTAGAGATGGATTTCAGAGGTAATTAGAGATGACATTCTCCTAAGACTGCAGTCGGCATCAAAGACCTTCTCTCCAAAGGAGCTGCTAGTTTCCTGGGAAAAGGTTAGGAAAGACCCCTGAAGACTGCAGGCACCGGTTCCCTTTTCCTTCTTCTTTAGTGAAGGAGATGGCTGACAACTTGCTGACAGTGTGCATTATCACACTGTCACTGAAGGGAACATGAAAGTGTGGGATTGACAGAGTCATGGATGGCAAGAAACCTGTGGGTAGAAGAACGAGGAGAAAAATCTAAAAGTTGATGCCCTGTTTTCATGTCGCACATAACAAATTCTATCAAAAATGACAGAAATTCACAAGTTTTCACATAATTATTACATTTTTACAACAGAAGGGAGTACATTTCAGAACAAGGGGCTATATATATACATATATAAATATATATAGAGGTTATTCCGAGTTTCTGAGGTTTCAAAACCAAAGTCCACAAACCAATGTGTGATGTCACGACGACTACATCCACTTCTTATATACGGTTTATGGTTCCGCCTCTTTTGCTCTTCACAAGGACTGTTTACCTGCATTCAACCAAAGACTGGTCGTTTGGTCAATACTACTCAGATTACAAACGTAAACCAGAAAGCTTACGACACCAAAATCTTGTTCCGTATGAATGCAGAATCTTTTAAATGGTCATTGGAAGGAAGGAAGCTGGATAACTATAGCAAAGATCCAACGGTGAAATGTTACAACGGAAAAGCGGCAGCAGGTTTTACGGTCTGAAATGTATTCCAACACCTGCTCATTGTCACATAATTAAGAAGATGGAAATGCCACTGAATGTCATGGGGTGGGGGTGTTAAAAACTCCCAGTGGATGTGGAGTACAGAGGATTAAACCCAGAAATGTCTCAACACTCATACCAATAACATGTACATGTGTTGAATTCCTTTTTGAGTTTAGTTATCCTAACTATTCAACAATTAATTTCATTACTTCAGCTGGCATAGTCCACAACAACACACATACAGAGGGAATGTCTAAAAAAAAAAAAAGAAGCCCCTTAGTAAGGATTAGCAAGGCATCACCAATTATCTTCTCCCTTTCCACAGAGCCATATCAAAGGTTTGTGCTCACTGGAGAGAAAAAGGCAAGAAAATGTGTTTGAATGTCTTGTCCATATTAATAACAGATAAGACACGGCTGCGGAAAGGATCATGCCCTGAAGGATGTACCATGAAACACACAGCACATCTTTCCCTGACTCACTCGAATAGTCACAGGACACTGGTTCATTTCTGTGCCAAAAGAGTGTTGAGCGGTGCGCCCATGTGGCGCTAAAAGTGTTTGCTAAACCCACACCTGCTATTAGACACCAAAGACTCGTGACAAAATGGAAAATGATATTCAGTGCAAGTAAGAATTCACCTCTGGATCTGCAACCAACAGTTATTTTCAGTATCAATTGATCTGCCAATTATTTTCTCTATTAATCAGTTAATTGTTTGGCCTCTCAAATGTCAGCAATGGAGGGGAAATGCTAATTAGAACCTCCTAAAGGTCAAAGATGTTTAGTCTAATATCACATAAAGACATTGAAAAGCAGCAAATCATTTCACTGCAACTATTTTTACTCAAGCCATTAATCGGTTTTCAAAATAGTTGATTACTTTCTAATCGACTAGTCATTTCAGCCGAAAATCATTCTACTCTACTTTTTAAATTTACACTCGATACAATATGGAATGACTTAGAAAGTATGTCATCGTCTTTATGACTTCATTATGTTTGAACTGCATGTTGTCAACATACACGTTATAATGTAACTTTAAATAGTAATAGAGTGAACCATTATTGTACTTATAACATGAAGACACTCCGCGTTGACATTAAGCTGAACTTTTACATTGTCGTGTCCAATCTTCTTGGCGAACCAATGTCTGCCTCTTTAGAAGAGAAAATCGCAACATTGAAGCTGTCTCAAACTTAAAAACTTCTTTCAATCACATTTTAAGAATACGGCTGTCAGTATTCTGCATTTTTGTTGATGTTAACAAATCCCATGAAAAGGCACAAACCAATAATGTGTTAGTTATTCTCTGTTTGCGGCTTTCATAACCAAGTATATTTATTTCTACTGAAGATGTGAATCTCACAATAGCCACACACCTCTCTGCCTTTATTTGACAGTCAGTGTTGAGAGTGTGACAATAAACATGGGCAACGTGCAACAAAGATTCTCCGCTGGGAGTCAAACTGCAGAAGAAGACTAAATAATTCCTTTAAAAAGCTTGGGCACTGTAGTTTTGTAGCAAAGGCTACTCAAACAAAGGGAAGTTGTCAGTGCTTTTGTTCACAGTGAATGAATGAATGAGATAACATGGCACCCAGTGCAACAGTGTGTCTTATTGACGTGTTTTTAGTCATGCATGCTAGCAGCATGTCAGTCTGTGTTTTGGTCCGCCACTTTGTTCCTGACTGAAATATCTCAACAACTATTGGATGGATTGGCATGGGATTTGGTAGACATATACATTGTGCCCAGAGGATACATGAACACTGACTTTGGTGATCCCCTCACTCTCCCTCTAGTGCCACCAGCAGGTCAAAGTTTTCACTTATCCTGTAAAACCGTGTGTCCAAATTAGCGCACAATCTGGCGCAGAGTTGGCAGTTGTCGTACTTCAGTTGAGTCTGTGCTTATGTCTGGAAAAAAGCCCACTCAACATCATTCCTATTGTTATGCTAAAACATCCTCTGGTACAGAGACGCTCTATGTAGCCACGTCCTGGAGAAATTAGCTGGTGCTTAAAAGTAACACTTTACAAACGGAGGTAATTTCTTTTAGTATGCATTATTTGGTAATTGATGATGTGATAAAGATGTAAAATGTGATTTTTGTTAACATAAATAGGAAATTTGCTCTTATACATTTCTGAACAACACTACTCCAGAGGGTGCTTTTTAATTAAGGTTCATGTTTGCAGGCTGTTATTTACATTAATGAGCTGCCTGAGGTTTTTTGCAGGTGTTTCTCAGACATGTCTGGCACTGAGCTTTCTGTGTGTGTGTGTGTGTGTGTGTGTGTGTGTGTGTGTGTGTGTGTGTGTGTGTGTGTGTGTGGAGGGGATTACATTATGTGCATGCAAGTGAAGACAAGGAGATGATTATGAGGTGGTGCATTTGGCAGAAACAAATGTGTGTGTTCATTACATAACATCTTCCACTGCAGTGAATTATGTTTGTCATTTTAACTTTGGTGAACCATTAAACTCGTCCTCATCATCCTCATTAAAACTACTAGTAACAAAATGTGTTTAAGGTGGGATATGGGGCTCCAAACAGTGCACGGTATTGCCGTCTAATTTTTGGGAACATACATAATTAAAAAGGTTAGTTTAGGAGAGTATACGAGCATTCATAACAAGTGTGTGCCAGCTACACTTAGTTGCCCCCCTAATCTCATTTTAACGATATTTTCAATGCAAATCATTAAATAATGAAATTAGTGTATTGTGTGCCAGTAAATGATTAATGTATTATCTCTGAACAATGCACATCTTGGAACAACTGCTTCAGAATTACACGCTCCATTAAAACAGTGAGGGGAAAAAAAACAAAAAAACTCTGTACACTACTCTGTGTATCAGAGTATTCCCAGTGCAGCTCAGCAAATATCCACCGAGCGGGCTGAAGAATGATGAATCGATAGTATTAGGAGACCGCTGCACCCCACAATTAAATGATACCAAAGCAATAAATACATTTAGTTCCCAGAGTCCTTTCTATCAATTCCCTAAAATTATTAGATTTATTCATCTTTGCTCTCCGAGGAGAAAATACAACCCCATTTCAGGAGTCATTTTGTCTCCTATTCCGCTGAATGTATTCAATCATCAATATACAATTTCATTGATTTTTTTTTTCTCCCAAAAGTGCTGGCAGAGCACACAACCCTATTGTGCGATTCTCCCTGGTTTTAACCCACAAACTCTATTTGTGACACAGCAGAACGACGTGGATATAAATTGTGGTTCTGTTTCGATGGGTTTTTCTCTGGCGGCTTGATGCCATTGTTTTGGGCACACACACACACACACACACACACCTACACACACACACACACACACATACATATCACTCTCCCAGTAACAGGCCTTTAAAAGCTCATCTCCAGACCCCTCTTTGCCAGTCAGTATGTCTGCTGGTGCATTTAAGGCATCAAATGCACCAGCAGACTTCCAGACTAAACCAGAGAGGTTTTTATTTTGCCACGGTTTCAGTCGTGCATTTTGCTAGCCGATGACATTTTTGTTGTTCCTTACATCACCCCTGGAGAGCTTTAGGGTCTGTTGCTCTGCTCTGTGATTTGACTTGACTGTGACTCAAGAATGGAGTTTTGGAGTCGATCAGATTTTGGTATCGGTTAGTACAGAATCAAAATGGTGTTCAGTGCAGGTAACTATGTTTTCGAATTAATTTCTTCTCACAGGAGTCAAACAAAGCATTCACATGTTTGACCTCCACACCATTCTGTTTACCTTTACAATATGAGCTACAACCTGCATTCATTATATATGTTGCGTAAGAACATAACTCTTAAAATGTAATTTGTAGGAGACATGGTTTCGGCTCCGCAGCTATAAAGTTGCCAAGTGCTTGATGACTTTTTGAGGCCCAAATCCATGCTAAATTGTGCACACCTAGACTTTCAGGAAAGAAGCCACATATAGTCGGGTTGTAACATAAAAAATTTGGCACCAAGAAGGAAGTCGGAAGCATCACCATCACCAGCAAGCGCTACACAGCTGCTTGTCCTTCGATTCGTCATTCAGCATTTTAAGCCCTTGCACTCTCTTGCACGCACAAATGAATGCTGAGCATGCAGTAATTAAAGTCTGTGAAGGTCACGGATATTGAGATCGAGCCTCTGACCGTCTCCTCCTCCCATCTTACAGTTAGCCTGTGATTTTGACTTGCACATCTGATGTGTAGCAGTGAGTATACAGAAGTGCTTACAACACTCTGTTCAACAGTCTGATTTCACGCAGGTTCAAGTTCATTTCTGGCATATTGCATTCTCCATACTGAGCTGTTTTTCCCTCCTGAATTTCTGTCGTCCCCTAATCGGTCTTTCATTCGGTTCAGGTTGTGTGAGTGATAAAATGAGTCAGTGTCAATACATAAAAGTATTGATGTACCAAGTTATGATAACCTATGCTGGTTTTGCCAGATTTGGAGTTATTAAGCATCATTTCTTAAGACTTGCAAATGATCGTGGATGTTATTTCACCTGTGTTTTATGTATTTATTGTGTGTTGTCATTCATTCTTGTGTCAGAAAGCCAATAACAAAGATAACTAGGACTTATCTACTGCAGATCTCCAAGTCTCCTCTGCACTGCAACTAGCTAACTCGGTAACTCTAATGACATGTTAGTTATGTAACGAACCAGCCAATTGCATTACATAACATTTATTTAACTGACTGGCAGAGGATAACATCTTAAACATTTACCATTGCGAAACAGATTTTTCTAGCTAAAACTTGTAGGCATCCATGAAGTCAAGGGTTGGTCAAGGCGAATATAAAGTATCTGTCCGGCTTCGGTTGGCTGATTTCTGGCATCTTGGAAAGTCAAAGTCTATTTATTCTGTCCTTCATCAATCTTTTCTGGCTCTACCTTTCCTCCTTTGACTTAGACTGAAATTAGTGATAAACAACAGTGACTGGCAGCGCATATGCTAACAGTATGTACTCAACGCTGAATAGTCAGGTGTTGTGACATGCACCAACGTTGAGCCTGTGGTCTGAACACTAAAACACCAAAGATTCAGGTATAAGATTCAACATACTAAATAATTGAATTATAACAGCCCATGTGTTTAACTTTAAAAAAAAAAGAAATGCAAGTAAAACACTTAGAAGATGATGAAAAAAATAAGAAAAAAAGAGTTTGTCATGGTACCACACTGTAGGTCTCTGCAAGACGTTTTCCATTTGAATCAACATGTTGACCAAGAACCCCAAGTAAATAGAACTGAACTTAACTTTAATGTCGGCGGCTTTATTTAATCCTCGCAGTGCCTCGTCCATCTGTTTGGCTATCTGGTGAAACACGCTGAGCGATGTACACAGGGGACTCGGTACTCGTCTTTGGATACAGTTTTTCTTGGATCACACGCCAAGAGAGGAAGAATCATTATAATTCCCCTGCCGGTGTAGGCCTCAAAAGAATCCTGTACTTTAGATAGTGCCAATTATAGAGTAATATTGCCTGTGACAACAGATGGCTTTGAACTGCTGTTTGAAATGATAGCATTCACCAGGCTGGAAGATAACTTTATTCATTGCTCAAAACACTGCGCCGCAAAAGGTCAACTTTCTGTTTACATAAGGTTAAATTTTCTTATGATAGGGATGCTGCATGAAATTGATGTTTATTACCCCACACTGGTCACAAACCACTCATCTTATCCTGCCACAGTTATGGAGGAGGGAATGGCTGTGCTTTGTTAACTACGACACCCATTCCTTTGTTAGATATAAACAATGAGATGTGGCACAGTTTGTTAGAAGGTTTCTTCCATGTGTTGATTTCCTTCACAGTCATCAACACAAAGGTGAGGTTTGTCATCAGGCAAAATAAACCGACACCACAAATGGAATGACAGCGTGTCTTTTTCAGTAAAATTAACATTTTGATTAGAAATCAGCAGGATACAAGCTCATTTTTCCAGTCATTGAAAACATGGAGAATGAGAGGAAAACGTAAAACGTCGTGGAAAATCTGGAAATGACTTCAACATTTTCCTATTTTCCTAGAATCAACTACTAAGTTATCTATCAGAGCATCCCAAAATGGTTTGTTGGGCATTGTTGAGACAGTTGGATATTAATGAACGAGGAGCCAGGGTCAAAGCAATGTATTGGAGCCAAAGAATAAGCACTAATTACAGTTTAACTTGACTTTTTTGTTTACATCATCTCTTCAAACACAATGCTGCATTGTTAAGGTAAAGTGAACCATGACATGAAATGTTTAACTTTTATAACGTTAGCTCACAGTGGATGGGATAAGCTTTGCTAAAGACTCCGAATAATTACTATAAGAGCTAAGGTATGTTGTGATAAACTAATAAGAGTCTGTGGCAGTTAATAAGTCTAGCAAACTTGAATGAAAGGGTACGTTAAATCAGACGTCCACAGAGAGGAACATATTAGTCATGCTGTAATCCTCGTCTGTCATACTCGCTAGATCATCGCTGAAAATGTCCCGTGTCCATTAACAGCGGCCCTTGTGGTGCAAATCCTAAACTCTGGGCTGGTCGGCTGAAAGATGCAGAGTAGAAAAAACATGTCTGTCTCGTGAAAACGATAATGACATGATCAGTGACTAATATAAACGTAACTCATATTCTCAGAAGTGTCTCCAGACTTTTGTATTTCCCCGTTGCCCTATAAGCAGGTTAGTAACCTTGAGCATTACGGCGTCATTAGGACCAAACCGCACTCTCATCTCGTCAAGATGCAACAATCTCATTTACATGGCACATCTCTGGGAGAAAAATTCTACGCTGCAAAATTGCAATCGCAGGACTAATTGGATTTCCAAGTGCCTTCTCACATATTACCACATCTTTATGTGTTTTGTGTAGACAGCAATATTACTGCAGTGAAAGGGTCGTGAAACGTTGAGTTATCTATAGACACTTCAATCAGTTTACTGGTAATGAAGTCGCTAGTGGTTGAGTAATTTATTGGTGTGTTTCCCGCCATGCTAATGGTGTTTTGCCTCATTAAGCCACATAGCGTAGGCGGATATTTTGTCTTAGGGGTTACCTGTGCAGGTTTCACTGTGGCTTCAGGTAATAATTTGCTCTCGCGTCCCGTAGATGTGACATATCAGCTTCCGTTACACGTGCTTATGGAGCTCATAAATTGTATTCTAATTCGTGTTTATTTTATCCGCACATCAGCAGTAACTTGCCACAATAATATGCAAGTCCTTTTTAGCCTTGTGTCATTATCTCTGCGACAGCATTCATATATCAGTGTTGCATAGTACTCCAAACACAAAAAGTATGGGCAGGTGTTAGTGTAAAAATTCATTAGCCTGACAGTCTTTTTCTTCGTCTGTAAACAATACCTTTAACTAAGTTCTGAGTGAGGAGTGATGGCCATTAAATCATGAAGCAGCTCTGCAGAGGCCATTACTTTTAATGACTACATTGATGAATGATGGTGTTGGGGCAGGTTGATGAGGTCAGGGAGGGATCTGATTGTGAAAGTACTCCTATAGTCCTCACAGGGTACGAGTTGTGTTGAACCTCTAACGATGTATTTTTGGCTGTTTTTTTTTCTGTTGTTATCAAAAGTAAAGTCGGGGTCATCGTACACACTAATGACCGCAACAGTATACTTCCTGCAGAAACGAGTGTTGGCAGGCTCGTATGAACTAAAGGTTACAGCCGCTGGAAAAACAAAGTGCTGCTCTGGCTTTAGGCTCTGCAGTTGTGTACATGCTCGCTGTCCAAATTAATCTAATGCTTTAAAAACCACAAACCCCAGTGTGCAACCAGCTGCAATTAGTCTAAAATATTACACGGTTTGTTTTGTTGCCTTAGAGATCTTCAGTTCTTCAGTTTTATAACCGTTCAAATGGCCTTTAAATCTCGGCGGTCCCTAAGCCTCCATTGTCGCTCTTTCCCCGCAGCCATTGTTGGTAATGCTGCTCTCAATTTTTATCACCACTTCTGGTGTTTTCCCAAGGTTACAAATAATTCTTTAATCTAAACAAACCCCACTGCGTTAAAAAAACAAACATTCAACACACAGGCTCAGACCTCTCACTGCAATCAGATCTCCTGGGAAAGCATATAAATAGGTTACATTTGTAACATTTGAAGGACATTTTGCATGTCATGAAAACGCATTTTAGGCTTTTTGACATTTTACGCCACGTTGTTACCGTGAAACGGACGCATTTACATATAGGCAACACAACTACGTAGCTAGGTTTAGAAAGAACATCATGGTAGGGCTTAAAATAACTGTAAATGTAAACATCGTAACATGATTTGCGTCACAAACATCACTAACGTAACTTCAAAATAGCGCAACAACACATTGGGACACGAACACCACTCTCCTGTGTGATTCCTGAGCCTTGTTTGACCCATCCACCTCCCCTTCGCCCACCATAAGTGGTCTTTCTCACTGAAAATTGACCGTAGTATATTCACGCATATTTGTAAACATAGTCAGCACAGACTACATGGTGTAAAATCACACTTAAAAAGCAAGAATGACGTTATTGAACACTAAATCCCTTACAAATTGTTTTGTCATTCATGCGCCATTTGGTGAGACAAGGCCGCTCACTGGTCAGGCTGCTCTCATCCAGCACTCGTAGCAATACCTACAAAAAAAGAATCTCCTGCAATTCCTCGATATCCCACAAAATGACAGGAAATAATCCTAACTAAGAAGTTTTGTTGCCTAAACCTAACTGAGTTTCCTGTGAAGACGGAAGTTTATTTTGAAAAGGCCGAATGCATGTAGCGAGCGGAAAATGACACGTGTTGCTGGCTTTCGTAGCACAACGAGTAACTTTTCATAGGACATCATAGGAACCGTTGTATGAGAACACGTTGCACTGGTACCTTAGTGGATCGATGTTTTAATCGAACCTGCACTTCAGGAACCGATAGTTAGTCAGATTGACATGTGTGAAGACATTTTCAGGAGAACATTTCCTGTACTTTTATTCAGTAGGGAATTAGTGTATTTTCCCCAAACAGAAAAAAAAACATCAATTAATGTAATAAATTCATGTTTGATTTTGACTGTGTTCAGTTTGGAACAATACAATCAACAGGAAAATAAATGTGGGAGTGAAAGCCATCAATAAAGATTTGACACTTCTTAACTAAAAGTTGATTGCTCATTTCTTGAAGGCCTATTGACTAAAAAGGCTTCATATTATTGCTGTTGTTGACATTATTCTGAGTTGCTCTGCAGAATGGTGACATTTTCATCAATATCATCACTGATGGCAGAATACTCTTTCCTTGAAAATAAATATACATCTAGGTAGCTGTTAGTGAGGGAAGGAAAGGAGGAATTAAACAGGAGGAATCCTTAATAAATGACAGAGCACTGAGGTGGTAACCTCCTTAAACAGTTTAATCCATTCACCCAAATGCCTTTTTTGTATCCATGAGGTCTAAAAAAACATAAATTTCCTTTTCATAAAACATTTTCAAAGCGAATGTTTAAGTATTATAAATCCTACCTTATTTATGTCCTTGAATACAAGCTTGCAGTCTTCTTCTTCCCTGCATTTTTCCACTGCATTGATATTTCTTGAAGCACCCTTGAAACAGATTGCAATTTATGAATCGTGACGTCCATGTGCTTGTGTGCATGCATGTGGACCTGCACAATACCAACAAAATGTGGATCTACTTGTAAAAACATTGCTCCATAGAGCTGCTGCTGTAATGATCAAAAACACACAATAATACACATATATATATATATATATATATATATATATACATAATACACAATGTCAGTCATTTGTTGGATGCTTTGTTCCAAACTATTACAATTAATATATGAATATTCTTATAGACCTTTTGAAATGATTATTCAGCTGACTTGAACTAACAGTAACTAGTTTTAGCTCTGAATTCTTAAAGGCAAAGACTTCCTGAGGCTTCATTTATGACCATGTGGGTTGATTGCATAACAATTGCATAACCACCTAAACTCTGAGCTGCACACAGGTTTTCTTCTTTTAGTCACAGGAATGTTCAAATGTTGTGTTCGTGCACAAATGGTTAAGGAGATGTACAGGCCACATGTTATGCATTTCAATTAGCTTAATAGAAGAAATCCATTTATTAAAGGAGGATAAACAAACTGCAAAGCTGAAAAATAAGACTTGCTCAAGCGATGGCCTGAAAGACTACACTTGTATTCCGGTGTGACAAATGAGAAAGACGGAATGAGTGGCGGCATCATAGCAGTGACACCTCAGACAGCCAGACCATTATGTCAATGTTCAGGTATAGCGATAGCAAAGTGAGCAGATTATTGCTGATGTGCCACATGTGGGCCAGGAAACACTGGACATGAGTGATCAGTGTCATCAAATGGTTAGTCAATGAAAGTCAGTCAGTCATTGTCAATCAACAGAAAAACAAGTTTGAAAATGAATATTTTGTTACAGAATTATAAGTAAAGCAATTGGGTCTAATATTTGTTACAGTGAGCAAACCTTAACCCTCAAATCAGTTTTATAACTCATTTTTTGACATCTTGTACACTAAACAATGGATTGATTGATCAAAACATTTAAATAAATCAACAAATAATAGAAATCATCATTAGCTGCTTCACAGGATCTTTATAAGGCTTTCTGTGAAACTATATTTGGACTGAGCCATATTCATAAAACCAAATATCACACTATTATTCTCCATATACCTAGACATCAATGCATTCATTGTTCATTTCACTTTCAGGTAGATGTAAAAGGTTCCAAAATACCATCACTTTACTGTAAAGCAGCCTTTCAAGACCAATAAAAGGCAACTGCAGCCGACTCCGTGCTACTCACGGGTCCTCCTCAACATACGACACCGTCGACAGCAGATACGGTTCACTCAAACAGGCTTTATTTATAAACTTAAACAACACTGTTGTGCGCTCCCTCCTGCCGCCCGGCTCCTCGGAGCGCACACAGCGCATCAGTCAGTCTCACTGTCGTGGGCTGGTGGTGTCTTCCTCTCCGAGGTGTCTCACCGGCCACCAGAGCTCCAGCCTGCTACTGCTTAAAAGGAATAAGGGATAGTTAGCAACCGGTTACAGCTGTGCCAATTAACCCTGGCACTGTTCCCCTGAACCACTCCCACAGATCTCTCCCCTGTAGCGGAGCACGGACCATGCCCACTGCCACAGCAACATTTTAGTTATATTGTGAACATATTTAAACCCAAACACCAAACACCAGCCCTAATGAGAATAACTTTGATAAGCTCAAATTCAACAACATTTCCTGAAAATGTCTGGCTCAAGCTAATGTATTTCCTGTGCTTTCTAAACACTCTATTCCTTAGACAACATTATCGATGTCAACATAGGAAATAAAACTGTCTCTTACCATGTACATAACTTGACTTTCTGGCTCGGCTTGGTGAACTCAGAAATAAATGCCAAGGGAAGAAAAGGGATCAGCCAAAACAATTTACATACAAATATGCCAGAGAGTCGACAATGTGGCTCTGTGCAGAGCGAGCGAATAACACACAGACAATTTATGAGCCAGTTTGACACATTTGTCGTTTTGCTTTGATTTAATTGGCATGTGGTCAGAAATGGTTATTCAGCGGGAACAGCAGGCGAAGTCCAGAGACCGAGTATCACCATGGGATTATAGTGTTATGGTCTCAGAGCTACAGCGTACGATGGGTGACCCTTATTGATTCATCCAAAGGCAAATATCCCAGCATTTGGTAGAGTGCTCATTTCTGCATCTGCATAAACAAGACTAATTGTCTGGTTATTTAGAGAAGATTGCACAAAGATTGCTCTTGGGGTAATTATTTCTTTTGGTATTGAAAGCCATCTTACTTAGTGAAATATTGAGGGTACAGGTGACGGGCTTATGCAATATTATGCTAAGCTATTCTGGGATACTTAATCAGAGTGAGATAGGTTCTTTTTAAATAGCTTAAATTCACATTAGACCTTAGCTCGAGAATGGTCGATAGCCAGGGTGCTTTGTGCATGCAAAGTATAACAAACAAGAGAGTAGTTAAGACATTTTAACAGAACAAATGGCTGTCAATGGATGTGTTTGCCGCTGATGGGTTTAACCCGTGACTTTCTAATTGCAGCACAGTATCTTTAAACCACAAGGGCACCTCGTCTCTGCTCCAAAGTCATCAAACTGTGAAGAGAGATTTTCCCTCTTGGTGTTTAGTACAAGAATGTTTTGCCTTGTATTTTAATTTTGCTTCTTGTCCTTGGAGTTCACTTTGATTCTTTACTTTCTGCTACATCTCATCCTGCTCGCCAAGATGTTTCAGTGCTTCCGGGCTCGGGTATCCCGTGTCCTCTGAAGCTCAGTGGGCAGAGAGATACACTAACACTGACAGGATTAAGGGTTTTATTACATGTGTGGCTCAATAGATAGAGCACCGACCTGACACCGCCAAGGTTAGGGGTCTGCTGCTGTTGTGTGACAGCCCATCATAATCATGATACTGTAAAAATGCAGTACAGGAAAAGAACCCACTTGTTTTCCAAATCCAATATATATTGCAGGCACCGGTCGCAACATGTTTGTACATGGTGGACAGAAGTGAAAGTGGTAAATGTAATGACCATCTCTATTGTACTGTATTGTACTGTTTACCTGAGGTACACATCCCTCAGTACCACAACATTAGCAATCACAGTAGTTGGTCCTTAGCACCTCACAGAATTCATATCAAGGCTCTAGTTAAAATTGCAAATACATTCACATTTACTTTCATAAGAAAGGATTTCACATTTTGTTAAAGTTAGCTGTCTGGGAGTGCATTAGACACGCCTTGTATAAAGGACAGTTTCCCAGTATTTGGGACAGGACCGAAGTGTATGTGTAAAGCTGCATTGATTTATCATTTTGTTTAAGAAGTGTCGGTGAAATACGTCTATTCTAATTACCTATGGCACCAGGAGATACTTCTAAATGCCTTGTTTTGTCTGCACAACAGATATTCAGTTAACTATCACATACAGCAAAGAAAAGCCTGAAAGTCCTCATACTTCAGAAGAATATTCTGCACAGAGAATGAAAATTAAACATTTATAACATTGATCATTTACACACCAAGATACTTTGTTTACGGCAATCAATATATTTCTGTTTGAACTCGTCTGCAAACAGGAATTACAACTTCTGGGTCCATCACGTTTTGCCGGTGGGCCCAAAAATACCTTTTCCCATAGACCTACATTGGGAGAGAGAAGTCTGTCACTCGAGGTGAATCAACTTTCCAGTACAAACACTTTACAAAAGCTGTAAAAAACAGAACTATTTTCCTTCCTCCTTTCATGTGTATGAGCCCGAAAAGAAGGCTGGACCGAGGACTGGGAGGCGGGGTTTAACGACACGCTAGTGCGCATGCTCTATGGGTGCGCATGCTCTACGGGCCCCATAGAAACTCAAGTTTGCAGGAAGATGAGGGTAACTTAATCTGAAATTTAGCGAGGGTTACCATTAATGAAGCATTTAATGTGCGTGCTAAATGTAGCAACAACCCAGTTAAGTGACTAACATGGCCTGTCTCCTGCTTTATACTATGTGTCCTTTGTGAAGAAGAAAGTTGGAGATGGACACATTAATTAAGCGGTGCTTAACTCTACAAATTCACCGAAAGCCAAAGCTTTAACTGTCAAATATCCGTTGTGCTCAAATTGTCCAGTTAATTTAACAGAAACAAGTACAGTATCGCTGCCAGTTAACCATTCGTGTGGAAGAACTCACCTTTTACTGAGCTCCACAAAACACCAACAATAGAACTGCAGCAACTCAAACATATTGTATATTTGTTGGCTTGTTTACCTTGGTACCAAATTGACTCCTGGATGAAATGTGTGCAGCATCCAAATATCCTGTTTCATTGTCAGTTTGAATAAATTGTTTGAAATGTTTATGGTGGAAAAAGGCAGAGACGGGTTTCTCCTGTTCTCTGCGCTGTCGGCTCGAGCACCTCAGAGAGGTCGGCAATCGGCCGTTCTCTGGAGGCTAACGAGGTATTTAATGATCAGTCAGTCACACATCAAAGGCAACAGCCAGGAAGGAGCGCTCTTCCATACGTTGAAACTTTCTCCCTTTCCGCCAGTGATGGTTGAAAACGGTGTAAACAGAAAATATAGATTTATGACGTAAAAGGTTCTTTGTTAGAGAAGACTTTTCTAAAAGTTCTATTTATTTAGTTGCATGAGCCAGTTATAGCTTCTCAAATGTGAAAATGTCCTTCTTTTTTTTGTAACATATGATTGTAAATAGAATATTTGGGTTTTTTTGGACTTCTGATTCAACAAAACAAACAATTTCAGGACATCATGTCCCATAATGTTTCACATTTCACTTCTTCCGACATTTAATAGAAACAAATATTTATTGTTGAGAGACAATGCTAAAACTGCTAGTTTTAGTCTTTTTTCGTGGAAATGTTTACAAAAATAAAAAAAACTTGATAATAGAAAATGACACTCTGAATTGTCCACCAAATTTTGCATCCCTCCAGGTTTGCTGAAATAATGATGAGCTTAATTGTAATATGTGTTTTTGGGAAGATACAATTTTACCAACAGTGTTTTCCTGACAGTGTGTCATTTTAGTAATGTAGGCAACAAATTGTTCATGCATCCACATACACATGCGCTTATGAAAACACTTTATCAACCTCTATGTTGGATCTTTATCCGGCTCTATATGGGTTCCTCTCTCTCTCTCTCTCTCTCTCTCTCTCTCTCTCTCTCTCCGGCACATTTCTCTCTCAGGAAGCTATTGATTTAGATTACTTGATCCTCAGCGCTTTGATGTTTCCGCACACCGCCGTGTCCTGCAGGACATCTTTGTCTCTTCCACACAAAGACGTCCTCATCAGCTCCACCATGTTGAGAGATTATCTTCCAGCAGGCTACACTTTTCATCCCATCACACAGATACTTGTGTTGCTTGATGTTTTAAAGCAACGTCTTTGGTTAAAAAATAAAACGTATGTCGTCATAGGCTGCTTATGCTTTACCGAACTTCACGTTATAGTAATTGTATCATCAGCTGTAGCATAATTTAAATATCAAATACAAAGGGAATATCCCAAAGGGATTGTTCGTGGCAAAAGTCATTAAAAAAAGATGTCGTAATTAGAATCACTGACATACTGAAAATTAAAAAGCAACCAAAGGGAAGTCTAAAAGTATGATGGACAGATACGTTTATCTGCTTGAAGCAGTAACCACAATATTGCTGCCTAAAGTTTTTTGTTTATCCAAATTCACAAGGAAAAAGCTTTGTAGCAATTTCTATTGAGTTGAAGACAATCTTATGAATTTAAAGAGCATTTGCAATTCAGTTCAAGCACCAGTAACCATTGAGCAAAGTACCTTATAATGTCAATTTAGAATATCTGCTGGGATTGAACATTAGACTTAGATTTACCGCTTTTCTTTTTCAGTGAATCAAACGTAAGTAGATCATGGTTCGGGAACCTTCTCGACCAGTTGTTTTATGTCGGGGTCTAGATTGGCTTTTCTTGGTCAGCCTTGATTACCACTGCAGCGATGTTCATTTCACAAAAGAACAGCTCAGCAGACGCCACACCCTGTTGCATCATCTATGACACGCTAAAAGTGCTCCCACTGCCAAAAGGTCTCACTGTTGTGGAACAGCACCAGCTGGTCTTTACATCTTCTGTTCATTAGTATGATATTGAATTGAAGACGTACTGTATCTAAGAAGACAGACAGATGGGAAGAGGAAGATATACGTCTTTTTTTTTGGTTTTACCTGATATACCTGTTGTGTTGCTCGACATCTCAACTACTCATCTGGGGAGTTAAGCGTGTTGCCTCAGAAGTCCTGTATGCCAACGGTGCAATAGCTGTTAGACATGTCACTTGCTGCCTTTGTTTGTTTGCCTCGGTCTAAATGGTATGAACAGCTTGTTATGAGCTCCCTCCCTCTAATCCACTGCTGGAGTTATTTATACTGCTGTGTTGCCACTGTGGATCCAATCTCACCAGGAGTCTGAGCTCCAAAAGAGTAGTCATTGTCATGTGTCATTGTCAGTCCGGCTCTACATGCTGCGCCTCGGTGTATTTTCTCACCGGCAAAAATTCCTTATCTTTCTCACATAATGGTCGAGGTGAGAGAGAGAATATCGTTGGGTTTTTGAAACATCATAAAGACAAATCTGATGTGGAGTTGACCTTTCAACCCAGCCCCAAGGTGGCAAGCGATGCAAAGCAAAAGATAGAGCGAGGTCGTCAGAGCTCGGGCAGCGGCTGCAGTTCATAAGCAGGCGAGTCGAGACTCAGATAGGGTGTCGAGGGAATACAACTCTCCGTTTGTTCCATTAGTCTCCTCCCCTGGCACATCCTATTCCTTCGGGGAATTAGCCTGTCGATAAGACAGCATCAAACCCGCAGCAAAGGATGGAATCCATTTAAGCGTTTTGTTTTAGACATTTTTCAGCCGCCATCTGGAAACTGTCATGGCAACCTTATCACAAAAGTCACAGGCTGTAGTGTCGACAGTCGGCATTTGACAGACAGAAGTGTGTTGGGAATAATGTGACATGTCAGTTCATATATGGTCCAATCAAACTCTTGCCATTTTGCGGAGTTGGCCCGAACAAGCCATGAGTGCTAATGCAGTCAACAGTGCAGCGACGATTGTTTGTACAGTTTGATTGTTGTTATGATTATGATGAGTAGTAGTAGTGGTGTTAAAGGTGGTGAAATTATAGTGGTGGTAGTAGTAAAAGTAATAGTTGTGGTAAAGGTGGTACTAGCTGTAGTATTTGCAGGCATAATAGCATTAGTAGCAGCAAGAGCAGTTTATATATTGATAAGCGTGAAAGTTAATGTTTGACAGTAGTTTGACTATAAAAGTTTTAACTTAAAGTGATCCTTGAGTTAAGCTATATTAGTCAAGATGTAAGGGCTTTGGTAGTACTTTAGTACTGGTCTACTATTAGTGGTAGTACTAGCAGTGGTGGTAAATGTAATCGTATGACAGTAGTAAAAGTAAAGGCATAATAAATGCATTATTACCAGTAGTGGTGACAAAATTAATTGAAGTACAAGTGAAGAAGTAGGAGTGGTTGTAAAGTTGGCTAGATGTATTTGTAGTGGTAGTAGTAAAATTGGTTTTAGTAGTAGTAGCAATAGAAAGTGGTCTTGTCATTTCATGCTGTCTGTCTCAGGTTTTACGTTAGCCGGCATCACGTGTTCTTGTCTGGCAGATAAAATTATATTCATATTTTATGACGACATCACCCTAAAAATAAAAAAGAACTAAATACTCAATTCCACTGTATGACTGCCCTGTCACACCTCTAAGTTGTTTTAGAAAGACTAAACGCCAACAAATTAGAAGAAAACATGTTTTTTGGACACAATTTTGGAGATTATTTAATTTATATTTTTTTCAACAAATTTAGATTTTGGGACTTTACAGCGCTCTTGAGTTATTGGAAATGTTTGGATCACACAAGTCTGAAATAATCCTATGCTGCCACTGCTGGAATATTATTCTACATTTCGTATAATACTAAAAGTTTTAGTAAATCTTTATCTGCAACTGTGCAGAAATACTAGCTTTAAACCCAAAAACGGTTCCGCAGCCTTCGAATATTGATTCAGAATTGAAATGTCTTGTGAAGAGTTCATTCTGCTGCTGTTGTTGGAACTTGGATCATAGCATTGTCTTTTGTGTTTTATTGCTGTAATAATGCAGGTGATTAAGACATATGTCTGCTAGTTGTTCAATGTGGCCGGAATCCTGTAGCATTGATACTATTTGTAGCAGCAGTTATTGTTGTGCTACTAAAAGCAGTGTTGGTAGTTACGGTAGTAGTAGTTGGTCAGAATTCCATGCCGCCCGACAGTGTGACATTCATTTGAGTGGTGTAGTACTGTATGTTCGATTGGCTTTTCTCAGGTACACAACACCGCCGCCCATGATTTCTCTATTTCAAACCAGCAGCTCTTGAAGACAGCACCCCCTTTATTTTTTTTTAAGTGAGTCCTCCTTTCAGCAATAGCAGTATGCCATGGTGCAGCAGACAAGCAATTAGTCCACAAAGGCCAGACAATTACAGAGACTGCAGCACCACTTCAAAGAGACCAGGGCATAAATCCTTAAGGGCACAGTATGCATCCCTTCGCGCATCTCCGTTTGTTGGCAGTTTGTTATTTTGTCTGCAGCTAGTGCAGAGAAGCAGCTGGAATGTGTCAGTCGGCGTCTCCTCTGAGCCTTAGGCGAGATAAAGCGTCTGAATTGTCCCGGAAACACGGAGGGAGAGACCTGTCTGTAATTTTGGAGGAAGTATGGCTCCTCTGTGCAGTTAGCATTTGCTGTCCCGCTGAGGCACTGCTGTGAATACTTAGCCTGTGCCAGGTCTGACCTCCAATCTCAATAGACATTTGCATCTGAATCATCGGACTCATCCTCACATTCAACGTTCACATTGCAACGGTCTGATGGCAATCAATGGATTGATGGAGACAATGTTATCTGTGAAGTTGGCTGGATGTGCTGTATTATGACTGGAAGGTCACTGACTCAATCATACAACAGCTAACATGCTCACTCCCAGCCAGTTGGTGTGTAAATGTACTGCAAAGTAAAGAAAAGATGCAGTTGGGAAGGCGACGGGGGACAAAATTACATGATTTTGTTTTTCCTGTGATTATTGTTAAAACATAAAAATAAAAATAATTTTGTGGCATCTTCCGTGAAAACAATAGAGCACTGTGTTGTATGTTGTTTACTTTTGAGTAAAAAATTGTAAGAACCAGAAGAACTGTCATTGATGAGAGGCTGCTTGCTGTGCTCAGCGTCTCGCCAATTGCTTGATTACACTGTCAGTGATTGGAGGAAAAACACTATCATTAGATCAAATTACAATGATTTGTTACAATTGCAAGCCACGATACATTTTCAAGTATGCGAGGTGAACTATGCGGCATAAATATGGTAACTGGCAAACTGTAGAGCTTAATGCTGAAAGACTGACAATAATGTGTGTTTCAAACCGTCTGATACCTTTTTATTCCTGTAAAATTCAGTCACTATATAAACAGATAACAATGGGAGTCAGAGCCAAAAAAAATGGATAAATGTAGTAGTATGTTACGACATTCATGGCAGAGGCGTCGTTTGAAATAAGCTGTGCCAACCAACAACCAGTTCTACCAGCACCATCCCGTAGTATGTACAGTTTAGACTCTTAATTCTTATTTTTTTCATCCCTAGCTGAATATTTCATTCACATTTGCTCCACAGATCGGCAACTTGACTGCTACGTTACTTCTTATCCGAATCCAGAAGTGTGTCGTTTCTTGTGCTTCTTGTCATACAGGAAGATCCCTTTTTAAATGGAATTAGTTGAAAGGACTGAACCATGTTTTAATCGTGAGGCTCTTGCATTTGCTCAGGTTTTTGGCTACCTTGAGGTAACTGTCTTGACACATTTACTGTCGCTTAACTGTAATGTCTTCAGGTCCATGCCAGGTTCACCACGTAGTTTGAATAGAGAGAGAAGCATTTCGGTGAGTGGATGGCAGTACTACAGGTCTAAAATACTGCAGAAAATATTACAGTAACAAAAGTAAAAAAGGTGTGGTCTTGCAACACTGGTCTCCTCCAGTTCTGAACACATTAAGATGTTGAAAGTGAACATGTAATTTTATTCTGTGCACTGTGAGAGAGCACACAGCGGGGTGCAGACCACTGTGAGTTCAGTGCAAGTCCATCAAAATTAAAACTCCTGCAGTACACCATGCTGCTTTATTCACCAAACGTTTCCAGCTCTCTTGCCTTTCGTCAGAGCGGCGGCTTAGGCTGTCTCTTGTTTCCTTATATGCAACACATTGATCTGTCATTTGATCAATATACCACAATAGATGCCATGTGTACAAAACCTTTCAAGAAAAAATAGAATTTACTAAATGTTAGTTAACGATGTGCTAACGCACTCTGCTTATGTTAGTTTCACAAGTTTTTACTTTGAAATATAATGTTTCCGAAACGTACATCTCCCTCCAACCTTTAACGAGTATCACTATTACATGACGTTTGACCATGACTAGCTCCACAAAACCGAAAAATGATGAATATCTAAAACAATTGCATCACATCAGAGTCTATGGAACGCAGCTGTGTAGTTGTTGGACCCTGGTTGGAGCTGGTTGATGCTACGCTATGATTGGCCAGTCTGAGTATCAGACGGGGGGATTTAGCGAAGGGTCAATTGTTCTCAAAATAATAATGGAGATCAACATAATCCATTAGATTCTACAGAAATGGCTTCCAGTCTAATTCCTCATTTAACCCTCTGTAATTTACAGTAGGGGTGGCCAAAAATGTATTCATGTAAGAATCAAGATTGTTATCTTCTAAGATTCTGAATCGATTTGCAATATTCCACAATCAATTTTTCAAAACGTTCTAGTTTTCCAACCACTCAAGGCGCAAATATCATATATACAAATATTTCATAAACAAATCCCTAAACTTGTGCACACTTTATTCTGCTTTCACACCATCATTACATTATATTACAGTCATTTAGCAGACGCTTTTATCCAAAGCGACTTACAATTCAGTATCTATCTATTCACCGTATAGGCACAGCTACGGGAGCCATTCGGGGGTTAAGTGTCTTGCTCGAGGACACGGTGACATACGACTAGCGGAGCCGGGGATCGAACCGCCGATCCTCTGATTGAAGGACGGCCCTGAATTTGGATCGTTTTGAATCGAGAATCGATGTTTTTATCAATTTGTGAAATACTGAATGATTCACACCCTTTGTTTAAAGTGCACAGTCACCTGATGACAGTAATTAAAGATTTTCAGTTAAGCTTTATTTGCTGAAATATTTGTACTTTTGGTTTTTCGGATAACACCTTCCACAAAATGTTATCAGCAAATTGATGAACCCATTTTCCCTCTTTCTTTTGTTCTCCCCCCAACTGCTTGATAATCACAGTGGAGCACTCACCATGTGAAGGAGCTGCATCCCAGAAGGAGAGTATTCAGCACAATGTGTTGTATAAGAAATTACTACAATTAATCAAGCTCCCCGAGGGCAGATAAGTTGCCGGGAAATGAAGCCACTCTAGAATAGAAATCCCATCCGTCACTCAGCGGAGTCTTAATGTTGACATTCGGGTGGTCCCATTACTTTGACCTTACCGTGTTCGTAATTTATCATAAAAGGCGCCTGCTGATCAGATAAGCTGTCTGTTTCAGCTTCGAAACATTTATATCAAAGTGCTTTTCTGAAATCACTGGAGTGCAAAATTACAGCTCCAGTTACCTGACAGAGTCCTATCAAGTTTGTGATGAGGTGTCCAACCTGAATGTGAACCAATATCCAGCTGTGATTGTTCTCTCGGCCACCGGGCAGCACTTGGTTGATGATTTGCCACCTTTTAAATACAGATGAGTCGTGTGTGTCACTAATCATCTGCAACATTTCCATCCGACTCAAAGTTGATTCAAGGGGCAGAGCATCAGAAAACAAACCAGTGACTCTCTCTGAATACTAAAAATGAGCTTCCTTTCTTCTGCTTTTGGGAATAATGTATCTATCCCTGCTTGAATTTGTGATGTATTGACTTCCTAAGATAACCGATTTTTGTCGATGTATTTGCGTTTCAAGCCAGCACAAATCATTTATCTCTCAGGTTAACATCTTTGTCCATTACCCTGATGCTGCTATTCTGTTCACCCCCCCCCATACGAAATTGACCAGAGAAGCAGAAAAGGAGAGACTATTTCCTCCGACTTGCTCCTGCTTAAACGAATAGTCTTACATCTGGTGTTCCGCCTGACTGGATTTGTCTGCCAGCTCGCTTCTGTCGGAGCCTGACAGAAACCCAGAGAGAGAAAGATGGAGAAAAATATGGAAGAGGAGCCCGGGAAAGATTAGCTCTGCCAGATGCTCCACTTGCCACAGAGAAGAGACAAAAGGAAGAGCCAGAGGTTCCAGGGCAGCGGGATCATAATGCCTCCTTTCTCTTCACCTCATCTTTCTTCTCTGTCCTATTCACCTGCATGGCAGATACATTGTTGCAAGCTTCAAAGCTGAGAGAAAGTGAACTTACTGTGCTGGCTTCCAGATCCTCAGGCTCCCCGGAGACCGGCTAAATGAGCAAAAATCCTTAAAAAAATCCCATTTTCTGAGGAGAACCAAGAACAAGAAAATACCCAGGCAACCCGCCTTTTACTAAAAGGAAGTGTCACACTTTGTGGGTGGTAGTTTTATTTTGTAATTAAGTCCTGATTAACAGACAGGCACGCTTTTAACAAAGCAGGCTCTCGTTAATTTAGTTAAAGCACCATGTATATAAGTTTAACTGAAACCCCGTAAACCATCAACAAGGCATTGTGTGAAGTGGTAAAGACGGGCTGCATTAATAATTCGTTAATTTTTCTCTGAAAACAAATGGAAACAGTAAATTTAACCAGGGCCAATGAATTAATTTAAAAAACGTAGGACTAGAGCGCCGTCTCCAGTTGCAGGATGAGCAACCATTAATCATCATCTGACCAAAAAGCTGCAAATTGCCGGATGAAATCTGATTTTAGGGTTTTCTGTGGGCCAGCTCTTACGTGCAGCAGTTAACTTATGAGTTTGGATGACAGGGATAGTAATTATAGCAGAGAAGAAGAGGGGGCAACAGAAATGGGATAATGAGAGAAAAGTAGAGAAGAAAGTAGGGAATACGCTGACATGGAGAGATGGCTGGATTTAAGAAGAAACAAAGGGAAGAAGGGATGCACTGATCCAATATGCTGACCGTCACCGTTCATTGTCCAATAATCTGTTGATATTTTTTTTACGATAATTTGATTCGTTTTTTAGTCTGAACAGTGAAAGGCCAGTGAGAAACGCTCCTCATGGGACATCTTCAAGGTCTTGTTTGATCTGACAAACAGACCAAAAGACGTTCAACCTACAATGATACAAAGCAGACAAAAAGACAGACAAACGCTCATTTCTTTTGATAAATGACTTAAATTGCTTATCAGACTAGTTGACACATCGATATATCCTGTCAGCCTTAATGAGCTCTAATACAGACCTTCTGTTGGTGGTGGTGTGTCCGATCCAAATGAAATAGTTTCTTTGTTAATAATCAGTGTTTCCGCTATCGTCTACATTCAGTTCTTAGCACCACAGCAATCTCTGGCATTATTACATAAAAGGTCATTCACATTAGTTTCACAAAGTGAAGAATACTGTCTTTAAATGTGGCATCGAAAGCTCTGGATTTGTATCAGAAGATACTCTGAGTTAAGATATCGGTATCTGGAGATAAATAAGTTGGATCAGTTGCTCCCTAAAGGAAAGACGAAGACTAAAGAAGACAGAAGGAGGTGGAATGTAGCAGGGAAGTGAGTAGGAGGTGGGTGGAAAGGACAGTGAAAGGAGGAGAGGAGGAGCTACAGGACGCTCTGAGAATTTTGGATGTCTGCCTCGCTATTGTAACGCTGCCAAATCCCCTCCTGGACCTGTGAGCTGCTCGAGCAGCTGAGACAAACTGTGGGAGGTTCTGGGATGCTGAGATTCATCTCGACTTAGGGCGAGGGACACCTAGAGCAGCGATGAAGAGGCAGGTTATCATTTTCATCCTGATAATATTAGATTATTCTACGAGTGATGCATTTCACTCGGCCCTTTGCTCAACTTTGTAGTCAGATTTCGTTGCACAGGCATGAAATTAAAATGATCAGTCAGAGAAGCTCCTGTCGAATTGTCAGTCGCTCAGTGGGATTGTCAAATCGACATTTCTTCATGACTACTGCATCATTGTCAACACAGCGCATTAAAAAATGCATGATAAAAGCCTAAACTGACAACTTCTGATGAATGGCTGGATGGCTGTGTGCAGAGTTTTCCTATCAGGAAAGTGGTTTCACCCAACGAAGTTGTGAGTGCAGCTGGCACTACTTTTCAATATGTGTTATTTTATTTACACATTTCTCTAATCTTTGTACTTTTCTTGCAATATAGTATATTTGTATTCAACCAAGCCTCTAAAATATACCCTAATGGATCAGTCCAAGAAGGGAAAGATCGCTCTTAACCATTTAAACGAAAAACAAGTATTGTAATTAACCACAACTTCAAGCTACAGTTTATGTAACTTTAGACTTTTACTCCACTACATCTGTCTGATAGCTTTAGTTACTTTTCAGGTTACTTTTCATACTGTTCCAGAATCTCCGTATTTGGTGATTTTGAATTTGAATGTTTTTGATGAACTGGGGGATTAAGTGTTTTTTTAATGAGCAGTAATAGTATAAATTAGCCCAGCCAGTTATACAAAAACAAAATATATACTAAAACACTAACAGGGACTATTTATTATGCAGAATGATTCCTTTTACTTTTGATACTTTAAGTACATATTTGCAGATAATAGTTACATACTTTTACTTAAGTAAGGTTTGGAATGCACTGTGGAATTAGTACTTAAAGGTCCAATGTGTAGCAATAAGGGGAATCAATTGGCTATATGGTTAACATTGATAAGTATGTTTTAATTAGGGTATAATCACCGAAAACTAAGAGTCATTGTGGTTTTGTTACATTTGAATGAGCCGTTCATATCCTCTAAACGTAGCCAGTGTGCCATGTTTCTACAGTAGCCCAGAACGGACAAACCAAACACTAGCTCTTGGACCTTTTGCATTTTCGCGCCAGCCACCGTAGTTTTCGTACATGCTTGACACACAGGGGAAGTTTTAGTTGGTTGCAATCTACAGACTCACAGCTAGATGCCACCAGATCCTACACACAGGACCTTTAAGTAAAGGATCTGAGTTCTTCTTCCACCACTGCTCTTCACAGACGTGCACCCTCTGCCAAGGAAAGGGATCACAAGCAAAAAAGAAAGTTAGGTGATAATGAATTGTCAAGAATTTGGCAAACATGGGCACCATACAATTATGTCTCAGTACTTTACAGTTTTACAGCATTGTCGTATTTGCAAATTTCATGTTTCATTAAATTGCAGCCGGTAGATTCGATGTATCCAGCTGACTTTTTGACTATTAGATCCAAATAATTAATATCCCGCTCTGATTATCATCCCCATCGTGTCAGGGACACGGAGCATTTCTCTGCGGTATATATGCCTGTCAGCAGTGACATAATGCATTATTCCACGACCCTTTTAAAAGGAGTCTCTCATGGACTATGTATGTTTGTAGCATAACTTTACTCTTTCAAATTGCACCTACACAAGCATCAGAAATGCAAGAAATAATTTATGTACACAGGAGACAGATTCTGTGACACTTTCTATTTATAAAGGATAAGGTCATAGACAGTGATGTTTCATGAATAACACAGTATCATTACACATTTATGTAAAGGCCCTCAGACAAATGAATTTTTTAATTGAATATGCTTGCAGAATTGATGGACTCAGTGGAGGTTTATCAGTCACGGTCTCCTCCACTGTGTGTAACGAGTTTCAGTGATAGAGCGGAGTTCTGATTGGCCGGTTGAAAAACAGATGTGCAGCCATCAGATTCACTCTCTTCTGCTTCCCCATCTGGCAAAAAAAATAGTGATCAGATAACATACATGTGCCACAACTTTAAATAAACTCAGTATCCTTCACACACACGATACATTATCATGAGCTGCAGACAAAAAATAAAGTTAGTGGAACTAAAAAGAAAGCAGAAACTATCATGAGAAAATAGGAAACAAAGTTCACTTTGTGTCTTTTTTATGATAAGTAATGGGCTTCACAGAGAGCTGACTTCCATTTCTGCTGATTTATTTTGGTTAGAAGATAATGATAAAAACAAAGATGCCACCTATCCTCCAGAGTTATTTCAATGAAATATCCTTGCTTGTTACTGGATTTCCACAAATTTGACTGAATGTCTATACTGGGAAGTATGTAAATCAGATTTGATACAGCTCATTGTTGTTTGCCACACACCATCATTAACTGCATTCTTCTGGGCTTATTTTACTCAAATGGGCTTTAAATGATACTAAAAGAGAAAAGCAATCAGTTAGGAAAAAGCTGATTTTTTAAATTTCTTAAAACAGTAATATACTTTTTTTTTTATTACAGCTAACTTCACCGAGGGAAGAGATGTGGTGCAAATTATAATTTATCGTATTTTGTAGTCCCCGGCAATTTAAGCAACATGACACTGAAAATCAATCACTTTCCAGCACTTAAGTATCAAACAAAACAACAAAGGGAAATTGTAATAAAAAGTCATTTTCAGGCTTAAACCGTAATTTATTCAACAAAGAAGCTGCACCGATGGTGACAGTTGATTAGGACTATAAACAATATACATCTAATTAGATCTTGAAAGCACAGACTACATATACTCCTGGAATTTGTTTTATGTTTACGATGGAGATTCATGATAGCATCTGCAGCTGACACACGCGCAGCCAATTATGTTTAATTATCTAATCTCTTTACATAAACTTTACTTATTCCACTGCCGTGTGTCAACAACCGATTAATGTTACCACGATCAGACTCAGATGTGGAGTTCTTTTTTGGAGTTCAGCAACAGTGAGCTCAAGAGGTTTGGTTGGAACACATCCACTGAGAACCAGCTGAACCCAGTAACCAGCTGCACCAATTAATCAATAACTCCTAAAAGACTAAACAGGCTGCTTGTCAGTTTCTTCCCCAAATGCATGAAAACAACTCATATGAGGGGTTTTTATCTGCTACCTCTATGGTCAAGGTCTGGTAACGTTTAGACAACTTAATCTATGTGGTTAAGGAAACATTAACATCATAGTTACAACCACACATTCCAAAAACCTTCCACTTTAGGAGACATTGAGAGAAATTGGTGGTGATATCTCCAGTTGGGTGCCATTAACCACTGCAGAAGAAGAGGCAACAAGATTAAAAAAGCGTCAGTTGAAGCTCAAACACAAAAAAAATGTGGAACATTTTTGTTTCATGAATAATTTAAGGAACGTTACAGTTTCCTCATCGCTCCGAGCACATATGATGTCTCTGAAGTGGAAGTTTGTTTCATACATGATTTGTTCATTTTTTTCCATTGCAGTTTGTCCCATTGGGTTTTAGTGTAACATCAACCTTTATGTAAAACGTTTTTACATTTTTAATTTTCAGTGTTTCCACATAGGCTGAAAGTGTTTCAACAAATTACTATTGCTGACATTTTCCCATGGAAAGCATGCAGTTTACAGCTAGTGTCCTACAGGGAAAAAGTTTCAGTAATGGTTCAACTCAACCTCTTAAAATTCCTCATGAACCCCTTTTCAATCTTCTTCACTGCACATATAAAATAAAGCATGCATGAGTCTGTAATTACATGGCCTATTTATTGCCTCATTTAGGGGGATTTTTCAGTTTCCAGAGCAGCCAGCATGGCTTTCAGTTAAAAAATTGGACGCAAAGACTAGTGACAGAAAAATACATTCATCCAGGCAGGTGACTCATTTTCATCTTTTTCCATCTCGGTGATGGAGAGCACCAAGCTAATACCTATGAGTCTGACAATTGAGAGGACCGAGTGAGTGAGAGCTTGTTATATTCACAAGAATGATGATTGTATTTAAAATGAATTAACCAAGTCTCTATGTTTGCTTACATGTTTTCTCGAGGGTTTGGATGATTTGCGTACTGTCCAGCGTATCAGTTTGTGTTAAAAGTTTGTGCAGTTGTCTGTTAATGAATGAATGTCGACCGTCCTCTTCTGTCGTTTGGCTCCATTTCATCTGCAGTCAGATCCAGTTGCGCTAATGCTCGGAGACATGATCAGGCGCTATACCTTCAGAAATGAGAGAGTTAAAGAAAAAAGATGAAAACGGATTTCATGCCCGAGTTGTCAAGTGAATTGAGGATTATAATTTACATGGCTCCTCTTTAATTCATAAACCTCAAATTCAATTAATTCTGCAAATATCGTTCAGTAAATGTAATATTCTCCCTAACTTATTAATATGGCTGCAACTGTTCTTGTGAGGCTCTCTTATGTGGAACTCTTTCTTTTTTCTTTTTTATGGTGATATATGCATGATTACCAATCCACCTTTGTTCCTTGATAGCATCTTTAAAAAAAAATGAAGGACTCAGCAGCCGGGGGCCAACAGATCTGTCATTGTTGCAACCTCTTAGTCACTCATTTGGTATTCTTGAATCGTGCATATTTCTCCTTTTCCTTATTCATCTCCTTGGCATTCTTAGTAGCCAATCTCACATATGAATAGGTACTGTATGAAGCAGAGCTATTAATGTCCGACTGAGTAAAAGACTCACTTCTCTCTTTTCGCTTTAGGCGAGCAGAGAGAAATTGTGAGGAAGGTGTGATAAAGGTTCTTTGTAAGCGACGACAAACACAAAGGGAAAGAATCCTTGAGACTGTTGGTGTTGTTTATCTTTCTAAAGCATGGTTTTAAGTGCCAGTGAGAAATGTCTGAAAGAATGGGCACCGACCTCCCTGTTTCATGGGCCTGTGTTAATTTGTCAGAGTCTGAAATGTCTCTCCAAGACAAAACAACATTTCTGTATTGCTATGCAAGAGTAATTAGGCATTTTCTCGACAGCTCAGCGTGAGACTCTGCATGGCTGGCACATCTTACAATAACAAGGAGGATAACCACAATGTCTATTTGTCGGCAGAAAAAAAATACACAGAAGCATTTCTTTTTAAGAACAAATCATGTTAATTTAGATGTTCATCTTGATCTACATTTTTGCAAGAATGAACATATTTGTTACTTCACTTCTGGTTTGAAACAAACACTGAATTATGAAATGATGCCATTTCTCACTGTCTGAAACTGCAGTAACACTTGGGAAGGTGTTTAAAGTTGTAATGTTGCTAAAACGCTCCCAAACACTCCCATTGCAATCATACCTTAGAGACCGTAACTAGGCATGATATGTCGGTCTAGCTTTGAATTTCTCCAAATACTGCAACAAAAACAAAAGAGCACAATGATAAGGAATTCACTAAACACTGAACACTACTTCAACTTAAGCTGCTATCGTTTTGAAGTTTGGCTAACTATCTCACTACCTTATTAATAGCAGTGCGTTATTTCCAAGGCCAAGAGATCAACGGCATCATGTTGTGAGTTACACACTAAAGAAGTCGGCCTTTTCAAGACGAGCACGTTCACTGTTGTATTCCCCCACCGTGTCTAAGCCAATCCTGGATGATAACATGTGCAGCTTTGTCCTGCTGTTTGTTGGATATGGGGAAGTTTATATTCCAGCATGTCCAGCCAACACAATCCCACATTATAGTTGAATGTTTTCTATTTAGGTATTCTGTTATGGATGTGTGGGTATTTGTTAATCTTAGAAGCCTATTTTCTTGTAATCTTAAAAGTAAAAATACAGATAAGTATTCTTAGCATTGAAACAGGGTTATGTTAGGATGAAATAATAGTCTTATTTTACATTTTTCCTTATACCATGACACTAGGGCTATAATACTAACGCTGCACTGCAATACAAGAACAATGCTGCAATACAACAACTGGTGGGGCTAAGTTTTTGCTGGATGTATGCAGCTTTAGCCCCATGTTATCTAGCATTTGATAATGTGTCATAATTCTAATGTATGAGTATGTCCTAAACATTGAAATGTCAGCCAGAGATTGTGTTTTCAACCACCTCATGGAGCTAAAGCGTAATTAGTCTGCTAGCTGCAAGAAGAGTCCGTTCTCTTGACTGCCAAAGATTAGAAGCCTGCTTTTGTTTAAAACAAGGAGCCAATGTTTTAAAAATGACTAAGAATTTCAAGTGCCAATTCTGCAACCGTTGTAACTGTAAACTGCATATGTGATGTGCAAGAACAAAGAGCTTGACATGCATAGCACCCATAGACTGTATAAAAGTGGTGGACGTAGTGACGTCAACCAATTGTTTGGGAACTGCGGTTTTCGAGCCTAAAGTTTCGTATTTTGGCTGTCACCATCTTGGTTTTTGGCGGTGGCCTTCTTGTTTTTTTCCATCCAGAAGTATCACGAGAGGGTGGCCCAAGCACAACCAAACGCTGAATAACACATTTTTAAGCAACCAAAATGTTACTTTAACACTAACTTTAATGACCTGAAAACCAACTGTGAAAAAGGAAAAAGTTGTAAAACAAAAACACGTACAAATCCCAGAAGAGACAACAATGTGAACGTGACCTGTCAATCGCAAGGTAGCCGCGCCCTAAAGCATATTATTGTATCTTACTCTAAACCATCATTTAAATCATGTTGTTTTGAAAAATATTTTAAACTAATGAGACCATAAACTCATGTTTACAATGTTTACTGAGGTAATAAATTGAGTGGGATGTAGGGTCATTTTCTCATAGACTTCTATACAAGTTGCCCCCTGACGGCCATAAGAAAGAATGCAAATTCAAGGCCCGCTCGCATTGTCTTCACTAACTGCGGCCTGGTAGCACCAGTCATTTCTTAAAAGTGCTTCAAAAAGCAGCAGTTCATCATAGAATTCTGCAAATATGCCATGAAATTTGGTATTAATCTTTTTTTCTTTCCTCTCTCATTTATCAGTCCATAGGTTGAAGACTCAAACAAATAGTCACGCAATTGCTCGTCTGTAATTGTATGTGAGCAGTATAGATTATTTGCATGCACATTTCTGTGACTCAGTGAATGAAATTGACTGAGGAAATAGAGAGAGACCATCGCAGCAGAAGCTCACGCCTCAGTACACTGCAAGGTGTCAAGAGAACAAGTTGGCAAAGCCCTGCTTTACATTCAAGGCTGAGTGAGGCCTTTTCTACCAAAGGCTATACACTTCTTGTTAGTTCAATGGAGCGAACAAGTCTAGATAAATGCACCAAAAAAAAAGAGAGAAAACTGCCCAGTCAAGTTTTTTTCACTTCATGCTGCCAGCAGTTTTGCAGCACTCTGGCATGAATTCGGTTGGTGTCTATAAGTACTCCTTTGGAGGCATCCCCGTTCACTGAGATTATCGGAATGATTACGAAGGTCTGTGAATACTGAGACACTTCTCCGAGATCTTGTATGAATGTTCCTCGGTGAAGTGATTTCCATATCCTTATATGTTGTTTTTTTTCATTCACAGCAACCTATTCGGCTGCTATTCTCCTCACTGTAAGAAGCTGTTTTTTTATTGTTATAGATCTATCACATTTGGAGCATTATTGTGTTCTAAGAATGATTAAATGGTCCTTTTTTTAGTGCTGGAGGGAAAAAACACCAAACAAAATATAATCCCACCCCTAACCTTCTTCACACCTCAACGGTTCAGATTGGTATGAAAATGTCATCCGCAGTGATTGACAGTGTCGTCTAGCTGTAGTTGTTGAGATTTTTTTATTCCATTTATGACTCTGTGAAAAGAACCAATTTGATTATTTGGACTTAAGAGTGGAAAAGTGATCTCTGTGAAAATATATTCAGATTCGGGTGTGAGGAGAATGAGTAGTGAGTCCAACAAAAGTCAGCTCCAACACATTCTATGCACTTGGTTTGATTATGCATTTTACAAAACAGATGACAACAAGCAGGGCCGGGGAGGAGAACAATATTTTGCAATGCTCCAACAACTAGAATGTTTACAGATACGCTCTCATTTAATCGGTTAAAAGCATCTGAGCAGCGGCGATGCAGTCAGCCGTGTGTGTAGTTCCGTTAGCTGATATTGTGATATCAAAACACACTGTCCAATACAATAAAAGTGGGCACTGTGTCTCTTGCTGCAGCGTAGCAACTGGGGATCTGCTGTGCACTCAGCTGCGTTACCACTAGTGGCCCATACCGGCCGATGCTGGTTATGTAAGACGGGAGTCAGCATGCAGTCCATGGCGGTATAAAACGGGTGATAAAAGGTCTTTTGAGAACTTGTGAGTGCTCGCAACCGCATGAGGTCCTTACAGCCAGCAGCCATAACTGGGCATCCAAAATATTATTATATTATTATGCAGTTTTCTACAGCAGAATTTGAGATTAGCCGTGGACAGACACCGAGATGCACACTCACTGACTCACACACGCGAGCAGTCACATTAAACGTATCCAAAACAATTTAAGGATAATTTAATGAAGCTCTATCATAAGTGCATTCAATAACAACTTTCTTTTGCATGCTTAGACCGGTAGTTTATTTTGCATATATCCTGCCATTCACTCTTTTCACGCATACTCACCAATTATTTTCTACTCTCATTGTTTGAAGCTGTCAATCGTGACGTCAGCTGGTCTCTTCCATCCAAAAGCACAGTGACTCATCCACATCGTTATTCTATCATCTCGCTGCTGCCGTCTCTTTTTAAATGAGATTCTCTCTCTGCCTTTAGTACGTCCATGCTGCTGTTAGGCTCGCTCCTCCGTCTCTTCTTCATCGCCCAGTCTTCCAAGATTAATAATCTTAATCATTTTCTCAGCCTGCCAGTCTGAGCAGAATCATCAGCCACCACCAGTGTCTGGCCTCCATGGGGAGATTTAATTTGCTGCCGCTCAGGGCAGAAAAACCCTTGATTACAAATCTCCCTTTGGAGTCTAAGCGCCAAAGACTTCCTGTGAAATCTTTATTATCACATATCATCCTTTATAACAAGAGATTATTGTTACTTAATTCACATGTCTCTCCTGATTGAACTTAATTATGTCAACAAACCCCCCAAAAAGGGGCAAGATATGCAATGTCAGCAGCCTTAACAATAGATGTTCAAAAAGAACTGAATATACTTCATACAAGTAAAACTGATAATAACTTTAAAACTGCAGAATACAGACCAGATAGTATACAAGACTGATGTTTTAAAAGCAGTGAAGTAATGCACTGAGAAATGCACAATATCCACTGTACAGAAAACATTGATTGTAATGACGATAAATATTTAATCCATTGGATATTCACAACACAGTAAAAGAAAAACTCCCAAAAATAAAGAATTCACTCTGATATATTTACTCTAAGAAAACTTGAAGTATATATATATAAACAATATGCTCATGAAACTCAAATAATAAAACAGGACGAATAGACGGTTGGGCAAATTACTACACATTTAGAATACGATTTATACGATTACAAAACTTTCGTAACCTTTTCTTTTCTATGCTTTGTTTACTGTTTCTCTCTTGATCTTTGAGCATAATACATTTAACAACATTCAAGTAAATATTAATGCAAACACACGCCCCCTTTTGTGTGTGTTTTTTTGCGGTCTAATATGAATCGAACGGTTGACTGCGCTGAAAACACATGAACATCTGTAAAGAGAAGCAGAATTATTAGAACGATGTAGTCGTTGTTAAAACATTTTATAACTCACTTGTTTTGGCTCGGCTGCCTCAAATAATTGTTTGCATGAATCAAGTGGTGTTGTCTGCTTGTAACCAGATGATTGGGACACACTACAGTTTTGTGTGAACTACTGTATCTGCTGTGAGTGATGCGGTAAAGATGCATCATAAAGAATGTTGTTACAATACACAACCAATTGCCCGTGTCAGCTACTTGACACAGGGAGGGCTGAGATGTTTAGGCTTGCAGTGATGCTGTCATGTTGAAGGTATTTATTAGATTGCTCCAAAAACCCGTACAGCTACAACAATTTGCTCCGGCTTACAGACTGTAATTTCTGCCATGCTGCTGTCATGGAGAGTTGAATATTGTGCAACCAACCTTTTTTTTTTTTTTTTGGAACAATATCTGGGGCTGTAGCTTTTAGGATGTTTTTTATTATGTTTTAGGATGTTTACGTTTCAAGGAGGGGAGCTTGAAATATAAGTTTCATTTGGACTGATCTCTTAATATGCCCTCATTAATCCACAACTCTGCCCTACAGTGACCAATTAAGGCTTCGAGTGCTGTTGAATTTGTATCTCTCCTTAGGGAGAACATATGGAGGAGAAAGAAATGGTTGTCGTGCAGGATTTGCTTTTCTTGTATATAGTGTTAAACTGTAATGGGGGAGTTTTACTTGCTTTTGGTCTCTCTAATTATCTCTGTAAATGGGCTCTCTGTGTAATAATTAAATGCAGCTCTACAGTGGAAAAATGCAAATGAATGGGACAAACAGAGCAACAGGTCCTGAAAGTTCCCCATGGACATGCCAAGCCAGGAAGTGATTCAGAGGCAACAAAGGAAACAGTTCCCATTATGACGGAAAGAGAAGAGCATATCATGTTTTTGTTGCACAACATAATGAACTGCATCACTTTGTTTACGGTTCAGGCCTTCGACATCCCATCGCTCATTAAGAACAAAATGAAGTCACGTTGTTCGGCTAACAGGCTACATCCGACTGTCACAATATAAATGTGTGATGATCCTAGTATCCGGGTTTCTGATGGTCTGTGTGTGTGTCTTTGATTGCTTATAACCATAAACATTTGTTTCTGTACCAGCTTAGTTACATCGGCTGTTAAGGATGTAACTAGCTGTCATTTGGCTTCTTCTTCTGATTACTTGTGAAGGCAAACAAGAACAACAATACAATGTATGCAGAAAACGAATATGGTTGCTTGTAAAGAAGAATTAATGCTACTCATATCTGTGTCAGGCTCAAACTTGATTTTTGTGTTGATCACAACACTTCTAATCATCATAATTTGTTGTTTTAATCTAAATTGGTGATGCACATCCTCACATGGGAGACAGGGATTACTAACATGGAAATTCACCCTTTTTTCCTCTTGTATCCAAAAAGGATTAATCCTATTTGCTTTGGTGCTCCCCTGATTTGAACATTTTTCGCTTATCCTGTAAAAGATCTCAACATATACAAGATGAGTTGTCACAACATGTTATATATAATTAGCCGAACGGGCATTCATGGTTCCCAGAGGATGTTTGGGACAAACATCAATATTAATGTCTGAATAGCACTTTGTTTTTTCTGTCTCAGCTGCACTTTGTGTTTTGTGCTAATTAGCACATGTTAGCATGCTAAGCTAAGATATGGAACATGGCAAACACTACACCTGCTAAACATTGTGAGTGTGTTAATTTATGAAAAAGCTCAGGAAGCAGCCAAAGAAATGGAATATAAAACCCTAAATACCCCCTGCTCTCATAACAGGCACACTCTCAGACAGACACATTAACAAATATGCACCCAATTATATAGATATAGATTATATAGATACCCAATTTTTTGCATTGATCAATCTATAGTTTCCCGCCTCAACATTCCCACACAGTGCTACAGAATTGCAAAGGCCTTAATTTAATTAAGAACTGGTCACCAGATAATTTCCTCAAGTTGGTTGTGGGCAGCACTGAAGGACTTTGCAATAATAAATGATGAACGTGCAGCTGTCTGAAAGGTACTTCTGTGTTTAATATATTCCCAAGAAAAACTCTGAAATCCCAAGCGAGGGGAGTGCGGTGGGTCGCGAGCAGACAGGCTGCTGAGAAATGCTGCATGTATTGGTTGGCTCTATATTATTTTTGGAAATATAAGCTTGCTTGCTCTATTGCATTTGAATTGCCTCCAACTCACCTGCACACATTCTGCTGGAGGGAATAACTGTTTATACTTGTGTTTTTTTCCCCTGTCGCCAAAACAAAAACAAATTTATATTGAGCACCCTATAAAGTAGCCCTACTCTCCTTCCAGTGTAAGAACTATTACATCGGTCGGGAGGCGGGTGAGAAAGAAGATTAAAACCTTGTTTCAGTGTCAAACATCAGTGAAACTTATGACAGCTGAAAATGTAAATCAAACTTGACCTGCAGATTTTAATGCCAAACACACTCAATTACTCTACTTTATTGCACAATAGGTTGCAGCTCTGTTCTCACGGCCTAAACGGTGCTAGCCCTTCACCTTAGTAGAAGAATAATGTCATGTCACTGTGAGCACAATATGTAAAGCCAACACGACGAGTGTGTCAGTGGCCTGAAAGGAAAACTCAGGACAGGATGTGCACTGTTTTGACAAGGTTATAATGGTGTGCAGAAGATAAGTGTCAACATTCCATCTTTCTCTTCTTTCATGTATTGTGTCTGACAAACAAATAAAACCAGTTTCTATACGGATACTGTAAGCAGGAACACATATCTGGAGCAGTGCATCCTAAAGTCAGTGCTGCAAGGTTTATAATGTTATTGCTCGTTTATTGTGTTTGTTTTAATTTCACCTCGTTAAAAAATACATTTTCAAACATAAGGAGAAGCACAGAAGAAAAAAAAGCAATAATTATCAAACCCACCAATGTTAAAAAAACCTGAATATGCAGTTATGACCCAGCTAATGACATGACAACTCATGGTTGCAGGTTGTCAACACAACATGCTGTTCAGCCCTCGAGGTTGTTTTTTAGGAGCTGACTGTCAAAGCTAGCGATGGGGAGACTTGACATGGTAAACACAGCTCGAAGAAACGCTGGTACGCCTCAACCCTCAACAGTCTGAATCTGAGCCGACCAACGAAACTAAAATCAGGCTGAACACTGCTGGACAAATGCTCGTTTAACACGGATAGGTATTGTTTTTGGCATTGTGTGTTCCCAACTTCATATATGCCCACTTATCCCTGATATACAAGACAAGACAGTGCATGTCATGCCTCCCCACATCAACAATCATTTATATGCCTGCAAACTTCTTCTTTTTTGTTTTAGTTTGTTTGTTTGTCACACTTTAAATATAAGCTAAATTTAATGAAATGCATACCTTCAACATATTAGTGTATTTAAATATGTTCCTTGTATATTTCAAGTTAAATATGTTTCTGTAAATCTGCAGAGCACATGTTGGCTTGATTGAGAATGGGCTATATGACATTACTGAACTTGATATTGATATTTTGGGATCTAAAGTAACGGTTGGTTGGGTCGCTCGGAGGGAAGAATGGATACTGCAAACCTTCTTGTTTACTTGTTGTCTTCATAGATGCGGTATAATGTACATTTCTACAGCACTAATCCAATCGGTATAACAACAGAGTCTTATTCAGGAGCCAAACTGCAGAAACTGTTTTTAATCACTAATTCATTCTTGTCATTCCACTTCTTCCATTTTTCACGATGAGTAAAAATGAATATACACTTCTGCAGATTTTTCCCATTAAGCCTTCCAGATTTTGGACTTTACATTTTATATGATTTATTATTGTACCTTCATTAGATATGATAAACATAGAAAGAGGGGGATTAAATGCAACAAAGCTTGGGAGCAGGATTCGAAACAGGGACACTGATTATTTGACATGCACCTTGTGTTGCCAGATTGGGCTGTTTACTTGTTGTTGTCTAGAAGGGCAACATTAGATTTTGGTTGGCTAGAGATCTGCTTCTCTTGTTGAGGGGGGCTCTGACTTCAGAATGCTTGAAATCCCCTGTAACCGACTAACGACCGACAAAACCAAATGTCATTTCAGTTCATTACAACGAGACCTTTTTATTCTGTTATAATGTTCTTGCTCTGTGATACTTTTAGCCTCGCAAAAGCTTACATCTGTTCTCAGAAGAGATGATTTTTTTTATTATTTAATAGACCTTTAACATTATTCAAAGACTTGATGGAGAAATCATCATCACGTCACCTACAGGAAGTACAGAACTTCAGTCACTTGATAACAGGTGGCTGTATATGTGGGTGTGGGTGTGTGTGTGTGTGAGGGGGGGGGGGGGGGGGGGGGGGGGGGGATCGTAAGATCATAAATCCCTGTCTGTGTTCAAAGACGGTCTTTGGTGTTTTGATGTGACGATGACCTTTGACTGCTTCCCTTTGGTCTGGCGTTCACAGACAGCGGATGTTATCTGTCTCCAGTGTTCATTCATTCTCTGGTCCAGGATCAGTTGTTCCACTGATGCCGCGTTGATGTCTCACACTACTGCTAATGCTACTCTCCGGGGCAGTCCTGTCTGCAGGTTGTACCATCAGATAACTTCAGGTGTTAAGTGGCGGTAATTTAACTGCCTAGTCATGGACTACTGAACATTGTTTGTATACTGATATTTGTGATCTGGTGTCAACTGTTGCCTGGTAACGGCTGCTGTAAGCACCGAGATAACAGACAAGTGCCGGGAGGACTGACGAGTGAGCTAGTTGGAAACTGGAACAGGAAGGGACCGGGCATTTTTTGAAAAGTGGAGATGCACTTATTATTTAGAATTATCTTCACAGAAAGATGAGAATGTCACTGTGAGATACAACATCAGGTCTGTGTCTGACGGAGCTGTCCACTCAACGCATCCTCGAGCCCCTCCCCTCTCCTTCTTACGGCTTGCTCACACACACTACGTCCATAAACATGGCCGTGTTTGGTATCCCAGCATTCACGAAATCCTTTTTTTTTTTTTTACAAGAGGAGCCCAAACATACACTGTCCAAAGTCGCCATGAATTTTGTATTTTAGGCAGAAAACAATCTTAAATTTTTACTGACTTCAAAGGCCCACTGCTCTGTTTCTGTATGACCTACAGGTTTCACAAGGAACTTTAGGGGTTTTTCTTTCTGGCAAGACCTCATTGATGCATATAGCCAGAGTGGTTCAGAAGCTACAGTCATTTTAATTTGGGTATGTCATTTTAGGCGTTTTTGCTCCAAAATAGGGGGGGGGGGGGGTGGAGGAGGTTAATAACCACCGAGAGACTTATTCAGTGTCTGTCTATACTCTAAACATGATGATAATACATCTTAGCGTAGTCGTAGTAATAAGTAAAACAATCACACGTTAAACTTTAGGGCAATGTTTTACAAATTGTTTATTTTTTTAATCTGTGTCCTTTGTTTATTTTAAGACTTTATTCTTTGAGAAAACAATCTCATCACAAGGTCATCTTATTAGCTTTTCTGAAGCTTTCAATAACTTTGCGTTATGTTTCTATTTTTATTGTTATTATTTAACAGCTTTCAAAACTGGTTAAGAATGAACTTTGATCTTCAGCTTTCAAGACAAATTTAACAAGATACTCTCAAAAGTTCTTCATACTAAATTCTCTTTTTGAGTTAGCAAATTATTTCACTTTTTCACTTGATTTAATTGCTATTTTATGATGCTCATTAAAACCGAAACTATTTGCCTTTATCCACAGAAAATCCATAAATTCTGTCTCAGCCATGTCTCCTAAAAATGTACGTTCCCATACAACCAAACTGCATTGTGAATTACAATGTATTTGCTTTTGACTTTTTCACAAATAAGTTTCAAATGAGTCTGTGGAATTCTGTGAAGAAAGGAGGTCGGAGTAACCTTTTTCTAGTTTTGTCGCATTTTTGTTTTGTTTCAAAATACAACATTAACCACGAGTTTGAAACTGCCAAACTGCGACCGTAATCCAGGAGTAAATATGTTTCCCTCCAAACTTAATTGAGAGTGCAGTGTAATTATATTAGAACGTAATTGTTCGGAGACAGGGTTGTCAGTCCTTAAGATCCCTTCCAAAGAAAATCTGTGAAAATCTGTATGATCTTTCCTGTTATACCACTACAACGAGTACATGTAGGAGTGAGCTAGTAGTTTACACTGTTGATCCGTGTTTAGGGAAGATCTGTATCCCTGCTACCACTAATTCACATCTCTTTATTCTGTCTCTGTGGCTTCTGCTGCATCTGGTGAAGCCTTGCTGAAGCTAAGCTAGCAGTTCAAATGGCTCTGAAGCATATTGTTTTGGTTTAGGTGGCAGACTGAAGTCAGTCTCTTCTTTCATTGTTGACCTGTAGAAGAGAATTTGAGTGCTGCTGGGTGTATTTTGTTGAATGTGTGAGGAGAACACGGTCTAACTGTTACATTGCACTTAAAAGCGCTCAGAAAAGATACAAATTTGAGCTTTTGACATATCGATGAAAACTGGGCAAACTATGATTGAAAGCTTTAAATCAGCTAAATGGACCTTGCGTTGAGAATGTTTTCTCTACTGCTGCTTCCAAAGTCAACAATGAACTCTGAACCGCAGCGTTTTTATATTACTGCATGACTTTAAAGTAAAGGAAGCGTGTTCATTGGGTAAAAACAGGACAGTGGGTCGATAGAGTTTAAGGCTTATTGAAAATAATTCCTCTTTAACATATTTATCCTGTTTAGTAAACTGAAAAATACATAATTTTACTGAAAATGTGAAGACAATTAAAAGAAAATCTGAGCAAAGCAGAAATATTTTTATTGCAAAGAGTAGCAACAAGATTATATAATAAAAAAATGCTATATGTTTGATGGTTATGATAAGCACAGTTAAAAATTATAATTCATGTTCGAAATGCTGCATGTGGCACGGAGTTGATTCCCAATTGTGGTCTGCTGAATGTAACAAGTACTCATAACTTAAAGTAGCCGTATCACTCTGTAAAACTACTCTGTTATGAGTAAAAGTCCTACATTCCTTATTTCACCTAAGTATAAGCACAAAGTATTAAAGTAAAATGTTACAGCTGGTGGAGGTGGAGTACATCTTAACTACTTTATATACAGTTTTTTTAGTTCAATCAATACCAGAGTATAATATTTTATAAATTGATCACATCTTTTATTTGTATAATCTTAATCTGTAAAGTTACTTAAATTGTCAAATAAGCAAACTATATTTCTCTCTGAAATGTAGAGGAGTAGAAGTTTGAACTAGCATACAATTGAAATACTCAAGTAAAGTAAAAATACCTCAAAATTGCAACTTGAGTACAGTGCTTGAGTGAATGTACTTAGATGTTTTCCACGGCTGGATAAATGTGATTATATCAGGCCTGGGCGCTGAGAGGGATCAGTGGGAATGACTGATGATTTAAGAAGTCAAGTGTCACAGAAAAGGCAGCGGCGTTTCAGCAAAGTGTGTTTGTGTGATGGACAAAGTTATTTATAATTTCTCAAGCAAGTGACAAGCATTAATAAGCTAGTGTGTGTGTGCGTGTGTGTGTGTGATTGTGTGTGTGTGTCTGTGAGTGTGAGATGACGAAATAGATTTAGTTTAAATTTCTGTGACAAACGGCAGCGCATGCAGCTGCAGGCAGGATCCTCGAGGGCAGACGGAGGCAAGCCGTGTATGAACAAGCTTTATGACACCAAATTATGACATGTTGTTTTAGTTTCAGCAGCATCGCGTCGGGCTAGCCTCCTCTTTATTTGTTTAATATTGATGTGACATCCTTAATCTGGATGTTATTTCATCGGCTGTCACTGGCAGGTAGATTGTGAATGGCAGCCAGGAGAGGTACATTTGCCACTGGGGCCACATGTATTATTCACTTTTTATGTTTTATCAGACAGGGCCGGGCAATGCATCGATATTAAGCTGATATTGTGACAAGAAACTATATCGTCTTACATTTTGGATATTGTAACACGGCACAAGTGTTGTCTTTTTCTGCTTTGAAAGATTCTATTACAGTAAAGTGAAGTGATTCTCTGAACTTGCCAGACTGTTCTCATATTTGCCTTTACCCACTTTGTCCTTATATCCACATTAATGATTATTATTCATCAAAAATCTCATTGTGTTTATATTTTTTGAAAGCATCAGTTGTCAACTCTCGAAAAGTGATATTATTTTCTTCATTACATTACTGAAAAATATTCCTTCTGCTGCAACATGATTTTTATCCAGGACTGGCTTCCTGCCCAGCTCCAGAGGGTGTTTACGTCCACACACAACATTTCATAATAAAGCCACACAGAGACTCCAGATGCTGTTTATGAATAGTTTTACAAGAAAATACTGTATGAATGAGTTGATCTCACCTGGTTAGACAGGCCTACCTCTTCTTTTTGAGAAGCAACATGACATTCTTTTCCATTCCCTCGATACATAAAAGGAGTGGGCGGGAATTATTTTTTCTTCAAATTAAAGTACAATAAAATGTAGTGATGCTGACCTTGAGTTACCTTCTTTGTTTTGTGATTGTCTCATTTCTGCTGATAATTGATGATAACCAGGCCTCCATTGAAATCTTGAGAATCAGACAAACACAATTTTAGGGAAAGGTTATCATACTAAGATCACAAGCTAAGCTCATGTCCAAGAAAAATATAAAGACACCCCAATATAACATGAACTGTAATACAGCTGTCACAGTTCTCTCTCTTTTCAACTGTCAAGAATAGCCACATGATTAGAATTGCTACTGATTAACATTCACTCTATCAGTTAATAAATGTATGGCTGTTAATTAAATTGAAGTTGAAATAACAAAGTAAAGTCATGACTGCAATTCTGTAACTGCTTCCCAAGTTGCTGTCAAAATAAAGTTATCCGAGGTGTACAGACAGCAGGAAGTACAACACAACAATTGTACATACAACAAATATTTAAATGGTAATATTGTGTTTTTATATGCTATTTCTTCTAAAGGCAGGGTTGTAATCTTCTTCAAAAACTTATTTTGATATTTTTGTTGAAATTCTCATCACATCCTGATGGCAATCATTAACAAGTGCTCTGACAAAATGAGAAATAAAAAAACTGTAATAAGCTGGTCCAATCATTTCATTCGGCAGACTTGGGGGACTTTCTTGTTGTCGTGCTGTCTTTGATGATTTAAAAAACATCAAAGAAACAACCTTTTACGTAACAAAAGTATAAGGAATTAACCATATTCTTATAGCTCCTTTCATACATAAAATGCAGTTTAAAGTGCTTTGCAACACAAAAACAGTTACCGCAGATACAACAAAGGTGAATTTACGTGAATGTCCTCATTCACTTCAGTCTCTTCGCTGTAGAGCTTTACATATTGGAGGAGTCCCTCTCGGCATCGAAAACCACAGGCCTTCTTCTTCTCTGTGCACTCAGACTTCCTCTCTCAACAGCTGGCTCTTTGGCTCAGAGCCGTCAAGCTGGAGAGAGCCGTGCGATGTTTCCTCCTGACAGTGATAGAGCTGCTCTCTAGAATGGTTTCCCCTGGTGCAGGATGCGTCGCGCTGTGTTCGGCAACCCAGGAGACGGGCATCACATCTGGTCCTCCGCTCGGCAGCGGCAGGAAGCGAGGAGTAAATTCTCCTAATGACGACCGGCTGGCCAACGGCCCAATTCGCCGGGGCCTGGGTGTAAAGATGGCCTCCTGCTCTAGTGGAGAGAGACACCTCAAGATGGAGACCTTCCATGATTTGTGAAGCGGCGAACGCATTTCAGAGGTTTTTACTGCCTGCATGGAAATGAGGAAGGCTTGAAACAGAACATGGAGCAGCGTGTTACACTGCACTGTCTCTGCTGGATGTTTTCTCCATTGTCACACAGTGTGGTCTGAAAACTGTTGTGTCCAGATGAACAGGTGGATGATGGATGCTTTATGTCTAAAATAATTGACACAGGGCAGTTCATTCATATATTTATGAAGTCATTTCTGCCAATAAATCTTTATATACTCTTCATGTTTTGACTTGTTAACTTTTGTAACTATGCACCATTTCCTCTAAAATCTAATCTGAAATTAGACAAAACCAATTGCTTTGGGCTGGGGTCATGGCCAAGCACAGGATAAGGGTTAGGGCTAGGGTTAGGATTAGATGATAGGAAGGTCCTGGAGCATTGGAAGTGGGCTATACCCCAATAGAGTGATCATTGCGAGTTGTGTGGTATCAGTCCCGAGTGTGTAGCAACTTAGGAAGAGGTCAATCTCATTCATGTGCTCACTTTAAAATCACATTCATGAGACAATTTGTCTAATTTCAAATGAGATTTTAGATGAAATGATGCATAGTTACAAAATAATTTCACAATTGGCTAATAGCAGACCACCTCAAGGTCTCACTCTGAAATAACCAGGACATTACCTGGACCGGCCAGAGACGAAACGGAGGAAAAGCACTCGCTCCTCATTGGTGAACTCCTCCAGGCTACCTAATGTTCATCAGGCCTTATCCCGCCTTTCTGTCCTGCTGTAAAACTGTCACCTTACTCTCCTGATATCAAAGCCTTTTTGTACTACTGCACCTGACCTGCAAATAGTTTGATTTATTTTAGGTACTGAAGTTGTAAAAGTTCCTTTTAAAAGAAAATGCCTTTTGTAAATAGTAATTACTGCAATTTAAATATTTTCCTTTATTGTTTTTATATTATGCATATAAGAACATGAAAGTGTATTTTATTACAGATGTATTGTTTTTACCTTGTTTTCATCGGTCAGTTTATGTATTGGATGCTTCTGGACTTCCGTGTGTTCAGTGAATTATGTGCAAATGCAGTAAAGAAAAGAATTTAATGATGAAACCCAATTGTGTTTTTTCAGTTTGTTCTACTGGGGTTAAAGTCGAAAAACAGTCAAAAAAGTCATTCAATCAGGAGAGACTTCATTAGAATTTCACAATAATTTATTACACATTGTACAAATGTGAATAGTGCAACGTCTTTGGCGATTGGACTCCATCCTGAAGGAAGACAATCGATGTTGATGAAGGGAGTTGCTGCGGAGTTATAAACAGCATAGTATAGGATGTTGAAAAAAGTCATGAAAAAGTCAGTGTACCATGTCGAAAAGTCATAACTTTACTTAAGTTACTTTATTTTTAAAGTTGCTTTTTTAGTTACTTTACTTTTAAAGTTACTTTTTTAGTTTCTTTACTTTTTTAGCTGATATCACACAGAAGTTCCAAATCATCAAGGTTGATAGGGTGAGGTCATCGCTAACGGAAATAACGAGCCTGTTGACGAGGGCAAACATATCAATGGTACAAACTACTAAACTTTTTCCCCCTATCATGTCCTACAGCCCGTCAACGGCCTCCCTACTGCACAGACCTGCTTCTTCCTGTTTCGCCTGCCCCCTTACACGAGCCAGGCCATCCTCGCTGAGCGTCTGCGTTACTCCATCCACAACTGCCCCTCCATCGACAACTACATGCTGACCCACAACACCGACGCAGCAGACAGCTCCGACACAGAGGAGTGAAGCGGCCAGCTGTGGTCAACCTGGTGACGAATGTATCTTCTCCCATGCCATGCACATTATGCACTGAACACAGACTTCTATTCGCCAAACCTGTAAGGTAGTGTACTGTACTGTTTATATGTTGGTTGAAATTAAAGATATGTGTAGTTTTGGTTTTCCAAATGTGCAAGGTGTTGGAATTAATGCAGTGCTTACTCTGAATCAACACTACAGGGATACGGAATAAGAGTTTTTCAAATAAAAATAAAGTAACTTTAAAAGTAAAGTAACTAAAAAAGTAACTTTAAAAGTGAAGTAACTAAAAAAGTAACTTTAAAAGTAAAGCAACTAAAAAAGTAACTTTAAAAGTAAAGTAACTTTAAAAGTAACTAAAAAAGTAAAGTAACTAAAAAAGTAACTTTAAAAGTAAAGTAACTTTAAAAGTAACTAAAAAAGTAAAGTAACTAAAAAAGTAACTTTAAAAGTAAAGTAACTAAAAAAGTAACTTTAAAAGTAAAGTAACTAAAAAAGTAACTTTAAAAGTAAAGTAACTAAAAAAGTAACTTTAAAAGTAAAGTAACTTTAAAAGTAACTAAAAAGTAAAGTAACTAAAAAAGTAACTTTAAAAGTAAAGTAACAAAAAAAGTAACTTTAAAAGTAAAGTAACAAAAAAAGTAACTTTAAAAGTAAAGTAACTTTAAAAGTAACTAAAAAAGTAAAGTAACTAAAAAAGTAACTTTAAAAGTAAAGTAACTAAAAAAGTAACTTTAAAAGTAAAGTAACTTTAAAAGTAACTTTAAAAGTAACTAAAAAAGTAAAGTAACTAAAAAAGTAACTTTAAAAGTAAAGTAACTAAAAAAGTAACTTTAAAAGTAAAGTAACTAAAAAAGTAACTTTAAAAGTAAAGTAACTAAAAAAGTAACTTTAAAAGTAAAGTAACTTTAAAAGTAACTAAAAAGTAAAGTAACTAAAAAAGTAACTTTAAAAGTAAAGTAACAAAAAAAGTAACTTTAAAAGTAAAGTAACAAAAAAAGTAACTTTAAAAGTAAAGTAACTTTAAAAGTAACTAAAAAAGTAAAGTAACTAAAAAAGTAACTTTAAAAGTAAAGTAACTAAAAAAGTAACTTTAAAAGTAAAGTAACTAAAAAAGTAAATAATTAAAGAAATATATATAATTTTTTCTAACTTTTTTTATCTCATTCATGAGCTAACGTCAAATCATGTTCATGAGACAATTTGTCTAATTTCAAATTAGATTTTACAGGAAATAGTTACAAAATAATTTCACAACTGGCTAATAGCAGACCACCTCAAGGTCTCACTCTGAAATAACCAGGACATTCTGATGTAGCATATCAAAATTAGAGCCCTTCAAAATTTCATTCATGAGACAATTTGTCTAATTTCAAATGAGATTTTACTGGAAATAATTACAAAATAATTTCACAACAGGCTAATAGCAGACCAACTCATCTAAAGTGATCATTGCGATTTGATGGTTATCAGTCTCAAGTGTCTAGGACCTTGGGAAGAGGTTAAGGAGGTAATAACCACCTGAAATTAGACAAACTGTCTCATGAATGTGATTAGAAGTTAGCTCATTAATGAGATTTTGAAGGGCTTTAATTTTGAAATGCTACATCAGAATGTCCTGGTACTCTGAGTGACAGCTTGAGGTGGTCTGCTCTTAATTGCTTTGATATGTGTGGGCAGACCCTAACATTTGCTTGTAATATCATTACAAAGGAAGTCTTGGCCCGGATATCCGGTGGCTAAACCGGAGCCCCAGAGATATAGCCCCTTGCCCCCAGAGGTTTATCTGTCTTCAGACCCAATCTTTTCTTACACAAAATGTGTGAACATTTTCAGTTAAGCTTGTGTCAACGCGTGTCAAGAAATGTGTTGATTAATTAACAGGAAGCAAGGTGTTTTTCCTGCAACATCATTGTGTTTGTAGAATAAAACTTAAGAGTTTGACAATTAGCATGAGCATCAATAATCCTCCGTGGCTGACTAAACAAAAGAGTTGCACTTCCACCGAAATTCTAACATCAAAGAAATCGCCTAAAAACATCCAAGCAAACAAATCAAACTGATTCTTAGGAGTGTACCAACAGCTAACATACATCAAACTTATTTCCCAGCTGGATATCACTGCCAGTGTAGTCAGAAGTCTGCAGTGATGAGATACAGAAGCACGTTGCAGTCATTTGGCTTTTGAATATGCTGCAGAGCTTGCTTGCAGAAATTTGATTATCATTTCACGCTTTTTAAAGGCTCAAGATCCTGAACACACCCCTGTTTGGGTTAAAATTTGAGATGGAACTGCAGGGCTAACTTTCTGACTGTTCAAAGGAGTCAGGACAGATGTTATGCAAGAGAAAATTACAGTTTTGATTTTAGGTTTTAGGCCAAACCCTGAAGATGTACTGAAAGAATAACTATGGTTTGTGTAGAGACAGTTACATTCTTAAAGTAAAATGAGCTCCAAATTCATATTGCTATCCTTGTAGTGTACTCCAACACATCAGAGCTGGGAGATTACTCATTTTAGGGAATAAGAAAACCCTTATTCTGTCAAACGAAGAACCTCAATGACTTGTTGGACAGTCAGTGATACTCGAACAGTACGGACACATTTAGGATCGATACCAAGCCTCTTAACAGGTTATTTAGAAAAGCTTGTGCATAAATGTATTTTAAAATACCTAAATATTGCCTTACATCCAGTCATCATGTAAATAAAGGGCTGGAAAAAACATTTATTTTTATTTTTTTATATTTTATATTTTATATTTCACTATTAATTAGCCCAAGGTGACTTTTAAAATGTCCATCAGTCCAAAACACAAAGATATTAATCAGAGAATGAAAACGAGAAAAATATTCACGTTTAGCTGGAACCAATTCATGTTTGCCCTTTTGACCCATAAACACATTACATTACAAAACAACACTAACAACGCACTAATTGTTGCAGCTCTAATGTAAAATGTACAGTGCTACAGTGCTAGTGATGTACCAGTCACATGTGTTCCATGATGCTGTAGCATCCATCAACAAACAACATGTTGACGAGATGTGAACACGCTGAATCTGTTGATAAAGACACAAAATATAGTTGGATTGGATTTTCTTTTACTTTCTGGTTTAAGGAAAAGCAAACAGTCAGAGTGTGTTAGTTGTGGATAGTTAGATAGATATTATTTGATCTCACAGGGCTCAGGTTGAATCATATGGTTGAGAATAAAAACCTGTATGTGCTGAAAGCAGTACAGCATGACACAAATAAACACAGCGCTGGGAATTTCTGGTCTGACGGCACTGATGTTATACTCCCTATTCTGACAAATGTGTCAGGAAAGGTGTAAAAACAGCTGGGGAAGACCTCTGAGTTTAACTTTGAGACGTTTTTTTCCAACTTAACTTGCCCTCTCGGGTCAACCTTGAGGAGCTCTCCCCCTGTTGCCTTTTCGCAGCACACTGAACAGCAAAAGGACAGACAAGGTGCATGCTAAGTGGAGGTGGTTGCTCCCGTCATGGTCAACCTGGGCGCTATCAGGACGGGATCAGTCGGCTGTGTCTGGATGACAGGATTCTGTCTGCGTCCCCGTCACTGCTGAGAGTCCACAGGCGTCCTTCGGCCTCAATGTCATGACAACCAGCTCAGCATGACAATAGGACAACTAAAGGGGACGAGGCGTCTGCTGTCAGCACCTTAATCCACATTCTGGGCTGCTGCCATCTCCATATGTCCATGACTTTGCATATGAAAAATTCCAAAACAAATGAATATGAATATATTTTTAAATGATTATAAATGATCATATTATTATTGAGCATCTCCAGTCAGTTTTACCCAGTAGCATTAAATGGGAAAGATTTGCCAAATGACCTTTAAAAACGTATGTTATTTGCACAGACAGGCATCGAGATCCTTGAACTCCCTGACGGACTGCTAAACTCAGACTTAATGAGCAAAAACCCATAAAACTCCCGTCTATTCAGGCGGCAACCTCTTGTCTGTCTGACAAGTGAAGACAATGCGGAAGTGCCTCAAACTTGCATTATTTCTAATAGCCAGTAGGGGGCGACTCCTCCCGTTGCAAAAATAAGTCTGATTGTATAGAAGTCTATGAAAAAAATAATGTATTACCTCAGTAAACATTGTAATATATTTATGGTCTCAGTTGCTTACATACAGCATGATGCAAATAATTTAGTAAATTATGATCCCATTTAGAGTAAAATAGCCAATAAAGCAGAGTATGCTTTGGGGCGAGGCTACCTTTTGATTGACAGGTTGCTGTCTGGGAGTTTTCCGTGTTTTCATCTTAGAACTTTTAACCCTTTCACAATATGTTTTCAGTTCATGAAAGTCAATTGTAACATTTTGGTTGCCTAACAATGTTGTATTTAGCGTTCAGTTGTTCTTACCTCCAGCTTCTCCAGTCACTTCTGGTTGCAAAGAAACGTGATGGCACAGACAAAATGTCGACCTCAAGGCTTCAAAACCGAATCCCACAAACCAGTGGGTGACGTCATCATGACTACTACCACTTGTTATATACAGTCTATACAGCTGTTGAAGGAAGCCACAATTAAGGGGCGGTCCAGGCGAGATACCAAAAAGACAGTGAGAGTTTTCGACTTTTATGCTCTGGACTAATGAATCCATCTTGTAAAAGAACATTTCTCATTTTAATAAAACAAAACATTAAACTTGCTTTATATTAGCATGTTAGCATCGTTACTGTGGGCATGTTAACGTTAGCCTGTTGTATTGTTATGTTATATATTACTGTAAATTTAATATCTTGGTGTTTTGGATTGTTGGTCAGGCTTCCAATTAATATTTTTAGACTCTTTTCTGAAGTTTTCAAAGAAATTAATGACCAAGAGAAAAATTTAGACATCCTGTAATTCATCCATAGTGCATGTTTTTGTTGTGTAATAAAACCCCTTCTATGTTTTCATGAAAGTTCATTTTGCAGTTGAGGGAGGCCTCTGTCCCCGAGAGAAAGTCTTTTTTTCCATCTGCTTCCATCCGCAGCCACACAGAAGTTACCACTGATTATTCTTGAGGGAGGGTGAGGGGGAGCAGGCAGGATGAGGGCCTACAACCGGCACAAAGTGCAGCACCACCAGTGGCCTCAATCAGTCATCAGGTGCCTCAGTATGGATGGAGCAGAGAGGTTGCACTGTTGGCAGGCCCCGGCAACATGATTAAGGAGCCAGCGGCGTGATTATGCTTCTCACCTTATGAATGGAATAATACAGAGTGTGGTGTGGTGCTATGTTCCCCTGATGGAGGCAAGTACGTGCTGGGGTGGGGTCCGAAGCCCTCCCACGAGACCGGGAGAAGATAAAGGACTGACAATAGATAATTAAGGAACTGCCAGGACCTCTTTTCTATTCACATGGCTGTTTTATTAACGGAGATTCTGTAAGGAAGAATATTAATACAAACCACCAGCCTGTGTGACTTGGAGATGAATATAAATTGGAAGCGGTGGGGGGGAGGAATGCATCAGGGAGCGTTTATCAGGAGGGGGACATGGTCATCATGAGAACGGGCGGCACACTTTAGCACCGAAGCTCAGCCTCTGTTGATTTTGGGGAACAATTAAAGGCATGTCATCAGCCACAGAAGTGTCGTCATAGGCCTTCATGTACACATCATGTACACACATTTATACTGCAGTATAGAAGGGTGTCCATTACATTTGTACCGCTAAACTTCTTTTTTCTTTTATTCCCCTACATTTTAGAGGGAAATATAATTTGTATTGCCTTACATGTTTCTGGTGGCTAAAGTTATACATCAGTTAATCAGATTATGATGAAACACGCGATCAAGACACCATAAATCACTCATATAGAAAATACAAAAACAGGTAATGTGACAACATGTTCTCCTTTGTCATAAATGTGGGTAAAAGCAGTGGGGTTTCATTGTCAGTGGAAGGGGCTTATCTGATGTAAGGGTTGTTCAGATGGAAGTACCTCTCCACATGGATTTCAAAGATGAGTATACAGCCTTGTGCAGTTTGGAGGATCCTTTTATCCAAAACACCTGACATAACCTGCAGCCACATACATTTTAAAGATGAGTAAGCCCAGAGGGGAAATAACACACTGCCTAAAAGTATTAGCTGTGGTGTAATACAAACATGTTGTTTTCAGCAGAGACATCTTCCCTGCACAAATATCCTTGAGAAGAAAAATTACATTTCATTGACGATACACTGAATTTGTCTTACAAGGACGTCAAATAGATGGCTGACATATTTTTTTATAGGTGAGCTGATTTAAAAATATATCATAAAGAAAAAAAAAGTAGGCACCTTTTATTTGGGTCAGAAAACAATAACTGAATTACAAATTACAAAAACATTATTTCTACGGGCATGGCCACGGAAAATACTCAAATTGGTCCAAAGAGGTAGTATGCAAAAGTTTGTGTTGACTAAATAATTGTGTAGGTTCGATATGAAAATTTCATGTCACAATTATCCCGTCCAAAATATTTGCCTGATATTATCCTGATAATTTTCAAAATGTACTATCGTATAATGACACATTTTTTGTGACATATGATACTTTTCTATTACTTTGCTATAATATAATAGGGATCCATCAACGGGACTTTGGTGGAGAGTGTGAACAGGGTTCACATTAGAGGCTCTGACCTGGACTCACCAAATGGACACACATTTTTTATGGAAGAGCATACTATAACTTTTTTATGGTACACTATACAAAGACCTTTTTTTTAACTTTTTTTACGACAATTTGTATAGCATACTATGACCTTTTATGAATAGTTCATGGCATATTATACTAAGACATATTTGTGAACTAATAAATTATTACTTTTTTATGGCATGATATACAATGACTTCTTCTTGGCATATTACACTTTGATGTGCTTTATAGCATGCTATACTGTTTTGTTTTTTATATGAATCTTTGATATTTCTTATACTATGCCATTTTTGTATGACATTTTAAACTGTGGCATTTTGAATGGCATTTTTTCATCTACTATTCTATGACTTTTTTTATGACAAACTATATAATAAAAGTTTTTAATCTTCCTCCGCAGGCTGAGGAGGTTCAACATGGACTTTACAGGTGCACTATTAAGAGTATCCTGACCGGCTGCATCACGTTGTACCGCCTTCAACCGTAAGGCGTCACAGAGTGGTGAAACCTGCACAGTACATCATCAGGACGGAGCCGCTGTCTATGGGGGACCTTTAAACCCAGCGGTGAAGGAAGAAGGCTGACAGAATCATCAAGGACCCCAATCACCCCGACCACAAACTGTTCTGCCTGCTGTCGTCGGGCAGACAGTCCTGCAGCATCCAGCAAAGCACCACCAAGCTCAGAGCCAGCTTCACCCCACAGGCCTTATCAAGACTTATGAAGTCCTGAGCTCTCAAGCTCATTACTTTGACACGGTCACTTTATATTACATTGTCATTTACCTTTATATACTTTTACCAACTGTTTCTACAAACTGTGACTTTTTAAATCTTTTTTTTCCCGACATGCTACACTATGACTTTAAAAAGAAAGATTTGAAATGATATACCGTACCATGCCTTTCTTTGACTTACTTTTTGCAACATTCTATACTTTGACTTTTTCACTTGTTGACATGATATACCATGCCTTTTTTAAAAACCTTTTTCAACATACTATACTTTTACATTTTGACATTTTTTGACATGTTATACTATGACTTTTCTTTACGACTTTTATTGTCATACTAAGCAATCACTTTTTTCGTCATAATATACGATGACCTTTCTCACTTTTTTGTACATATTATATTACTTTTTTCGACATACTATACTATGATCTTTTAATGATTTTTTTTCGTCGTACTATACCTATGACTCTTTTTTTTAATGACGGTTTTATAAGTATGAATTTTTACTTTTTACTTTATTCCATATACTCTGAATTTTTTGACATACTGTAATATTTTTGTTTCTCACTTTTTTCAACATACAATACTATATATATACTGTATAAATATATACTATACATGTATTTTTTATTGATTCCTTTAAACATGCTATAGTACGACATTTATCACTTATTTATTATACTATACTATGACTTTTTTCACATTTTCTTACATTCTATACTATAATTCCTTCATGACTTTTTTCAACGTACTACTACTACTACACACTTTGCCAAAATTAAATTAATAGTAAATTGTTTTTACTACAACATTCTATACCATGACTACTATGAATTATTTTTTGTGATGTATTATACTGTCTTTCATGATCTATTACTTTTTTATTACACATGTAATAGCACACTATGCTCGATACAAAAACATGTTTTTAAATATTTTTTAATGACATTTTTATATATTTAATATATCAATACATTATTTGAATCCGAATATAAATTACCTGCTTTATTGTAATCATCCTTGAATTCTTTTGCACCATTTGTATTTGTTTTTCATCTATATATATTTATACAAGGAAGTGTAGGCTTTTAAAGAAAATATACATTTTCTTAACATATTTGACATAACCTGACAACAAGTTACTTGAATTCTAGACATTTTTTCTTTCAGTTCACAGACCTCTAAGTCCCACAATCTTATTTTCTTTGTTTGCTAATTATAATTATGCGTTATAATGCATGCCTCTCTGTAAGATAAATATACCCAAAGGGACAACAGAGTGTTGACCTTGTTCATGTAGCATCTCTTGTATCATAATAATTGGCAACAGGCTGCTGTAACTCCTAAAGGAAACTTGTAAATGCATGATGTGTCTGTGTGCCTGCATCTACAGAATAAAGGGTCGTTTTAATGAGGAAAAAGAGACAATATTACACTTGTTTTTCTTAGTCTAGTTTTTATTGTTGGGTAAAATGACAAGCGTGTTTTCTCTATATAAATAACAATCACATGAAGGAACATACAAGACATGGCTATGTGGAGGTGAAAGCATTGCTCACAATGTGCTTGGGGTACAAGATGTTGATAATGACAACTGTTTGTGTTTTGTTTCCATATCTTAAAAAGGAGTGTAATGACTATGAACTGGACCTGCGTGAATCTGTACATTGAATGGGAAACTAATGGAGTCACAGTCAGCCGCTTTGTACAGAACACAGAGAGAAAAGATCAGAGGTCATTATCATCAGTACACTTGGATTTTAAGGTTGGCAAAAAATGTGACCGGGGAGAGAAAGAAAAATGTAAATCAACATATATAAGAGTAAGATTTAACAGGAAAGACGGAATGACTTTATAGAATCTGTACACATCAAAAGTCCTTACTAAATTTGAGATACAGTTGCCCATTGTGATTTACAGAGTCATAGAGTGCTAGTGTGAAAATGCATAGAAATGTGTCCAGCTAGGGAACTGATCATTGACTTGCCAGCTACTCGTCTACTGCAGCAGCCTTCAGAAAGAGGTGTTTGCCATATTCAAAGCCTCAAAGACCCTCTACACAATACAATTACCGCACTCCCCAGTGTGCAAGCTCATCATTACTTCACATTAAAACATCCATTTGAAACGTGCTGTCAAACAGAGCAGACAATGCATGTGTTTCCGTAGTTCACTCTATTGCACTCTAAGATGCTTTCCGTATCTTTTTTTTTTGGTCCAGAGATAAAGTCATGATTTTCTTCAAACACAAGTGCTCTATTGACTCATTGCTAAGGAACATTTTGAAATACTTCAAATTTCACAATGTGTAGTGTATACAGCTGACACAATTGATCTAACATTGCCACTGACTTTCATTTTTCTGCTTTGGACTAAAAAGGAAAACAATATAGATATCGTTGAAAACTGTCCAAACCCTCTTTATGAGTTTGGATCAAAGGTTACCGAGCATAATGAAATACTCAAGTCTCTCAATCTCCACTTCAAACAGGATTGGATCACAGCGAGGGATCATTTTAATTAAGACTGAATCGGCCGTGTTGGACGATAGACGGATAGACGACAGCAGTAGATTTGTGAGGAACCACGCTCACCACAAATGGAGGGGGTCAAAGGAGGAGGTGTAATCTGCAGTCACACTGGGAATAATTAAGCTAATTCCTCTGATGGAGGGGAATTTTCCTTGAAGGCACAGGAAAAAGTTTGGGGTGGGTAAACTTAAATTTAAAGGGTTAATCTGAACATATACAGTATATATATATATATTTATATCGATTTTTGCCAAATAACTTAAGGATTAGTTTTGTTCAGAGATTATCTACAGCATTCTCACACACTGAATACAACCAATTGTGAATAATTATGCAAAGCTGCACATATTAACGGATTCATACCAATTTTCCTGAAAAAGATTACCAGCAAGCAACTTTATGTAGATATAAACATGAATCACCCAGTGGAAAAAAAGAGATTTAAACTTGGCTTTCAGACAATATCAACCAATTACTCCCTCACTTGTATATTGTATTTTTTGGATGACAGTCCCTCATCCAATGGACTTACACATGGTCAATTTGGTTTCTGAATTTGTGGTATTCATTATCACGTTCCCACAAAATTTAAAACTTTGCAACAGAATTCAGTGCAACAGTACCGTTGAGAAAAAGAAAGCTCATAGGGTCTCCATGTTACAACCTAAGACTCCCCAACCCACACCACCACGTTGCCTTTGAGGACATCAGTAATCTCACAATTGAGCTTGTTGAGCCTTCCGTCCAGGATGAAGAGGGACTCTCTGGACGGGGTCATGAGGTACTGTCCGAACAGTCCGCTGCCCGCCATTACCCTGTTCCTACTGCTCCACGGCCACTCAAATGACTTGGTGGCCTCTTTCAAGCTCTTGATCATCTTCACTTTGCCGGTGCGCAGCTCCACAAACAGAGCGTCTGTTTGACGGCCGGAGCTGCCGAACACGTTATACTGGTGGACCTCCGTGAAGGAGCGCTGGAAGGCCAGATCAGACAGGTGGAGGTTAGTGTGGATGTCAAAGGGCTCCTGGATTTCCCCCCGCTCTGAAATCATCTGGATCCTCATCAGGCCGTCGCCATCGTCAACAGTGACCAAGTAGTGGCCGTCCGGAGACATGTATGGAGTGCCGGTGACGTCTCGGTTTTGGCCGATCACGCTATCTGTTACACTGTCCAAGATGAGCTGTGGCTGCGTGGCGCCAGTGGAGTCAGGCCTGCAGTTGACAAAGTAGTAGCCGCCTAGATGGGTGTAGGTTACAGACTTGGGGATGCAGTTATACTCCCGTAAGCTGATGTTTTTCACATACGATGTCGTCTCCAGGTCGATCTTGTGGAGGACAGGCTCATTTCGGTGAAGGATGAGGCCAAATCTGTAGACAATAGAAAAACAAAGCAAATGCTTTTATCAATAACACATTTTTTCTTCTTGAAAACCTGAAATTATGAGAGATTTTTAGTCACGTCAGTGGCGTCGCTCTATAGATGGCAATGTCAGTTGGCTGGTCTCCACCTTGGTCCGGACTGAAATATCTTAAGAACTGCTGGATGGATTGACGTAAAGCAGACGTTCACGTTTCTCAGAGAAGGAAGCCTGTTGTTTGGTAATGACTGTAATCTAGTGCCACCAGCAAGTTAACATTTGTACTTATCCAGTGAAATATATCATCTATGAGACGGAGTGAAGCATACTTTTCATTAGACACTGATGGTTCTCAGGTGATGTATCTTATGACTTTGGTGATCCTCTGACTTCTGCTCTGCGCCAGCATGAGTGAGTGTCATGTTTTTGATGAAATTAGATTGTAACTTTGGTGGTTCCTTAACTCATCCAGCACCACCTTTAGTTCACAGTTTTAACTTGTCCAATACTTAAGTTCATGATATAAGTACCTGCACTACCTCCATCCCATCCGCTTAAGATGTATTCTGTTCAGTGCTACTTAGCATGCTAAACATGCTAAATTAAGATGGTGAAAATGGTTATACCTGTTTAACATCAGCATGTTAGCGGATCAGTGGCTGTAGCCTCTCAGAGTAGTAACAGTTAGTAAACCAGAACAGCTGGCTGAACCTGACAGCCACAATTTAAAAAAACAAGTTGATAACAAACACTCCACCCTTTTTTTTTTTACAAATTTAGACCGCAGGAAATCTTACAAATGCTGTACAAAAGTAATTTTAAAAGGTAATTTAATCATGCTTTGTGTGTGAAAATCAATATTTTTGTAATTTTAAGTCATGAATGTGCCAGTAAAGTGCGGTGATTCTTTTTCTTTCCAAGGCTCAATAATTCTGAAGCAGCAAGTGGTAACCTTGTAAAGTAAAGCAGCACAATCCAAATATCAAGATGCATCAACCTGAAATAAGAAATGGAAATTGATTTGTACTCGGTAATTATGATAATGGTTGGAGTGGAACCATTTTTGAAGAAAATTCTTCAGGAGAAAATATAAAATTATTGCCGAGAGATCCATTTAAAACCACTTCAACAGCCAAATTCTGGTACCTGACAATCTTCATCTTGGCAGCCTAGCATCATCTACACTTGGCCCTAATAGAATTATAGCAGTTTTAGATGTGGGCATGGATCAGTGAAACAACTATTCATTATAAAAAGCCAAAGAGAATGTTCATGGAACATTACATTTTAACAGCTGAACAAGTAGAGGGGGAATATGCAAGGAGCCGACAGGCCTCAATTAAATGTGAATACCAGCTGATCGACGCTGACAGGCTATTGAATCTTGCCGTCATTTATCATCTATCATGCCATTTTAACACCAAGCTGCCTGTGTCTGCGAACAGAAAATGGCTGTTTGAAAGCCACGGAGGACACTATCATTGCTGTGGCGGGGGAATCATTCATCCAGAAAGCGTTCGGACCGCTGGCTCCAGGCAAGAGGCTTTGTTTCTGTTTGTTTGTATAGAAAAGAGAATTTACAGAAAATAATGTTAAAACGATCTTTAACATATATGTAATGCCAGGCAGACATTGTTCAGATTAAGCCCAATATTCAACATAGATTGGTGGTTCCAGACTTTTAAACCTTTTTTATTTTTTAGAAGTGCTCCAGATTGGTTGTTGTTTGATGTTTAATTTTGACATGTCAGAAATTGTGGTTGATTTTCTTTCAGTTTGAGTAGTTCTGTGTTCCGATATCCCACATGGCTGCTGTCAAAAGACCTGTTATGAACTGTAGTGAACTTGATTTAACATTATAGGAGCGGTATTTCACATTGTGTGGCTACCTGTTGTCTTGACTGTGTTGTGAAAACAGTTGTCTGCGTCTTCCCTGCCATCTTCCCAGTTTTCCTTTTTGCCGCCTTGCCTTTGGTTCAAAGATGGATTGCGTAAAGCCAATGCTGCCTTTCTCTTTTATGTTGTCTTAGAGTAATGACAATTTACTGCAACCATCAATGGACAAAACAGATCAGGGTTTTGGTTTAACGTTCAGTGTGAGCATAGAAGGTGTAGTTTTGGCCGTGCAGAAAGGCAGAATAACATCTCTTGTGTAAATAATAGAAAATATACAGTGTCTGTCAAGGTTAAGGGATGTCAAAGATAACATACGTTTAAATCTGAGGCACATCCAACCCCCCCCAAAAAAACTGCATCAAATACAAGATTTATACTAAGGAACTTTTCATTAGCTTAATAACTGACTTTTCAGTCTTAATGTAGTGCACTTCTGTTCCGATTTTGGACGGAGACACATGGATATACTTACAATTTTACCTGTTCTTGTTAGATATTGTTATAACTGGATTTACCGCCATCGGAAACTGAAATATTATTATTATCTTGCTTGTGAACCACTGCACATATTTCTTTGCTATGGATTATATTCAATCTGTTGCACATATACTGTGATATTTTGGAAACATGCTTGGAAGCGTTAAGGTCATTGGTGCATTTAAAGGAGTATTGTCTTTGAAAACATTATTTTCACCAGCAGCAAGACAAAAAAATCATGTATGATGAATGAATAATCAAACATTGTTTGGCCTCGCTCTTATGTGAACACAGCTGGGTTGTGTTATTGGCAGACCCAGATTGCTCTCAGCCAAACTGACAGCTGCTGTTTGTCGTTTGTACCAATGATTAATGCATTAAAGACTCTCCCTGGTTCTGCACAACAGGGTTGTGTTTAACTAAAGCTACTTCACATTTTATCCGCTTATCTTCATGTCAATATTTGCAGTTAAAGAAATGACTGGGTCTCAACACTTTGCTCTAGAGTTCAGTTAAAGCTCCTGAGGGCAAAATTCATGTACAGGGAAGAGAACAATGAACGCTGCGCGGTAAAAGATATCCATAACACAGCAATTCGTGTTCAGCCATCCTCCAGCGCAAAAACATCGAATCAACATCTCGCTCGGCTTGTTTTGCCAAAAGGCAGTCTGCGAAAAATAGGTGCGGGGCAGCCTGAGCTGCAGGGTGCTGTAGATGTGGGTACGAATAAGAAATAACAGCTTTTTTTTTGCTGACATGCAGAGCTGCCTGACTGTCGGTCGATGGTTTTAATGAATGACAGCCCCCAGACGTTGCTGCTTGCTTTATAGAAGCTGCTGAGGGAATCCCCCAGTCATTAAACAATCCCCGGAAGTTGCTGAATATATGTCGGCGGTTTGCACACTGCTCATGTTACCAAATCGACTGATCAATGCTGCGTTCTAGCCAACAGACAAATGACTGTCTGTGTACAAGATAAAGAAATAAACCACGAGCCCCAAGGCAGCAGTTCATTTACACCTTCTTGCAATATAAACAGCTGTCCGATTAGAAAATAACATTCATGCGCATATAGATCTCAAGCTCTTTGAGTACTTCAACTGTATATTGATATATTCTCCCAACAGATATACAGAAGACGACTTCACTCTGCTGTTAATAACAAGGTTGAATTATGAGTTTGTAACAAAACTACCGTACTTGGAGAGCCAACTGCATCTCAATGCTCTACGTACGTTAAATTTCGTACATTTGAACTATGTCAACTATTCGTAACTTTTGTATGTTGTATACTCTGATTTGTAACCCTGTAATATCAGTTATTATATTCATCAATTGTGGGCAATAATGCAAATAAATGATCAGGACTGCTTTAATGGAATATTTCATTGGATAAAATGTTCTTTAATCAATGTGATGAAGTACCTTAAATTGCTTCTAAAATGTTAATATATCTTGATGTGCAGTATATTAACACGACAATATAAAATTAAAAGTTATGAAACAAGCAAATGATTAATCAATTACTCAATCGACCGAAAATGAATCAGCAACAATTTAGCTTTTCATTCACTGCTGCTCTTCTGTCTTTGTAAAATGACTATTTTAGGGATTTGGACAGTAGGACATTTTTCCATATTTGCGGACTAAACAAATCGTCAGACTAATTGATAATGAAGATTAGCGCTGCAACAGTTAGTCAAGATTACTAAAGTAAAAATATATATGATTCTAGCTTCTTATAGACTGAACAACTAATTGAGAATATTTGGCACAATAATCTGTTATAATTGGCATAAAAATCGTTAGTTGTGTCCCTAACGGTACAATCCCATTATAGCCACGCAATATTCATAACAGGACGACCCGGCAACACAAGTTACGTACAGCAAGCTTGTTTTGAAGAGCATCAAAAATGAAGAGCAACTACTTGGTAAAGACGGCAAATTTCAAACACTGGGAACACACTTTCCTGCAGGTCTCAGTGGATCTAATTACAGCAAACCCACCACCCCACCCACAACACACACACACACACAGTGGACTGCTTACTCCTCCACACCAGGGGGCCGTTAACATGCTGAAATACTCCAGACCTCCTGCTTGTTCCTGGCCTCTCCATGACATTAGCCAAGCGTTTGGGATCAGCTTCTCTCCGTCCGAGTTAAGCCCGAGTGTGACGACCGCTCGTGACTTATGAACAACCACAGCAGCACGTCTGTGCTTGGTTGATGATTAACTCAAATGTGAGGGAGGAGGCGTGGTGCCAACTGTGCCCCCCCTGGACACATACCTCTATGCACATTACTAATTGTATCTTGAAAACACATTAACAATAATAAATAAGCAGTCCTAGACCAGGTGTGCTAATGACTTAAATGATTACTGATATTTGAGAAGAACCAGCCTCTTTGACTATTCGCCACAAAGACTCTGGAATTAAAGCAGCGCTTGCGAGGAGGCAGGAGTTGTGATTGAATCGCTTTCTTTCTGATGTGCCTCCGATATTGTCAAAGAGAAAATGTCAGCAGCTATAAACATTATAGCTTTCTTAAAGTTCAGCTTGGCCGTGCGTATAGATTTAAAGAACCTGCACAGCATTTAAAATGAGCTCCAGCTGCATTAAGGCTGCATTTACTTACCATTCTGGGTGCTTAGCAATGTAATTACACCGCCTGCCCTTGTTTTAGAAACGTAGCTGGTAAAAGCAATGTGGGCAAAAACTGAACACATTTCTTGTTCGACTTTAAGTTGCCCTCCGTTTTTTGGGATGCTCTCATACAGAGTGTGACGATTGTTTGAGTCGGTTCTGGTTCTAACTAGTCCAATGTGAGGATTTGCTGCTTTCGCTGCGTCTCATTAACTATGTGGACAAAAGATCGGACATATGACCTCATTTATCCACAACAGTTCTATACGTGTTAGGTGACTTTTGAACTGCCCCTCTACGTGCTGATACTCAGAGTTTCCTCCGACAGAAGCACGCCTCTCTCTAATCCTACTAACTTCTGATAGCAAAAATGTTAGCTTCAGCTGCACGATTGAATAATTGTATCCTCGTTCTAGTTAGCATAGAGTGGACATATCAACGACCTGTTCTGATAATGAATAATTGTATATTATAAACCACAAATAATCACAAATATACCACACTATATGTATTTCATGCCATGTCACTATGTGAATGTAAATTTATGTAAATGCATATGTTTTTACCTTACTGAATAGATGTAGATGTCAACACAATATTTCAGTTTTCACATGTACGGTCTCCCCCGTAATTAATGCTTTGTTAATAAATATATAGATATTGTGATGATTATCGGCGTTGATCATTATTAAAGAAAACATATCGTGATAACATTTGTGGCCATAATGTCCAGACCGCCCTTGAACCTTGTTTAGCTAACTCAGCCAACCCTGCTGCCTCTATTTGGGGGAAGAGGTTGTTCGCTCCTTAAAGACTGCCATGTGATTGGTTGGAAACAGCTTTGTTTCTGTGATGTGATACTTTGATAAGGAATTTAACTTATTATAAGGAAATTGAGGTTTACATTTTTATACAAGACCATGTTTGTATGGTGATCAGTATTTACATTGCCCATCCTTACTGGCATAAGTAACACAGAAAGTGTCAGTTATTGTTAATTAGCTTTTGGGGTTTACAGACTCGGGTATAAAAAGTTAATTCCACAGCTGACTTGACGATGGTTTATTTTTAGAACTTCAGGTGATCGGCCACCGTCTCCTCTGCAGCACCGATGACCACTGGGCCTTTCTCCAAAAAGGCTCCATTATCACACTAACACACACGCACACACACACACTCTCTTTTCACACAACATGCCCATCCAAAATCATTATTGCAGTATTGAGCCTCAGGAGAAAAAGTGAATGAAATGCCAATGGGGCGAATGTAATTTGCGAATCAATTAGCATTAGGAGCGTTCTTGGATCATACTGGACGCACCTGATGTGGTTAATGATGAGGCTGGAGGCGGGAACGTAGAAGTCGTCCACCCTGTCGAAGCGTCTGCCGAGCGGCTGCGTGTGAACGGTGTGGTGGGAGATTCGTCCACTGGCCTGATTGATCACCTGGTGAACACCAATGAAGAAGAAGTTGGGTGTCAAACATGAGCTCAGTGCTGCTGGTTTCTACTCGTTTTAAGTCTGTAACTACTGTAGTACGTATTTGAAGCTTACAACCAAAAGGGGGTAGTACTTTATAAATTAACAGTCCTAATCCATAACTCAAATAAATCACTCAACACGTTGCTATCATGTTTATCTATGCTTAGGTGCATTGATTTGAAACCTCTTCTCTTACTGCGTAAATGCTAGAGCTTCACAGTGGGAGGTGATGTGTGTTGTTGTCACCGGCATCGAAATAATACTTGTGCGTGCATGAAAGCGGGCAGACATGTGCTTGTGTGTAGGCAGGGTTTGCTTTGATTCTGCCACGATGCACAAAGAGAATTGCCAGAGACCAAACCCCGCACTGTGAATTTCGTTGCAGGCGATTATGAGCAAGATTTCCAAGTAAAACCAATCAACACTCGAGCTGAATCAAGACGAATCTAAGAGGAGACAAAAGTACTCTTAAAAATAAATTACCATTTCATTACAATGATTCTATTTGTAGCATGATCTTCAAGTCTGTGTCATGATGACATACGGTGTTCGTATTTGGACGGTGACTCATTTTTTTCCTCTTCTGTACTCCAGCAATATGGGTCTGAAATCAAACTAAAACTAATTATTTGATGGTTTTTACATCCGTATCAGGGGAAAATAAGACGATTGAATAAATGAAAAAAGAAATTCCCTCACTGTTCAGCTCACACGGATGTGACTAGAGCCACACCAATAAATGAGTCATCTTGATACTAGTTTATTGCAGATTTCCTTAAATTTACTTTATTTACCTCAGTGACAAACAGAATGAGGCCTTCATTTCTAATTTTCCCTGATCCAAGTTAATGCAAACTCAAAACTTCCTCCATTATTATTTGATGTCTTGTTAATTTCCACAGCACAAATTCCATCAGTAAAGCAAGAGTCATGTCAGGCACTTTGCCTTTTCCCCCCGAAATATACAATGAATGAAACTTGACACTTCCTCCGCAATTTTCACTAAGAAGAAACGACTCTTCTTAGCAAAGAGCCACTCAGAGCTGCAGAGTGGTGAGTATAATATGATTCATTTGTACTGATAGAAAAGTACAAGATACTACGTTTGCCATGTACTCTGTTGTAGTAATAGGCTCCAGGTATCACGATTATTGTAATGTTGGCTCTTTAATGAGTATTGATATCATATCCATGTTAGAGTACATGTCAACATGAAATTGACGGACACAAAAACCCAAATGTGTTTGTGATCATTCAGAAACAGCCGAGTAAACATACAATAATTAAGTAACTGTTTGTTATTGGCTAATACATTTTTAAAAGATACATCAATCAGACAATGGACATGAAAAATCAGCATTTTAGTCTTTGTTTTGTTTTCCAATCTGCTGGAGTTCTGAGCCAAAACAATTGATAATATGTCAGTGTCCACATACTGACACACTGCACTGTAAGTGACTATTAATTAGCCCTCATCAAGCAACACAAACAAATCAACTGAATATCCCATAGAGCCAGCAGTGATTAATGCCACATTCATGTCATATTGGAAAAACAGGGAACAGCAGGACGTTTCATTAACTGCAATGCCCTGCCAAGATGGTGATTATAAGGCTGTTTACAATATATTAAATATTAACTTTGTTGACAAACCTATGCCGTATCCGATGCTCTAAGGTCAATAGTAAAGCCTAAATGAACAATTCACACATGGTATTTATTGTGATCAGCACTAGGACCTCATGTGAAATGTTTAGATATTCACAGTAATCTAATTCACAATTGAAACAATTAGTCAATGACAACTTTTCAAGCAAACATGTCAAAGGTTTGCTGCTACAAGCTTCTTAAATGTGACTATTTTCTGCTTTTCAACTGTTGGTCGGACAAAATGAGCAATTTGAAGACATCACTTTGGTCTCAGTGAGGTTGTGACCGTCATTCTATCAATCAAGAAATATACAGCGCAAAATAATCAATAATTTGATAAGACATTAAGACGACACAAACACACATACTGGCCCTTTTGCTAAACTCACATTGAATCCTGACGATGCTAAATGTCTGTCTCATAATCTGCTATTTCACCACTTCACAGGGGAAAAACTCTGCAAAGGCGCGAATAACATTTTGCGTGTTACAAACACTTTTGTGGACTCACCTGGAGCGTAGGGAGGTTCTTCTCCATGTCTCCCCAGCTGAGCAGCCACACCTGGTCGTGAGATTTGTCATAGTGAAGCTTCACAGGATAAGGGTCGGTGCTGACAGTCTGGAAGGGGGGGGGGGGGGACACATCAAAATCAAACCAAACGGAGCCTTTAAAGACAGCAGGGCCACAGAATAACAATTCAAGGCAATCTAGGCTTTGCTTTTGAAGAGATCCTTCTTTGATGTGCTGTGGTAATGCTTCTGAAAAGTTTTTCCTGCAGACTAATGCATCAGGAGTTGACAGGAGCAAGTCTTCTTTTAACAAGGCAGAGTGGAGGTGTGCCTTTTATGTAGAAGATGATTTTGGTGTTGAGCTGCATTTCAAATCAAGTGGTGACAGACACAATTGCTTTACCACACCGAAGTAATTGCTTTCGGTCTTTATCCGTTTCCTTGACACACAGCGGAGATATTCCAAGTCAGAACAACAGATGAGTCACATGTGATGGAAAAGTGCTCCTCATGCATTATGTCCACCTGAGTGAGGATAGGCAGCCAGCTCAAAGGGAATGAGGGAAAGCACAGGGGAGAAGAACGCAAGCGGCCGCTACAGCCTGATCAACGGCAAGAAAAAGCAATCATATTCCCACAATCCCCTTTGACTGCAGCTATATTATTTGTTTTGCTATGCAGCTCTAATAGTATTGTTTACCTAGGCAAAATATATATTGTATCAGTGAGAGAGCAAACAGCTCCAGAGAGGGGTTATATTGCACATAAACTGAGAATATCTGTTGAATCTTAACTAATCGCTGAGCGTGTAGTCATCGGAGAAAACAGGTGCTCGCGTTGTTCTTTTTCTCTCGACTAACAAACTTCTTTCTGGCTGATGAAGATTATCAAGAATCCTCAGCCAATATGTTCGTGGAACTTTAGCGCCGAGAGCGGATCTGTCAGAGATGAAGAGCGGAAAACACCGCAGCTCCTTTTAATAAACATTTATCCGTGTGCATGTTGTAATTAATTTGGTTATAAAATGCAAAATACAATCTGCTCATTAAAAAGTCTTCACCGAGCATTTAATTGGTTACAAATTTCAAAATGCAATTTGCTCATTATTATAACTTTGCGTACGTCAATCCTATTAATAACTCGATGGGAAAATGGAAAGCAGCGAAACCTGTAACTGGAAAACTAGAATTTGTGTCCCTCCTACTGTTTCGAGACGAGACGTGGGTTCAGGTGCGTAATTAACAACTGCTAATATGATGCAGTGAATCTAAACCTCCCAGCGACTGAATAATGAGCTTGTGACAGTCTCTGGGAAAGCAGACTGCTTCCTGGCAGTCACGGTCACAAAATCACCTGCAGGGAATCTGAGCAACCCCGGATTAGCCTGTTACACCCAGACAGACACCCACCGACACTGATGATTTAACTCAACGCTGCTCACAACAAATGTATCGAATGTTGTCACATAGGAGACGTGCTGCTTTCCTGAGTGTTCCTCGGAAAAAATAAAATTCCCTCGGGAAAATAAATGGAGCTGCAAGAGCACACTGCAGAGTGTTTTGGGGATTGTATCGTATACCATCAATGAGGAAACCTGCAGTTGCCATGTTACAATATCTATGAGGGGGTTGCCAGGTTACAGTTTCCGTGAAGAGGTGGGACTCGGGGCTACTTGGTCCCCACATCATTGTGGCAGTTAAGTGTAGGTCTTGACTGTAGCAGCAGGTATGAAAGGGGTTCGGGCCAGGGGTTAGCAGGGGAACTAAAGGTGAAGAAAAGGATCTTAAAGCTGGAAAAGCAGCGTTTCAGTCCGTCAGTGCGAGAAGAACAGAGCAGCTGTTGTTGGCTGAGAAGGCAGAAACAGTTTTGAGTAGCGGCCTGTTCAACATTCACGACCTATAGCTGCAACCTGAAACTGAGATGAGCAGCAGAAGATATGGAGTGTTAATTTAATGTACCTGACACAGTAGAATAACAGGTGTAAGCCTCCTCACTGTGACACCTTATTTATCACACTTGATCAAAAATACCGGAGGCCCTGATTTAGAACTAGCAGGATAAAAAACTAGAATTGTGCTGAATCTTTTCGACATTGCCCTTTGCTAATATTACTAGAATTTTGACAAGCAAGAACCAGATCTAAAATGGAACCGGCTATTGGATCCCACGGATGAAATAAGACTTCAGGCTAACCGAGCGACGGGAGGTCGGTGACTGTTGTGCCCACATCTTCACAGAGACCCGGCTCCAGCGTGAAATCCAGGATCAATATGCATTTGACGGGCAGAGAACAGGACTGCCGGGGCAAGAGGAGGCAGACTGTGTGTTTACATGACTAATGCTTGGTGCTTAAACATAGTCACATTTGATCTGATGTCAAATGTTTAATGTTAAGATGCTGACGATGTTATCTGCCCACATCATGTTGCTGTCGTTTTTTGTTGCTGCAGTTTACATTCCTCCTGGTTCAAATGAATACAAATAAAAACCTACTGGGATGCACGACTGTTTTTGTGTTGTTTTTCTTGCATTGCAAATGATCTAAAACTCAATTTTGTGTTGCATATTGACAATAAATCCTTCTTTAATCCTTGATTGGCTGACAGACATGCTATGGAGTACAAGTAAAGTACATATTTTACAAAGAAGTGATCTTTTGGAAGCACCCACTCCTCAGAGAGACAGTACATATATAAAATGTAAGCACGAGGAGAAGTATTCGAGCAGAGAGGCAGTGTTTAGGATTGATCAATTTTTTGGTTTAACAACACTGTGAAATCTATTAGCTGTGTGTAGCTGAATGAGCCTCTGGTCAGCTCTAAGAACATTTAAGTTTACATCCTTGTGTGCATACGCAATTCTATGTACTAATAAAATGAAGTGTCCTTTGGAATCAAGCACCTTTCTTGTCTTGCATTCAGCCCCCTGCAGAACGTATGAAGCTCACCAGGGCCAATATCAGCACAGCACAGCAATCACTCTTGTGTATTAGTATCCTACTAAATTATTACTCAAGTAGAATATTTTAAGTGCATGCATATCTAATGCTCAAGCTGTTCCCGAAAAAGGATAAAGTTCCACACGCACTTTGGGTGAAAGTTGGAGGATGTCGTCCATCGCTCTTAAATGATTTAGTTTCTGGATGAGGGATGATGTATTGTATCAAACTGAATCCCAAGTCGAAGGGGAAGACTTAATGAAAAAAAACGTGTCTTTCATTCAACAAAATCAATCGCAGAAAATACCCTTACAGTAACGATTTATCGTAGGTTCATTTGGAGAAAGTAAAAGGGTAAAATACATTCGCCTCCTGCAACCTTGAGGTTTCTTGGCACAGATTAAGGCAGGAAGAACCTTTGCTTTTACAGAACAGGAAAGATTCTTTTCATGTTTTCCCCTTTTCTGTGAAAAATCGTCAACTCCTCCCACACCACACATTGTTGTAATGTTGTTGACAATATTGACATGAACCTGGTTTTCCAATTTATCCAGAAAACTACCTGGACAGCCTTCTGAGACTGGATGTCAACTATGAGCACTCGATCCAAGGTTGGCTGTGTCACATAAATAAACTTGTCCTTGATGTTGACCGCTGATGACCACACACACCTCTGAACCTCTTCTCCTGGTGAGGTGGGGCACACCTCCTCCTGGAAGAAAAAACAAAAAGCACACACACACATGGCCGGTCAACTAATGGTTTTTCATATCACAGGGAACTAGGTCTCATTAAAAAACAATTATCTCCATTCGGTCGTTATTCTGTGTTGTTTACTACTTGCAGTCTTATCTCCTGTGCTGATGCGAGTCGTGTTATCTTGGCAACTTGGATAAATACGCTTTGCAAGGTCCTGAAAAATCTCTGTAATCGCTCCCATTTGTCCATACATAATCCACAGCACAAAGCCTGCAGACGATCTGCGGCTGTTCAGCTTTCAGTCCTGGCAGCTCTCGCCTTTCCTGGCCAACGGGAACCTTAACCGGCCTTCTGTCTCTGGAGCTTGCCTCCCCCCCCCCCCCCCCCCCCCCCCCCCCAGGCCCTCAAAGCCTCCAGGCTCTGCCCAGTCATCTGTTCCAGACTCTGTGGGACAATTTAGAGAGCCGTTGACCAGCGAGGATGAATGAAGGTCTCCGGCATGGAGGGATGAACTCTTTCTCCCATATTTACAACTGCAGAGTCAATCCGTGACAGGTGCCGTCCCGCAGGTCACCTTCTCTCAGTTAGAAGGGCATTAGGTAACGCAGGAACTTCATTGAACTCATTCAGGGATAAGGGAGAGCAGCAGCGTCACTGAGAGAATTTAACTCATCTCTATTTCAGCCCCCAACTCATCCCGTCCTCTGTATTTCATCTGTAGATAAGCAGGTTGATTTGGGAAGACATAAAACAATCACATATCAGAGAGGTTGTTTGATGCAGAATGCTAAAACAATGACAGCGCTTTGGCGTTTTTTGGCTTCTCAACAAGGTTTCAAATTCTTTGTAGCTGTAACGTCTTTCGGTGTCCAGTTGTAGCACCATCTGCCAGTGTTTTGGAACTAAAACAGGTTGAAAAATGCAGTTTTTAAAAGCCAGAAAACCCTGCACTTGGTGAGGTAATGGTTGAGTCATTGGTATTGAACTCTGTGTAACCCCTGCAGTCCCACACTGCGGTCACTTTGTGGCACTTGGCTGTAAATATCTTACTTATTGCACCTTGAAGAGGTGAGAAATCGAACATCTGATGCACAGCTGAGGGTGTGAACAGAGGCGGCTGTAATCCTCAATGTGTATGTGTATTGCATATGTCTGTATGTGTGTGGGTGCATAGCATGTATGTGATTTATGTAGAAACTGACAGCTTCTAAAGACTGCAGATATGTTATATTCACTCAAATCCTTACTGCATTTAGAACATTATACTGGAATCACACCAGGAACAATACAATACCATACTGTACTGTATCTTTTGAACAAAAACTGTAAATCCTACTACTGCTAAATATGTCTTCAAAGGACTCTTTTCACTTGCGAATGTGGGTGATGACATCTAAAGAGCCATGCTGAAAACAATGATGGTTATGATATTCCCCAGTTAAGCCACTGGATGATTTGTAGTGCTAATATATTTGTGACACATTTGGAAAACAGTGAAACGGCATCATCCAAAGTGTCAAAAAGAGGATCGTTTTTATACTTTTAAGGTGGTTCTCTAAGGTCTCAATCCAAACTGCTATAAACTAAAAGTATGATGGGATGTTGATTTTAGAATTTTTTTTAAATGGTAGATAACTCAATTCAACACACTGTTTTTGTTTTTCTCCCCCAAAAAGGTGCAGATTAGTTTAAACAGTTTAGTTCCACCGGAATAGTTTCCCCTTCTGCTCACAGTAAACGGGGAGCACAGGGAACACTTAGGAGCTCAGGATGTGCTTCTGGTCAGAGTGAAGGGAAGAATGCAGAAGAAAAATAGTTGATGTTTTAATCAAGTTTCACCTGATTTTTTTTATTGCTCATAATGAACATAAAAATAATTGTGTGTGTGAGTGATGTTGCTTTTTTACAAACATACAAAGTAAGTATGTGGTACCTAAACGTACCCACTCCCTATGTTTGAAGGCACAATGAGTAGGATTTTCCAATAATCACTTATGACCCACTACTAGTGTGTGGCGGTGTCTGTGTCTGCGTAGACCCTGCACTATGCCAGTATGTTCCTATTTTGCTGCGTTTGCAACGTTTCTGGGCGTCGACCCCAATAAAACGACCAGGTGCCAGGTCCTAAGCACGCATCCAAGAGGAACCTACAAAAAAAACGGCGGCCACCGAGCTGAAAGGAAACATAAATATAGTGAAGAGAAACGCCAAGTGGGCAAAGCTCGTTCCAAAACTAGATGGAATCTGGCATTGGCTTTCACCTAACGGCGAGAACCCTTGTTAAGCTGGGAAGGAGGGACCAACTTTGAACGTTGTGTTTACAAAAATGCAACCGCCAAATCCTTCCCATTGTGAAAGAACCATTTAACAACACAACGGGACTCGACACAATGCTTTGGCAGCGAGAAAAAAAACGTGGATGCTCCCTCTCAGCTTCTTCCCGACTGCAGAGGGAAACAAAGATACTTCGAGGACGGACTTCAGTACAATTGGACATCACAGTGTTTTCCCACGACCGTGTGCATCACAGTAAAACACTATACGGTAGTTAAGGATAATGAATTCGCTGCAAGATTACCATAAACAAATCAATCAATGCACCTATGCGATGGAGAAAAAGGTGAGTTCCAATGCTGGAAGCGGCCTCATGTGTTCACACAGCAATCCCCAACGACAGCACTGGAACTGGCATTGCAGCACTCGCAGTGATGGATATCCTAATACAAACACACCTCTCAGAGGAACGCTTGGCTGATTGTTGCTCATTCATGGCACCACTTCATGTATAACAGCCATCCAATAAGCATGGGGGGGGGGGGGGGGGGGGGGCTCCTGAATGAAAAGCAGCTCAGAGGAAAGCATCCAGTTGAGAACACATGTAAATCTAACAGGTTTCTGTCAGCAGCACGCTTTGAATATTTTGATGCTTGAAGGTTTCGGTGATAAACGGTGTTTCGGGGGGCGGGGGGGGGGGGGGGGGCTGAGTGTAAAGAGTCCTCCGGGAGGTGAAACCGTCTGCCTGTGACTGCTTGTGGACTGTAAATTAAGAGGTGCACCACCGTAAAGGTGGCCCTCGTGTCCACTGGGCATTCTTTTCTGTAGCTGGCAGTAATAGCCTGAAGAAAATGCTTGACTATCAGTAACCACTTTAGAGCTGGACTAATCAATAGTTCTGGAATAACAGTAGAAGCATTTACTACGTCCAATCCGCAGAGCATTTTAGCTTCTTTCAGGTCATAATTTATGGTTCCACAACTTTAAAGCGTTGGTCCAATCTGACAGCTGATCAGCAGCAGCAGGCAGCTGTTTTCGGCAAAAATGATCCGCTAAACCCACTGTACAGCCAGATACCTCCCTCAGGACGAAAACACTAAAAGTGTTGAAAGGAGACCGAACATTAGAATCATAAAGCGAACATAAACAAGACTCAAAATGAATGCTGTTGTTGCCCTGTGTCTTCTGGATGTGTAAATAGGTAGCTGCTTGATCACAAAATAACAACCTCACAGCGTGATGTGTCAACGTTGTGCATAATATTATGGCTTTTTGCAGTGAAGCTAAAACACAACTTTTCATATTTTATTTAAACTTAAAATTGTATTTTTTTATAATTGCATACAGCCCTGCATTTGATAATGGCTTGTTACTAAAATGTATTTTTCTCAATGCTCTACATATTCCTTGTCACTGTTCAATAATAATCAAGTATCTCCAATTGTCAAATTGTCACCAAACAAGAAAAATAGCATTGTTAGTTTTCCCAATCCATAAAGGAACATTTCATTTAACGTAACAATCTGAAAATATCGACAAACATTTGTTTCATTCAAAAGTGAACAAACTGTTATTTGCTATATCTGTTAAATGGTGCTTATATAACGTCTTACTCACCCTAATGAGCTATTCTTGTCTAAACTTCCCACACTCAAAATAATGATGACAAAATCATTCCAACTTCTCTGCATTGCTAAAAATGTACAATTCTTTGTCTGTTTATTTGACAAGAAATAAGAGATCACGCAGGTGCTCTACAGTAGATAAAGACGCACACATCTGTGTGTGCATTCTTATCTCAGGCGGTGGCATGGTGGTTGGAGGCTGTGTCCTCTAAAATTCACAAGTGCAACATCAAAGCCGTTTCTTGGGCATGACACTGAACCCAAGTTAAATCCCTGTAGAAACTATTGACTGCGGATGATTGATTCCAGGAGCTGTTCCTAGTAGGTCAGGCAGCGGGACGCTTGTCAATAGGCCAGCGAATAATAAATCACATGAGTGACGCATTATCCCATTTTGCCTTTCAAAAAAACCAAACACTTAGCTGTTTACTCACACCAGTTCACTTTAAAAAACATTTACATCATAAATGTTGTTATTGCTTCTTGGTGGAGTTTTTTGATTTATGCCCGTTCCCGTTTACACTTCTTTTTTATCGTCTGCTTCCTTTAAAAGGTTTTTCTTGTGTAATAAAATAAAGATTTTAAAGCGACAATTCAACTCAAGTCTCAAGTCCTTGGCAGGCACAAATCATAAACGTTTTTCTGGATCCGACCTGGACAAGAAAGATGTGTCCGTGTTCGTGCACAGATTCTTTAGCGAAGGTAAGAAGGAATTTGCAGAGATAACCAGAGGGTCAAAGTCTGAAGGAATCATTTCAGGCATTCAGGAAAGTAAAAATACTGTTTGTTTACTCCCTAGTAACGTTCAAGTTCTGAGAACTAGGCATTCAACTTTTCATTATTACAATCTCTGAATACAGAATTGACATATTATCACCTCATAACTGTTGGCAAACAGTTGCTTAGTAACAAATGCAGCAGACACGGAGAACAATTAGCATTCATTTGAAGAATGTAGGATTTTACCAAAACCCACTGATTGAATAGCACATGACTTCACCTAAGAATGAATCATACGACGTGAGTCACAAGCTGATTGCGTCTTTTGCATGACTACTCACCTGCAGAGCCAGCAGCTTCTCACTGGGCTTAATGTGTCTCTGTATCTCACATGCCACAGGCTGAATGACTTTAATACCGTCTTCATAAAACACATAGAACATGTTGCCGATGCCGAGACCTGGAAAGAAAGCACAAACAGCCCTGTTAACACAAAGTGCATATATAAAATAGATTATGAGACTGCACAGTGTGAACATTTGCAACGGAAATTGGCCTACAACATTGTTATCTACTTTCAAAGCATCAAATCATTTAATCCCTCTCATCACAGTTCAGTAACCCTATTACAAAAATTCAATTAACTCAGTTTAATGAACGCTATAGTGAATCAGAAGCAGTCTAGACGTACCTTCTTCCCGCCACAAAATGTTTGCCACTGTGAGGGGGAAAAAAAAAAAAGGAAAGTGCGGTTCAAAATCAATGCAGGAATCAATGGGAGACCTTTGTGAGAGCTAACACCCAAACACTAACTCCTATTGAGGCAAAGAGGAAAGCCGGCCGCGTGAAAGTTTTATGGAAACTGTGTCTCTGACACCTCGTGCAAACAAACAATCGATAGAGACCTCTGCAAGGAAATAATTTGATACCAAACACTGGAAAATGGAGTACTGTAAAACAGTTTATGATTTCTGGGTGCTGCATCCCGAGGATGTGGAGGTGCGTGAAATAAGTTTGAAAAACAAAACCTCAGACATCAGACCGTCATCCATCAATATGAGCTGTATGGATAAGCCGCCTTAGACGCCCATGAGCGGGCCACAGGTTTTAAGCTCATATGATTACCATACGTCACGAGGAGGGATTAGTGTGCTCCTTCGTCAGTGGCAAAAAAACTGTTTCGGCTCCTGTAACAGGTAATTTCTCATTAAATTCACTTAGGAGGTGACTAATGATGTGAAATGACGAACAAAAGCCACGCAACATCCAGAGTGCTTTAATGGCCGGCCTAAAACGCAGACCAGCTGGTGGCTTTCAAAGCAGCCAATGGGCACTCTGAGAAAAGTGCAATTACTTAAAATTACATAACTAAAGAGTGATGTGGTATGGAGAAAATTTAGAGCCATTATAAAGTTATTTTCCATGCAAATTCTGCTACTCAATCATTCTTATCTTCCACCACACCAGCAGCATTTTCCTCTCACCCTGGCTTCTTAACTGTGACCTTCTCTCTCATTGTTCATCTGTCACCCCCGGTCTTCCCTCTGCTTCCACCCCATCTTCCACTTTCAGGCATTTTCAGCCTACAAACCAATCTGCAGCCCAATTCACATCCGATTCTAATCTCGCCTCTATTGCAATGCTCATTCCCGCAGCCTCTTGCTCGGGTGGACAGATGCGGGGGGGAAAGAAAAGGGTAGAGACAAAGCCAACAAGACACCACTGTGCCGTTAGTCAGCCTTAATCTTTCAAAAGTGCTTTGTCAAGGTGTTCCTGTGCACCCTTGCATACCTTTTAGCTCATTAAAAGTTGCACAAAAGGAGTGGGGGTCTATAGATAGATGGACAAAGAAGGAAGGAAGGATGGGCAAAATATAAAGCAAAACAATACCATTTATTTGAGATGTGCCAAAAATGGAAAAGGGAGAAAATGGAAAAGAGGAGTTCGAGATGAGATCTTGTGTGCCTCGGTCTTTTCCAATAGTCCACAGTATTGATGCTATTCATCACTTGGCAGAAAGACTGTGGCTGTTCTGCGCATGGAAGGGGCTCATACATCAACTTCATCATCCATATAACAAAACAAGCTGGCTGCCACTGTAGGCGGTGAGTTCACTCTTTCTGGCCGTAATAACTGTGTTTCCACCGGGCTCCAAACATTGGGAGCGCCACGCTCGCCAGGCTCGCCGGCCGCCCTGGACTCCGCAGTTCCTTCCCGTCAGCAAGGTTACATAAATTCAATTTGTTTGTTTACAAGAGCTGCGACAGTAGGCCAAACAGCCCGTGGTGTTCACCACAGTGGCACGGCAGTAGACGGCGGATGCATAATATAAGTAGAGTAATTGGGTCAGAGTAGATGACTGCCTTGGGTGTGCAGGGTTTCGCTGCTCTTTCCAGAGATTATCTGGACTTTGACTGCATAAATTCTGCTTTCCTTTTGATTTAAGCAACACACACACACACACACACACACACACACACATGCATTATGATTTACAGACTGCAAGTGTTGTAGGCAGTTACAATGAGGAAGCAGAATGGGTAAGCCACTCAAATAGGGAACACATTTCTTCATCTGCATTGACACAAACATAGACAGAGACTGATAGCATGCACAGCAGGTATACGCCTCGTATCCAATACTGCAGCTATGCCAAAAAGTCTTCAGACGGCACCTGCCAACACTCACTTACGGCACATCTAGGCCTGGATTAAGATGCCTCAGGACCCCCTGCTTTGGGTCTTAGCCAGAGCCTGTAAACCGTAAGATCAGCAGAAATGTGTGTTTATCAATGACGCGTCTCTTCAATTTTGCTCTCTTAAATGTTCCCTTTTCTTAAATACGTTTCCTCTTTCTTTCCAAATCCACTACTTCAAATGTCCTCTTTTTTTAATTGATTCTCTATAAAAAAAACTTTGTCCGACTTTTGTTTTTCTAATTAGAATCAGGGGTTACTTGACTGAGGCCCTGAAATGTTCTTAATTAGCTTCGTACTCTGAGCAATATGTATATACATCATTTTTGGCAAAAGTTAGAAGAGTTCCAGTACAGGTGAGTTTTTGAGTGTTAGACTCTTAAATAGATGATACCCAAGGGTGTTTTTCTTCACAAACATTAACTTTTGAATATTGATATCATGAATATTTAATGTTCTTGAGAAATACTTTAAAACATATTTTGATATGAAAAAGTTTTGGATAAAGCTGGTGATACCATATTACTGCAACCAACAATGTCAGTCAGTCCCACTTCCCCTTCCCGTCTGTGGCTCTCAGCTAAAAGCCATTTACTGAAGACATACATCTTTAAAACAGGTCACACATTTCATGTTTTCTAAAAGGCTCAGTTATTGCCTGAAACACCCGGGATCTGTCATTTTTACGAGACATTTAAACTGGAGTAAATCTTACATTTGTTGGAGACTTTTGAAAGGGCATGTCACCCATGTTCTTAATACTTTTGGACAGCAATGGAGCTCTTTGACACAGAGTAACAGCATTGAGACATATCAGGCTTTGGCTACACAGATACGCGTTAGTAGCATCAACTTTCTGTTGGTTTTAGTCTATTCATTTGCAGATAATAAAAAATATGACCAGCCTTATCTTTTAAGAAAATGGCTGAATAAATACTTTACAAATGAAGAGTAGAAATCCAGTGTGAATAATTCAGAAACATGACACATGATGTGATTGCTTTCTTCTGTTTCAACTTTAAAGCAGTGAGTTTTAGAGGTTAGATAGAAGGTCATGAAATTATAATTCTCAGTACAATTGCAGGATATATTTCTCTAGCGTGATCTTCAAATTGAAAAGAAAGATATTTTATACAGTCCAGGAGAGGTATCGAAGGGTCATTTTGAAATATTTAATGTCTAATTCAAAGTGCTTTTCAAAGCTTTTTTTCCCATTACTTTTCCCAATTCTGTGCTGCTGCATATATTTGAGGGCGCTTAAAGATTGAGGGCTAACTTCAACAGCAAGTCCCCAGCAGAACTACTTACAGTCAGGTAGAATAAGGAAGCTTTTAAAATAACAAGACCGACTGCAGTAGAATTAGAGCTGGAAGCATGTGGAGAACTGAAGGCTGTATCATCCCCTTAAGACGGAAAGTATTCAAAAGACTTGATCCTTGGAGGAAAATCTATGAGTTACTGAGTTTTAAACATTGAGCTCATCACAAACCAAAACTGCACGGGGAGACACTCGGAGGTAAATATTTATCTGTGCAATGAATATGAACCACCTGCAATTATAAAAAACAATCCAGGTTTCTACTATTTCATCACATAAACACTTGTGTTTTAAACAATTTATAATGGTTTGTAAAGTTAGAAGAACTAAATCGATACAACCTGTTTGTAAGTTCAGTTTTCCAAACTTTGTTTCATCAAATGTAAAATAAATCACTGTAATTGATTCATTTTAGAATCTTTTTAGGTTGTTTTTGTCCTCTCTGCTCTTTATGTTCGAATCGATTACTACTTTCAAAAGACCAGCACTCTTGTGATCATTAGTATCAGTCTTTAACAGAACGCATCATCAGAAATATTCATTAGCTGTCATGTTGTTACAAGGGGCTTAAAGGCGTTTTAAAAACTTTCCACTAGATTTACAATATTCCTTTCACAAAGCATGAAACTCAGTCGACAGGCGGACGGCTGCCGACACTGTGGATATAGCGTCACTGTCTGGTTAGAGCTCCTTGTGACGGTGGAGGGACACCACTGATGGAAACATGTACGCTATTTTGGCACGAGCTGATCTTCTCTATTCAGAGGCTGTGGAGCAGACAGCATGGCGGAGCGTTGCAGAATAAAACAGCTTTGTGCAGACTTTGGTGTGGAGCGGTGGTTCTTATCCGTGTGCCATCGAGGCCCGGGAGATTGCAGGGTTTTGTTCCAACCAATCACTTCACCGGCGGATTTCGCTGATTAGATCTTCCACTCTGCCTGAATTCAAATAGTGCCGGGTTTGATTGGAACAAAAGCCTACCAACTGTTAAAACGTCAAAAAATGGTTTGGAGACACTGTTAGAGAGTGAAGTCAGGGGAGTGTGTGGAAGATATCATTTGGTAAAGTATAAAGAACACAGAAAAGAGTACAGAGCAACGATAGCACAGTCTGTAAAATAGAAACAGTAAAAGGTTGAAACGGTGCAATGATGGTAATATGTCTGAACAAGTCATCAGGTTTGAGAACATTATGCCAGCAGGCTGAAATAATCCCAAACATTAGAAATGAGTCTCATTAACTTTACACAAGAAGACAAAAACAATTAAGATTCCTCAAAATAACTTGATTTGTGTTTAAACCTGTGATATAATCTCACCCCATAATAAGAGAGATTTAGTAACTGACTCGTGACCGAGAGGAGATGTTTCACAGTGCAGTACGTTTCAGCCCACTGGAGTCGTCAAGACTTTCTGTTCCTGCTGAGGTGTGTAAAGGTCAGACATTACTTATGGGCCTCTACAGTGAGTCATAAAGCTTTGAGTAAAGAAAAACAGACGAAGGAGTAAAGTAAAGAGTAGATACTGGAGTCATGAGTAGGTTGTGAAGCAGTACTGTCCTAACTCCTCGAATGAAGCTCATTACCTCACAAGTGTACACTCTGTATATCCTGTTACCTTGTGTACACAACTGGCTGTGCTGGAGGGTAGATGAACCTGAATGTTAGTTTTATTGTCCATAAAAACATGCTTAGTAAGAAGGTGTTTATTGGAGATAAAGTAAACTGGTGTAATGAAATATTTCAGTCATAATTATTTACCTATCCGCCAGCTGCTTCTTAGAAAGTTGAATTATTTTTGTCTCCCAGCTTTTGTTACCACTTTTTATATGTATGTATCTAATAATAAACTTAATTTACAAAGTTACATTAACCTTAGCTTGACAGTCAACTGTTAGCCCATTATAATGTTTCAGCATCTAAATGTAATGTGGTCATTAATTAACAATATTAGCACCGAAAACTTCCCCGAATCTCATTAAAAATCTTAATTATTTGCACGAGTTCTGGGGTAATTGTTAGAGCGCAGATAGAATGCTGGTGCTGCTGCCATGTTGTTTCCTCTACGCCAATTATTTTCTTAATGAGAACCAATCAAGGAGGAAATGGCCACACAGTGAGATTTTAATCTTAGGCAACATACAAACTACTCATAACTGCTCAGCGCATAACATACATAATACGAAATACAATAAATGCATACTGAGATAAGTCCTGCACAAAACACAATAAGAGGGAAATTACAAATAGAAGAGTGGCACTAAAAAGGATGATACACTGCTCTGACCTCCTCCGCAAAATAACCGCAAGAATAATTCTATAATAATTATTTCTTCATTTGGCACAGAAGGGCACTTCAGCTACACTACACAGTACTCTGAACGTCCCTCGTACGAGGCATGAAGTGCAGCAGAATGTGCAGAGACATGAATTGGGGGGAGGCTGAAGCAACAAACGCTCGTTGTGAGCCCCGCGGATCCTCTGACGCTGCAGAAATAATTGGCACATTGTGAAGGGCAGATATTTATGCCAGTTTAGCGGCGGGCTGTCAGAGATGGATGGCGCTCTGCCTGCTGGTGACAGACTGTGTTAAAGAGATCTCAGAGTGGTGACTGACTGCTCAGGTTTTTTCCCAAACAACGAAGTGCTTGGGTACATTTGAGAGAAAAACAATTCACTTTAGCGCTGCGCCTGTGAAGAGAAGGTTTTAACCTTCGAGTTCCTCGGTGGCGAATTCATCTAAAAAAGATCATTCATGCCTCGCTCATCAGATCGTGTTTTTCAGTTCATCTCCTGCTTAATACCTTATTCAGCCCTTTGACAACTGGCTTAGTTAGTTATTCGGCTCTGTCTCTCATTCAGCCGCCTGAATGAGGAGCCCGGGGCGGGTCATAAACACAATGATTTCACAGAATGAGATCATTACTTTCCACAAAGTCAGAATTGGAACACATTACCAAGTATAATCGCAATGTGTTATTTGAATCTGCGTCTGTTTCATATCAGTGGTATTAGATTCGGGGTAGGCTGGCGCCACAACATGCCCAGCAGCATCTCTACGTCTGTGGGATCAGAGAAGGAACTCTTGGTAGAAAGCTTCCTGAACTTAAAGACACATGCCACCCATTTGAAGACAATTAAAGTCAAGTACTTGTGAACATGGAATACTTATTGCAAAAACTTGTGGGATAATGATTACACACCGATAGTAAAAATCCCCAGGTTTGAGGTGAAAGACTTTCTAGTGAACCTGCAAGATTTCATCTGACTCTGCACAGCATCTGATGACAAGCATTTAGTAGAAAGAAACAGCCAGTCCTCTCTCTGATTGTCTCATTTATTTATGTAGGTCACATAGAGTCATTCAACTGAGACAGTTAATGCAGACTGATACACAGTTAAAAGTCCCTCACAGTAACTTTTTAAATGATTAGGTTGTAAAAGTTATAAAATGCACTAAAAGCCGGATCTGTCCTCTGTTTCATGTGAATGAGCCGGAGAACGAGGCTGGACGGAGGACTTGGGAGCTGGGGTTAAAAGAAACGCTAGTGCGCTTGTTATTTGTGGCGATGCAGAAGATCACCGGAAGATTTCATCTGAATTCTATACCTGGAAGTCCTACTCTTTTCTTTTTTTTTTTTTGCTTCATGCGCAACTGAGCCTCCAGCGCTGTATTCAATTCTCTTTAAACATCAATGGTGCACCTTCTGGGTACCCAGAAACATACATGCTGAGATAGCAACCTTCCTCCTTGCATTCAATTATGTCACTGTCGCGTCAAATTAAGCCGCTGGATTCAGAAAGAACAACGGGTTTTTGCAGCATGAGCACTTATAAATATAGCACGAATAATTACATAAACGCTGGTGAATTTCCCCTTTAAGCCCATAAGGAAACGCACCAAGTGAAACACTGTTTGGAACTGAGACAGAAGGATGATATCCAGAACAGGTGAAGTCTGACCAGCTAATGTTGGCTCTGTCATTAAAAGGCAAAACTTACACACAAGTGCATTCTAATGTGAAGTGCATCGGCATCTGCTTCTTCACTGATGTTTTACAAATGCAGGTTAACTAACTCTGCCCCATCATGGCTAGACACCGTTTCCAGGAAGGTATATAGACGGGAAACTGACCAAGTGAAGATGGGAATAGCAACAGACTCAGTAGCTCTCGATGGAAAGCTCCGTGCTTACTTGACTCCACCTGAAAGCATACATAAAGATTTTCCAACAGCTGTTGTTACTGGAAAACCTGAGTGCTGATGGAGACGGTGCTTTGCAGCAAACAGACAGAGATTAATGAAACGGCGACCTACAGCTGAATCAATCAATCCTCCTCATCCTGTTTTTAAGGTCAGCTTACCTCGACAAAGAACAACATATATAAAAACAAATAATAATAAAATTCTATGCTATCAAACAAATATGTCATCATTTTCTGTCTTGTTTTTATTATTGTTTTATCTTTTTTTTCATATTATTTGTATTGTATGTATTGTATTATAATTATTTGTAACGGTGAGCTTGAACATCTCTCTTTATCCGGCTGAATTGAGCTTAGTAACATGTTTCTTATTATGTTAGTGAATCTGTTGCATGTAAGTACAATGACCTTGAAAAGTGTTTGTGTGAAAGATTTTAAACTTGTGAATCTTCACCTTTTTAAATATGTGGAATAAATTAGCATTAATCATTGGAATAATTCTCTCTTTTTTATAACGGAATGCAAATGTCTGAATCTGTGAAAAGAACATAATTACACTGTGTCTGGAGCAATCTGCAGACATGATTTAAGAGTGAGATTCAGAGAATATGTGAAGCGGTTGCCACCAGTGAGTGTGAGAGCATGAAGCAGCAGGGTGTCTGTGTAAATTGCTGACAGAGAATGTGCTGTTAAAGTAACACATCTAACAACTCCAGCTACTGTAAAGAGCCGTGTGCTCTCAACATTCACTGCACGCTCATCTGTTTGCACTCACTAACAAGCTGTCAATCCGCTGGTGTTTTCTGTTATTAATATGTGTGTAATGCCAGCTGTTTGTTGAACATATTATTAAGCATTAACAGGAAAAAGGAAACAGCTGCATGGCTTAAAGTCACTTTTTGTGCCGAATAAAGTTTATTTTGTTAACACTGAACTTCACAAAACAAAGTCTGAGCAGCTCAGACTCTCCTCGTAGCTCCGTTCTGGCCTTAAACACTGAAGTGTTGAGAGGCGGCTGGCAGCTTTCCTAGAAAATATCACCCGGTCGCCCCTTTATTGGAGAACCTAATAAAAATATCTGTCCATCTCCAGCGGCTAATCAAAAGCCAAGACAATGCAAATGACAAGAGGGGGTCAAACATCAAAGCTGCAGCCCTCTCACAGATTTAATATGTTTTGTGTTTGTTTGTTTCACCTTCTTATATGAGAAGTTGCTCAGTTAGATACAAGACTGCACTCAAATATCATTCTCTCTTTACCACTCGGGTTCATATGATCTTTTATTTTTTTTTTTACACCTTCATACATCTGAAGTTCATTTGATCGAGTTTTTCAAAAAAGCTGTTTCACATGTTGAAAAAGACAAGTATGAGCAGTTCTTTAGAAGCTTAAAACTTTTTAAACAATTTATATTTATATAAATGAATTAACAAATTGTCTTGTTTTTTGTTTTATTTGTTCTGCTTCATAAATAAACTGGCCTTTAGACTCTGAATGGACAGAATGAATTAAATAGTTTACAACTACTTTCGTTTTTCACACCTCTCTCTGTTCCCCCACACACACAGTTGTTGGCTGTTACTTTGGAAACTTCTTGAGTGGACCTGTTGTTACTAATAAGATAATTACTCTTGTAAAGCTGAACAATCCTCTTTCTATCTCTCTTTTATCCCAGACTTCTTGTGATCTCCATACGAAGAAGAGCTGGTGGAGCGGAGTGAATAACTGAAACACGTCTGGTTTTGTTTCTTCTGAGAAACAAAGGAAACATAAACTACACAAAGACAAACTGTCGTGACAAAGAGAAACAACGGATATCAAGCTCGAATTAAGTAACAGGGACACGATGGGCCAATACTGTGCATAAGGGGTTAAAAAAAAGGTAATTAAAGAGCCATCTTAACGGCGATCTTTTAAAAAGTTATTTACGTTATTTTAACTATGCAATAAAGTCCAATATTTCTTGTGTTTGCATTTCTGTTTCAATCACCTTTAAAAGGATAAGGCCCTTTATACTTCTTCTTACTGTCTACAAATCCCATGAAAAGATCAAAAGCAATGAGGAACTGACCTTAATTACTACAAGCACTGTTCATTAATGGCAAAGCCTCATGTAGCCTATTCCTCTCTCACATCAGTGAGTCCCACTGTTGTACTGGGTATTATGTAGTAACATGGGCACTGTAGTTATTAATAAACTTTATTTATTCAGGTCATCCTGATGAGCTTTAGACCTGAGAACAAGAGACATTCATAATCAGACATTCATCAAGCAGAAGTGTCACAAATGTCTGGTTCCGTAGAGTAACGATTAGCTGCGTTCGCTTCTTCTATAACTTTGTAAATTGTCAGAATAATAAATTAAAGAAAAGTTGTTTTTGGTCCTTTCATGCTATTTGTTGTTGATGTCAATAACACCATATTTATTCTTGAGGATTTGTTGTGTACATAGTGAAAATATTGTCAAGATAATGTAGGATAATTAAAAAATGCTGTACTGTCAAGCTAAACATTTTTAACACTACAAAAAAGACATTTCAAGACTCCCTTTTGAACTAAAAGACTCGTGAGGCAGTATTTTGCAGGAGCAGAGGTAATGGTTTCAGAGGTTTCAGAGGTTTCAGAGGTTGAGGGCTGCAGGCGGTGTGAGCTGACACCTCGCATCAGCCTCAGGCTCACGGAGACAGACGATCCAGGGAAGATAGAAAGTCGCCTTCCATTAGCTCACTTATACTTTCTGAATAAAGGTGGCATTCTCGCAGGAAAACTACAGTGGCTCATGTATGCAGTCAGTCAGATTCTCATGCCAGACTACGACGGTGTAGTAAAAAAATGTTTCGCTCTACCTTTCGTAATGTAAAAGTGCAGCCACGTCTGTCTGTCTGCTGACATCCCTTTGAACTCTTATCCTCTGGGGTTGCTCACACCAAAAAGGGTCTGCAGTAGCCATCTCCCAGCACCATTTTGGCCGGGGGTACAGCTTCAAAAAGCTTCAAAGCACACGAGTGACTTCCGACCTCGGCGAGCGCAGATCCTCTGATGCGCGATGGACTGGGTGGGAGGAAGTGCCGTACCGCAGAGATTACATCTAAGCGCGTTGGGTGTAGTAGAGGTGCGGGCAATGTACACTTGAAATGTGTGACTTGACTGCAAAGTTGATACGTGTGCTGTTTGGGATCCCTAATTACCCGAAGGAAAGAACGACACACTAACAACTGGTCTTGAACCCCAAAGACAGATTCTGACATTTCAGAGAAGGTCAACGTTAATTACCGTGCGAGACTCTATTCATGGGGGCAGGATACAAGGGGAGATTGTTTGTGTCGAAAAAGAAATGCCTCCAAATTTGAATAAGAAGGTTACTCGTGTCACAACCCTAATGTTACACGGTTACATATTGACAATGCCAAATACCACCGTAATCAATTGACGCTGCATGCGTGACAGAAATCACTGATGTAGAGTGACAGAGAGGAAACTGTGGAGATGCTAATGTTGAGCAATTAGTTCTTCAGTCGGTTTACATCAACTGACAGAAGAACATCTGACAATATTTTTTAGAATAAAACTTGTAAATTATTAAGCAAGAATGTGCCAAACATTCACTGGTTTCATCTGTCACTTTTTCTGTGCTTTGCATAATTCTATACATCATTTTTGGGGGATTTGTACTGTTTTTTTAAGACAAAATAAGCATTCTGAAGATTCCCTCAGACTTTTGATGGGTATTTTCACTGCTTTACATTTTATAGACTAAAAAATTATTTAACTGAACATTAAGTTAAGGCTGCAGCTAATGATTCTTTTCATCATTGATTAATCTGAAGATTACTTTTAGGATTAATCGCCTAATTGTTCAGGGATGAAATACCCATCATAATTTGCCATGGTGATGTTTTCAAATGCCGTTTTTGTCTGAGTAACAGGCCAAAGCAAGAAGGTACACAAGGATATAAAAAAGAAAAATAAGCTGCAAATCTTCACATTTGAGAGATCAGAAACAGTGAATTTTAAAGTCGGCCCTTATTAATTAATCAACATCATGTCAGCACTAATAACAAATAGTGGCAGCACTACTGTACACCAGCATTGAGGGGATGAAATGTGAGAGACCAAAATGTGTTCCTGAGTGGATCGAGGGTTGCGTGAACAATTGTTCCTGCTTCCAAACCAGGACATGAGGAAAGTATAGATAGTATCACCATTATTTCGCTCGCAGAGGCTCTATCACTGCATCGCAGGATATAAACTATTAAGAACCGACGGGATAAATAATTAAGAGCTCCATTTGCATGACTCCATTATCCCTTGGAAAAAAAAACAGACGAACATCATGACTTATACATACAAGTTTTGCGCGCGGAGTCCTCCACAAATAGCGAAGAGATGTCCTCGTCTACGCCGGCATCATTTTTGGCGATGCAAGTGTAGGCGCCGGTGTCTTCAAAGTGCACGTTACTGATGTGCACCTCGCTTCCATTAGCTTTGAGCAGCAACAGAGAGAGAGAACAGACAGAAAAAGAAAAAGATAAAAGGAGACTTCCACGCTGCCATCCTCTGCTACCGTTCCTCTGTTACACAACAGATCTCTAATGTGTTAGGAAGGAAGGTGAGAGGTTTGTTTTGGGGAGAATTCAAAAAGGCAGGAGTTCAAAGTCAGAATGTGGCGCATGTCTGCCACTTGCTGTGTTTCTGTGAACACTGGGGTATGTTAAAAGCTTTTGTGTGCAACCTCCAAGGAAAAGCATTTGGCTTTGCTGTTAATTGAAAGAACGATAAGGCAACGATAAGGCAAAAGAAAAGTATTAAGCTATCGGCATTATGAATTTCTTGATGACCTGACTTTAACATCTTTAAACTGAAAATGGACAGAATAACCAAAGACATCTAACAGGAAGTTCAACCGGCAAATCAGCGAACATGCATCATTCACCGCTCATAAAGCACACGAGTCAACATGAAGTTAGAAATACATGAACCGACAAATGTTTATTTTTGTTAAATATACCGGATATTTTTTTAAAACATACCTTTCAGATTGAACTGCCCTATTTCATCACAATAAAGTTAAATATGATTAGCAGTAAGGATAGCAATAGTCATGTTACCTTACATTTTATGGTGCTAGTAGCATTCACCAGCAGTAGTGGGAATAAAAAAAAAAATCAACAAGTGTAAATGCAGTGAGCAGTAAACTCTTGACTCGTTACCTTGCAGGGTGAGCTGTTTGGACAGCTTGGTTGTGATGTCCATGCCGTTCTTCAGCCAGGCCAGCTGGGGGCTGGGGACGCCCTCAGCATGGCAGCGCAGGCTGGCAGTGACGCCCGGCTCCCTGGCTTGGCTCTCTGGGTAAACTCGGATGACGGGAGGAACTGGAATATGGAGGAAAAGAGGAGAGGGAGACGCGAGATCAATAAATGCAGCGCATCCCACAATGTTGTTTGCTTAAGTACCACTTGAGGAGTGAGGCGACCTTATTGAACGAGAAGTTTTAGAGAAGATGCCAAGTCCTGAACTTGTGGTTTTGGCATTAGCATTGCAGAATGCCTTTAGATAAGCTTACCGCGCTCTGCGAAGCCAAAGAAATCTGATAGATAAATAAGGGAGAGACGTTCGGACGTTATGGATTTTGCTTGGAAGCCATTGATTTTACGTTACCTTTTGTCAGGAAAGGGAATGACGGGATGGATGCAAAGAAAACGAAACGTGTGAAGGAAGAAAAGTCTCAAACTGAATGTCGCCGTCTACTGCAAACTCTTCCAAAAGCTGACTTTACACATTTCTGCACATTGTGGCACCGTCATGCCGGAGTTTCACTTCCTTACCCTTCTTTACCTTCTTACCCTGCAGCAAAAAACAAACAAAACTAAAAAACTAACTATCCTACATACTGTACTTCCAAGAGGCATAAATCAACACGAATCAATAAAACACACAAATACATTAACAATATGAATTTATGCAGTGGCTGAGAATAATATGCCACAAGTTTTGCTCTACACCCGCTGGCTAAATTGTTAAGAGTCTTGCTCCACAAAACATGGAAAAATATCAAAAGAATGAATTTGAATAATCCTTTAAAGAACGACGCCTTCTCCGAGTACCATAACAATGATAAAACCTTTCAAGAAGGATCGTAGTATCTCCGAGGAGAAATTCTGACTGAAACTTGGACTGTGACAATGAACTGTTTACAGAGCGACCGCGAAAAGGCAGCGTGAGTCATTCCACCACAGCCTGTCACATATAAGACGACAACCTGGCAGCGTTTTTAAGTAGGGACATCACTTTTTTCCTTCTATCTTGCCATCTTGTTCTGAGCAATCCCCTCGTTGCCTCTGTGGCCCAAATCAGTGTCCTCTTTTTTTTCTTCCTTCTTCTTTCTGAAACAGACTTCAGAGACACGAGCGGAGGCTGGAAGTGAGCGTCTTGGCAGAAGCAGAAGAGGCAGACGTGGCTGTAGAGACTATTTCCTGCGGGCGCTGGGTTAGAGGGAGTCTTTACTCAGCCAGGTGAGCGAAATGACTGAAGATTGTTGCCACGGCCATCTGGTAACCACGGCACTCCCGAGGCTTTGCGGCTCCCGTCGAACTCGCTGCCAGCACGCCATCCAGAGAGCGCCACCGAGGGGCTCCTACGACACTCGGGTTACTTTACCAATCACAGTCACAGTTACTGCGACGGCCCTCAGCGGTAACAAGGTTGACTGGATGGAGCCCACGGAGACAATTATTTTGTACGATCTTTTGAGTGAAGATTATTACTCACACTTAATATCCTCACAGATTCCTATACAAGCTTACAAACACTCTCTTTCATGTGTGTGTGCTGCTCCTGTGCTCTATCTGCTTTAACTATCCTTCTTTTTATCCCTTTATGTGTCGAGTGTTCACTGTAAATCACCTTGTGACAGCCGCGGGTGTTGAAATTGCTTTGTGTGTGAGGATTGCTTGAATGTAAAGCTGCACCTTTACACCCGTCTTCCTGAATGCTCATACAATAAAGAGCAGCAATCTCCAAAAGGGTATATATACTAGAAAAGCATTATATAAATTCTGTGATTTGATTTAGCATTTTCACCTGCAAGGATTAGATCCTGCCGTCTATGCAGCATGTGTCCTTTTTGCTGAGTGTGCATGCTAGTAATACATCAGGTTTTGGGGAAATAATGGTAACTTTGCAAGTTAAGTGGTAGTGGGTGAGTAAAACAAAAACTAAAAAATCTGATGATGAATTCTGAGAATATCATCAACACAACTGCTGGTAATACAGAAGATTAGAGCTGAAACAATTAGTCAAGTTGATTAGTCGATCCCTAGAAAATAAACTGTTTTGATAATTGATTAATATGATTAATCATTTGAGTTTTCCAAACCAAGCTTCTAAAACATGAGATATGCTGCTCTCCTTTGTATTAAATGACAGTTAAGTTAATACTTTTAACTTTTGTTAAAAGGAAGAATAAATCTTCTTTTTAAATTATTTTCTACTACACTCTGTGTCAACTTAAATATCCCAAATGTGATCATTACTAGGAGACTAGATTGTATGTAAATGTGCTCATTATGAAGGCCGTGCAATGGTCAACACTTCCTTTTTCTCAGGCTGAAATTGTAACAAGTAAATTATGCTCAGTTTTTAATAAATTTAGTTAATCATAGTATTGTAAATGTATGGCTAATATAGAGGTATTAGCAGCATTTAAGATGATCTAATATCAAGATTAGTTTCAGATAAGAGATCGTAAGAAACGTCTTATTGAACAAGCAGAATGAGGTCAGAATCAATTCAAATCATCGTGTGTTTGTGTGTTTCAGGGGTTGGTTGTAGATGTTGGCACACATAGCATGAACCTATGTTGCTGGCCCACATCCACAACAACCTACTAATCAACAGTCGTAAGGTGCGAGCGTGGATCGACCGGCCTCCTTTCAGCACCTCGTTAATAAAACCTCTAAGGCAATCTCACAAAGCTGCATTAATTGGCTGTTGGAATTAAAGCAAAATAGATCCACGGGACTTTTAGTTCACGAAAAAACTGTATTGCTGCCACAGTGGTTACAGTAATGAAGACACTTCACTTTGAGCAAGAGCTTCAGCACTCACGCACAGTAAAAGCAGTGCAGATTCAAATGCATTATTTCTGCTGAACGCTTGGTGATTCGAGCACAATCGATCTGAATTGAACATAATATTTGTCCAAGAAAACTGCTTTTTAATAAAAAAATAGGGCCATGTTACATTTGAGAACTTTACATGCGTAGACGTCGTTACCGTTTTTCTCCGTAGAAGAGGAAGGTGGTGAATAGTGTGAAGGAAAAACAGAAAAATGATCCGAATGTAACTCTGCTTCCTAGTCTAGAGGCTCTTCAATGGTTTAACACACTAATCCTCATCCTCTGTAAGATGGTAACAATGTAATTAGAAATACCTGCAGGATACAGGTTGTCATGTTTAAGAACTACATTTAAATGTTATAGTTTATATATATATATATATATATATATATATATATATATATATATATAGTGTGTGATTCTGAGTTTTTTTAACCTTCAGAATCAATCTAGAAACAGGTGCTGAAAAGGGGAGACAGGGCAGTGATCTTATCATCGGGATGGTCTTTTGTTCGAGCCAATACAGCAAATAGAAATATCTTCTGATGCCATTGAGACTGATAGAAAATAGATAGCATGGCACTGAGCTCACATCTCATCTCACACACCTTTTTGGTTGTAAATTGCTGGCGAGCTTTGGAGAAGATGGAACTGGTTGGTGCTTTGCGCTGAAGACGTCATCTCATCGCTGCCGACACCACTGCAGGGAGTCAGATGGGTCGCAGCAAAAGAGCAGGTGCAGTGTGTGGAGGGTCGTAATTACAGGGTATGTAAGCGCAGGTGTAATCGGCGCTGTGGTATTGGTACACAAGAGGTTGGCTGAGGCACAGCAGAAGTTGCAACTGGGTCCTCTGTAGGATTTTCATGGACCTAATTCAACAAAACATCTGTGGTGGGAGAGGCACACAGCCTGCCAAAACTTCAGTAACCCAGCCTAGTTTCCTCAGACATCCAAGTGAGGTTTCTACGCAGTTCAGCACGGCATAATTACATTGGTAAACATTGAAACATTGTTTAAATATTTGTATGAAAAGTGAGCATATGGGGTCAGCAGACAGGTGTCCAAATGAGTTTATTCAAAAGTGTCAAATACATGATAGGAATATGGACTAAATTAATATGAAGGGAACAAATATACATTTGGTTTGGATTTTGGGAATGCAGGCACAGAAGGTGCAGTATGTGGACTAAAGCCAGCATGGTTTCAGACCATTTCTCAGGGTTGTTCAGCGATTCAAATATACGCGTGTTGCTGTGTCTATTGGTGGTTGTTTCCCATTGTTAGAGGAACAACTGACCAATCAGAGTTAAACTAAGCTAGATTGATAAAAAAAGAAGTGACAAAAACTGAGATGTACACACCTGTAAAAGGACTTACAGAGATAACAACTCTTACATCAGAAAATGTTTAGATTGTTGTGAAAACTGCTCCAGCTTTCCTGTCAACTTATAATGAGTCTGTCAGGATGCAGACGTCTGATCATCAGGCCAAGGGAACTGTAAATCATCGCACTTTTTGCAACATTAAAGTGCTTCTCGTCCAAGTTGGAAACATTGACCTTGTGGTGATTGTCGTTTCTGAAAGGGTTTAAACGTATTGAGTAAATAGAGTGGTGTTTGAAATTGAGTTAGAAAAGATTGAGTTAGTAAAGGTATAATACGTGACCTGAGCACACGGTGTGAGAGCACTAATAGAGAAGTATTTTTTTGCGGGAGGAGAATATCACTTTTGATAAACATCAATGAATAAATGTTATCTCCACTAAGTGCTGCATTTCTGCCTTTGATGAGTACTGTTCAACAATGGAGCTCATCACTTCTCACTTCATTCTTAAGCCCTGAAGCTCTAAAAAGGGACCACCGTTTGCATTGTGTTAGCTTCTTATCTTAGCATATCTACTACCTTACCCATCTCTATGGGGGGGGGGTTCTTTCCCACTGGCTGCCCATAGAGCTCAATAATGGTGACTCCTTAGTTAATTAAAGGCCTAAGAACAACCTCGTGCCAGTGAATCCCCCCATGTGACTGTGAATATGGGAGACAAAGCACCTCCTGCTTTGCTGTGGACATTTATTTATGGTATTGAAGTTTGAACCAATAGTCCGTAATAGAGGTCAGTAAAGGCTTGTAAATGATTAAATTCCCCCTGAAGGGAGAATGAAAGACTGACAATAAGCTTTAATTAATAATTTAATTACAAAGCTGTTTGAAAAAAGGAAAACATTTAGAATTCTTTGGATGAGTGCAGATTATAAATCAAAAATAATAAAAAATTATACCTCATGTATATAATTAAGTTCATAACAAATGTGGCTGATGTCAGGGGGATTGGGATAGATGTTGTTAGTTTAGAATAAGTTTCCTGCTCACAGCAATCACCTAACTTCTTGAACTACAAACTGAATAAAAGTTAAATGAAAAATATATAAAAATATATATATATAAAGAGTATGCAGGTGCCATTGATACTGAAACTTTAAAGGCAGGAGATCCGCTGATAGTTTATATATAAATGTATGTATATACACAGAAATTAGTCATTAAGCAATATTCTATAGGAAGTGAAAAAGAGGAATTTTAAAATAAAAAAAGGTAAAAGTGAACAACTGACACAAAGACATAGGATGACAACTTTGAAAATGTCTCACTGTGTCCTTTAAGCTTTCAAGAAACAGTGTGTAGGCTTAAGATGGCTTTATTGGCGGAAATGGAATTTAATATTCACAACTATGTTTTCGTTAGTGTGTATTCCCCAGAAACTAAGGATTGTTGTGTTTTGGTTGGCTTTGTTTTCAGCGTGGATTGGTTCTAGTGTTCATCATTACAGTTCAGGCCTTGTGACGTCATCAAACCCGCTGTAGCGACTGAGCGATCGGCAGGCCAATCCGGCGTCTGTTAGCTCGACACCTCTACCATGCTGCCAATGATGAAACCACAAATATGCTTCTGGCTTTCTTTAAATTCAGTTCAATTTCACTTACACAGTGCAGCCCAATACCACGAATCACAAATCAGCCTTAGGAGGCTTTACAATCTGTACACCATACATCATCCTCTGTCCTTAGACCTTTGCATCGCATTGGAAAAACTCCCCCGAGAAAAAACCCCTAAAACAGGAAAAAAAGATGAAACATCACAGGGAGAGATCCCTCCCTCTTTGAAGTGACTCTGCTTTTATGCATTGATATTCAATGGAATTACACGATAAAATGAAAGCATTGATTAAATTATTGAAAGCGATGAAAAAAGCTTCGGTAGCATCCAGTATTCTGCTTGTAGACATAAATAAATGTTTCTGCTTCTCTCACAGTAAATCTCCCACCAGCTCCCTAACAGCCTTATTAGCTACACAGAACACATGACACTCTGCCTTTTTGAAAATACGTCACTTACACACTCCACCGGTGTGCATATGCAAACTCAATTCCCGCGTGCAAATCACCATTTCCTTTCCCCCCGGACGGTCGAGAAAAGGAAAGGAGCGAGTCAAAACTCAGGTTCAGACAAAGATGCGAGAGAAGTTACATTCTGATGTGTTCCTGAGAGTCAGGAGAGCCACTGCCAGGAGAATGCGACACAGCAGGGCTGACAGCTCCATCATAAAGCTCCCCAGCCAGTCGTCAATCACTCAGCCAGGCTCCCATCGGCCATGGCGCTCAGGAAGATGAGCAGGCGTGCAGACTCACACACACAAACACCGTGGCAGGAGACTATTTCAACATCACAGTACTGGGAGATTTCCAACTAGCTGTTCCGACTCTTTAATCAAATTCAACACGCGGCTGTTGCCGACAAACGTGGCGGTCAAAACCATTGGATTGCGAGAAACCGACCAGGTAACCGTGACCAACACGCACCTGAAATAACACACGTGATCCCATCCCCTCGCCATCACATACATACAAACACTCACCATGACGTACTGTACACACACACACACACACCATGACTAATGTGCTCACGCCATGATGAAAGCATCCTCTCCCAGTTGTGATTACTGTCCCACCTGAGCTTCATGCCTCTTAGAGACACGTGGGAGTAATCAAACATACATCACGTAGCCGGTGAAAAAGTACTTTTCAAGGGTAAAACTATAAAGCAGAAACTGCTGGTGCTGTTCTAAAAAAAGATCCGGGGCGAAAATTAAGAGGCATAATGGATCTCCAAGGAGTACCACTATGTGTTTTCATGCTTTTTATTACTACCACGAAGGAGGTGTCAGCTTCAGAGTGCACTCATTTTCTTCTTTTTGATTTATTTTATTTCTTATTCAGGGAACATGTTTCTTAAAAGAATGATGAGCAATAGATTACATATACATATATACTATATATATATATATCAGTGGGGGCTGGTGGAACATGTTCTAGGTAGGGCCATCCAATCAACACTTTGATAAACACGTCAGGACATCTTATTTTAGTCACCATCACAGGGAATTCAGTATAACATATATATACAGTATAATATATATATCATATAATAATATTCAGTATAATATAAAACACATACATATAGAGATATAAGCTATGATGAGTTTTCACTGTTGATGCCTCCATGACCAAGTTGTCATGAAACTATGTAGAAGAACAGATGTTCACTTTGCCTAACATGTAGCTTGACAGAGTTCTCATGTTTCCTTACCTCCTCAACCCTCACTCCCTACCCTGGTGTTCTCATGTTTCCTTACCTCCTCATCCCTCAATCCCTAACTGTCCGTGCTGGATCCGTTCCCGTTGTTTTAAAAAGCTAAATAAGTTATTAGCATGACTGCATCCAGCTAGCCAAACATGTCTGGTGTACAGCTAGTAGAGAAGCTTCGCGTGTACCGCTTTCCTTTCCCGCTAGTCTGCTGTCTGATTGTGAGGTCAGGCTGATCTGGGATCAACTCTTTGGCCTGAAGTTTCTCCTCAAGCTTCTCCTCTCATACGGGTCTTGGAGGAGTAGTGCTCGCGCTGGCGCCGGCGCTCGCGCTCACCTGTAGAGACTTCTCCTGACGAGAACGCGCAGCTGAATCTATTTGAGGACGCTGATTGGCTAAATTGTATGTCACTCATTTATATCTTTAACCAGCAATTGGCTAAACTGCTTCATAGACCCGCCTCTTTTGGGCCAAATTCGTTTGGCCCACTAAACTGCGCGTTCTGAGACGTGTCGTGCACACAGACGGAGAGGACGAGCAGGAAAAGCATATATTTTGCTCAGATATCATATTTTACACATATTGCTGGGTACATTCCACACCAGAAACACAAATATTGACAATTTGTATAATTTATTATAATTTATGATATATATATATATATTTTGTGTGGCTAAAGGTGGGGAGAGGCCCCATGGCCCTCTATTGGCCAGCTGCCACTGATATAGATATAGATATATATATCTATATATCTATATGGTCTTTTTCTTTAAAGAAGCGATGCGCAATCATCAACAAGAATTCTCTGAAAATCAAGAGTCAATTGGCATGTCGAAACATTTTTGCTACATAAAAATGATTTATTTCGGAATGGATATAAAACGTATGTATGTTTTTAGATCAAGAACAGCTTTAGTTCATCATTCCAAGTGGTGCGCACTTGGAAGCTCCACTTGAAAGCTCCACTTGAAAGCTCCATGTCCAACGTAATATGTCTGCGGCTCAGATTATAAGCACAAAGTCTTTCACTGAACATTATGAGTCACATTTGAGAAGTTGCAACCACAAAATATTTGGCAATTTTGCATGAAAATTACTGAAAAGATGAGTCCGTTTTAGAGTTTCTCTATCCGTTACTTTGTTGTTTCCCAACCTTCCATAACAAAACCATGAAGGTTCCAGGATGCCGCCAACATGCAAGTATTCCTGCAACAGCTCAGCAACTCTGGGAAACGAGACAGTCCAGCCACGATCAAGGATTCTGGTTCTCTGCTGTGCGTCAAGGTGAGCTCAATAACTGTAGATCTACTTGGTACGGCTCCACCTCTGGCTTCGGCCTCTTCCCACTAGAAATATGACATCTCAGGTCCTGAGGGACAGTTTCATAGCGAGGGATCAGCACATCACATCCTGCCACATATAGCTAACTTTACTGGCTTACATGCTGGGCATTCTCACATTACCTCCCAGCAAGGCCCCATGGGTAAAGGCACGGGCGCCGGGCGCATCAGGTCTTAATGTTAACCCCAACGACATTACTGCCAGGGTTACAGAGGCACACAACCCCCCCACCAGGATAAGGTGGTAATTCTCAGGAGGGTATTGCTAGATCATTCTCAAAAACAGTGAGAGGGCAATAATGAATGACAATGACAAATAACTGCACATGTATACCGCATCAGTAATGTCTGTGTTATGCATTATTAATGTCTGCAAACAGCTAGAGCTACCTCTTGAAAGATGATGCTGCCAGGCAGAAGCAAACATTCGGACCAATATTCTTGCATTTCACCCATCAGAAATACTTAAATTTCAAATTATGTTTTCAAAATGAATGCAGCTTCCTTAGAAAAATAAATGTACTGTTCCAGCAGCAGAAGTGGTTGGTGTATTTGACGATTCAACCACGACTTTCATTAATTTACCCCCCAAAAAAACAATTTGTTTTCTGCTAAAGTGGTTGGGAGAGTGGACAAACTTTGCAGCCACACTGCAAATTAGATGCAACTATATTGATTCCTGTGGGTAAAGTGGGGTCACTGCAACAAAGAAAGGGCTATAGATCAAACAAACAAAACAAGAGCAGACATAGCATACTGCAGATAATGAATAATCAGAACAAAATGTACATCTCAAAGATAATAGTGCCAAACGTAGAAAGCATTGCAGTGTCTCCATCAACAATACAAGGAGGCTGACTGACAATAAAAGCACGCAGACAATGTACAAAGTGCATGTGTGGAATCCATGAGGGACATTTCGATGAGTCAGTGTGTGTGTGTGTGTGTGTGTTTGTGAGTGTGTGTGTGTAAGAAAGAAAGCCCAAAACTGCTGAATGATCCTCCATTCACTGTACAAGCTTACAGTAGAGAAATCTCTGAGGGAAATGAAAAGTTTGCCTAAAAGAATCTCCAGTCTAAATTCCATCTACTCTTCTGAATAAAACTCTGAATATTCTATCTCTTGTCATTCTCATGTGGCCTCCCAGTGATGGACAGCACTCCGAATCCAGTTTCCCAGAATGACTCTTTCAGCTGCTTCTTAATTGAGTTTTAGAAATTGTCAGTAGTCATGGCGGGGTGATATGCTGGTCCATGGAGACTTCACCCAGACTATGAATTTGAAATTCATAGTCTGCAGTAGAAAAGGTCGTCTGGAAGTTTCGTTATCAATTACGACCAAAAGTCACAGGTCTCATGAGATTCGCCCTGTTTCTGTAAACACAATACTTGGTTTAATAAGACCTGTAGATCATTGCTATTAACCTCGGGGTAATCTTTTGGAAGAATGATAATGAACTGTAATGAAGATGGGGAGCTATCGACATCGACACAATGTGGTTTATTCACATTCAACTCATTAGGACCAGAAAACAGGCTCATCCGCACAAACTCAATCCTCAATACACCTTTGCCCTCTCCACACAGGTTCACCACACTGACGACTATCTCAAATGAATTAGCAGGAAGTGGAAAACAAAACTTTTCTCAGGTAACAGGTATCAAGACTAACTTAAAGTACAGGCCTTCAGTGAAACAGATGAGATGTTATGGGTCCAATGCGGGTGACAAATAAATATTGAGCAGAGCGACTACACTTTACGCAATGTGTGAGAAAAGCGCTGCAGTTTTTAGTCTGCTGGAGTAATCTTGTTGGAAATAAGGCAGTGGTACAGAGCCAGTATAACGACTTCTCTGTTTCCAAAAACAAGTTGCATCAAGATAACACTGTTGCTATTGGTGGACTGAGTAATTCACAGGTCAACAATGGTTGATCTTTTTTTATATTCAACAGTCTTTTGGGCTAAAATGAAAGCGAATGAGACGGAATAAATATTGACAGACACGGCTGCCGGTATCACTGTCAAGAGATTGCTATGTGTTATTTCTGATTGGTTGTCAGTCCTACCATGGCAGGTCTTACGTAATATGAGCCCGCCAGAGGTTAGACGCCAAGTGAAGAGTGAGTGAGAGCAGAGGAGAGTGGCGTGCTGCTGCAAACACAACTGTTTTCTTTTAGAAACAGTGACGGACAACGACTGATAACCCTCACTGGGAAGTATTCTGCGAGCTGGCAGTCACACAGTCGGGTGTGAGGCACGGCCGGGAAGGAGTGGAACGATGGCAGAAAGCTAGCCAAACTCACCTGGATCTCAGGTTAAGTTATTGTCTGTTGGAAGCTGGTACAGCCAGAAGGGTCGGTGGTAATTAAATCCCCCTAGACCCAACAACTAATTATTCTAGCAGCATTACCTGTGCCAGGACACTGGAGTGCCCGTACCTTCACAATACTTCACTAGCCTGAAAAGCAGGTACGCATGCAGTAGGATGTAACAATAATTGAGTTCCTGACAAACAACTTGTCATATAATCATGCGTTTGATTTTATAGTAGTAATATTGTTTTGTGGGATATTATGCTTTTCTAGAAGTGGCTTAAAATACACCAAACCAGCTCATGGCAAGACTGCTCCCTGTGCATCCTTGTGTCTTCATTAATAAGGAGTGCCATCCACAGCTATTCACAGAGACACTCAGCTTTGAAGTACTGCTGGGGAGGGACCCTTTAGGAAAAGACCTTTGTGTCCAAGGAATAATAACGCAATCTCTTTTTTCTCTAATTTGCTGCATCCGTAGCGCCAGGAGATGCTTCCTATTTTAAACATGTATGAATGTACAGGTGGTGATATGTTTAAAATGACAAGAATCACCAACAATGATTCATTTGGAAGCAGAATCAAAGCAGAGCTGTGTTCAAAGCTTGAGCCATCAGACAAAGAAAAGAGTGCAAGCCACACTTAATTAACAGAAAAGTAAAAAGATGCCACATTGAGGCAAATTCTGTTTGACTTCAAGATTTCTCTCAAAGATAAGCGCTGTTTGAACAAATCCCTTTGACCAAGGACAAGCGACTATGATGCCGCCATACCGTACCACTTTGCCAGCACAACAAAAGCTAAACTAACCGTCTTTAAGCTGAGCAAGAATCTAAATCTCCCATCTGCGAGCCATGTAGTGGCTGATGGTCTGTAGGGAAATCTCTGAAATGCTCTTTTTTTCGGCTGAAGGGTCTTGTCTGGGTTTTGTTTGGGTAACAGCAGAGCTGGTAGTCAGCGTGTAACACCGTAGGGAATGAGAGACATGTTGTGTTCCTGTTTGTAAATCAGATAAGACAGAGACTTTAGCAGGGAAGCTAATATGGTTGTTCAAAGTTCAAAGTGTTTTGTAGCAGGCTGCTGTCTGTCTCAGTGTAACTGTCTGCTCTGCCAATGATAGAACACTGACGTTTCTGCTTCATGCAAGATTGGATTGGCTGTATCTAAATATGGTCTCCATCTACAGAGACGGATAGCAGAGCGGTATTACATCAAACTAATGCAAAGCAAGGGGATAAAACCAAAAAGTATATTTGTGGTTTCTGATTTTTTTCCCCCTTAAACAAAGGCCAAGTGATTTACCGAGCACACATGTTGTAGTAGACAAAAAAAATGCAAACATTTCAGTTGATCTTTAAAAGTGGAAAGAGTTGATCGTTAGGAACATACTGCAGTGGTTTGCACTGAACAGCAAATGATGAATTCATGAACCAAAAAGTGCATTCAAGTCTCTTACCATTCACTTGAAGAGTGTGGGTCTGAAAAAGTTTCTCGTAGCCGTCAGCATGACAGGTGTAGTTGCCCATGTGGGTCGTGGTCACCTTGGTGATGTACAGCGAGCCGTCATCTCCAAAGTCCTACCAGCGAGAGAAAGAGGAGGAAAAAAAGGGTCTTCATGACTCACAGAAAGAACTGTCGGTCTCTTTGCAACAGTGCAACAGTGATGTTAGAAGGCATTTGAAGCTGGAAATGAACGGCTTCAATATGAATGCAACAAGCCTGCAGTGTGCAGATGACAAGATAAACACGTTCCATATCACAGGCAATGAACATTTTTACAATCGTTCAGAAGGACACATTGTAGAGCGATGTCCATCAATCTAAGTCAGAAGTTAAAGCCATTTTGGTGCCACAGAAAAACGAATGAGGAAAAAGTCAAAGTCACAGTGAAGAAAAATTGTTTTCTGGTACGTGTCATTTTTCCAATCAGAGGAAAGTGATCTGATGAAAAAGGACTGAGGCTATAATTGATTAGCATATAAATTACACAGCGTTAGCTGCTTTCAAAACAAAAACAGGGCAATACAGCGCCGCAGACACACAGTCAATCAGAATAACTTCTATTACTCATGTAAAATGTCATTGTCCCTGAAAAGGACAACATGCATGTCCTACAAATACACAAAACGTGTTGCACTTCAGTTATTATTTGTGAACTAATGAAGATCAAACTAAAACATGATTTGTTCATGCTGTGTTGTGATTATTAACCCTTGTGCCTCACATTGAAGAAGTTGCTCTTATGTCCTTAGAGGACAAAACTGTTTGTGTCAAAAAACTGCAATACAAGTATTATTTTTCACTTTCTTACCTACTTCATACCAGATCATAACCTTTTTGTTTTGTATATTTACATAACTGTTTTATGAGGAAAAAAACACCAAAATGTTGTTATTTTTTGTTAATGCTGGAAGGGATTTTTTTCACAGGATCCATTTCAATGATTAGCAATAATAGCAAGTGTCAAATTTAAAAAAAAGAAACTCAAATGTCCTCTTTCTAACTATAACTCATAACTTCAGACTCAAATTATATTGAGGCTTAAAGTTAGGCATAATTGAGGGTGAAATATTTGCAGCCATTATTTTGCATTTTTGTCTTTTTCTTTCAGTCTGAAAATATACAATAATAATACAGAATGTGTAAATGACTAGCAACATTGATTTTGATAGATTTCATCAAATACAATAGATAATGGGCACTCTACATTGAAAGCCTGATATAATTGGATGCATCATTTGGGATCAAACATTGTGGTTTTAATGGGTTTGATTTGAGTGTCCATATTTTGGCTGCACAGTTTATTATGGACTTGTTAAATGAGCTGAGGTTGAATTTCCCTTCACAGCTTTACCAAAATGTATGCCATAGGCAGTAACACCGCCAAAATTATCAAAAATATGAAAATAAAAAGCCCAAAATTGTCCCTATTGAGGCACAAGGATCAAGCAACTGAACACAAAGAAAATGGTGCTGGACAAGAAAAGAGAGCAAACTGAAGAATTAATGATTCAGCTGTAGCACAGACAGAAGCCCCCAAAGCTAATGAGCCCATTGACGGTGCGCCAGTGTGATGAATTCGTTTGGCAAAGTGTAAATATGTGCCACAGTTTTAAGATCACACTGCAGTAAAAAGCCATCTTGGCAATGGAAAGTCATCATAATTAGTTTTTGGATTATATGTAGAGTGTTACTGTGGTACTAACATGAATAAACTGCATGAAAAGAGAGGGTGATGATTGTTTCCTATAAAAAGTCTACCTTTCCTGTTCTGTTAAAAGGAAACATTTATATATTTTATTCCTACTCACACATTTAAGATGAAAAGCTATTTATAAAATGTCCTCCGACTTAAAATGATTCAAGAGATGTCTTAAGTTGTTTTCGCTTCATTTTGACCAACGTCATCCCTGTTTATAGATGTATATATAGTGCTTTGGATTGTTGGTAATTCTGAATTGCTTACGGAGATATTGAAGTGTTCACAGAAATACAATTTACTGATCTATACACATTTGCAGAGTAATACATTGCTTAGAAAAAGTGTTTTTTCATAAATTCTCAAAGATAACACATGAACTACATCAAGTGATTATCCATCTTCAGGGATAACGAATGAGCAATATCTCTGCCTGTGTTCACAATAAAAGCTTTTCTCCTCTTTTCCAATGCACCGCGGCTTTTTCAGAAATGAACGTGCTCCAACAGCCTTCATCGGAGTCTTCTTCAGTGCCCACTGACTCAATGAAGGCCAAGTGCTGAAACGTGTTCGTCCCTGATTGCTGCCACGCATTAAAAAAACATGCAGGTATCTTTTAGTGGTGTGAACTTTGCTCTTAAGAATGTTTAAAAGTCTGCCCCCGTGCTCCTCGTGGCTCACAACTGAACACAGCATTCATTTCATGAAAAGACTTCAGCCCTAATTAATGGTCTTCTTTCAGAAGAGTTCATACCAAGAAAGGCGCCTTTTTCTAATTAAATAGCTTTTAACATGTTGATCACATCTCTGCTGGCTGTTTACATCTTGGCATTTAGCTTCTCCTTAAATGTCTGCAGACAAGCGAGGAGAGTCAGCCACGGTGTTTACAGGCACACGGTGTGTTTATCAGTTCGTCCCGGTGTGCTCCGATCTAACTCACGGGCCCGGTAACGGGCTCCAGCTGAGTGAAGCATCAGAGCTTCACAATATGAGGGGAAATCGATGGTGCGTTTTGGCCCCTTGGGCTGAGAGCATATTGTGTCACCTTCTTAAATGAAAAATGAATGGGGGGAGAAATGAAACTCAGAGGGGTGGAACGAGCCACGGCGGAGGCTGTCGACATGATTCCTGCACCTCATCTCACCACCCTCACCTCAGCTATCAGCAGCACCCAGCGCTCAGCTCTCTGCAGACAAAAGCAGGCCGGTGTTCGACGACTCAGAGAGAAGGGTGACAAGGGCGGGTAGAGGTGGATTTACAAATAGGCCATGGCCCTCAAGAAACTGTAATTAATAAAGCTGTCAGTGCCATGTCGCCCTCTGAAAGGACAATAAAAAGCCACCTCATCGGATAGCTAACCTCTGCTAGTGACGAGGCGTTTCACAAATCGGCCTCTGAAGAAGTTTGCCTCGTGAAACTTTGTGAGAGGAACACAATCAGTTGGCTGAAAAATACCCTGGAGGTGTGAGAGCGAGAGCAACATATTTACCCAGAATAAAAGTATAGTGAGGCAACAACACTAAAACATGGGGGGTAGTTTGACATTTAAGAGCAGGTTCACTCAAATTACAAAAAAATAAAATGGAATTTTCTCACTCTCTGCTGGTATTTAACCACACAGATCGTTTCAGATTTTGTGTGCCAATGTTTTGATATTTAGAATGCTAACATTTCAGCCTCCACCCCAACATAATGGAGTTGAACGCAATCGTATTTTTGGGGCTCCGCGCTTTGAGAAACGACATTTAATAAAAAAGATTCAGCAGCGTGTGTTTCCGTTACTCCGCATGCATCATCCACAGCCCTCACTGTCAGCAGTTTCTGCTGGAATCACTTTTCACCAAAGAAACCTCCAACAAAACTTGGTTGATAGCGTTTACTTACTTCCGATCACTCAGAGTAATGAGGGCAGTTTCTGGAAAGAGATGTTGCTGTTGAATTTATATTTTTCGATGCTGTGAGCATCACAATGATAATTCTATTCACATAAATGAGCTACACTGTTGCACTGGGTGGCGTGTTCTTTCATTAGTATGAGCAAAGCCACTGTTGTTTATTTTGCCCACCTGTTTGGGAGATTATTAAGCCTTTTTTTAATTCATTTGAATTTGGTGCCACCTGTATTGAAGGTTTTCAAAGTGCATAAAAGTGCTTGAAACAAGAGCCACAGACCAGCTGGGGAAATCAAATCACTGAGAGATGGACAAACAGGTTGGCTTTGGCTTTTTCACAGGATTTGTTGACAGTAACAGAAATATACTAATATATATCGCCAGCCTCATCCTTTCTCTTTTGATTTCACCATATTTGTTTTGGATGAGAATGGTGCAGTTGCTGGAAGAAAAAAACATAATGTTCAACTTATTTGGTGTGCATTTCTGAAAACAGCATCATGCATCTGCTGTAGGCGCCTCAGTAGCTTTGTGGGCTTTTTGTGAATGGAAATAAAAACAAAAAGAGTGAAGCAATGTCAGTTAGTTGAGACAAAAAAAACAACAAAAAACACCCTACCTGGGACGGGATCTGTTGGGGAGTAAAACAGAGGTCAAACATTAAGAAGTTAAGTTCACAGTAAGTAAATATGTTTTAAAACAGGTGACAGCACTGCTGGTGTTGTGGTCCGGAATGATTCGCATGATGTAGATCTAATGAGTAAGGACAAGTGCATGTGTGGGGTTCAGACAATTCAACAAACCTTCTTGATGTTGGATATATAACAATACAGGACACTGTGATTAGTCATTACTCGTGTGTTAATTGTCATAAAATGTTGCACAACAGTATCACACCGAGTGCTACACACTGATCAAAACTACATGTAGATATTATGAATGATCACATACATTTAACGTTCCATATGATACATCCACAGTGCAGAGATAATGTTAAACCAACAAGAATAAGGCACCAATGCATTATAGGAGCTAAAAACACATCTTCCAAAGGACAGGATAAGGAGGACGATTTAGCTCACAATGTACAGCATCCTGTGTTATGTCTATTCCTGTTGAAGCTGCAGTCTTCAAAACGTGTTTTCTATTTTTAATAATTCCATGTTTTGTCACGACTGAATCAAAGATTTTGGTGCTAAATCAGAAATATTTCTCGATGACCTTCCAAATTAGTTGACATGTCCAACCAGGATATAATCCTGCCAAAAGTGAGCTTCAAACAAACTTCACAATCGCTCTACAAAATGCACTTTGTTGGATTTCCAAACTTTTAAAGACTTACAAAATATCAAAGTTCTTCCGAACTAGTTCCACCATAGAATCGGCATCCCCAAACGCAAACATGAAGGTACACACACACACACGCGCACACACACACACACACACACACACACACACACACACACACACACGACACAACGTGACTATGTCTTTGGCTCGACCACTCAGGGAGGATTGAAATACTGACAGCCTTGGATGATGATGCAATAGCCAGCAACTGTCAACTTCATGGAATTACAGTAAGCTGCTTTGTCAAAATTTAGAGAAGCTCTATTGAACTGCGGGATACAAGCGCACCACTGGGATTAATGTGCGTTTCAGTCAGTCGACAACATTTTTCAAATAACCAAATTCTAAACTGGGAAGGCCTGCAGGATTAGACCGCATAAACTGCATGTGTACTCACAGGAATATGACTCTAATTAAGGCTGGCAGTGGATGCTCACAAATATTAACAGCCTGCAATTATGCAGAAATTGTCTGCAAGGCAATTTAGAATTAGTCTGTGGATAACAGGTGCAGACGAAATCCATTCTCCTCTCTGGAAGGGCCAACAATGATTGACTGGAAGTCTGAGAGCCAAAAATAAATCTGGATTAAGCCGGCGATGGTGTGCTGCTAATGTTCTATTGGTGCCTTCTCTTGGTGCTGCGTGGTTTGCACACAGGTTTCTGATGAGCCACCAGAGACTCATGCTGATTCACTCACTGGTGGAGTTCCATGTTTTGGAGAACATCTGTGCACTTGCAGAGGTTTTAAACTCAGGCTTGGTTGGATACCAACAAAAAAAATGTAATCTGACAATGGCCCACCTCCGGGGTCAAAATACAGCGCGCTCTCTCAGTCTGAAGAGACAGATTAGTCCCGGCAGTAGTTTAACGCAGACTCACTTCATGAAGCTGAACTGGCATCAACACAGCACGCTGCGTGCACCATAGAGACAGAGGAAGTGTAATTTTATGCAACGACAATAAATACAGGCAATGCAAAGATCCTGAGGGTACCAAAGTGGTTTGGGGTTAATTAAAATGCAAAGTGTTAGTTGCATCCTCCTTTCTTCTCTGTTGGCTCTCTAATAAATAACTCAAACTATAGAAAACTCAAGGTTTTGTCTCCAGTATGATGGTTGCAAACCACAAAAGGCCAAGCTTTGATTGATTACCACCACAGCTTGTTCTTCTTTCCACTCTCTCAGTACAGGAGGAAAAAAAATATAAAAAAGTTTTGATGTAAAATGATAGCAATGTTTTACAATTTGAAAAGGTAATAGGTCATTTCAGGTCTATGCTGCTCCATGCTTTCATTATTCCAGCTATTGACTAGCTTCACACAAAGCTTTACTGAACAGCATTTGGCAGCAGAAGCTTTCATCCCTGAGCTGACATTTGAATTGAGAATACACCTGTGCAAGATCTGATATTAGTCACCGGGGAACTGATGACTGCGTGTGAAGCGCAGACAAAGACCACATCTGGTCGGTACACTGAACTCTGCTATATGTCTTCAGGCACAATCAGGAGATGAGACAGAAGCTCTATTGAATCTTCAAAAAAAAAAGAGAGAAAGAACTGCAATAGTTCTTGTTAAAAAAAATAAATAAATGCAAGAATAGATCAAAGCATGTGTCGTTCACCTTACAAGACCTCGCACCTCTCTTATTTTTGCTCCTATAAATCCTCCGAAAGGTATTCAGAAGCGTTTTCAAGAAATAATCTGGCTTGATATTTCTTTCTTTTTGTTACACCCTGCACTTGCATGAATCTTTTCTGGTCATGAATTGCTTAAAAGCAGTCCTGATATATTACAGAAAATGACATTAATAAGGTAAACGATGGGAAGAGCTGCCTAACAATGACGTTGACGCCGCTCACACATCACCAACAACCAGAACCCGCACACTAGTTCAGAGCCAGTTGATGGTGCCAAGGATGACTGGCGACAGCTGGCCGCCTCTTACTCATTTTAAGGGTCATCAACATTTAATGATACATTAGTGGCTTCGCTGGGTCTCCCTTTATCTACTGCGACACTGTTGACTTAATTATGCACAGCAGAATCACACTCATCTTGGTCCGCCCTGACACACAGAGAGGCAAAGGGTAGGGCGAAGGAGGTCTGGCTTCTCTGTACCTCGCCACATAAGTATCAGTGCTCCCTTTGATGTGGAAAGAAGTGACACAGGGGGCTGTGCATGCCGATTAACACACACACACACACACACACACACACACACACACACACACGCACACACATACATACAGACTTTCAGCGAGTTGTAAAAGTAGGTTCTTCCTCGGGGGCTGAACTCCTTTGGTATCCCCCCCTTCATCTCCTGTCTTTGTCTGAAATGCCTGTCCCTCCCAGCAGCCTCTAAACACAGACACCATGAGCGCAAACTGACATCCTGGATAACTGTCAGAGCTACAAACACAAAGCCAGCGCCAACAGTCAAATAAAACGTGCTGACAATCGCTGCCACTGCCAAAAGAATGTGACGATAAAGAAATACGGGGTGAAATGATTTCAAATGTACAGCTCTTGCTCTATATCAGTTGTTAGGAAGTGATGATGCTTCACAACGTGAAAACACCATAATCACACCTGTGTGCCGCATGTGTTAGAGCCATTCATCTATAAATACCATCAGAAGAATGGCTCTAACACATGCGGCACACCTCTACCATCTATCTATTGTGTCCTTTGTTCCACTACCTATCAACCAATCCTAATTATGCACCCGTGTATCCATCTATAAAGAATACAGGCAGAGAGAGAGTGATGCCGGCTCTTACGTTGATGTCTTCCAGGTTCAAGGAGTTCAGATATTGATGGTTTCTCTTCCACAATATAGGAGGCCTCCGCTCCCCTGCGATGGCACACGTCAACACGGCGCTCTGGCCGACGGTTACTGTGGTGACGCTTACTTTCTGGTCATCTGGGAGAGTGAGCAGGTACACATCTGTCGGCGAGAGGAAACAAAATAACAACACAATGTCAGCAGTGTTCAAGATATGGCCAGAATGTTAGTGGAAACATTCAAAAACGTTATCAAAGGGGATTTGAAGAGGTTACAGTGGTGATGTTATGTCATAGACGGCTTAGTCTGGCCCTGCTGTTACGTAGTAGTTTTTTTTTTAAACCAACGACTATTTAGATTGTATGGACCCAGCAGTAGAGGTGAAATACTGACCCCTATTTGTTTGGAGTATGTTCCATCATGGAGGATACTGACTTAATCCAAGTTCCGAGAAAGTAAATTAAACTGCCAAACAAAAGAGCCGACAATTCCAGTTCTTTGTAAAACTTCTAATTTGCAAGTTATCTTGAATAAGGGAAGAAAACCTTTCACGATACAGTCAGCCTACACTTTACATCCCGTGCTTGGTGAACCTCTCTATATTGTAACAGCTCATCATTCGGCGGAATAAACGCACTGAGAGAACTCACATTGCAATTCATGTTTTCCCACATTTTTCTCCTAATGAAGCCTGAAAACAAGAATACAGAACACGAGAGTGTCTCAATTAGCTGCTGTTGTGCTATGGAGGCAGATGTTTTCTTTAGTAAAAGATGCACTGAGGCAGCAGAATTATTGCAATTTGCACAGTAATGGGAAGGAATTAAGCGAAATCTTCTGCTAAGATTTTGCATAATTTATGTACAGATACCATAATGTAAGTTCTACTTTCTCTATCTGTATCTCTGAGGACCCTGGGTTCACCACTATGTACCTCTTTTTTTTAGCTAACGCTACAGCACAGCCACTTTTGGGAGGAACAGCGGCTGCTGGTCTGATGAAACCTCACCTGAAGCGCGCTGCTATGTAACTAGAAGTTGGTTTTTAAACAAGCAAGGCTCTCGACATTGTGGTAAAAGCCCAGGAGTGCATCCCTTCTGATGAAAGTATCTTGGAGAAAAAAAAAAACCCTGTGCTGCCAGAGAGGCTCCCCATGGAAACACAGCCCTAGACCTCGACGAGAGGCGGAGCTTTGCTCAATTAAGTATTCCTGCAATACCTAAAAAGGTGTTGAAACATGTTTCTGGTGAAGTTGAGTTGTGGTTGTGGGATCTGCGGTTCATTTCTACTCATAACTGAGAGAAAATGCTGCCATTAAGAAAAGCCATTGTGGGTTGGAGAGCGGTCAGCATGGCTAGTTAACGCCTTTTGTGTGTCCAGTATTTTGATGAGACTCATCCATTCTGTGGTGGTGTTATGTAACGCTGCCTGTGAGAGAATGCTTTTTAATCTTTCTTTTGGGTAATGAGCAACAGAGCAAAAGGAAACAGAGACTCAATTTGTTCTGCTCCTAAGGGCATGAAATACAAAACCTAATGAAAGAGCAGGTCCAGTAGACAGTGTTCACTTGCCACAGTCCAGAGAATCAGAACAAGAGCACCTTCAATTATAGCACGACTCCGGTGGCGGCCTCTGAGCGCTTTTTAACCTTCTCAGTCATTTGCGGCTTTTGGTCCACTTGTTGTGTCTTTGAACTGTGAACTTGGCCAGCCTGTTAGATCCAGGCCAATCAGCCCGGAGCCGTGAGACAACGCGGACCTCTTTTCAGTGGGAAGCTCCAAGTTAAGACTTTTAATCTCTCATTTGGCCCAATGAAACCCTGCGTAAACCCGGCCAAATCTCTGCCGGGATTTCATCAAGTTTACAGGATTAATAACGGCCATTTCTTCTTAGTGGAGTAGAACTCGAAGTTCAGATGATTATACTGCTAATGGGGAGTTGATCTCTGTGGACATTTGTGAGACTAGACTTTGTCCCGGTGTTGTGATAAAAAATAATAATAATCTGTGTGATTTGATTAAATAAACTGATTAAAGAAAACCTTCATTTCTATTTTTTGTACTTCCCATTCTTTCTCTACAAAAAACTACAGTATAATGTAATTATATATATATATATATATATATATATATTTATATTAACAGTCCCAAATGTTGACCTCAAATACAAATACACTGTTGAGCCAACACCTGTGTGACAGAGTTGACACAGATTGAACATCATCAGCTCCATGAAGTTTGTGTATATTGCTGTGCTGTTGCATCAGACTGGATCATATATTACAGATGTCCTGGTTGCGGTGCCCACTGCCATCTTGCAACACCAAGCAGCCGTGAATGATGTATGTGTATGTGATCTTTAGCAGCCGCGACAACGCGAAGTACGACCATGGTTTGATTTGGCAAGGTGGTTTCTAGAACATTTATTTAGTTTTTAACTGTAGAATTTGGAAGAAATTCCTTGTGCATACTAAATTATCACAAAAATACACAAACACACACAAAAACAAATTAGACAGCAGGTTCAATCAGTATTTCTTTTCCAAAAAGCAAACTTGAGCTTATTCATTCATTAGTCAATCTCTTTCAATAGATAACAATATTTTGTGATGGCCTGCTCTGAGGGAAATGTCTCTTGTCATGAACATAACCCGTCACTTGTATTTTAAAGGAGGGGTTTAAATGGAACATGAAAAGAAACAACCAACTTCATGAAGCGACTGAAACATTTCCCCTGTGGACATCGTAATGTGACGGAGATCATTTGATGCAACGCTCGTTTGATCGGTTAAAAGCTGTTTGTCTGTAATAAAGACGTGAGAGCAGGAGTGACACGAGAGCCAGCATGGACAGAGAGGAAAGAAATGAAAACATTTTAAGGAACCATGCTGCACTGAAATGTGAAAATAATGACGATGAAAAAGGAATCTTTAACCTTCAACTGATAAAGTTCTTTCAGAAACGGTTTGGATGACCTCCAGGGCACTAATGGTACCGAGTGACAAAGCCTCAATTTACACCGACATGGCCAAGATTAACTCACAGAGTACAGAAACAATACGATTAGGGACCCATCCCGACCATTTGGGCCAGTTCATTGAATGATTCCTCTTGTACAGGTCAGAGGCTGGATGCCTGGTTTCAGTCAACAACTGAGAGAAAAATGCAGTGAACTTATGAGAACAAGAAACTAATTTACTTATATTTACTACAGTACCTGAAAAGTACTGCAGTTAGGGAAGGGTTGGAACTGGAGAAAGACTACTGCTCAGTTTGAAGCCGAGTGCCATCACTCAACTTCACCTTTTTTTTTACACTAATTCACATAAACATATGCAAACCAATTAAGGTTGTCAAGCAAACGCAAATCTGAGACAGCAAACAAAAAAACTATGATGACCCCAAAGAAATCCATAAATAGGAGGATAAGAACGGGGACAGTATAATACATTAAATCCGCTCTGATGCAGAAAGTAAAGAATTAAGAAAAATGGATCTTCCATCAGTCACGCACGGCTAATCCGAGATCCTCCTCCCCTTCCTCTGACACGGATAGCGCTATAGCCAGCCGATCAACCCCATTCAGCCACTTGGCGCTCTTCGTGATGTTGAGGAGGTGGTGGGTGGATACGCTGACAAAAATCTCCTTCAATAATGTCCTCCCTAACCATTCAATTACAGCCCCCTTGTATCTTAATGCTTGTGGTGTACGCTGCGAGCAACAAACTCGATTTGCCGCTGATCCCCAGGAGGGGGATAGAATGTGTGAAGCTATAGGGGAGAATTTAAAGAAGAAAGTGGGCAGAGAGAAAGCTAGACGGGCTCCATCATAGCTTTCGCTGGTGGATGGATGGAGGAAAAGAGGGGAGGGAAGAAGGATAGAGAGGGCTGGAATCCGACCAGAATGAGAAACTCCTCGGAGAGATGGGAGTCTGGGCTGCTGGAGCCGTCTCAAACACTTTGAGTCCTGCACCTCCTCTGTGAAAGATTTATCAGAGGAGGGAGTGGCCTTGGCTGCTCTTTTTTTTGTCTGATTTGAGGCTTGAGGGACTCAGCCCCCAGGGAAGGATCAACCTTCACCGTCCCACCTCTAATTAGTGATTAACGGCGAAGTCCAGACTTTTGATTTACTCTGCTCTGCTCCCAGAATGGGATGTTGGTCAGTGCCGCGGCGAGAGGTAAATCACCTATTGCACTGGAGGCAACAAGCTTGTCAGGGAAAATAGCCCGGGCCTGCAGGATGCTGCGAGGGGCCTGGCTGCATGAAGACAAATTGCACTAGTTTCTTAGCCAACCCCCTCGCTCCATCCTCTCTCTCTGTCTCCAACACATGCCCACTCTGTCTATCTTCACCAAGTCTCTCATTCCTCTAACACACTCCCTCTCTCTCCCGCTCAATGATGTTCCATATTACCAAGGCTGAAAGGTTGTGTACCCTCAATTGCTTTGAGTTTGACGTTTTGAAGCGGAGATAAAAGTATTTTCCCTGACGCTGAGTATTCATAGCCCATACGCAAAAGACTCAAAGGCGAAAGAAAAATAAAAACACACCAAAAAACAGAATGCACACACATGTGAACAGTCTCTGATCTTGGATGGTTGATTTGGTGCAAACTCTTTCCCAAAACAAGAACAGTGGAGTGTTTGTTTTTGATACCGAAGATGAGGGACTCAGTGGACTTGAATGTTTGACGGAGAAAGTTTCAACGTTGAAAGACACAAACTCCCCCTTTGTCAAACCGAGGAAGGTACTTACTTCTGCTTTCAATGTTGAAATGCTGCCACTTGTCGTACTACTGAACAAACTGGATCCCTGCAGTACCATAAGGCAACAATAGCAACAACAATCAGGTGATCTCTACTCCCATAAAGACAAGGAGCGATAAAGCCTTTGCACCATTACACGTTGTATTTCTTCTGAGCTCAGTTTAGCAGAGCAAAAAATATAACCCGCCTGTGATGTTGAGTGAAGAGACGTAGGGAGGGAAATGCAAATGGAGCATGTTTCACCTAACTAAGGAAAGAGAGGTGATCTGCACACTGGAGATTATAAGCTCGCATGTGAAAGAAAGGCAGACCATAAAGACAAAGAGATGTTTGTCTGACAAAGCCTTAAAGGTCAGGATGTTGACTATTTAACTTGCAATAAACAGAGTGTGGACTACACCAGGTTTCGCTTCGTGTACTGCTTTTGTTTTGCATCTTCCCCAAGATGGTGTTGGATGTGCACAATATCCACCTTCTATGTCGTACACAGACCAGAGCCCTATGAATGCATAATGTTGGCTCACTTTGAACATTAATTAACTATTATATTGTTACAACAGGCCTGTGAAATTGAATTTAAAAGCAGGAGCTTTCCGTTCGAGTGCTGCACTGAACTTGTGACTTGATGATAATAGTGAACTTCATATATGGCAATAATATTGGTATGAGGTACAACCAAGTAAAACAGTAAGAAACAACATGAATATGCCAAAATATTTTGGGTTTCTAAAGTCGAATTTCATTTCATTTGTCTGTGTTTTATGGTTATAGTTTAGTTTTTCTGTAAAGTGCCTTTTTAAAACCATCAACCTATCCAACCCTTTTCTTGTGCATCATGTGCTTTATTACTTGTGCACAATGAGAAAACAAGACAGGAAGATTATAACCGATGTAATCATTAGATGCTTGTTATTGTAATTAAGATCTTCTTAGCATCTTTAATAGTAACTTTAGTCATCCTCTGAATCAATGTATATATATTCTTGTTTGTTTTCATAGAAAACTCTGCAGCTCAACTTTAGGTCAAAGAACGCTGGCGTCATTTTGAGGGAGGAACTACCTTTGATGTGGATTCTGAGCTTTTCAACTTAAATGAGATTATTTATAATGCTCTGAACAGTCCAACAAAAATATCCTTGGCACAGCTACAGTGGCCACTAGTTTCAGTATTTCTATCAGCGTCGCAGTGTCATCCTTCTGCATCTGGCAATGATTCTGTTTTTGCAGTATTATTGTTATAGCACCTTTTATATATTCAAAAATTACAGGTAAAGGACGAGAGGATAATTATAACCCCCGTCCTCTCTCCTCCCACAAAAATTATACACATCAAGATGTCTGTTAAACATTTACAAATGGCCTTGGTGAGTGCATTACCTCTGGATGATCAGCCTCAAGTCTGTTTCCAAAGCAGCTGTTGGGAGAGATCCTGAGGGACGACCAGCATTAGTATGCAACAGAGCCTAAGAGGAGCTCTAATTGGATTAATTTTATCACAGCTACCTTGTGGAAAACAACTAATGAAGAATCCCTTTATCTTACTGCAATAAGTAAATCATATAGCACTTAAACTTTAGTATTAGAGAGGCTGTGATTTAATTGTTCCATCATATTTCACAAACATACGGCTGCATGGCCGTAAACTAGTTTTTATTATTATTAAGGACTTAATGTTGATTGACACCTGTTCTTTTGCCATTCCGAGCAACATCAGAAACCTGTTTGCGTGTTTGTGGCAGTACAAATAGCATATGCATCAATTAACTTCACCCATTACAGTGCAGTGCGCTTCCATCCTTCTGTCTGTGCGTTCTACTTGTTTTACATCAGCATCGCAGCACACCCGGATAGCTGCGCGGCTGCAAATGGTGGATGCCAACACCTACGACTGAATGGCAGGAGATGGTAAACGTTGAAAAAAGAGGAGGAACGCAGCCATCTGTTTACACTGAACCGCTAAACAATCCTGACAGCCAGAAAGCCAATTGAACCTCTCTCAGTCTTCCAGTCAGAGCGCACTAAAAATATATTCTGAGCGATTTCCTCTAATGAATTAGAACCAGACTTGTCAGTGGAGCGTGAGCACTACTGAAGCGTTCATTCATTGGATCCTCACAGACCAGTGTTATGGTGTCACTGTCCTGAGAACAGCAGGACGAACTGTCTTTACATCTGGAATTCATTGAACAACTAGAATTACCGCCTCGCGGTAATCATGCTGTGATTTGGTATCTATCTCTGAGATTTCTGCAAGAATTACATGTTTTCAATGTTTGGATGGTGAGCATGTCTGTTATGGAAACTGTTCAGAAACCCTGTTTTAGTCAATATACCTAGGAATCCTCTAAATGCTCCAGATATTAAAGTTATGGTTGTAAAGAAGCTTTTCATGAAGCTGTGATTATTCTAGAGGTCACAGCACGTCATTTTATAGTTGAACTTAAAAAACGTTAAAAATGGTCTCAGTACTACTTGAGGATAACAAATAAATACAATTGGGCTCATTGGATCTGCAAGAGTCTCCGCTTTCCAGTCATACCCAATTTATGCAATTCAAAGACTGTTTAGGGACCCCAGTATGCAAAAATATTCAAATACACCCTTTTTAGAATATGCGGAAATAATGCATTTATAATGCATGCAAACAACTGCATGCTTTTTGCCCCAAACTGCATGAGATTATAATAAAGTGGGAATGTATGTAAAGGGCAGACTTATTTGAACTAATTTCCATTCACATGTCTGGAGGTGAGAGGTCAAGGGATCTCTTAAAAAATCATTATGACAGTTATCCCCTGCCAAAAAGCCAGCATGACATGGTTGGTATCAATGGAGGTTATTTAGTTAAATACCAGTACCTTCACTCTAGCTCTTAGAGACAGAATGTTGGCCCACAGGTCTCAGGGGGTTAAATTCACTACGATTTAATTAACTGTTGAGCTTTACGGGCCAAGAGGGGGACAAAGTAAACCAGCAACAGTTTTTTTTCACCGGCTAAATAATTGAATTATTGCATCATCTGAATATTTTGTTTTTTTTGGAGGTATTCGCTTATTTAATGCAAGTAGTCGAATATGGAATTTACGTTAAATTCCCATTCCTACACTTCACAAAGCCTGCCAGCAACATTAAAATAGACTTGGAGTGCACTGCACCGCTCTTGGGATTGTTGGAAAGGCTGCTGTTGTGAACTGCCCTTTATTCAGATCTATTCTTCTGTCAAAACCATTCTTAGTTCAGGCAGTTACATTTTCATCATTTATTGTGTCTTTCACAAAAGTACTACATCTTTCAGATGTACACTTAAACTTGTTTTATGAGCTTTAAACTTGACTGTACTTTGATGAAACACACCAATGCTGGTGTTAATATTGAGATATCTTACCAAAATTCTAAATTGGCATTTCATGATTTAAAAATCGCTCAAAACGCTATCTAAGATTTTAAATCTACTCCTAATCTTGTAAGGCCAATTCTGAGATAGAGTGGACCATTTGGGACTAATCTACGTCATGAATGTTAACATCCTCTAATATGACCTCCCTCCTCTCCTCTCCCAAGGTTTGTTGACGCTGCGTTAATGTTTTCGTCAAATGGAAGTGCGAATAGTTTCCCCTTGAACACTTTTTTAGAATTTGATGCAGTAGGTGGATTTACGCTCAGGCCTGGGGGGGAAGTTACACTTTAAAGCGACCGGATATATAACCGTTTAATTGGATTTATTCGCTTTCTACACTTCACGACTAACAATGACAGTTTACTTTATACAGTACATAACTACATCCTATCAGTGACCAAAGACTCCTACTTTAATGCTAATGGTTGAGTTTGCCTGATTCTTGGTGCTTTGTCATTTATTTTCAGTAAAGTACGAGATGTTAGAATCCATTATCTTAAACACCGTTTGCTTATGTTAACTGCACTGTGCTGAATTGATCCATTTTATCCAGAACAAATTAGAAGCTATACTCAACTACCTTAAACAATAGTAATGGTATAATTTGTTCCATTCCAAACAAACACATTAACAGCTCTGTCTGCATGTGTTTGGAGTAAACATATAATTGTTGAAAACACACAATCCCTTTCCTTTAGTGTCACAGGAACAACCCTCCCTCGAGAATTGTGGAGAAAATTGTCCGTTGTCCTTCAGCCGAGGATCACAAATTAAAAAAGGAATCCAACTCCCTTTTAAATCTCTCTAATACGTTCTGGTGATAGGAAAGTCACATGCTGGAAATTGAACCATGAATTATGAAACCATTTTAACACCACTTCTCGCAGCCTGTGAAAGGAATGCTCAGCAGGGGTTTTGACAAGTAAAAGCCTGAGTATCCATTAATTTACACTGTGCCATGTGTGCTGAATAACAGCAGAATTTGCCTTATTGGAAGGAGCCTTCCCTTAAGGAGGCCCGGCTGTTGGTTTGGATGTCTAATTATAATCTTCACAGAAGTAGGGAGCGTAAGTCAACTCATTTTCGAACTTGGCAAACTTTCTGCAAATATAGGGATTACCCCAGACTTGGAAACACACAGGATTAAAGCCGTCTTGCATTAAAGCAAAAGACGATGAGAAGGAATATGAGTTAACAGAATAGAATGAAACAGAAAAGTGAGGAACAATTGATATTTCCCCCGAATAAAACCCATATTGGCATATCAATGTGGCAATCGCTAATACTAACCATAACTAGCAACAGTTTCCTTTACCAATGACAGCAATCGTCCCCTAACTTTGAACAAGACAGCAATTTTGCTTTAAAAGGTGCAACGTGTAAGATCAGGTCAGACTTTTAGTTCAAACCATTCAAAAAACAAACTAACATTATCAACAGAATGTGTAGAAGTTATGGTCCTGACATTATGTCAACGATGTACAGTATATGTATTGTGTTGCAGACATATCTACTGAAATTCGCATGCTACCTGACAGGCGCCAGCCCATATTTTCTTGTAATATAATGTGTCCCTCAAGAGGTGATAATGAGTCTCTGTAGCGCCAGTCAGTCCACAGTAACAGAAAAGAGGAGTAGAGCTGCCCCGTGGGCTTGTCAATAATCCCTCCATGGTCCGTGCATGCTTATTGGATTATTATAAATCCAAAGTGGCAGAAAAGGAGAAAATGACTCGCACCCTCACCTCGTCCTCTCAGCCGCCAGGAGGCTGCTTTGCCCGGGAGTAGAGCATGCGTCAGCTCCGGGAGACTTGGCTACCCACAGTTAGCAGTTAGCTTGAATTAAACCAGTGCAAACCCAAGCACCAGGGGTCTGAACCCGGGGGGGGGCCGCCCCGTCTCCAAACTTTCTGTTGCTGCCGTTACAGACGTTAGACGTTCCACCAGCCCACTGGGACTCCAGACACAGGGGTTTGTGCTGACGGGATTTGGGTTGCTGCAGCCTCCTGAAAATGGGGAGGACGAGATGAAGGTGCGGGTTGTTTTCCTCATTTCTGCCACATTGGAAACTAACACACGTATGGCGGACAGCAGTTTTATTTTGACCAGCTCTCAGAGTTTCAGCAGTTTGGTTGAATTGTGCGTATTCTTGCCCTGCTGTTAGTTGGTACGAACCGAACCGTGACTTCTGTGTTCTGTTATGAAACCCCTTGTAGATATGTTGAGTATAGACAGATAGACATGGAGGATTATCCCAGATCCAGACGTAATGAGCATATACTAGTATTGTCCTTAAAAAACACTGACAAGTCCCCACCTTCAACTCAGCACATCTACATTATGAATGACATTACAGTCTTTCTCACAGTTTCCCACCAGTCCGTCAAGGAACCTAACGGGCACTCCAAGGTTTCGAGCCTCAGCAGAAATCAAAGAGCTGTATCTCCAGGCTGTGTGTTCTGTCAAGAGGTGTCATGGTTCAGATCCATATCTTAGCACCCAAGACACAACGAGCAAGGGTGATATATGTTCCACAGTGCAGCACAAATGGCATTACCACTCTACTTGATAGGACAGTTAAGGTCATTACTGTGAATCAGTTGAATAGCGTACTGAATAAATAAACTTTATGTAGTTGACAGACGAGCTGGAATGAGGGCAAGTACTGGAGTCGTAAAAGTGAGCTACATTAAGACAGACAGAAGATGTGATCGCTGTAGAGTTGAAATGTAGCTTCTCTATGGGATGAGGCATTTACATGCGTGTTGAAAAACCAAGGTGCGCTGCAAGTCTGCTGTACACATAAGAACAGTTTTTGTTGCGGTTTGGATTCAAGCCAACAAACTAGCCTGAGGGAGCATTCAGACAGAGGATTCTTTCCAAACACTTGCACATTTATTTTCATTGTTGTCTGTGAAGCAGTGTGTCTAGAGGCTTAGAAAAGGCATTGAGTAGGTGTACCCAAACTAATAACATTTAATCTGCATGATGCACAGGCAGAGGACCCTGTAATTGTCCAGCCAACTTCAAAGGGCTTGAAAAGGACATTGGCACAATGGAGCAGCTTTTATAACCTTCTGCATGAATGCTACCCAAACTAAGCGAACCTCTAGACCATGTATTTTTTACAGTGCCTGGATATGGTAGATGAAGTACCATGTACTTAATGGCAACCTAAACATCCGTCCGAGTACAACGTTCCAGGTTCCTTTTTCACAGTATATTGCTTCTGGTAAATTGTGAGCATGACCTTTTCCTAAGTTTATTTTTCAGTGATCACAAATAGTGACTGGTCTGCTGCAGATGGCAGACCTTCCTCCCAGCACTGAGTGCACAAAAGTGTTTTCGACTATCATGTGTTGGCAGAGCGCACAGCTCCATAATAAAGAGGGAAAGGAGAACATGTAAACACATGTAGAATATGTTTTTTCAGTGCACCTGTATCACTTATTCTTATGTGCTTATGAACATGTTGCTGCACTTCTCTTTCATCCCTCACATATAGAGTAATATTCCTTTCTTCTAAGGTTTCAGACTTAAAAAATAAGGATCTGATAACAAATTTGTTTAGAAATGTGGGTTGGATGGAATAAAGGAAAGCATATGCTTAAAATTCAGGGGTTTATTCAGGGGTTTATTCTTATGATATAAAATAAATATTCTGCTGTGCTGTGACATTGAGGAAAGTATTGGATGCAAAATTGATGCAGATTACAACATATAAAAAGCAAACACATCATGACTATTCCTGTCACATACAGAACAGAGTAACTTCTACTTATTGAAATGCAAAAATGATATTGCAGCTTTACAAACAGAACTGTGGCACAGTAGAACTACAGAATATTATATACCAAAGATCATACGGCAGTTTGAAACTATAGGGTAACTGCTTTTAATTAATTATTTATTAAAAACTCTTTGTAAATGCTTGAGTAAAGTGTGTTCAAGGTCACTGCAGCCATTACGCTGTAGGTTTCCTCTTATACTTTGTGTGTACTGTACATAGCTGATGTTAATGTCTGACAAACAATGCCCGATGTATCGTAACACTCTCCCACCAAAAGTGAATGACATTTTATGATGGATGACATCTTATCTGTTTACCCATGATGCACTAAGCAATCATTCACCGAATTATTCAACGATGACAAGGGGCCGACTATCAGTAGCGTGGCAGACATCATTCATATCTGTAACATCATCTAATTAAAAGACATCACTCCTGCCAGACAGTTGCCTCACTGCTAGCTGAAGCAAATTGATTCTCAACCCCCTTCTAGTCTATGCAAAGGAGGAATGAATAATGCATGGACATTAAAGTCTTATCTTCTGTCCTGACAAACAACGTTGCCCCGCTTTGAATGTTCCACAAAGGTGTGCAAAAGGTCCTTATTAGAAGAGTAGTCGGACAGGTGCCGTTTTCATGGGGAGCCATTCTGCATTTATTGCTGTTCGCTTCCGAGCTGCACCGTAATTCTGGACACACTGGATCAACTGATTTACTTTATGACGGTGCTCGGTTTACGACGGCGCTTAAGGTATTTGCATTGATATTTTATAGCTGCCACTCACAGATTATGCTGGCAATGAACTGAAAAACTATAACTTTGCAATGCATTTCTGCCACAGGCACCTTGACCGCGGTCTATGGGGCCAAATCAATCCACGGACTTCTGTCCCGTGTTGCTCCGATGCTCTGCTGGTCTCCTAGGCTAAACCTACATCGACATGTTCAAGGTTATGACTCAAGTCATCATTGACGACGCAGAGATGATGTGAGCAGCTGTGCACCGGGTCTCTCATATAACAACAAAAGAACAAAAGACGTAGCTCTAACGGTCTGTTACCTTATATCACTGTTTTATAACTGTATGTGAAAGAAGAGAAATAAAATAGATTGGACCACGCTCAATAAAAGTGATTGACTGGTGTTTTTCACTGAATTCAATAAGATAATAAAAGGTAATGCTTTCCCCATTAGCCTTTATTTCCAAATGTGAATCTTATAGATGATGTTAGACCATGTTCTTGGCATTAGGGCAGGATGCATAATGCCACACTGTGTAAATTGCATGTTGGTGAGCATAGATGCTGAACTCCAGTATGATGAGTATCTTGGTTTGCGTGTCTGGCTCAGATTTTTTTTTCTTAGGGCCACACAACAAGTGACAATGCTTTGACAACTCCAGGTCTCTGTCCTTTTTTTAAGGCTTCATCTTCATTGCATCATGACTGTGTTATCTCCCTTGGTTGAAGTATGTATGAATGTATGAAACTCTCTTGAGAAGGTGAATTTGTGATGTCTTTTTTCTTTTCCTCAGCTGCCTCTCAGGCACACTGAGGGCCTATCTTTGAAGCACCAAAGCATGTAGCAGAGTGAAGTAGCTTGAACGATGATTGCAGTGAAGAAGACACCAACTGAGAACCACATTGACCTCCAAGTATGTAAAACGCTCAAATCAGAATTGAGTGAACAGAGGTGACATGGCTTTGAGTGCTCCAGTAGTGCACATGAGACAAAGACACTTGAGTACATTAGTACTTCATTGAATCCGCTACTCTTTGAGTAATACTTTATGGAAATGGAAAGAAGAAGTAAAAGAGAGGAGGAGTAAGACAGGTTGAAATAAACTCATTATATATCCCATTTCCTCATGAGGAGTTAAGCTGAAAGCATGCAAAAAAAAGAACAGAAAAATGAAGAGGAAGTATTTGGGAGCTAGAAGAACTTAACTCTTCAAGGAAATGCAGCTCTCCGCAGATTGGCTGGGGTTACTTCATTTTCAGGATTTGCCCTGAAGGGGTTTGCTCCCACACATTCACGTATGATGTGTAGAATACCAGAAAAAGATGATTCACTTCCTCCCGTGACTTTGTCTGCTCGAAAGAAATGCTTCAAATACAAAGCACTGATGAGTTGAAGGTTGATTATGAATTCTCTCCCACTGCTAAATGTGTCAAGCCAGCCAAATGTCAGAATATATTCTGTCAGAGGATATTGAGCTGACTGAAAATGTCAGACGGCGAGGAAGCGGGAAAGAGAGCATGAGGAAGAAACAAAAGGAGGGAACTGGTCCACATGTTTTGGGGTGAATCAGACGTGGCAGAGAACCTGTCGTATTATAATAAGTCTCTGTCTCTAATACTGTCTCGCATTAGTCATGACCTGCTTCCTTTGGCACCGACTCCATGTCGAGCGCCTTTATCCATCTACCCAAGAGAGCCAAACAACAAGACCGACATTACAGTTTGCCAACAATCTGGAGTTCAAAGTAAGCAATCCATTTGTGAGGTTTTAAACACTATATAACATACGCTGTATAAATTTATCAAGAGTGTAACTTTATAATGAGCCCTGTTTCCAAGGAAACACAACTGATTGATTTCAAATGAAAACTTAAACAGACTGCTTCTTGTTCTTTCATGGGGCGCATAAGGTTTGTACATTTTAAGAGAGGCGTCGTAGGCTTCATCAGGGGGTGAAAGCAGGTCGGTCAATCTGGTACTTTGTATCACTAAGAGAAGGTGAAAGCGTCAACGTGAGGAGGAGAACAACATGAAGGGAATTAAGGTTTAAAATGAACACGTATGGAAGAGATTTCTGTTGTTGCCATGGTATAGTGTTACAGTTTAATCAGCATTATTGCATTGCTGTCCGAGTGATTTATATAGTGAAAAATGATTTGCCACATTGTTTATGGACTAATATGACAGGAGCAATGAACTTCAACGCATGTAATAAACACATCAGGCAATATTACATGCATTGACTGAGAATCGGCAAATGAGCATTTCAGTTCTGCCACATCTTATCCACGTTCTCTGACACAATGTAAATGGAAAATGTGGGCACAAAAAAAGGCTAGATGCTGCCTAATTCTTCATCCTTCAGGGACGGTGTTGGAAAACGTTTTGTAATGGCACAAAGCATGTTACTAACAAAACTCTGGACTCACCCAAGGCTGTGTAAAACTCGTCTTTTGTCAGATGCTCGTCGTCGTTGACGTCGTTGTACTTCAGCAGGTCGAACAGCGTGCACTCGGAGATATCCTTGGACAGACCTTCTTGCTTGATGACCTTGAAGGAGATTGCATCGGTGTTCAGTTAAAGTCAGTGGACAATGGACAGTGCTCGTAGGTGTGATTGAAAAATACAACAATGTCGCCGGGATTAACCCTGTGTTGCATAATAACAAAAAATGATCCTTAAATCTTTGAATTTCATTTTTCTTCAGCCCAAATAACTGATTGCAATACAATATCTGCTAATAACTACTAAACCTTTTCATGGTTATATAGAGGCACTGACAGCACTTCGTTAAGGTTATTAAGGAAAGACGTTGGTCTAGTTTATTCACCCTCTTTCACCTCCCTTAACCTTTCTGCTCCATACTTCTCTATTTAAATGTTCTTTGTGATGTGTTTCATGGTAGGAGTTTTACCTCTTTAGAATATAACCCTCTGAAATATAATGAACTAAAAGCGTAAAGTAACATTCAAGTATTGAGCTGTAGCGAATGTTAAATCAACATTTGAATGCTGTGCAGCTTTGTTTTTCTTTGCATGTCTATTCGTTCTGTTTAAACCTGGTACTTCTTCACAGTTGCAGATAATGGGCTAGGCTACGCTAAACACTGTTTCCCATTCAGCAGCGGTGTACACCAGTGGTGGCGTAGGATTGTTTCTGACTTGTCTGATCAAACACTTCTAATAACTCCAGAGCGTAATAAAGTCCAATACTCAAAATGTATTGAAAAAAGAATTGACAACATGTTTTGACACAATGAAATATTCTGCTTCAATCCATATTTGTTGGCGTTTAGCCTTTTGTAAACAACATTTCCGCTGCAGTCAAAAAACGGTTTGCTTTCCTGCTTGCCACACACAAAGGGAAGCACGCACTGACGAGTTATATTCATCAAAGAGAGTTGATTTCATAAAAAAGAAGACTAAATTATTCAATCCGATTAATCACTTTATTCAAATTGAAGATTTTCTTCGCGGATTTCTTAGGCTGATGACATAAAATATGATGAAAGACATTTGAAATTAATTTGAGAACCTCAATAGAAGCTTGAAATGTATAAAGTAAATTATATTCTGTATAGCCTTAAATATCTAAAATTATACCAAAGAACAGCACTCAAGTGAATGTACTTACTGAACATACTGTTAAAAGTTTGGATATAAAATCGGTTTTAAGTTGACGTGCCCAATCTGAACTCTGTGTTGTCAAAGATGATAAAACACACACACACAGTATGAGCTGTCAGTTTATTGAAGCCAAACTGAAGTTTTGTCACAGTAGATGGAGAAAAGGTCCCAAACACTGTGCAGATTTGATCATCAGGCTGCTAAAGCATGGTCCTACTCCACCCCTTCTACATCGCCCTGGCAGTGAAACATCCATCACAGCAGATCAGCTGTCAAAAAGCTGATCACGAGGGACGGTTTTATACATCATGCCTCGTCCATCGGATCACTGCACTTCCCTTCCCGGATGACTCGCCCCAAAATGTAGGAGTCACCAGTAATGGCATATCCTTAGCATATCCTAGAAACACAACAAGTAACAAATAACTGTAGCGTACACAAGAAAGCGGCTGCTTGAGTCTTTGGGATATTGAATTATCATTTGATCGTATCTGCCAAATGTTGAGTGTTTTTCCTCTTTCTGTACTTTAAAGTATTTTCTGAAGTAATTTATTTGATCTAAACCGAACAGAAATTGATCTTGTAATAACCTCAAAATGCAAGGCAGATTCTTCAGTTCAAAAAGGTATTGAAATTCAAAAATATGCTCGCCTCTTTACTCCTTTCTTGCTTGCTTTGACTTGGAGTAATGTCCTTTGAGAGATTTGTAAGTGGTGTTGGAGTTGTTTGCTTTCAGGCTTTAACTCTGTTTCTTAAACATGTTCTGACATGACATTGCTCCCACACACATACTTTTGGTTACTCTAAATATTTGCAGTCACATCTGCTGTACAGAGTGACTATTCAACCCCCAGTAAAATAGGACCGCGGGCGTCTTCACTAGCTTTCAGCAGACCGCTGTGAGCTAAATGAACTGATACACATCATTGATGGGATAACCAGCTGTAAGGTTTATTGAGAATGCAGCTTCTGCCTGTTTCAAATCAAACTTTAATGTACAGAGCCAATGGCGCATTGGCTGGTTAGTCAACACCAATCTATCCAAGTTTTTACTACTTCATAACATTTTAGACTATTTCGGTAATTACACTTATATTAACGCATATAGTTGAACACAGTACTAGGATACTAAGTTTAGTTTTAGTTGGTCAACTTTTAAAACTCTCTCTTTCCCTTTTTCACTCCATATTTGTCGTTACTAATCACATTTAACACACTTTTTCCCTTCCAATTCATAAACAATGTTCTAAAGTTATATTTGTCTCCTCCTTAGCCAACTCTTCTTTTTTGCAGACAAATTAAGATACCGCATTAAACCTGCGTCAAACCTCTTCATGAATTTGCTAAAAGCCCACGCATTGGTCAGAGGATGTTGAAGGGTCTACTCTAGTGCAGAGTATTTTCAAAGATTTGCACACTAATTATACTTATTTTGGTCAAGACGAAGATTAAATTTGCTCCAGTCTTATTCTCAAAGTGTGAGCAGCGGGTAACCTGTTCTCGAACCTTTTTTTTCTAAGGTATAATTTCAGGCAATGTGTCGTTAGTCAAATTATAGAGCTATGGCCAATGCAAGAAGAAAAAGGAAAGTTTTGATTTGCCATTTCAAAAGGGCACCCAAGACTAAAGGGACGGGAACAATTGCTCCCTGTGCCCCTTCATGTGTACACTCTAGCAAGTCAAGTAAGCCCGGGTGAGGGATTTCCATCCTAAACTTTCAAATGAGACCAGAAAACACTCCAATTATAAAGGGCGCCTCGGGGCACGAGGGTGGCAGCCATGGTGTGGTACTTTCAGCTGCTGATAAAGGTGTGATTTGCTTGTGCAATGCTCCTTTTGAGGGCTTGTTCGCTCCAAAATGTAATTTGCATAAATCCCTTGTCTTCGTTAACATTCACCTTTTGTAAATAAGGCAAAATTCTGCAGTCCAAAGCACTGAGGTTAATGACGTGCAGATTGCCTTGACAATGAAATCTAAGTGAATCTGAACCTTTATATATATTGTGATATTGTGATATTTCAAAATCACATCTTTTGGAGAGAAAAGAAAACTGTGTCCCGTCGAGTTATAAATTACTTTGAAATTACATTCAGTGAGAATACATTTCATACAGCAACATAAAAACTCATTAAACACCCAATCCATAATTACATTCAGGTGCCCGTATGTTGAGGCTCGGTTAACCCGCAACTGCTTCCGTTTATTAAGTCATTTGTCAGATTGATGAAGCTATTTCACTCTGATATTTATCGTGCAATAATCGATTATGCAGCAATGTTGATACGAGGTGAAAGTATGCAGAAGCTCAAACATTTTCTCAACATTGTCAGGCTATAGATGTGTGCAAATAAAAAGGTTGTCCTGTAATCTCACACAGATATGTGTACCGCAAAGTCAGAGGAGGCCATAAATGTATTTATGCATTAAAAAACACCGTTGGATTTAGTTGAAAGGCCCATAAAGACCACCTGCAATCCACTATTATTTTAATTTCTGACTATTCCAGAAATTCTCGCTTCTCTTCTTTTCTCTGAGCGTATGTAGCCGATAGTGTATGAAATCTGCCAACATTCACATATTTTTCTGGGATAAAAGGGGATGAGGGTGAAAAGCAGCCCTTGAGGAACCCCACAAAAGAGCTTCCCCATCTGGATGTGAAGTATTACTGACTAGCTTGTGTAATTCAAACAGAGAGGTGGAGTGGTACAGCTTGGCCTGAAGTAGAATAAATGGCATCACCAAGAGGTTTGCAAATCCAAAGTAATATCCAATAGCTTTAAAGGGCATATTTAAATTCACATTCAGAGCATGCTGGGAATATTATTCCATAAAACACAGCACAACATGGTTTGTTGACCGTGCATTTTACTCACTAAACATTGATGCCTCGCATGCTTGAACTGGGCACCAAGTAAATGTAAAAACATGTAAAACTATGTAAATGATATGAAAATATGGCAAAGAAAATCACTATTTTTGAGGTGTTATCTGGAGACTTTGAGCTCAAAAACACTAAAATATATTCAAATGAATCTAATGAGACTTCCCCCGTTGGGCGAAGAGGCACTGACAAAGACAGCCAAGGTGACCCAAGTGCAGATGGGATATCCTACAGGATCAGCAGGAAACTGACCTAAGAATAGCAACTGGTTTCATGTTCCTGAAAACCACCGCAGGTTGCTTACCCTTTCAATAATTGAAATACGTTCTATTTGAAATCAGTCCTCAGGTGCTGGGGAGGCTTTGTTATGCACATAATATCTTCCTTCCTCGTAGCAGTCACAAAACACTCCTTTTTTTTTTTTTACAACCATCCCTCTTGGCAGCGCTGGTCAAAGGCTGCAGCCTCCCATGAGCACAAGGCTCCTTTGACCCACATTGCTTTTCAAAAGATTTACCTAAAGCCACGCAGCACAGCTACCAGAGGGAAGGGGAAGAAGAGTAAAATTGACACAGTTACTTGTATGGAAGCGATCAAAGTGTCAAGTTTAAACACCTGAGCACACACAGGTGGTGTTTGTTCATTTGTAGCCTCTATTTCCTGCGCCGTGGTCGTGCCTGCTGCTGTGGCGCTGCCTGACATCCACCGCTACTACGATTATTAGTCACATTTCTATTACTGCTTTCATTACCGTTATCATTCTATTATATCCACTGCCGCTGTTATTAATCATTATTCTGCTATTATTAGTGCTACTTCTGCTATAACTACCCTCATTACATGAATCATTTATTTCATATCGACTATGTTAGTAATTCTATTATGTTGTTCATTCTGCACACATGACATCTATTCCACTTCTGCCCATCTTGGGAGAGGGATCCCTCTTCTGATGCTCTCTTTGAGGTTTCTTCCTCTTTTCCCCCCATTAAAGTGGAAATAAAGTATGTTGTACATGTTGTAAAGCGTGTCTGAGGCAAATTTGTGATTTGTGATATCGGGCTATACAAATTAATTGAGCTGAATTGCATTTTCTAAATAAAACCGACTGTGGTTTGAACAGACTTGAAGGGAGGTGTGGAGTGTCTTGAGACTAGTGCAAAAATAATGTTCTCTCAATAAAAGCAGATTAGTGTATTAAAGTTCATCTTTGGATCAATACCCTTACCTGTGAGAGCTCGCTGGCATCTATTTGACCGTTGCTATCTGCATCAAAGCGCCTGAACATCATATCAACCAGTTGCTTCCTGACAGCCATGTTATCCTTGTGGGCCCCGTGGATGTTTGACCCCATGTATCGCTTGTCATGCAAATCCAAAATCTTGGTTTTCAGCCGTCGGTAGTCAGTCAGTCTGCAGTTATCATCTGGGAGAGAAAGATAAGAGGAGAGGCAGAGTGGTTAGGAGAGGGAGAGAATATTTCTAATAAACTTGTGTCAATCACTACTCTTTGTTTTTGTTTTGTTTGGATTACTACAATTATTTAAATGTTAACGGGCCGGCTGCAAACAGATATTTAATAAATACCTAAATGACTCCCAGGTGCTGAAAAAAAGCATGATTAAAAGTATTGAACTTGTAATTTCTAAAATTGGACGCCATGTTTCAAATGTCAGCCAATTAGTACCTTTGAAAGCTACAATTTCCCTGAAGACTCACGTTATAAAACAATAAGCTGAAAAAACCCAAATCTGAGCATGTCCATGGTTGTTTAAATCACAATAACAAATGCTAAGGTTATTTTCCCCAGAGGAGAGCACAAACAGTGTCAGTCGTGCAGCATTTCACCGCCTCGAACTAAGAGAGCAGCAGCCCCGTCACCGCGAAGAAAGTGACGGGAAAATCCATAACACTGGTGGCAAGAGCTAACCCCGTCAGCTACAGAAAACATGATGGTGTTGCATTTACAATCCGCCATCAAAGGCTCCAGATGAAAGAAGTCAACTACATGAAAGGTTCAGCAGAGTAGTGTCGAGGCAAAGAGAAAATAATGACTAGAACTACAGGTTGACACATGTCATATCAACGTCTCATTGTTGGATCTGGAAGTGTTCCTCCTCTAATAACAGTTATATTAGCGGATGTCAACCAACCCGCAGGAAAAACTTTCGTTGCTCACTTTGATGCTTTTCAAATCTCAGGGGAGGGAGGAGGCATCGCTGCCACATTGTGCATACCTGCTCAGGGCGAATATGGAATAAATAGCTGCCGCAATGGCGTCTTCTGCGAGACAAATGAACTTTTGTTGGAAATGATTGGCCGAGAATGATTTAGTGAGACTATTAATGAGATCTCCACACGGTAGAGCTGGGTGCTGGCTGAGAGCTCATGACCAGTTAAGCAGAATCAGAATCACCCAAGAGACCAATGTCATTAGCTTGATGTGTAGGATCGTGTTTCTCTTTTAATTTTCTTCCGGCATTCCTTCAGCGAAACAACTTGAGCAATCAGTGAGCATTTGAATGAGATGCTTAATCCTGACGCGAACCATCACTGGGGCATAAGATGCTGAGAGAAGCTCTCCTAACACTCTGTCTCAGTGGAAGCCCATTGATTTACCGACAATCAAGCCATTATCATCTTTCTGTGGGACCTTGGGAAGTCCAAAGGTGTAATCTGCATTACCTGGCATTGAACTATTCAGTATTGTGACTGAGAAAGGTGTGAGATGCAGCAGCCTTTCTTTGGTTTAAAGCCCAAGAAATAGAGAAAATATTTGTGCACATCTTCTTATATTCTACCATATACAGACAAAGAATTAGTGTAAACAAAAGACTTAACTGTAAATTAAACTGATTAGAGATGATTTAGTGAGCGTCTTAGTTCTGCATGAACAAATCCAATTTTCTAGAGGAAGACTGAAAAAAAAAACTTCCCCAAATCTTTCAGCTACAGATAATAAATAAAATGGAAGATAAATAAATAAATGAATAAAAGAAAAACCTGAGTAAATGAGTGGAGAAACATGATGATTGCAAATGCCTCCACACACACACGAGGTCACCGAATGATCTGACGAGTGTGAAAATGATGTGAATCAAATGTGACGGCCTTTTGCAGTCACCAACTCTCAATCCAGTTGTACACCCAGGGGAGATTTGTGCCAATGTGTTAGAAAATGCTCTTTGCCAGATAAAAAGATCAGCCCATATGTTTTTGGAAGATTGTTGGTAATTCTGTCAGTAGACAGAGTAGTAATACATGCCAAGTAGCACTGAAGCTGGTCTGGTATCGTTGGGATTGTATTGATAATACTGCTCTTATTGATACATCGGTTTGGTTCTTTATCTATACTATTATTGGTTATTTTTCTTCACCTTATAATTGCTATAATACATTATTTAAAAAAATAATACATTGTGAACTGGATTAGAATTCATTTATGTTTTAAATATAAATACATTTGTTGTTTAGACCAGCGACAGTAATGTTTACAACAGCAAAGTCGATATATAAATGCAAAATCTCATTCGAAACGTATCTAAAATGTCAATATGATTAATATATGTAATATCCGTGACATCACGGTTTAGAAATAATCTTAAGGCTGATCCACCTGTAGTCAAGTGGTAATAAAGGAGTGTATGTTGAAGTACATGGGATTCATTGTTTTAATTTTTCTTTTAGATTTTGGTATCAACTTGGCAAGAATCGAGAATCATGTAATTCCACTGGTATTGGTATAAACTACTGGCTTTTTACTCACAACGGTTTTATTGCAGTGACAGTAACAAGCATAGTGGTCGTCAACTCGAGTCATTTTAGAGTTCACTTCACTGTCTATAGCAGGGGGCCACACGAGAAGCAGGGACTGTTGTGGAGGACCGGACCAATAGACTGAACTCAATATTATTCCACCTCTTTCTAAAAAGCAATAAATTATATGGTTTTAATAAGCTGCGAGTGGTAAGAGTAAATATTATGATCAGTGGTGGAATGTCACTAAGTATATTTGCTTAAGTACTGTACTTATGTACAAATTCAAGGTACTTTACTCGAGTATTTCCATTTTGTTCAACTTTGTACTGGCAGCTTTAGTTACTTTGCAAATTATCATTTTTCAAACCTTTCCTAACTACCCAAACTGAACAACATGTATAAAGGAGTTAAAATGAGCTCCACCTTAAACATCTGCAGCAGGAATAATGATCCCAAAAATATACACAATGGAATATCCAGATCTAATAGTAAAACACTGACAGGGATCATGTTTCTGCAAACAAGTATTTATATTACTATTGTTTGCAGTCCAATGACCTCATTTTCTGTTTTTCAGTTCAGTGCGAGAAATCTAGTCTGTGTTGAGCTTGAACGAGTCCACTGAAGTCAGGTTGAATGTGTGAGGTGAGACGTGAAGGACAGCTGATCGTCAGTGAGAGAGGATCTGGATTGTTAAACATTTGTTCACATATATATATATATGTCAGTCGATCCAAAGAGAACCAACATCTTCTGCGCATGTTGCTTTTGCAGCTTAGCTAGCAGAGCCTCAGATGTCCGTGTCCGCTCTGCATCGCCAACACATTGCTGCTCGCACACATTCACGAACATACTGACGTACGTAAATTGAGAAAAAAAAAGAGCAACAGTCACCTTCAAAATAAAATGTAATGCAGCTGTATTCTGTGCATGAGGTACACTTATTTATGTTTTATTCCTAATTTCCCATTGACATCCCGCGAGCCGGATGACGACAGCCAAAGGGCCGGGTACAATGCCAAGGTCTGGTCTATACCGTGGCCTCACTGCTCTGCTGTTCACTGACTTCCCTCTGTGTGTGTGTGTGTGTGTGTGTGTGTGTGTATGTGGAGGAAATCAGCCATAACAAAACCGTCAAACTTATCAACACTACGTTTTTTAATTGCACGTTTAATATCGGGTTACAGCACCCATCAATACATTCTGTTTGGGTTTTTCCTTCCTATCTTGTGTTTTTACAATGTCTCAGTTGTTTCTGGGCTGTAGAAATGTGATCCAAATTGGAAACCTCATCTTGCAGTGGTTTCTTTTCTAACAACTTGGAAAACTGAATAATTGAAAGCTCACATAGCCAGGTGGAGAGCAGGAGCTCAGCAACAACGCTTCAGTTTGTTTCAGCAGGTAAGCTTGTCGGTAAGAGACAAAACTGCGTTGTCGACAGCAGATGTTGGAGCTGCATGCTCCATGAAGCTTCATAAAACTAGCGAGTGTGAACAACAACAGAGGTGGTTGGTAAGCCCGTCTTCTCTACTAGTCACTGCGGATAGCTTACCAACAGGAGGATCTATTGAATTACAAAATTTGTTTTGGCAGCTGAAACCGTGAGAGAGGCTGGTGAATGCAACCAGCGAGCTAAATTCTTGCCGTTGAAACTGCATCGGCTGTTAGAGCGCAGGCCATCCAGACTGCAGCAGGCTGCATATCATGGGACAGGCTCTGTTTTGACAAGCGTCAGCGCCAGAGAAGCTGCCTTGGTCACAAATGGCAGAATGAATAAAAGATAAATGGCTGCTGGCATAACCAGGGGATATGAAGGTCAGCGACGTCAAAGGAGCACGCACTGGCACATGCACACACACACACACACACACACACACACACACAAGTGTACACAAACACACTTGTCTGCGCAAAGCAGTTTGTGTGTACTTACAGTCTCCCCATCCCCAAGTATCCAAACAGTCTGCACAGGGAATAGTCAGCATTAATTAGACAATGGCTACAATAATCTCTCTCAAATTAACTGAACCTTAGTCAAAAGAGGCCTTTAGGGAACTGGTTACAGCTCTCTACAAGGAATCTATTGTATTTTTCAGCCCAATCAAGATTAACAGATGTGATTCTCAGTCTTGTAAAAACCCAGCCTAGGGTTGTGTAACCAGTCTCATGCACCCAAGTTGTTTTTTAGCTACATTACAATGCAACCTGCCTGCTGACTCTATATAACATAATCACGCTAGCAAAAACAACTTGCTTTTTGACAAACTGAGGCTGTCTTAGAATGTTGATGGTTTGAATCATCAGTGGAGAAGCCTTTGAAGACGTTGGCCGTAAACCACAACAGACTTCCTTCCCTCCCTCCCGTCCCTCTCTTTTCCTTTTCTGTCATCTCTTTACTGTCACATTTAATAAAACGTATTAACTGCATGTATGCACATATCAAGAGATAATATTTAATAAAAGCAGGCACCTGGGAAACAACGTAAAATGAAACACCTTTTTTTTTCATATTGAGTTCATATGTTTGAATGAAACTTGCAGCGAACGTCAACTCACGTCCCACAAAAATGCATCTAAAAAAATCGTTTTGTTATTTCAACTGTGAAAGAAAGCAGAACATGTGGCAGTTGCTAACTTTATAGGTGTTTGCCTCGTGCATGTTAAGGTGTGAAAGATAAATCCTTAAATAAGTGTGTTTCCTGCATCTGTTAGCTTTCATACAGATTCACTTCATACAAGCTGCTCTCAAAAGAGCAAGAATCCTTCAACCTCTAGAAAAATGGCTGAAATTTAAATTTAAATTTTTCATGGTGGTTTTCCCCATGGTAATAATGACGGTGGGTCGATTTTCATTCAATCATGGATAGTCACAAATTTATGTGTTTTGAATTACGGTAGCTAAATTACAAAATATGAACGAATCCTTTTTTGTCCCCGTGCAATTTTAGACATTTCCTTTCAGAGTGTTCCCGAAGTATTCTCACACATACTAATGACAACACAGCCCTTTTGGGCAACATCCAATTACAAGCGGAGTAAACACTGTTCAGGAAGAGGCAACAGTGTTGTAATAGAAGCATCAACTGTGAGACCCCCACCGGAACGCTTTATTATAATGCCGCTTTTGTCAACATTATTCATGAATGAAACGCATGACATTTTCCAGGGGCAAAAGGTTCCGTAGAAAGCAGCTGATATAACAAAATTGGGTGGCAAAGGGTCAGGCTGTGAAACCTTTTTTTAATCCACTCACAGGAGCTTTTACACTCAATATTTCACCATCACTCTCACTGTAATTTTGGAATAGTATCTTTAGTGGCTGTTAATCTGTCAATGTGCCTTTTAGTCAAAATGTAGTGGTATTTTAATGGTAGGCGGCATTATTTTTTTAACACTGTTTCGTAATGCGAAAAAAGCACATGAAGGACACGGACTGGTCGTTTGGCTTTCAGCTGCTCAATGACCTCGCTTGTGACAAATGTCCCTGGTCACATAGGCTCCATATGTGGCAAGTGGCTGGCCAGGTTCCACCAAGCAAAGCCATTGCCTCTTATTAACTGCCTTGAACTGTTCACATAATGCGGAGGTCAAGTCCCCACCTGGATGGAAGTATATGTCAAGAGTGAGAGGACTCATATGCTCTGCATCGATTGAGGGCAGATATTTTATTTGATTAAAGCTATTTGTCAAACAGAGCAACATAGCAGCAGCAGGCTGCTCTGCTGTGAGTAGAGAGATTTGCTATTAAAATGCAAAGCTGCAGCCATTGTTACCAACTCTCACTTGTATTAGTGTACTTGTTTATTTCTTTAGTTTAATAAACCAGGTTTGACTCTGTTTTTCAGCCTTTTGAAGCTAAGCACATGCTTTGGAAGTCCTTGATTTGGCAAGAAAAGGTCTCTGAATTAGCGTGTTGACAGACCAGCATTTCATTTGAAACTCCACTGACTTAAGATATCAATGTCAGTCAGTTTGCAAGCCTTGGGGAGTAGTGTAAAAAAGTGTGAAAAAAAACTAGAGATAAAAGTTTTATCGAGCCTTTTGTGGCTCCAGAGGGAGCGCACAACTTGAAGCAACGTTGGTTGGGACTGAAAACAACAAGTCGAATGTACCACCTTGTGGTGTTATGCCTCTGCCAACCAGTCAAGTTGCAGTTTAGATCCATGTTTGTCCAAAATGTGATATATTGATCTCAGCACGGCCTTGGGTGCTTAATGCCTATACAGTAGCCATTTGTGGGTATTGCAACATATGCATCTCTTCAGATGTTTATATCTATCTATGTGCGTCTCTATCTTCAGTTTAATTATTGTTCTATTCCTTAAAGCAATATTGTCAGTAGGGGATTTTAAATATCGCCCAACCCTACCCTTCTTGCATAACAGATGAAAATCTGCAGCGTACTGTTAATGCTGCATTGTGGGTAATGTAGGCTTGAGATTTCGACAAAAGAAGAATGTAGAATATAACTTTGGTTCTGCTGCATCTACCTTTTTTTTAGAGTTTGACAAAGTCAGTGCAATGCTAAATCAGGGAGGTACTCATTCTCTGAAAACCAAGACTGGTGCAAGCAGCACTATAACCATTTGGTATTTTTTAACCTTGAAATTCGATTTGCCCATCTGCGTGGTATTTTTGTACCATGGTTAATAGGAGGAGGGGGACAAACAGGTGGGACTTTAATTTAAATGACACAGTGCAAAGACCTTCTGGTTTTTGGTAGAAATTGGGAGTCACAGGCTGTCTACATGTTGCAGCTGCGTTTCACTGGCATCTGATGGAAAGAAATATGTGAATTAAAATACAGTTTCAGCTGTCTCACCTGCAAATAATGACGTTTGCGTTTGACTTGCTTTAAGTGCATAACTGACACCTGAGGTTATCTGAAGTTACTTTAAATAGTCAAAATATATGTTCTTAATGAAAAGCTGCTAACGCGCAACTTTCTCTACGTGGCTAGTGTACACGAGGGGTTAGATTCTGTCAACAAGCTGCGAATTAAATAATTTGAAGAAATGCACAAATATTATGAAATAATGTACGTGTTAAAATAACCTGTAGATACATTTAATCCTTAGCAAAAAATAGAGGTTTAATGCGATTACAGCAGAAACGTCAGTACAGCGGCCTGTACTGAGCTATAATTAAGCAGGTGATCCTCACAAGTATCTGTCATCCTGCTCTGAAATGCAAAACGTCCTTCCTCTTTAGTTAATTAAATCCCTGCAACCATTAGAAAAGGGCCAAAACAGAGCGGGCCAGAATAGAGAAGAGAACAACTGTAAGATCCAGGGTCCATTTGCAGAGGGCAGAGATCCAACACCTTTTATAAGAGTTATTATAGTAAGAAGAAGCCATTAAGGCCAATCCAAAGAGTTCAGATATAATGGATGGATGGATAGATATATTCTAAAGAATAGGAGAATTTTCTGAGCAGAGCACCACTGTGCCCCAGGAATCCACAGCCTTCAATGCACACTGTTAAGCAACACAGAAAAACAACTTCAGTGTAAACAATCACTGTAAATCCAGGCGGGAATCACAAAAGACTGCTCAGAAAACTGACAAAAAGTGTCAAAAAATTGCAAACTGTGGCGCTAAGCTTCAAACTAGGACGCTCTACCCACGTCTGGCGTCAGTGTCAGCAAAGGCGTTGCACAACGTCTCTTCAAAATAACCTTCCATCCCCACAGGAAGATTTTAGTTTCGGCAACAAAATCACTTCGTTAGGTTTATTAAAAGAGAGCGGTTGATGTTGTGCATCAGAGCACTGACCAAGCTGCATTACCTGGCGCGCTGGGAGTGAGAACGGGTTGAAAAGTCGATGAGAAAAAAGGCAAAGCTCCTCCATCCTGTCCAGTGTTCACTGAGGCCATAACCGTGGGGTGAGCCCGCTACCCCCTGCCTCCTCCGCCTCCCCCTTTTAAAAGCACTACTATTTTATTTATATAAAGAAAAGGTGGCTCAGCGGAATAGCCGGAGTCCACTCTTCCGAAACTGTCCCATATTTGCTCCACGGAGCTCCCCCCACCCCCACCACAAACCACCGCCTCCAGCTTTTCCATCTCCTTCTCTGGGGCCCTGGATGCCGCCACGGCTCACGATACATCAAGACAGCATAGTGTGACAACTGGGTTACCCAAATCAGAGGTCACTGATTGCAATCTTTAAGAGCAACTAGAGGTGTCACTGCCGCTACACCTGACTGAATCTAAAATGGATATTGGGGCATTGGGGCTGCAAACTCCTCGCAGCCGCTCTGTCCAGGATGATACGAATGCAAAAAAACCTCACAGCAGACCTCGGGCACAGATAACCGACTTCTGCTATTATTGCAGAGCTCAGAAGAAAACTTTTAGTCTCCGACTGCCATGCTGAAGAGCTGTGCATCTATGTTAAACATACGAAACTGAGGTTCAAAATTCATTCGTGACCTTCGTAACATCAGCAGAGAAAACAGTCTTATCACAAGAACCATTAAGTAGCTGCTCTGGGTCTTTCAATCATATCGCATGATCCTCATCTGTAGATGGACTTTGCTGTCATGGAGCTGTAGCTGCTTGTATTGACATATGTTTTGCGTGTTGTGAGGCTGACACCGTGCTGTACCTGGTCGCCATGAATGTACTACAAAACCACATTCTCACCTGCTATTTAGAGTCTCTAGTGTTAATAAGTCACGTGTCAAAATGGCTGCTGGAGTTGACCAACGTGAAACAAACTGAAGCAGATTTGCAGCATTTGGCGAGGGGCTGAGTATTTAAAAAGAAGTAACCAACAACATCAAAAAGACAAACTTTAGCAACACATTTCCTCTCATTTCCAGATTATGAATGTAACAGTTATTGATAACTTGTGAATCCATGCACATCATCTAATGATAGGGTGAAAACAAACAAGTCCTCTGACCTAAACACAAGAAGATTCTACTTTGCAACTAGGAGAGTAAATCATTGTTTGCACAGCCACAAGAGGTCCCTTATCAGGAACATGTAAACAGAGGTCTCCGTCCGTGTTTGAAAAAGCAACAAATACTGCCATTTTTCTTTGAGTGTAACGTGTTTGGTAACAGCTCCCTCCCTTCATTCAGTCTCTGTCACTGCTGTTTCCTCCTCGGATGCAAGTGTAATTCTCTCCCTCCCATCTTGCTGAGGGACTGCTGCTGTTCCTCATGTCTTAATCTTTGATGTATTACCTCACTCCCTTCTCACCTTGAAGGGGATCATTATCATCCAGGAGATTTTACTCCAACCACTTCCCACCCATCCAATTCACCCCTCCCCACCCTCATCTCCTTCACTGAGCTCTGACAGAAGCCTCCAGAGGTGTTTTGGAGCCTCCAAATCTCCCTTTTAAAAGAAGCTCAGCCTCCGTGCCTTCTGCTACAAAACACTACAGCACCCCAAAACTGGACCAGTTCCCCTTTAGTGATCTTTAGTTTGAACTCTGTTGGATCCTGTCCATGGTTAATGTGATGTGTTCTAAAGGATCATATTCATTTTTAATGGCAAACATATTACACATCTTTGGCATGCTGGGTAACTTTGAAGCTGCTAGCTAAAATCCGACACAGCCACAATTGTTGTCAGTGGTGCTAACACTCACAATATCCGTCACCACAGCACAAAATGCGTTGGTGCGCCGGATCAAGGCCGTCAACAGCGCCAGTGAAACGTCAAAGGTTCAGACATCGCTCGAGGAGGTATTTGCCCAAGGCACTGCATATGACAGGAAGCAACTATCTTAAAATGTTTAGTTTTGATAAGAAAGTTGTTGTCATATCTAACATATCTATATTTTTATGTTGCAATATGCAAATAAAGAATTGTTTACATTCTGTAACTGTTTCATGCATTCTAATTTCTGATCAGATATATTGTATATTTTTTAGGGGGGCCAAGCTCCAAGCTGTTTCAGGGTGTTTTCTTTCCTCCTGTCACATTGTTCTCTCTGTAGCCTTGATTTTCACTGCAATATATAAGTCACCTCTATGGAAACAACACAACAATGGTTAGAAGTAGAGAGAACTCAAAAAGGTATTTTGTGCAGTATCACACAGTTGCAATGCCATATATAGTCAGCCTGCTGTTCAGACGAAGTTTTTACGGATTTGTTGTCACAATCATGGCTTCCTAGTTGGGCTTAAGAAGTCAGAATTTAATGTATTTTTACAGGATCTGTTTAGAGTGAACTGTTTATTTTGGTGCATCTTTTGATGAGACATGTAGAATAAAATGTTTTTGATTAAAATCACAATTTTAAGCTTAGCTTCGGTTGCGTTTTCTGACGGAAGCGTTCCGTCACACATGATGTGTTCAATCACCCCCGGAAAGATGAACAGCTGACAATTATGGCAGTTTTTACAGCTTCTGACTATGAAAAACGGTGTAGATTTGGCGATTGTTTAAAATAAACATACTTTTCCATCCAGCTGCTGGATTTGGGGTTCGAGCCTTTAGTGAATACACGATGATATTAAAATGTTTTAATTCAAAAGGCCCTATATAAAGACCCAGTAATGCAAAAAAATAAAAAATGGTGTGACATACCGTGAAACCCCCAGAATCTTAAAAGATACCGTGATAGAGATTGTTGGTCATACAGCCCAGCACAAGGAGACTGATATAGACGATCAGACAGAGAAAGAAGAGGAAGAGATAGCAAGAAAGGAGGCTTTGTTCACTTCTCAAATCTGATCCCACTAGAGTTGATTACACAGAGCTAACTCCTTCAGTGGCAGGTCTTGTTGATGACATGATGGAGGACAGTGACCCAGGGGCTGAACACACCTAGGCAGCGATAACAAATCAACTCACTGCCGCAGGTCTATATTTGGGCTACAGCACACACACACACACGCTGGGAAATATTGTTTTTTTTCCACAGATGGGCCATACAAGTTGACAGACCCCTTCAAATGCAGAGATGGGGCATAAATGATGTCACTAGTTGATTTAAAGTCTTAATATGTTAGAGCCTCAGAGGAAAGATCAAGGGAAATGAAAAGAGTCTGACATCATAAATCTCATTGCTCTTGCTACTGACAAAAGAAACAGAAATGTGATATTCTAAGTTTAAACTGTCTTATAATGGCTCACAGTGTGAGTAGTTCAGCTAACTAGTCTACCTAGAGTCAGTGAATGTGAACGTCTGTGATAGGCCTCCCATTTGAAGACTTTACTTTCTGCTTCACTCTACTCTCCCATCTGGGCTCTTTCTTCACATTTTGAGAAAATTATTTATAAAAAAAACTGTAACCCAAAAACAGATTTTTTCCCTTGTGGTTATACTTGATATTAAGGCTGTCCTCGACCAAAGTAAATGTTTAAAAAAATGAAATCTTATAAGCAACTGCTGCCAAAATGACCGATCAGTCGACAAATCGACTAAGAAGGGTTAGTTCTACTTTATATCTATTTGCAATGTGCAAAATGTTCACAAGTTAGCTAAGCACAGTTTACTGACTCCACAAAAGCAAAACAACTCAGCCCTGCTGAAACAAAGACCGAGTGGAGCTTGAATTGAGAACGTTTTGTCAACTGCAAAGCTCAACTTTTAACCAGCGTGGACAAGACATCTACAGTTTCACTCCAACTACTGATGAAGACCATACGATGTGGTTGAAAGCACGAGAAGAGTAAGTGGACTTTAAGGTGAGAATAATTTGTCAACCCAAGAGAGTTTGTTATTCATATTGGATAATAATTGTCTCTGCTAACCTGCAGTGTTGACTCATATACTGTAGTGTGGAAATAGGACTGTGGAGTACGAGTTAGCTGTTCTCCTGACCTGTACCTACCTTTCACCCAGCTAGCTTCTTTGCCTCTGCATTTCAATGTGTTTACTTTAACCAATGAGTTTATTTGACCCCCAGAGCAGCTCAGCCCTCTGAGAAATGTTTGTACCGCAAACAGTCTGCCATAAGTCTGTTGTGTGCTAAAGTCATACAAGAATCCATCCAGATTTATGTAGTGGCTGGTATTGTATTAGACACTAATGGACACAAAAGCACACCCACAGTATCCTACTCAGAGTATAAAGCAGATCCTTACACTGACCGCAGTAAAACCTATTATCACAATCCCTCCTGAGTCCTGCTTTTCATCCCACAGTGGGGTCAGCATTCGGTTAAAGGACTCTATTATCATCCATTTAGCCATTCAAGTCATAGCTGGGAACCATAAAGAGTTGAATTCCCATAGATCTGCAGCCCCAGATATGGCGCACTCTACAGCCTTCATTGATCGGGTCATAAAGGATTCAGCTTCACAAACAGGGACTGTTTTGTCACAACATTCACCTGCCACTACTTTAGCACCCACATATAACTCCAAATATCTTATGACATTGAAACATTTTCATTAATCTTGGTTATTTGTTGAAGTGCATTTTGATCACCTTGACCATCAGCAGCGGAGGAGTAAACGAGTCCAGGTCAGCTGGATTGTAAAGCATTTCTTCTGTGTCCAGAACATTTTTCTTGCTGATGGTTTTGTCAGGAATTGGAATGTTTTTTCTGATGTATGGAGTAATCTGCCGTATTGGCAGCCCGCTCAGTCATTTCAGCTTTTGACAGACTCGCATTCACACTGATAGAAGTTGTGAGAAGAAAAAAGTTCCTCAACTCAAATCAAAGAGGAGGCTTTATGTGCACTACACTGTATGTGCTGAACATTTAACAACTGCCATTTCCCAATTGGAAGAGACTCAGAAAGGCTATAATATTTCAAAAACATCAGAGGAATTTAAACATTTCGATCAATAATGTATTCTGTTGAACGAGGTTAGCCTTTTACAGCTTTATTACTAAACATTTAGCTAGTCATGTCAGGTTTTTAGGGATTAATTCATAGCTCATAAAACGCACAAAGCGTAAATATATAAAGACCAATCATCTGCCATACATTTTAGGCTAACGATGAAAAAACTCCATTCAAGGTCCATTTACTCGCTTGTTCTGGAGTTGTCGACCATATCAAACAGTCATAACCAGCAGATGCAGTATGCTCAGAAGAACAGAAAGTCTGGACTATAATCAATATTCATGGCCAACAGTTTACAAGCACTGCGTGTGTTAAGGCAGTAAAAAATGCACACGCACACCGTTATGCCAGCAGAGTTACAGAAGTCACATCTGTTTTACCCGCTGTCCGTGTTGATAGAATAAAACTGAACAGCGTGAAACATCACAACTTATTTTGCCATTTTACTTGGGGAATTTTCTGCAAGACATGACTGGCTGCCAAAAACCCACAGTGCGCCATGTAGGCCAACCTAACAGGCAGCAAGCGCAGACCTGCAGATCTGTGCTGGACACAAACAAACAGACACTGGAAAAGATTTAGAAGCAATTTATAAGAAAACTTGAATGACACTCGCCACTTAAGAGAGCGCAGGGAGGACGCAGACAATGGTGCATTCTGGTGGTCCAAAAGGGACCATCTGAGGACCAACAGAGTTGGGAAGTCATTCACGTCCTGTTTAAAACAAACAACATGGACACTACAAAAAAGATGTGTTGGATTTTACTGCTTAAACAACATGGTAGCTGTTTTTAAGTTGTTGTTCCGACTTGAAGCGGCGTTCTATGAATTTTCCAAGTCTGGAATCATTTTTGCGATTATTATGAAACTACGTGAATGCAGCAGTAAATGCCCTATCTCGCGATGTTAATGAAAGTGAAAAATACTGTAATGCGTGCACGAACAAAAAGACAAACCGAGCCGAAAACAAAAGCCCCCTTTGCGGAGTTAACTAACTGGGTTTTCTTGTTGGAAATGCGATCGTGACGGGTAGTTGTTTGTGTGTTTTGGTAGGCAGCTGCTGTCCCCTCTTCCCGGTAGACCTAATGCGTACTGGCACTGAATCAGGCAGCTGTTTTCAATGAAAGATCTCCAACAACTCACCGTACACTACCAGCTCAGCGCGCAAAAGAAAGCGAACAGCTAAACATTAAATCTCAAATCTCAAGCCCAGAAGATAAGGTTCGCTCATTGTTTAGAGCAGACCTCCGTCCTCAGGCCAATTAAAAACATGACCTTTAACTTGTATTTTTCCCTTTTCTTCCTCAATAAGAGATCCATTGCTCACTCGATTGCACGGTCCAGCACCTGAAAACCAAACACATGTGTCCCGTCACTGGGTGAGATGGGTTGTGCTATACATAGAATGAAGTCAACACTTTGATATTAGAAAACGCCCACAGCGCTGCAACCCAGTCAACCCTCTCCTCCCCACACTCTCTTCTTCTCTCCATCTCTGTATAGTGGCTTACTCACACAACACACCGCTTTAAGCAAAGTTGGCATCCATTGTTCACATTTATTTCTCCAAATTGTTCAAAGGCTTGATATCCAGGATGGAGAAAGTGGGTGGAAACAAAAGAAAGGCAGAGAGCAATAAAATGAACACTTTCCACAGGAAAAGGGATTTTAACTAATACTTAAATATATATCTTTCTTTAACCTCAAAGGACCGTTGAGAAGGCATCATCATTTACAATGGTGTGGAGGTATAAAACAATGCTTGCAAACAAAATAGCTAACAATAAAAACGACAATACATAATGGGAAGCCATCTTGTGCAGACTGATCAAATGGTTTTGGAGCCCATTCACTCAACATAAAGGTGGACAACTCATCAAGATTCTGAAGCGTTTTTAAGGGTTTGTATAAATGGGTTGCAAAGATTTAGAGGACAGGACAAAATGTGGACTAAATACATTCTTAATAATTAAGAAAAGAAAAGTAATTTTTCAAACTAAAAAAGATAAATAAGTCCAAACCACTGCCAAGGTCCTCCAGTAAAACATTCAACCCCCAGGCTGTGTTTCTTTGAAACTGTGCAAATGTGTTACAAAAGGCTGCAGGAAAAAACACACAGTGCATATATTTACCTGACTAAGCTTTATATATTTAGTCCTAGACTTCTTTCTGTGTATTATTTTTTTTAACTGTGGGTGCAATTACTATTATCTTTGTCACAAATTCGTCTTGTGAGCATCAATGAAATTATTCCCGCTGGCAAACACCTATTCAGCACAACAGGGGGGGAGGAACATCAAACATGTTTAATTGGCTAATTTGTCATATGATTGTTTGGGATCTGTGGCCCAGTCCTCTACACGCGCCTCTGATGGAATAATTGGCCATTTTAAGCACATAATGAACATGAATAAAGGATGCTTTGAAGCCAAGCAGAAGCTTTAAATAAACCCATCGATCAAAGACACCAGTTCCTCGTCTTGAAGTGTGAAAACCTTTCAGCGGTGTCTACATCGGATTGCACTCGACAAAATATGACACTAGACATTACCAATTAGTTTTAACCTGTAAATAGATTTGCCGCTTCTGCAGGTGTAGGGTAGAGGTGAAATCTTTATCGCAAACAAAAAATCAAAAAGATATTTTCAGATTCTCCTTTGATAGTTCGACTGTATAGCGTGGTTCAAAAAATATTTACTTCAAACGTGTCTTTCATGTTCAAGTTGTAATATCAAAGCCAAGCTTGTCGTCCTTCAAATCAATACGGCACAACGTTGTTATGTGATATTTAGAATTAGCTTGTGGTTATCTTTGAAAGCGTCTCATATCTGCAGACAGTTGAACTACGTGTTTGGTTAAAAAAAAAGTGCCGTGTTTATTTTACATTCACCCAATTGATTTACGCTAATTCATTCAGTTAGTTCAATAAAACACACACCGTGTTTGGTTTTGTCTTGTATGCTCAATCTCTTGCCAATATCCATGTAACTGTTTATCTTACAGTTCTACCTGACACAGACATCCCACTTTAGCTTGGACCTCTTGCACAGTCTTGAACTGTATATTTAGAAAGCTTGTGTGGGACTTTGTTTTGTGCTCAATGCTTCAAAAAATGGTGGTAATGGATAACAGAGTAGATTATCTTTTGTTAAGTAAGTTTATCCTGCATGTGCAGGTAGATATGGTCGTTTCTTTTGCTAATTTCTTCTGAGACGTGGTTGGAATTAAGACCTCCGAACAAACTTCCGCTACCTCACACACAATAAAGCAAAGCGGAATTGCCCAAAGAATCTTTTTTTTTTTCCAGCACAGTGCAAAGCAGCTGGTGCTAATTGTTCTTATAAATACAGTAAACAAAGCCCCAGGTGTATTGACTGTGTACTACTGAGGAACCGTAGAGATAATACTGAAAGCACTGAATGAATTCGAAATATTTTTATGGGAACCCCTCAAGGGTTTCTTCTTTGCTAAGAATAAACACATTAATACATATGTATTTATAGATACACATGGAGAGATGGGGCTACTGGGACAAAATCGAATCAAAACAATACAACCGTAACCGTATAATAATTTTGATAAACACAGTGCACATTCATGTGAATCTGTGACCGCTTTGGACAGCAATCACAGCCTCCTTGTGGATCCGGGTCCGTGTTAACGTGCAATGAAGGGAAACTAAATGTTGACGGTGCCTTTTAAGCAAGTGTTAACAATAAATCATTTCACAACAATAATATTAATATTAACAATATAATGCATTAATGGGAGAACAAGCCAACTGTTGTCTTTATGTTGGCAAAGGCATGGGCTATTGGCGATAGTTTTGAACATCCCAGAGGCCCTCGTCTATCGGCACAACCATGAAAGAGCTGATAATATAGGAGTGTAGTGGTGTGATTTAATCAGTATGGTTTTAGTTTGAAGTAGATGTGGCAATTAAACACAAATTATTAGCAAGCCACAAAGCGATGGTTGCTAAGTTTCCTGAACTCCCTGAACAATTCATGCAGGTGTTATCACTCTGTCATCGAATAAACACTCCGCTATAAGATCTCCATCTGCAACTGGAAACTCTGCAACAAAGGGAAAAAGGAAGTACACACACACACACACACACAAAACAGACAATAAAGGGTATATGAACATAATGAAAACAAAAGAGGAAGAAAAGAGGCATTTAAGCGAGATGAGATTAAAATCACATTAGAGGAACTACTGGCAGTGAAGCCAACAATTTCTCTTAGCTTCAATGGAAGGGCATGTTGATAGCTAGGGATCAAGTTACAGTATAGAATGACATCAGCAGTGTGAAGTAGAGTGCTACTTACTTAAATTAGTGTTTACTTAATAAGCTGTGTGCCTAGCTTTGGAAGTGGATCATCTTTCCTAACCCTTTGAATTAAAATACAATTAATACCTAGATATAAATGTACTGAATTGGTATTAATTAAAATAATGGTATCCAGCATAAGATTGACCCGTTGTCGCCAATACCCGATCCAGCTATTTGAGTCAGCTGATCACCAATATCAGTATTGGTGTATCTCTAGTTGATGGTTGATGTTACCTTTACATAACCGAGGAGGAGGAAGGAGAAGGAAGAGGAGAACGACAAACTGCCAGGTAGAAACAAACAGGAATCTTTGGGAATCTTATATTAACACGTTTTAACATCTTGGTGTCACAATAGAGATAACGAGGAAGCTGATGAAGGATTTCATTACTTCCCCCCATTTTCCTTCTCTAATTGTAGTTATTCAGACTAAAGTATGCAGTGCTATACATGTATTGGTTTGGAAACTTACAAATTATCCATTTTATCTCTTTTTCACAGACAACGTTGGTGGCTGTGATGAAAGTATTAGAATCGGAAAAAGAAAAACATAATTTTTTTTAGGTGTCTCTGCTTCTTGAGATGCTCTCAACCCTTTATGTTAGAGGCAGCCTTTAATAAATGATTCTCTCTAATGTCTTTTTAAGAACATGTCATTTGCAAATACCTCGCAAATGTAAGAAGTGTAATGGGTTTTCCAATTTACCTAAACTGCAAGACTTTGGAACGTGAGAAGAAACTTACACAAACACTCGGAGAATATTCAGACTCCACAGGGCCCAGCCGGTTCAAACTCAGGTCCTCGTTGCTGTTATGTGACAGTGTAAACCACCAACCGATGTGACACCCGGTACTAAAGGACCTGTCTGTCAATTTTGGAGTGACAGCAGGTTCCAACTCTGTGTTTTGAATGTTGGTGGATGGCATTTGCTTTTATATTTGGATCATGGTTTTGTAAATTCAATATGCTTTTAGGAAACAGGCCTTCAACATAAAGGTGAGCAGCAAAGGAAGCTGTAATTTACTGTTGCTACTGAAGGCATCAGCTTGTAACAAAACCACACTTATGACAGGAGCTTCCATATAAACACATTACCAATTACTAACCAATGACTTACTAGATAATATAGCCGACATGTTGGGGGTTCAGTGTTTTGCCACTTTGACGGGAGTCAGGGTGGTGAATAAATAAACAAACTCAACAACGAGCCTTTAAAATTAGACCACTGTAGCTGCTCATCCTTATCATACAGCACAAGGCATAGCAGCTCCAGGCCGTGCCCTTCAGTAAATATTAAATGGCTTCGCCATCTGCAGTGACTTTCCCCTCTCGTTTTCCCTTTGAAACCCTGCTGTACAGTACATCCACATATATGGTGTGCAGTTCAGCCCATGATTGCAGGTTTCAGTCATCTTGCCTTTTGATCAATAACACAAGCAAGACAAATACATCTGAATGCTACTGGTGACTGCGACGGGCTGGGTAGAAAACAGGAAATGTTTTGTCATACAGCTCAAGGTAAGTGTGAAATACGTGGAAAACAACGGGATCGCAGATTTTCAAATGTGAAACAGGTGGGGGAGTTTTCATTCACCGTGACATAACATTTCACCCTCATCATATTTTCCATTTCTGCTCCTAATTCAATCTGTATTATTGGTCATCCACTTTCCTTCCCCCAGACTGCAGCAATAGAAGAGCGATTCCTGCAAGCCAAGACACAGAGAGTGATGAGACCATTGTGCTCTGAAATCTCCCTGACCATATCAGTTATCAACAAATTGGCCCGTGCCACTCCCTGCAGCTATGTCATACATCGACACGGTTTCTCTACTGCATCGGTCTTCACCCAGCTCTAATAAGGGAGGCTATTGGTGCCATGTATTCAGTGACATGACTGTCATTAGCAGATGCCCGTGTCATAGAAAGAAGGGGGAAAGAAATCAATGGGGGAAAAAAAAGGGACAACATCTTTGTTCCATTGTAATGCCACAGCGCTGATTATGAAAGGCTGTGTTCTATTACTCAAAGTTTTCAAATAATCAGGCACTGTGAAACATTGATTTGTCCCCCAGAACGAGACATACAATTGCTCAGTGTGTCATTGCTCCAGACAATAGACCTTTTCAGTGTCTCCTATTAAAGTATGGCTAAGTGAGTCATGGAGGCAGAAAAGTCATTTCATTGCCATGGACCTGGCCTTGTTTTTGTCTATTCTCTTTTTCATGTCAACATTGTCTTACTGGCCATTGAAAATGGCCCAATGATGGCACTGCAAGCCGAGGATCTTCAGGGATATAATGGTCTGTTATCAACTCTATCTCTCAGGTGAGGGCTTGTTTGTCCTTATTTTGCCTTTTTCTTGTCTTCGATACAGATTTTGTGCGTCGGTCGGCCCATGCCGGTGCGTTAAAGACAAATTGCAGTCACAATTTAGACAGAAAAAGTACTGCAACAGTAATATAAAACAAAATTAACCTTGGAATAAATAACAATTCCTTCAGTAATAACAATCCAAGTCGGTACTGCACTGAACTCTCAACAAGGATGAGGATGGCTCACTCGTTGGCTACTACCATCATCAACACTCGTAATCGTTGTTGTTGTGTAGTGTAAATGAGCGGATTAATTAAATGGTATCTTGACACAGGATCGATGCAAAGATTTACATATCTGCCAATACCCGATACAGCATTTTAGGCTGTATCGGAGGCATTTATCCTTCTAGTATTGGTATCGGAAACAACTTTAAAGGCTGTTGACATACATCCACTTTCAGAGAAACAAACACCCAAAAAGATATGCTATCATATAAGCATGCTTCGATGTCAATTTACACACACCAAAGACAGTTGCACAGCCTCTGTAGTGCCTTTGTGTGGGCGGGGGTGTGCGTGTGTGTTTGTGGCTCTTCTTAGTTACAAAAAAAACCAATCTGATCCTGCATCAACTGATCTGATACACAGCAGATGAGCACATAATCTGGATAGATTGAACTGGAACATTAATCTCCTCTGCCCTGAGTGCTGCTGAATTCAACACAAACAGTTAGCCAGTTGCCACAGCCTTGAGACGTAATGTCCAAAACTCATAATAATGTGTCAGAAAAAAGAAATACTTTAAAGTTAATCTCCAAGATATGTTTGTGTTGGTCTCAGATAAATCAATCTGTGAATCCCATTTTGGAGCAAATCAACAAAGCAGATCACGATGACCAAGGACACCAATGTCAGAGTCGACCGGCACCGAGACCCTGCAGCTGACAATGGTTTGGACGCCCTTGCAAACTTAATGATCCACAGGTCTAGATTTTAATGAGCAGCTTGTTCTTTGGCGCTGCTGTCGATGACAATGCCAGGTCTCGCACAGAGGTCGCGGCATTAACGGCACCAGAGAGTCATTAAAAGAAGGCAAGAACGCACAGGAGGTTCAGAAGCCCTTTACTGTACACAAGCTGATCTCCCTGGAATGCCTCCGGTGGGGAAAGACTGAGACGCATCGCTAAGGTAGAGGGTCTCTGGAGGCCGGATGCTGTGATGCTTCATGAGCATGTTTTTCTTGGCAGAGCCCGGGGGAGTCGTCCACAAAGAGTTTGCTCCACTGAGATTCCAGGGAGGCAGCCAACAACAAACGCACTGTAGTTCAAAAAGCTCTACTTTTATAGACACAGCCTAGTTTACAGATGTTCGTTATCGCTGTGTGGCATATATGTGCCTGGCTTGTTATACAATTTTAAAATATAACTGTGCTGTACAGTGGCAACGTAACAATAGTACAGTAAAAAATGAAAAGCTCTCAGAAAGTCAATATAATATAATAAAAATAATGTTTTCTAAATGCCTGCTTGATAATCAAAATGACATACAAGCAGACGCCGTAAACAACTCTTTTTTTTCTACATCATCCAAAGTATAATTACAGGAGACTAAATGAAAATGACACCCCGTGACAGACTGACTTGTCAGAGGGAATGTGAGGGACGAGCCTCCATCGATGTCAATCCTCTATTGATTCTTCCCTCTCAATGATTATGCGAAAACAGAAATCGTTTCCCTCGGAGTAGTTTTTCACCCCCAAACACCGAACTCACCCTCTCTCTCTGTATGTCCATCAAATCACAGAACGGCACTTTTCACTCATCTGCCTTCACTTCGTTAAGGGTTTAACTGCACCACGTAACCCATGTCTTTCACAGACAGAAGTAGGAACAATATATTTAGCCTTTCATATATAGCCAATGTACACATTGTATTTCCCCTATATTTAACCAGCAGCTATAGCGAAGTGTTTGAACCCCACAATGCAGATTCATGTAATGCAAATTAGAGCCAAAAAAATGTAATCAAGAACAATTTTGCGTCATCATTTCAGTCAATCCTTTGTTTTCTCGTCTCAAATGTTTAGATTTGCAGGTTTTCTCTAGTTTCAATGATGGTAAATTCAGTATATTTTGGTTTTGGACTGTTATTCCGATAACAAAAGCAATCTGAAGATGTTAGCCTGCACTATGGGAAGCTGTAATTGCATCATTCACTCTTTTCCGATATTCTAAAAATAAACAGATTCATCCGGAAGATAATAGAAAACAATAATAATAATCAATTGCAGCCCTACAGGGAACATGTGATTCTAGGAGACGTGAGCTGCAAGGATGCAGGTGAGATCATTATCACACTATAGGTGGTCAAGCTGTTGCATTGGCATTGTAATTATGAAAGTGCTATTCCAGGTTATTACTCATGAATCACATTTTGGCAGTAATTCTAATGTATACTCAGGAACCCCTTCCTGATTGAAATCATAAATGTGATTAAAAAGATGTACATTATTGCACTACCCATGCCGTCAGCTGTGTTAAGCTTGGCACTATTCTCTTAAAGGCAGAATGCTTACTTCAAATATTTTACATTTTACCCATTTAAGTCTAAATTACCATTTCAGTACAAACTGAAAACTGTGGGACTCATAAACTGTCAATGTTTGAACAGAATTGTGATATGTCAACCTCTGCATAACTTTGTGTATATGTTTGCTTCTCCTTTGAGAATTCTTATTTTGGTTTTGGTAGCCCTAAAATGTCTGAATCAGTGTTTTTATGTGACTACCTGAAGTCTGCAGGCCGTTTCACTCTGTACAGGTGTGATGTAATCCAACACCACCTGCTCATCTCGATGTTGAAACACATCCCATGTAAAACGTCGGCTCGTGCTCCCCGACATCATGATGCAATAGTAAAGTAAATGATGCAGTGCAACCACACAGTAAGTAGTAAATAAAAAATGTAGAAGCTCTGGCAGAGGTTTATTTTGGAGCCAAATGTCTGAAGGTTTTCTAAATGTATGATCTCCCAGGTAATTGGATGTGCTGAATGCACTGAAACCACTTGCTTGATGTGCCGCAACCTTAGCCCTGATTGTCTCCGCTCGTGGCAATTGCCTATTGCAGAGATTGCTCGCCTTCATGCACACATTTCCCTCCGCAGATTGGACAGGCTTTTGTGCACCACTTAATTTTCAATCAGATCCGATCCTGGTAAAGTTGCCATGCAGTGTGAGGGGTAAATGATGGGTCATATGCTCTCCCCCAGTGCTAATGAGAAGCTTCAGTCAACACATGGCTGTCATTTTTTATCCTGTCTTCCAAAACTGATATGAAGCACAGAGAAGGTATGGCTGACAAGGCCTGTCCATTGCCAACATACACCCATCCAGTAATGGTTCAGCTTCTTTGCATATGGATGTCAGCTCAAAAGCAATCATTTCCTCCGGCTGTGGGCTTAAGCTTGCCCAGGGGACTAATTGTCTGTCCATCAAATTAATATGAGGCAGAATCTTTTCAGGGATCGTGAGATACTCTGCACTTGTATGATACTTGGGTCTCATTAAGACATCACTGAGACATTTGAATACAGGAGATAATGGTACAATTTCACAGCTTGTTTTAAAGAATGAACTCATGGCACTTCAAAAATCACTGTGCGATCTACTGCACCATCTCTCTACTTTCAAAATAGCATGTTAAATGTCTATGTGATATTGCTAGGAATAACATACCCAAGAAATCCAAACATGTAAATCCACAATAAACACACTAATGTTTGTGAAATGTGCTTTGGCACATGACTTACACATTTGTTTTCTGAATATTTACATTGGAGGAGGTTCAGTGTTTAAGCAGCAGTTGTGCTGTAGAGGATTTTAGATCTGCTGAACACATACGGGTCTAAAATAAGATGTCCTGCACATCCATGATTACAATTAGGTTTGCACTGATTGTTTGGCCATTGTTTGAAAGTAGCTGATAAATGACGGAAATACATCTCCTGTGACCCGCTGAGCGCCATTTTATTAGCTTCTATCTAACAGCGAGGAAAGTATGAGGCAATTTATTGCAGTCAGCAGAGCATTAGTGTAACCAGCATGTCATCCATCTGGCATTGACAGTTCGTTTATGGCAGTGTGTACCACATTTAACAGCCTATAGTCAAAGATTACAACCAGTTTAATATACTGGACAAGGGGAAGACTGTATGCTGCTGTAATGACAAGCTTTCCATGCCGTACATTCAGACAATCAACAACTGAGGGAGAGATTTATTGAGGTTTTTGCACCTGTTTTCAGATGCAAACTTGATGCATTCCACCCCAAACAAAACTCATGTGCTGTATTTATCAAACAAACCCGGCTAGAGTCACAGTTTGCTTATCATTTGTGCGAGTGTCTGCAGGGTGCACTTTCTCCTCACTGCATATTCATTTAAGGGAGGAAGTCGCAAAGTTTTGGGGGAAAAAATCTCCACTTCTGAAAGGAGGTGTGAACATAGCACAGATGGGATTTAATTAAGAACTACAAGGAAGATTGTAATGTTGGAAGAAAAAAAAATGTGCATCAAGTATAAGCTCATATATAACTAAAACCTGATTATTTGAAACACAAATGAAGCAATTATGCGTTTTTACATTGAAACACTAAAATTGTATCCCTCATATGCGATGAAATGCTGGACCGTAGAGCCCGGCAGTGGTAAAGGAAAGCGACAGCGCTGCAACACAAGTAGGCTAATGTGGACAGAACACAGTACAAGACCAGATTGGATTTTTATTGACTTTATTTTATAAGATACCGATCCATTAAAATAGGCCCAGATCTGCCCTGATTCCAATCCTTTGGAACGACTGGGGACATCCCTACTAAACACAACGTACAGCTGAAACTGATGGGAAAGTTATTGGTTTTGCATGTATTTGGTCAGAAAACCAAAGTATTTGATGAATAAACAATTGACCTGACGATGGCGCTAGATGTAATGTCAGGAGATACAGTTACAATTCATCATGAAGGGATCACGAATGTCTGCACCAACTTGCATAGCAATCCATCAAATGGTTGTCATCCGTCCATCCATTATCTACAGCTGCCTCTCCTCCTACTCAGGGTCGGGGGGGGCTGGAGCTGTCAGGGTTGACCCTGGACAGGTCACCAGGCTGTCACAGGGCTGACACATGAAGACAGACAACGATCCACACTTCCACTCCCACCTACGGGTCATTTAGAGTCCTCAATTGACCTAACCTGCATGTCTTTGGACTGTAGGAGGACGACCGCATAAACCGGAGCAGCCTCAAGCTGTCACAGGGTGAACATGCAAACTCCAAACATTTGGGCCGGCCAGCCTGGGTTTGAACACCGGCCCTTTTTGCTGTAAGGCGACAGTAATGGTTGTCCTATTCCACACAAGAAAAGGCAACCGCATGGTGGCGTTAGAAGAAAGGTCAGGGGGTAACCAAACTAAGTCGGCTCCATCCTTTCAGGACCATGAGCGTCTACACAGAATTTCAAGACAATTCATCCACTAGTTGCTGTGAACCGACCAAGCGACTGACATTGCCATCTCTTGGGTCAGCCCCTAGCTTCTTGACCCGTGGCATGACCTTCTACCAAATTGAATTGAAATCTGGTAAGTAGATATTCTGTTAACTAACAAAACTAACAGACAGAGGCACAAATTGGACCCAAACATAACCACCATTATGGTAATAACTAATGTTGAACTGAGGGAAATTATTCTTTATGCTGTGATAGAGAGAATGTATCTCCATATTGCAAGGTAAATTGAACCCATTACCTGGAGGACAAATACTCAAGTGACACATTTAACATGCCACTGAGGGCAGATTTCATTTTACCCAACTAATAACCCCTGAATCATAATCACATCTAGATTTAGTTGAAAGCTCTATTACATTTGCTCAATTATCTATTTCCTCTGATTGCCACGGTTCCTTTTTGTTCCCTTTGAAACAAAGAAACAGATCCTCCGAGGCTGTGCAATATTCAGGCAATCCCTCTGTTTTCCTGTGTAACGTTTTTATAATTTACATTTCTATTTTTTTCATAATTTGAAAGTGTCGAGAAGAAAACAATGCCTTTAGCAGAGATCACTAATGGTGTCCTGTGTCCTCTCCCTGGCGCTCTCATGCAACGAGAAATTGATTAAATATCCGTCACTGTAAAAAGAAAGACCGTCTGGACCGAGCGAGGGAGGTGATGGGGGGGGGGGGTCTTTTCTTTATTATTGCTTCTTTTGGCTCCTGTTGATCTGATATTGATTGCCTGACATTGGTCAAATATCCCACTCTGCATTGCGGATAGATGCTGATTGGGTGTTGGGGGGAGAGGGCACGGAGACGGACACCAACCAGGGATGTATCACTGACCTGAATGCCTTTTTTCTGTGATTGGGATGACACAGATGCTTTGATTGTTATCAGAGGCTTATCTAGGCTGCTCTTAATGTATGACAAATCATGATGCTGCTGTTTTAAAGACGGTTTGCATGCGTTGGCTCTTGTATAGTGCGGGGAATTGCTGTAAAAGCTTGGACATATTTTCCTTTCCTGCTGTTCATCTCTAAATTGAACATTTTAGTAGTGGCAGAATGCGTACATGTGTTGAGACGGATGTGCTGTTCGTTTGTTTGTTTTTGTTTTGTTTTTGGCTTCACAAACCGAGGACGTTGCCCCCAAAAACCCTCTGTAAGGAAGACCACAAGAGAGTTTTATCAGAAACAGTATATGGATCCAAAGTGGTTCCCAGTCTCGTATGAAGTTACTTTTCAAAGTAAACAAGTGAGCTGAGAAACCCCGTCGAATCAATGCGGAGACTCAGTCAATCGCTCATGAATATTATGAATATGCCGCCTGTGAGTAGTTTGCAACAATTCCCGTTGGCTCTGAATAGAACAAAGGTGCAGAGTGTCAGGAGCTCTTACTTCACTTATGTCTAGCTTTACAAAAGGGAGAGTAGCCTTGTTTCCAGGGACTAAGAATAATTGGTGTGTTTATACAATCAATGGTAGGGAGCAGTCAACCTTCTCTGGGGAAATATGAACACGACAGCACAACCACCTGCTCCCTCTGTGCGTTTCTCTGTGCGTTTCACAATATGACTGGTTTCAGATTGAGCGTTTTGATCTTTATGTTGTGTTCACTATGCAATGTTATACACCACTGTATATGTCAATATTTCATGTCATTGGTTCAACAATGTCTTTAATTATGTGGAAGATGTTACGGTACAATGGCATGTGCTCTTATGTTATTTAATGGACTGTAATATGCAGTAATATATACATCTACAGAAAACATTGGAGATAACTTAGATGCTGCTTTTCATGTTTTTCCCTGAATAATACTCCTACATTGATTTTCGAAATAATTATTTTATCTTTTAAAAATGAAAATGCATTTGCTAGAGTGGACAGTTTTAAAAACAAAAATTATGCGTTGTTATGACATTGTGCATTACAGTTTTCAGGAGATGGAAAAGATGGGTTTGATTTTCTTTTTTACGTCTGCTGTCATATTAAAAGAATAGTTCGACATTTTGGGAAGTTGCTTTCTGGTAAAGCTTTTGTGGAAAAGGGGGATATCAAACACTCACTAAAATCTCCCTAATTAACATGTTACACCTGGTTTGTTCAATCTGTACAAAAACATTAAAGTAAAAATGAGGATTCTCTGCTTCACAGGGGAATATGTGTCGGACTATTTCTTGGCTGCTGATAATAACTTCCTGGAGTCTCAGCTGGTCTACTAGCATCTGCCTAATTAAGGAGCTTTAGAGATACTGGCTGGCAGTTTTGTAATCTTTAAACTTAGCCAGGCTAGCTGTTTCCCTGTTTTCCCAGTCTTTATGCTAAGCTAAGATGACCATTGTATTTCCCCAATGTGGCAATCTATTCAACAATTTCTGCTCAATAGCAGAGCCAGTGGGTGTAATTTCTGCAAAAATGAGCAAACTCTACAAAACACACCAAAGCGATCAATTTCGTTGTTTATTCTAGTCACGGTTATTGAAATTATTATTTATCTTCATTGGAGTGACATCTTTTTAATACGCCATTTAAATCTGGGGTAAGAACATTTGAAGCCTGTAAGCCAAAATGGAGACTTGCACTATTTTACCAACCAAGTAGCAGAAGAGTAGAAGGGCACTCCCTGATGATGGCTGGTTAACTGCCAAAGAGGCTGGTGGAGTAAACTGGCTCAGCAGCCAACATTTGGCTGATGGTAACTTCCCAGACTGTCTCTCGCTCACAGATGTTTCAGTTATTCCTCTTCTTCTATGTTCTTTAATTTCCCAATCCCTTTAGGTCATAAATAACCTAGATTCAGTCCTGGGTCACAGAATGGGTCCGACATGACACCAACACTGCCCAGGTATAAGCATTCGTGTACCATGGAGGTACCTATTGTAAAACTGCATGAGTTTATATATACAGTATGTTGTGTAGGTTCTTTTCCTTCATTGCACTAAAAATGAACCACCTTCAAATGGTGAAGTTGTCAAAATCAGAAACACTTTTCAGCAAACGCACACATTTCTATTGCAGAAACTAGCTTCAAATGTCCATACTGTGGGTGCATCAAATGCTGTTTTTTTATCTAAACATTTAAGTGCCTGTCATAGCAGGAGGCAAACTCGATTAAACCCCACAGGTTACAGGGCCAACAGGACCTCACATGCATTGCAAAGGGCACGGTGGTAGACATACAGCATTCACTGGAGCGCACACACCATTAGAGAAAGGTCACATGAGCTCTTACCTTTGTAGAAGCACTCCTCACTGTGCATGATGGTAATCTTGTGTCCTTTGAGACAGGAGGCCCGGTGGAGCTCACAATGGTTTTGGTACAGCTTCCCATCTGAACCACACACGGGTTTATAGTGCGGCTTACAATGATCCAAGCACTTACACTCCCCTTGGCCAGTCTCGTGGTTGGCCACACAGTGACGCCCCAAGCCACAGTACTTGTGTTCACATGGACTTGGATAGCCATTGTGTCCCATAAAAGCTGCAGAAAACACACAGAAAGAAAAGGAGAGAAAGTTACATTGTTGACCGTTCCGCAGCCTGTGATCGATGTGTACCAGGACAGATGGAAGTTCTGAGTTAAAGCTCTTGTTACAGGTTGGATCACATTAAGGCTCTTTCAGTCACGTCAACCCTCAGGGAATCCCCATCGATACAGGATGATGTGTGTCTAAAGTCACAAAATGTTAGTATAAATCCATAACACCCACATTGAGAGTGGTTAAAAGTCTGTTTAGTTCAACCCAAGACTGCAAAGATGTCAAAGAAATGTTAATCAATTTGAATCAAATTACTTTATATTGAGAAAAATAAAGTATGCTAGAGTAAGCTTTCCCATTCCGACTGGGAAACCCTCATCAGAGCCACATTGGCATGGAGGCTTTGTCATTTTAAGGGCTAAATCAGTTAGTGGTGAGGAGAGTGAACTTCTTAAAACTTCTGACAGGCGGGCAACAGCACCACTTAATGGAAGCACACATGCCGGTAAAACAGAAGAAACATCATGAACATGTTTTAATTCATTGTGAATTATAATATAACCTTATTACATTTGCCTTTCGCTGTCTTTTTCAAAGTTCATTAAGGTTTCATGGAACATTTAGTGATGTTAAAATAAGAAAGAGACAATACATCGCTGCTACTAACAAATATTTCCATTACGATTGTTTATGCATTTTGCCTTTATTATACCTCAGCTGGAGAAGGACAGGAAAGGGGGAGAGAGAGGGAACAAGATGCAGCAAAGGCCTGTGGGTCAGATTCAAACCCCGCTGAGCTACAGCAGCATCCCATCTCGATCAATCATCTGATCCATAAAACATCAGAAAGCAGAGAAAAATGTCCATCACAATATCCTAGAGTAGGAGGTGATGTCATTAAATGTCTTATTCTTTAAAGTATGCTGGATGTTTTATGCATGTTGTGTGTTGTGTGTGTGTGTTTGTGTGTGAATATAAAGATATATATACACAGTATACATACAGGTATTCATTGAGCTACCGCATAGAGCAGTGGTTCATAACCCATGGGTCCAGATCCCCGTAGGGGTCAGCAGATACAACTCAGAGGTTATAAGGTGGTCTACAAAATCTAAAGGATTTTTTCAAAGTCGTTGGCGTAAAATGGAGTTTTATTTTACCCCTCCAGACCTTAAAAACCCAGTCTGAGGAAATCTTCAGTGCAAAGCCTTCGATTGCACTCACAGCTATACTTTGATGGCATAGAGTATGTTTACAGTGACCAGTGTGTCCCACAGTTTACCTCACCTTTATGTGAGTGTGGCTCTATGTGAATTAACGCTCTTATAAAAAAGTGACCCTTGCAGTCATCAATGAGTATTCATTTGATCCGAGGGGTGCTGAGGGTTTAAAATGAAAAGCAAAGTAAAAAGAAACGTGGGGAAAGTGCAGCTCTGCAGCAGACCCTGAACCCTGACCACTGTATGGCGGAGGCAAGAAAAGGAGAATTTATATACATGGGATTTGGGAAGAACAAAATAGTACCAGACCCAAACATTGCAGCTTGTATGTCTTTCTTTAGCAGCAGTTATTTGAAGAAATAGTACATAATTAATAGGAAATACTGCAGGATCGTGAGGATGCCTTCATTTACAAAAGCTTTTATTAGGACAACATTTTCCCCCTCAATAAACGATTAGTGTTATTTTCTTTGAGGACATGATTCTGTTGTGGTCTGCCATTTCAACCTGTGTGAACACCAATAGGTCTTGACAAGCCACAGATCAGTCTGTGCAGAAACCCATGAACCACATCAAATATATCGGCTTTCTAATAGCAGCTTGCTCACTCTTAGATTGCCCTTTGCGGTGGTCCTCAAGGCACGGTGGACGGGTATGATGAGCAGAGAAAAAAAAATAATTAAAGAAACTCAACAACCATGAGAGCGAGTGCCTCTCAATGCCGCACTGTTGCGTGAAGTTATGAACATATGAGACGCTTGGCAAATGACAACACAGAAAATGATTTGTCCACAGCTTACTCTATCTGTGAAAAGGTCACTATATCTATGTAATAAGTGTCCTATCCTTCAAAGAAATGCCACGGTAATACAAATATCTAAGCTTTTCTTTTTCTCTTCAAATGACGTGGACCATGTTAATGGCTACAATGAAAGCTAAAATGTTCGAACACTCGTCCTCACATACAAACCACGACTCACTCCAGCACAGTGTTGATGAATGACAGCTCTGACATAAGTTTGTTCTGAACCATTGTGGCTTGAATCCCTAACACCTGCAAAGACGTGTCTTTCATTTTTTTTTTAAGTTTTTAAACTATGATCAAAGCCTCACTCTGTAGCATCCAAAGTGTGCCCAAGATGACCTGTACTGATTTTAAAAATCTAAAGATCTTAGCCTTTTTTTAAGCAAATTTCTTTTTTTTATGACATAAACATCTATGCTATGCTACATTCCCAGCACCAAACAGACAACAATAGCAACTAGCTGCTGAAGAATAAACATTTTAGCCAAACCCAGATATGTTTTTCTCCAAAAACAGAGCTGGGTTTATGTTCAGCAGGTGGCCAGAAACATAACGCCGGATGGAACGATAATGCTGCTTTGCTTAACGTCTAATTAAGCAACTGTTCGCTAACATGTTAGCCATAAAACGTTCGAGGCTAGCACTATGGTGGCTGCTATTTATCAGCAGGTTTTGTCATATTTCTGCCACCTTCAGGCCATATTGGATTAATGCTGCTATAAATTTGATGAATCTTTTTTCTTTTTGTGTAACCATGAACTTAATCTTAACCCTCAGCTATAAATTGTATTTCTTACCTAAGCCTATCCAGCTACATTAATTATGTTGAATATTGAAATAATGGCTTCATTTCAAAAAAACAAAGCCGGACACATTTTTATTTCTGCCGACGTAAAGAAGAAACGCTCATAAAAACTGTATCTGCTCGGCATTCATATTGAAATATCTGTCAATATTCAACTTTAATGCTTTTCATTTGTTTTTCCTCCCATATGCACTCCTGTAACCTCAAGCAAGATTATCTTTTTATGGTTATATTTAGACAACTCAAAGCACTTTATAGTTGGGGATTGACTGTGGTCCTCACTGTAGTACAGACACATTATGGTTAACAAAACTTTAACAGAGAAGGTTGCTTCCAAACATATTAGCAATGCAAATTGGTTGCACATGACCGTAATTCATAGAACACAGGGTTGCATTGCACTTAGTCTAGATACGAGAGTGTAACTGAACTGCAAAACTGTCATGGAAGGAAGAAAAATAACTGAACTTAGGCGCATACAGACTGGCATTCACAAACTCTACTTTCACATTGCACACACTGTCTCACTGACCAATAAATATTGACTAGAGAGTGGTGCTTCACTGCATTAATTACAATCTATGAAGCTTTTGGCTTTGAGCAGAACGAGCAGATATATAAACTCAAAGGAAAGGCAAAATGAGCGCCCGGCGTTCACAGACACGCCTAAGCAAATGGTTTTAACAATGCATTAGATAAATCTCTTTGTTTCTTAGCTCAGATGCATCAAACATTGTGTTGTGTCCAACATCCATTGTTGCATTTGCACCATTTCTACAAAGCCTTGTATAATCGTGGAAGTAGCTAAAAGCAGTCTTTATTTTTTTTTCAAGTAAAAGTTAATTCAATCATGAGAGATGAAGAATACCATCTGAGAAATGAGGTTATATTAAATCCTGAAATGTCATTATTGAGAGCTTTGTGGCTTTCAATTGAAATGTGTTTATATCTGAGCTTTAGCAGTTGGGACGATGTGGTTAACACACCAACTTAAACGTGTTAAGCTTCATTCGCATCCCGGACATCACCCCACACACAGTCCTTTCGTTATCATCGAGCCGTCACAGAGGGTTTAGACGAGATACAAGCGCGTACACTGTGACCTGATTGGAGCCAGTCAATTTGCTAGTTTATTAAATCCCTGCGGTGGCCTGGCATAATGATTATTCAGTGAATTTGTGTCGCACAGCCAGGCATCCTCTGCCGCCAGCAGGGTCAGCGAAGGGCGCAGTCATTTGTTATCAGTATGCACAACCAACAGTCTGGTCATCAGCTGACATCAGAGACAAATGAGGAGTTGTGCACAGCCATTCATTTATTGATGACCTATTACTTTTTCAGAGCATTGCAGAAATACATGATGCTCAGTGGTGAGTGACAACCCGAAGGTTGTTATGTGAATTTTGAGCTGGAACTGCGCACTGGTAAACGCTTATCAGGGGCATAAATCATGATAGGGGTGGATTTGTTTCTGCTACTGCTCTGCTTATTTTGGTACGAGACAGGAGAAACAAACACCATGAAATATCACAGTATTATCTGTTTTAAGACGATATGGTATACGAGATACGATGTAGGCTGCGAAGGCTGTTGTGTAGTTCTGCTGCACACAACAGGGAAGTTCATTTTTACCCATTAAGAAATTGGAAACTGTTGGTAAAAGTTTAAATGAGTTTTCATCCAGACTGCCGCTGATCCAAAAAGCAACACAAGATTAAATTCTCAGTGAAACAGAAGCTAGAGCGTCTTTAGCTTCTGTTCTGGGGACGTATTTTCCAAAAGAAACGCAATATTTGAGCGGTGAACATTTACAAGAAGGATTGAAAATCGAAAAGTGGGAGCTTAGAATGTAGCCCAATACGGTGGTACAGAGGACTGTGGCTCACACACACACCTCACTTGCCACTAAAAGTTGAAGATCGATTGATGGATGGATAGATTTGGTGAATTAAAGAGATGACCTACCATGATCATTTATTATCTAAATGAATATAAGATAGTAAAATAACGGCATGCTTCACATTACTCATTCAAATATAATCATTGAATTCAATTCACAGTAAAATGTGAATGTGTCAACATTTATTCAGAGCATGTAGGCAACACCAAGGTGCCGACATATGTCACTCCACTATATAATTTGAAGGGCATCATGCTACGAAGCATGCATAATGAGGTGAACACTCTCTGAAAGGATAACAGACGTCTTTGGACACGGCCGACATAATCGGATTTTGCCTGATATCAAACAGAATTGTCAACTTGTTTCTATGCGGTCAGATCTGACTCAATATGAATGAATGCACACAGAAGGATTCACAAATGTATTTGGTGATTTATATATAAATTACTCGATTGATCTAACTAACTCAAATTGATCTGACCCGTTATGTTTCCATCTTCAGTCTGACATTGCCTCTTTGATTGATTATTACTCCTCGGTTCAAGCGCACAGCTGACAACCGTTGACAATGGCTTGACGATGGCGTTAGTCCCGCCCAGAGTGCAGATTGGCTAATTGTTAGTGCCCCCAAGGTGCTCATTGGCTCGTACACTTTTTTTATCAAGAAACCGCTGTTTCATGTCACGCTGCTGAATCGGTCAACTCAAACTTGATGGAGTCATGGAAGGTCTGTACCCATGCAAAATCAGATTGTCATTGCAGATGGATTAAAGCCTTGCCATCACAGAAAAAGACAAAAAGCATTATAGTGGAAACTCTTTGTAAAACCATTCAAGCTGCCCTCTGACATCTCTTATGCTCATGCTGCATCTAAATGCTCAAAACCACTAATAACAACAAAACTTTAAATCCAAGGTCACTTACAGGGAAATACATGACATTTGACCAACACATCCTAAGTAGTAGCCGACCCTTGTTAGCAGTGGGTTGCTCTAAAAATGCCTGGAGAGAAACTTGGGGTTCAGTGTCTCACTCGAGGACGTTTCAACATGCAGACAGTAGGAACTACAGCCGCCCCACTTTAGCACATTCACTCTTGGACGTGCATCTCTTTTTCAACAAGCTATACTGCAGGTCCTATTTCCGGCGGGGCTTTTTCCGCTTCTCTTCCTAAACTAAGAAGGTTCGCCTAGTACACATCTGATGTTTTCCATTACAGCAGCTCAGAGTCCTGAGGGAGAGACCAGAGTGTGATAAACAACAGTCGGGAGCTCTAAGCTCACTCGGCACACCAAGATAAGATGGCCCACAAGGCCCATGAACGAGTAACAAGGAGATGCAAATCAGAAAAATACAACTACTAAAACAATGCTAAAACTTTACATGGCACATAAACAACGTCACGTTCCCTTACACCAGCTGACACGTTGCTCGTTTAACTTCTTTGAAAGTCACAGCAGATGTTGAGCAGGTACATAAGGGCCGTGTGCAGAGCTGCAAGTACTGGAATACACAAGCATCTACAGTAGCAGCAGCAGTTAAGTGTATTTTTAGCAAAGCCGTTGTCGTGCAAAGAAAAGGTTTAATGTATGCATTCAATCTGCCGTCACGCCGGGTTTTCTCCCACAGTGACTGAAATAAACTGCGACCATTAGCAGTCTCAGAAACAGCAAGCTCCCGAATGTTGCATATTTGTTGACCATGAATTTATTATTTGTGACATATTAATGGAGAATGAAATTAAATGTCTTGAAGCCTGATTCATTTTCACCCAGCTTGAGTTGTTATTTATGCACAACATTGTAGATTTCATCTTAGACTTGCAATAAGTTCTACCAAGAGGAACTTCAGTAAACCTGTAGCCATCAGACAGACAGTCTTTTGAATAACCAGACAATCCAGCCATAATCGATTTGTCACATGAAAATACAGTAAATGAGGTTACTAGTGCAATGCCTATAAGGGGCGCGTCTATATTCTGTATCAAAATGAGTGGATTGTTGGACTCCGGTATTGCTGCTTGCAGCGTTGTCGGAGGCGGACCTGATCGGAGCTTGTGGCTGTTCGGAGCGAGTCGATTGCTTGGCCCCCCTAAATGCTGCTTGCAGTGTTCTAGAGAACCGTTCATTGATCGTTGTCATCAGGGAAGTAAATAAGAGTTTGTTTGTAACGTTAGTATATCCAGCATCCAGCAGCAAAATTTAACTGCCGTTAAGGGCTGCCACCTTTGAGTCGATACGTTGACTAATCGAATGTTTTGGTCTTAAGTCGACTAAGATTACTTATTAAAACTCAATTGTAGAGATCTGTCGTATAAATCCAATAATCGATTAGCCGACAAAATCGTAGTGTTAAGTCGACCAAGAATTTCTTTGGTCGAGGACGACCTTACTGCTGTCAATGAGCACTATGCAGAGCCCTGAAGCTCAGTTCACGTTTTTCTTCAAAGTTTATTAACATTGAACGTGTCGCATATTTGCAACAACTTCAACACTGCACGTCCTTGGGTCCCCAGCAATACACCCACCTAGTGTGCAGTAGATCGGATGAAAGGATCTAGAGATATGCGAAGGACACACACACACACACACACACACACACACACACACACACACACACACACACACACACACACACACACAGATAGAGATTCCTTGCTTCATATTTAAGATAACTGAAGTTGGTGTCTGTACTACATACTTTTAAGCAGGCGAAAAATGTACCTTACATTTTTCTTTGGAAAATATTTGAAAATGATTTATTTTGCTTTATTCAATGATCGATTCAAGGTTGTGCCCAGAAACAACTACACTGCTAAATGATTCATCCTATATTAAAATTAAACTTGAGAACCATTTTGCTGACTTCCACATTTTACTTTGAGATGCTACTCGAGGGTTGAATCAAAATTTGCCGCCACCACCAGGTTTAAAACGTTGCAGCTCTGTGTCTAACAGAAAGTGTCATGTATGCAAGTGTAAAGGAGCATAACTAGCACTTTCTCATATACTCAGCTGTCAAATTAGAAAGCTCCACTGTTTTGAAATATGGAGATGTATCCCGCAACTTTACCGTAAGTATTCTTGACAAAGATCCTTGTATGGTTAAAAATTGTTGTGGTTTTAAAAGTCAGCAAACCATTGAGTTGTAGCTTCGTTATCCTTAGGCCTACCAAGTCAAAGATCTCTGACCTAAAGGAGTAGACCTGCTAAAAGACCTTGTATCCATCAGCAACGTTACGGAGGTGTTGTGTTATCACCTGCTGAAATTCACCTCCACTCCTTCCCACAACGTATATGCTAATTGCAGCACCGGGAAACACTTTTGCTCCTGGTGGCATAAACAACTCGTGAACATTTTATGAGAAGCTATTTGAGGCATAAGAGCTTTTTCAACCCTTTGGAGCAAAGTAACCCACTATGTTTAAAACATTGATGACTTCCCTTCCACCTCAATGAGTCCGTTCCATAGTTCTTCCTCTCAAATGCAAAGCACAAGTGAAGTCATAAGAAAATGTGTCATGGTATGTCTTATATCAAGCAAGTGCACACTTCTCTAGTGAATAATAATAACTAATCATGTAACTGTAGGTGCATATATGGTATGTTAGCCCTAGTTTCATGATGTAGCGTGATTGGATCGGATAGTGTTTTGCTTTTAAATCGATGTGGCCCTTGCTTTTGTCATTTTTATTTTGTTTGATAAATGAACTGTTCCGAACAGAGGGCAAATACTAATTAATAAAAGAGAAGGCCTCTTCCCTTTTTAATGAAATCTGAGCTCTTCAAACCTGCTGATCTGAAGCCTTGCCCGCTCACCCTGCATCTCTGCTTACTAACTGAAAATGAAGGGAAAGTCTTTGCGCTCACATTTTCACACATTTACTTCTCATACAAGATGACTAAACAGTGAAATGCAATTTCCTCCTGAACAGTAAAACATTTTTTACTGTTTACTTAAAAAGAGCAAAGGTCAAAGTTACAACATGCTGACAGGAGTAGCAACACAAAATACTCCTGTGTGCCCTGAATTATCACGTACAATGGAAATACAGCGAGGGGGAAATGTATTACATTTTAAAAAAAGACAGGAACATTTTCAGTTCAGGTAAAGGAGGCAGATAGCAGGGTGTTTACAACCGAACATCCATCTTGTAGCTCTCGACAAACGCGACTGATGGCACATGAGAAACCTAACACAACACCCAAATCAAGTCACGTCCAATTTATTCATAAAGAGCTGTCTGACACATTCATCACAAACTACTTTGCAGAGTAGGAAGGACACACTGTAAATACAAATGAAAACTATATACTGCATGTGGAACGTTCTTCGGCTTATCAATGGTTCAAAAATATATTAATAGCCAAACCATGACTGTCCTCCACCATGCCCATTAAAAGTACCCCACCAATCATAAAGGACATTTTTATATTTTTACAAATTTGAATCGGAACAAATTCACTTTTCACACTGATCCAAGAGGGAGCACCATTATCTAAAGGTACTAAATTTAGAACATTTCTATTGCCTCCTGCCAACAGTAATGCGTTCTTTTCGCCATAAACATCATCTTCCCCTTATCTTCCCCATGTTAAGGTCATGTGATGACAACTGAGACTAATCCATAATAACTGAGCAAACTTTGCTTCAATTTGCAGATAAAGACCATGAGAGATGGCTCAGAAAAGAAGTAGTGAGTAGACCTTACAGTCTTGTTTCTGTTTCTATGATATTCTTTTAACCATATCAGATCGTAAAGCAATAAGAAATAAACCATGTGGGCTATTTTGGAGGACTCCTGGTTGGCAAAATACCAATCGTTTACTTGTATCTTCTTCTTTTTTTTAATTAGCAAAGAGTAATGTAGGACATCTTGTCCACCTTAAAAGGTCAGCCAGCCTTAAGTGAGCCTAAGCTGAAGATGTGGAGAACTTACACTTTCAATTCAATCAACAGATGGCAAGCAAGACACTTGAGTTGCATTTATTCACCAGCTCTAGCTCATACTCTACACTGAACTGCTACAGTCACAGCTACCATAAACTTCATATTCACCATAATACACGCTCGCTTTCTCTCTCTCTGGAGAGCACATTGTGTAGCGTTACTTGGTACAAACACATCAGTGCTGAATGGAGATGATATGCGGTAGTGGTGGCAGACTGGCAAGTGAATAAAATACCCATATACTGCTTTTGTAGTTGGAAGAAGCCTAAACCCAAAAGAACCCCAAACCGTGCACTGCAATACATCCCATCAATACAGTATCATAGGAAGCAGATGGTGTGTATTTAGGACACTATTGAAAAACAAGCTGAAAAGAATCTGGTATAGCTGCTGCAGCTTTTGATTATTCCATTGATTTATTGAGTAATCAGATAAGAAATGCTTTTCTTTTCCTTTTTAGGAAAATCAACATTTGTATCGCTTAAATTTCATACAATAAGTTCTTTTAAAAAGTCTGTGCATTTAAGTGGCATATTACCCTCTGGGTTTTAAAGAAAACAGCTGTGACAGCCCTCGTGTCCACCTTCAGTTGCGCTTTCAAAGCCAATCGGTCTATCGTTGATTAGCGCCAACACAAACCCGGTGTGGATGGGTAGACGGGGGGATTAAAGAATTTGCACCGATGATTTGTATAATCGAGTTACTTGAGGAATTGTTTCAGCCTTACCCTGGTCTCCAGTAATACTGCCAAAGCCCAGCAGCTGTGCAGCTTAGCTTCCTGAGGGGTCATGCTTACGCCGAACTAGCATCTTGAACGGAAGCTCTTCACTGATAACGTAGGCTGAAACTCTAATTACACGTGCGTTCTACAATATCAAGACAAAAATTAACTTTAGAGGCGGCACTCCCCTGCTCTGAGTATAAATGCATTTTAGCAGTGGCAGTAAATACACAGATGAAGTAGGAGCAACAGTTTTGTTTGTCCCCGGGATATCCGTCCAGCTGAGCATCTGTTTCCAGCAGCTGGGCTAACGTTAGCTACAGTCAACAACACATCACTCCATCATGTAGATCAGGTCTGCAGACTGTGAACTATAGACCAGTCAGACTGAAGTCTGTTGTTGGGAGATTGGGGTAACCCGTTTTACATTTATTCAATAACATTACAGGTTATTTACTGTTGAAGGCTACAGCAGTTGTGATATTAATTGTTTATTTGATTGGCAACAGCGGCGCATGAATATGCTGCAGATTGTATCTATCAGTTGTGAAGTTTATGAGGCTGCCTCTCATCACTGTTGCGTTTCTGCCTTCATGGCCAACAAAATGTGGTGCTAATTGAATATTTGAGTTATTTGTACGTTTACTTTCTTACATGTATGTTGAAAGCTAAACCTAATTTAATTTAACTATAAAGCTGTGCCTGTTCGGAACGGGATGTGTGTCCCGTAGACAAACATACAGACAGAGACAACTTCCATTTTAGTTAGATTAGATTCGGGAATGGACGGATTTCAAATCTTGATGAACTGATTCAATACTGGATTTGGATTCAATAACATCCAGACGAACCCAACGCTGGTACTAATGCTGTATCCTATTTTGTTTTAAAGATATATATATATATACGCTCTAATCTTTCCACCCTGTCCCATTGTTAGCATGTAAAATACAATTCCTATTTTTCATATAATAATTCTGAACATCCACTGAGCTAGATGTTGTTTTGTATTACTTTTAAGCTCTAGAGGACACAATGTGGCCGAGATATCAGCTAATGGAAAAAAGAAGTCTACGCTGCATATCAATCACTCTGATGTGCACCTGCTTTTATTGGGTTGCTTGTTACTTTCTCTTTTCAGTTTTTACTATACATTGTTAAAAAAGATAGTAAATTCAACACATAAATGTGCCTCAGCAGATGCTGCAATATTTATTGTTATTATATGTATTCAATTGTTTTGTAAGGAAGACCTACTGTTGAGGTTATATAACTTGAATAGATGTAATGTACAAATGCAGCCATGTCCATCATGCCAATACTTCAGTCATGATAAAAAAATAAATAAAAGGAAACAAAATGTATTCAATTGCAGTAACAAGACAAATAGGAATGTGTTACTTCCACCCTCTTACAGTATGTGTGTGCTGGTCCCTGGCTGAGTGCATGTGCTAGAGTTGATATGAGAGCACCTGGCAGCCACTTGGCAACTTTCTGTCCCATTTTATTCCCTCGCCTAATGACTGAACGTGGGCCCGGCTCCTCTCCTTCTGTCCACATCAGGATGCAGCACTGAGAGCGTTTCCTCCAACAACCCCATTTTTCAGAGATTGACGACTAATTGTAAGCACCCCACGCTTCTCCCATTACTGCTTCACATTACAGTGAGCTGTCTGGTTGGTTGGCAAACAGCAGAAAACCAGCTAGTTTCTCTTCTCCCATGTTTAAGCTTCCTCTGATGAATATGTGTTGATGTATCTTTATTTTTAATCAAATATTAGTAAATATAACAATAAAAAAATGAGTAATCTCTCACGAAAATAAGGAGATTTGAAAGAATAATGAATTTAAGGATTTAGGTTAGCGTGGAGGATTTAGAGGATATAATGTTGGGTGTGCAACAAACTTGTCTTTTTTCACAGATTAAGTTCAGTTAAGTGTCAGTTTAATGTAAAGTAGATTTGCAGCAATGATGTAGACCAGCTTTAGGGTGACATTTTTTGAGGGAAGAAACAGATATTATGTGCCAGTGGCGGAATGCTAATGGAAACACACAAAGGAAATCTCAGCAAAGGCATTTTTGTTCACAATGAACAGGTTCAGTTTGAAACGTAATCTCTCCCGTCAAAGTTATTGCAACCTTCAATGCTAAATGCTCTCGTCGAAAGCATTAAGAGCTCGCTCCAGGTTCAAAGTGATGTGTGATTAGAGGCTATGAAGGTGAACAAATGAGCAGAATCATTTTCACAGTAGAAAGGCTGCGTCTCTCCGGACTCCCGTCCGGATCTGTTGACGATATTTGACCACACAAATATTTTTCAGCAGAGGAAACAAATTGATTCGAGTACTTCTGTTGTGTTTTTACCTAAACAACTAATAATTTAGACCATAAGATCAAGACTTATGAATAAGAACCAGCAATCAATGGTAATGGTAAATGGACTTTTCTAGTCTTTCCGACCACTCAAAGCGCTTTCACACTACTTCGCCCGTTCACACACTGATGGACCCTGCCACCTGCCCATCAAACCATCGCATTCAACATAGGTACAGATACGGGAGCAATTTAGGGGTTAAGTGTCTTGATCAAGGACACATCGACATGCGACCAGTGGAGCCGGCGATCGAACTGCCGATCCCCTGATTGAAGGATGACCCTGCTCTCCATTTAGCTCCTAATCAATTAGGAGGGATTATTTTTCGAAATACAGTTTTTTTTAATGAAATTCATATGGTTCTTTATCTCTGCCCTAGGTTAAACAGCTATAGAGAGACATCAAGGCTTTTGTTATATGGCCTCAGAGGGTTATACTGTTTAAACTCAATAGGGGACAAAAGAGAAGAAAATCCAGACTCTCCAAAAAAACAGCACATGAACTGAATAGTAAAACAACAGCATGCAATGCTCCTGTCTGACAACAACACAACAGGAAAATAGAGTTCTTTCTTCATTTGCCACGATGAAACACTTAAAAGACCAGCTATGATTTCAGCACAAGAAAGAACATGAGGAAAACAAAAATTGCAGTTTTGTTGAGTTTTTTTTTTTTTTTCCACAACCGCAGCGATGAGCTAAACCCCTGCTGAGAACAAAACCACACAACAAGACAAAAGTCGACTGTCAGTCAAATCAACTTTTTATATCGCTCTACATGCAAACAGTGCAACAAAGAAAGCAGCTTTGCAAGATAATCTTGAATCGGAGTGTGTTAAGAGACACTAGGGCCTAAGCTGTTCTAACTCATATGGTATGTTCATGCTTCCTACATTTACCACAAAAAGCCGTTTTAGATATTAAAGTCTTCGGGGAATTTTTTAAGATTCGTTTTTACTTGTTTTGTAAGCTGCAAAACAGAGAAGTCACTTTAATTTTGGACATAATGTACAGTATAATAACATGAAATATCTATGTGAACACTAAGTGTATCTCTCACTGAGTTGTTTCGCTTTTGGACACTGATGCGGTCCTGCCGTTGGGATTTGAAAAATAAAATACAATAAAGTTAATCTTTGCTGAGAACCGAAACTGTCCTTCAAGATAATGTCCCTTCCTATGATTACCGAGTTGACCTTCAGAGGGGGAAAGAAGCTCTGCTATTGCCAAGCCTTCATCATTATCCACTGTAAGTACCACGGGTTCAGGCAGATCACTAAGAAGTATTGATGAATCTCAATTAGATTTGTCTCACTCCATTTAATTCTACATATTCGGAATATGGTTGGCCAGAAAATATGGGTATCAACCTCCTGGGAGTCATTTATACGCTGAAGAGGACTGTTGGTGGTAATATTGTTGATCTTGCTAAGTATGCAGCACGTTATGCTTCCTTTGGCAGTACTGATGATCGTCATGACACCCATCACTCTTTTTTTTTTTTATCCTTGTGCGTGTTATTATTTTCGAATAAGCAGTTTAACGTTTTTCTGCGAGTTCATTAAGCATTCAAAGAGCTGAAAATAAATTACATGCCGTAACAGTATATCACGTTAAGGCTCATGAAAGGCCTGGCAGTCCATCAGTCAATGTTTACTAGCATTAATAACCATCTCCAGGAGACAGACAGGTGGGAATTTAAACTTTTTGTGTAATCAGGATTCAAAATCTGTAGAGTAAAAATCAGTTGACCAAAAAGAAATTATGTAGGTCAGAAGGTTTTTGGTTTTCTGGAGAAAACAGTGAATTTCCTTCAGAACTGCTAAGAGACTTCAGTCCTCTTTCGGTGTTCAAAGACAGGAAATCACTCTTCCATTCATTTTCAGTACAGCAGTTCCAAACTACTCAAGTGGATGCGCTCTACCACTAGAGAGCAAAGGCAGTCAAACAGCTAACTTACCGTTGAAAATGTGTATCCTGGGATGAGCGCAGCAGAGCTATCCAATTTAATTGGCATTTAAAGAAACACCATTTGAACGATTAGTTCATTAAAGTCTGTGCCCAGGCAGGAAACATTTGATAGAGTACTAAACCGTGGTTCAGAGGATGCAGATTCCTGCTGGTTTACATTTAATTAGGAACTGACTTTCACCTGGGACACCAAGGAAGTGCAGTTAACGAGCAGGTACAACGGAGAACTATGCTGGACTTCATCACACTATTAAAAAATTAAAAAAAATGTAGGATGCCCACTGAGCTTGGGGTGAACACATAAAACCCAGAGAAGATTGGGATAGTAAATTCAGTTGACAGGTGTATTTTGACTTGACATAGAAGAAAACACACAAGTATAACATTATTGATTGTAGCCTCTTCGACCGTAGAACCTTTCCTCAGAGACTATGAAGCTTTGGAGGAAACTATTGTGTTTCAACTGCAGGGACCAGGGTCTAAATTAGGTCCACGGGACATTTTTCAGGGACATTTTATCCCCATAAAAAGACATTGGTTGGGGGGATAGTACTTTCTGAAAGTACAGGAACTTTGAGGGTGGTGTTTGCAGGGATGACCATCGCTTATTAGTCAAAAACACACAAGTGCACGTATCGATTTAGAACCATTTTAGGACAAATGGGAAGCATTTTTTGTGTGCGATATCATTAGAAGCGATTGTTTCACGGCGGTTACGATCCAAAGCACTAACAAATTAGCGGACGAATAACAGATGATTAACTGTGCAGACAGACGCACTTAGTTTCATTTTCCTCCTCTGCATTTTATTAATTACATCCAATGTGGATCAGTAAATACTACGCAGCAGGAAATGTCGCCGCAGTGAGAAAAAAAAAAATTGGATGACCTCAGTGCATGCATCAGCTTCCAACAGAATATCAGGAACTGTAATGGCCGTGAAACTTGGCTAAATCCCAGAATATTCGAACGCCATTCGACCATGACTCTTTTCTATATATCGATCTGACAGAACAGAGGACTCTAGGAGAGAGAGAGGAGGCATGAGGAGGGGTGTGCTTTATGGTGAATAACGTTAACATTAATTTACTAATTGAAGGAGATGACGGGTTTGCATTTCACTGCTTGTACAGTTTCATGTGACAAATAACTTGTTTGACAGAAGTCTCCATTTCCGAAGTGCTCCATTGTAAATTTAAATTGCGGTAAATGCCCTTGTCCCATGTCAAGTTGATTTTTCATCCATCAGGGCGCTGATTTGCCCCTTTTGTCCTCGCAGGTTTTTAGACCGCTATAGAAACGCAGACAACAATGGACTGAAGGAACCTTTTAGGTCCTCGACTAAAATTACCAAGAAATTCTTGATGGAAACGTGGCTTTTGTTCAAGATGTGCTAAACCGTTAAAACCAGCATGCACAACACCAGCGAAAATAAATTGAATGGAGACATTATCAATGTTAGTAGTGACAGCTGCGTTAGTCAAACCATCCACAGGATAGAAGGAATATAGCTCTTAGTTGTATCTGGTATATCAAAGGGTCCGTTCATCCAGATGCAGACTTGAAATGGAAACCTTTCTTGTCACACTTAAGAGAGATTTACAGAACTATCCACAGGATGAAGGCATTCGAGGACATTTGCAGACTTGCTTTATTGATTACCTCACAGAATGGCTGATGCAATGCTACTGAGTGTATTCTGGACCATTTAACATGTTGTAGAACTGTGTGGGCTGTTGCCTTGGAGGTGTGTTGCTGCTAAAATGTGAAATGCTGCATTGTGAACACTTCAGCTACCAAGGTGCGTTCAGGGATGGTGGGCGAGGGTAACCTTTAAATTTATTTTACAAATGGAGGGTAATGTAATGCATTATGTAGACGGTATTGTATCATTCCTTCAATAAAAATATGTATCCCAAAAAAAGAGAATTGGAGAAATTTGGGTTAACAACCCAAATCTATTGTGATGTTAATCTTTTTGTGGGTGTGTTTTTGACATCGCTGTCAGGTCATATTGCGATCAGATAATTTAAGAGCTTCAGCCAAGGATTTGAACAGTCATCTACAGAAAATATGAGCAATAATTTAAAACTGAGCGTGAAGACCTGCAGTGAAAGCACCGCCTAATGCTCTTTGAAGTGCAGTGTGACCATGAAAGGTATAGCCGGCGTTCTGCCCGCAGGAGGTCACAGACTTGTACTGTTCAGTTTTTAGGCCAGACACAACTCTCCTCTTATGGCTTAGTGGGTCAAGGAGCATAAGTGGCCTGTAAAATTAGCCAGAGAACTCCTGTGGGAGTTGAAAAGGAAAATCCTATAGGCTTTTTTTTCTCTTTTTTTTACTCGGCAACTCATCTAAGTCTGTCAATGGTGCTCGCAGATGGTGCAGTGCAGTCCCACAGCCTCTCTTTAAAAAAATGACTTCTCTCCCCGCCCAGAAAAAGAGACTGCTCACTCTGTGAAACCACAGTCACTTGATCAAGACTTAACGTATGAAAGCCATTGCAAATTCAAATTGTAGCAAAACAGTGAAAGACGAGATGTAACAATGGGGAGTCTTCCAATAATTCTGTGTGAGAAAAAGTGCAGTGCAACGCAGCATTCAGCGCTCTGTGATGAGTTATTAAAAGTGTAACCCGGGCCCAGGGGGTGGTGTGTAATTTTAGAATTAATATACAATTTAGAGCTTGGTGTTTGCAGCATCTGAATTATTCAAATGTGGCTCGGCTACAGGCTTGGGTCTGGTGGGGGTGAGGCAGCTGTTATGCATACAAATTGATATATTATGTCAGTAAATGAAAGAATGGAAGACGGCATAGATTACAGAAACATAAACATTGGTGCTAGGCAACAAAACAAGATGTTTGCTCTTTTGCAGAGTTCAAACCTGAATGCCTGTACCATATTATTATTATTGGGGAACGTCGAGGGAGTTTGATTGTTATTTAAGACTGATATCGCAGTCTGTCCGCGTGGGAAATCTTTCTTCAGTGGCCTTATTTACATACATGATGAAGTCTACACCGGTTACCCAATGGACCTTTGCGTGTTCATGCATGTCCTCCAGTTATGAACATTTTGATTAAAATGCTGGATTCCTCCAGTATTAAAATAAACTTCTGGCTCACCAAGAATCATAGGTGTATTCGAAATATCAACAAAATCATATAGGGAGGCACCAATACCAGTATTGGGAATTGTGTACAATACTGTGCTCATGTACTCGTACTTTTTAAACTACTCTGAGACAACCGCACCCAATATCCCTGTACATCAACATGACCACAAGAACATTGGTGTCTATCATACTCTGTCAGGTTTACGCTAGTGTATTGAAAGCCCGGCATAACGTTAGCAAGTGTCTGCTAGAGAGAGAAAGAGTATGTGTGTGTCTGTGTGTGTGTGACGACGATTATGAAATTAACAGTTATAGCTGTGAACGTAGCAGTGTGTGTACAGTTTATTTATCGGTGAATAAATGCTACAACTCCTCGAAACCCAAGCCAAGTTCCCGTGCATTGCTTGCTACCAAACCACCAAAGTCAAACAACAAAATAAAAAACCCTAACAAAAGTGGATAAAAAAGCTGTTTTACGTAAATAATGGCAGCAAAGCATTTGAGTGATATTCGTAACTGTAGTTTTACTCAAGATTTATAAATGGTAATTTAATTTTTCTCATCGCCAGGTAAAGTAAATGACATTCATGTCAAATACAACAATACAGTAATGGTGATGGAGCCTCTAATGTCAAATTAATGAAGTTGTTTCACAATAATATATGTATATACCATAGACTGTCTATGGTAATAACATGATGACGTTATGTTATGGTGCTGTTGGAGCAGCTACAATGTTAGCATAGCTTAGCGCTGATCGATCTGAACTGAGGTGACGCATGTTGTTACACTAAGTTACCTACGTTTCATGTGACTACTGCATACTTAATACTTTCAAACCATAATCATCCAAATATATCATGCTAGGATGACAACAAACAGTAAAAAGTCTGCACCGTCTTGACAAAGCGCTCAAGGATGTTTCAAAATATCCCTGAGCGCTTTCGGAACTACTTTTGGACGTAGCGCGTGTGTACTGATGTATAAAAACATTTCCAATTTGCAGAGCTTACAAAGCACCCCGTTATTGAATTGTCTCTGTCTGAAATACTTTGACCGGGCGCTACCACTCTTGCGAAGCATCGACGTATTTTTGTCATTGATGACGTAGATCATGTCGCCTAATCGCTGCAGCCCCCTTATTCAGATCATTCAGGAAATATAACGAAGGAACCTAGATTAAAACGATGTTTTCTTGATTTCCGAACAAGCATCTGTAACCTGATCTAGGCAGAACATAAACAAATGTGTCATTTGTTGAAATAACAGGGGTTTGCTACACTGAATATGGGCTGTAAACACCAGCAATAATGGCAGTCTCTTGTTTGCGCACCATACCAGCACAGGTCATCCTTCATAGCAGTGTTGCCATCGCTGACATTATTTCCATGTAATGAGGAAGGCAAGATTATCTCCATCAGATATTTATGGCTAAATCAGTCTATTTATTCCGTAAAATTGCATTTCACCAGCGGCCCAAGGTCTTGCTTCAGCCTGCATAACAAGCCCGGTTAGTGTGGCACACGCTCGCTCTGGGACTCCAATTACAGAGCATCCTGGAAAACGGCTGGCATTTGTCTGTCTTTTGTCTCCTCCGTGCTGACATTCAGTTAGAGTTTATAGGGCGCTGCATTCCCCCAATCTATAATTATTTTTTTGTTTTCTCATCCACATTAAATGTGAGAATATAATATCCATCCATCCGTTTTCTAAACTGCTCATCCTCTTCAGGGTCGCAGCACACATTAAGTGAAATATTGGGGCAGGGTATAGTCCCTGGCCAGGTTGCCGGTCCATCACAGGCCAAGGAATATTACAGTCTCGGACAATTGAACACATTCAATTATGTGTGTTTGAGTACAGAACAAGACCGAGAGGAAATACACCATCCAAAGAAAACAGACCATCTGGTCGAACTAGTTTTGATCTTAAGGGAGCAAAGTATATTAAAATCTTTTAAAATAGCTTCTTAAAAGTTATGGGACTTATGGTGTTGCTTTAGGTTACAGACAGAACCATAACGAATGTACGCTGCTGGAGTTCTAAAACACAAATTGAACCCCTACCTTTTCTCCACCAGGAATTCTTTTGCAACTTCTCGCTCCCGTGTCTCCCCTCATTTTGGCTTGCTAGATGTCCATTCCAAATGTAGACGGTGACACAGCTTGTAAAATCGACGTTTTAACGCTAAATTGACCTCAGTTGCGTAATAATGAGAAGCCTCCAATGTACGGGGTGATGCTTGAATTATTTATGGTTTTCTCTACAGTTCGCTTGCCTTCTCGTTATCGGGGCCTGGAAATGAGTTTGCTGAAATCTGGCCAAAGTGAGATCTCCCCTCTCGGCTTACGTAGCGCATTAAAGTGAATCACAGCAGACAGCTGGGGCCGCCCTTTATGGTAATGCACCCTCTACAATTACTGCTTCGACCTTCCCTGGTGAAGAAAAATGGGGAGACGTCCAGTTAGCGGCCCTTTCGAACACTTAGTGGCAGAAGAGTTGGACAGAAAGATCACCTTTTGCCTGACATTGACTCTTGTTTAGAGGAGACAGGGAAGACATTAGAAAGGTGACAGCTTGACAGATGAGATGCATCTGTCAAACAGCAAGAGGACCATGGCGCATTAATGCGTCCACACCTGCCCCGTACCACACCGGTAGATGAAGCTGGTTGGGGATAATGGTGCCAGCTACAGCTGCAGCTAATGATTATGTCCATTAATGATTAATCTATCTATTGATTATGTTTTAAAGTAATACATTGTTTAGAATAATAGCAACATCACAGTTGTTTTCCAAGGTGACATTTTGAAATAACTTTAAATTTGTCAAACCATCACAAAATGATATTCAACTTTACAATGACTTAGAATAAAGAGAAGTCAAACACTCCACATATTTGGGAGCTTGGAATAAAACACTTTTCTAGGTTTTGACAACTAGAGTGAAGGGAGATTTTCACTGTAGATGTAAATTATAGCTAAAACAATAATTAATTCAGGGTTTCCGCCAGTGTACTGCAAGCTCCTAAATTGACTCCCCGCCGGGCCTACGCATCGGGGAATTATGTATGTTTAAGATGAGGGTTTTTTTTAACTAGAATGTGTTGTACTCCTAAACTCATTGCGTAGGTTGTGTGCTTAACTTTAGCGAGGGTCAAAAGGGAGAGAGACTGTGTGTGTGTGTGTTTGTGAGAGACTGATGGTAAATATAAAGTTAACAGTAACGTTATATCTGTATAGCTGTACGTGCAAGTTTACACCGTGGTGAGTAAATGCTGCCCTGTACTGCTGTTACCCTGTGACTGTCTGTAACCCTGTAAGTACTGAATTCAAGAAGGGTCCTGAGAAAATTGAAGTCAAGTAATCGTTCCGATTCATTTTTATCGGTTAAAAGATTAATGTATCATGCAAAACTCTTAACACATAGCTTGTACTGAGGAAGATATTAGTGTACACAGTATAACAAAAACTACCTACTACTACTACTATAAATTGACTAGTTACTGAGATATTAATATACATTTACAAAGATCCAAAGCACAAAACCTTATTTTAGACTTTACACAGAAGTATATTGCACAAAACCACTATCATCACCAACTGGCTTTCATGTGATGCCATCTTTTCACTGCATTTATTAGCTTTTTCTCTCTTTATTCTTTTATTTGTATTAGTTGCATCGATTAGTTTTGTTTTACTGTTTCATCAGTGTTTACATTTGTTAAAGTTTGTCTCGCTTTTGTTTGGCCCACTGTTCGGCTTTCTGCTGTTATAGTGTGTTGTGTCATGCTTTAGCTTAGCACTCTGTGAACTTTGTTTTTAAAAGGTGCTATATAAATAAAATCATTAATAACTGAAATATACTGTATATCTGGCAACTGCACTGCTGCTAAACTGATACAAAAAAATGCTGTGGTGAGAGAAGGGAGACACGAATGTCCTTCACAGCTATCTGTTGAAGCTTTTTCATGACTCAAGCGTGTTACAGCACAAGTTTATAGCATCTATATACTACCATTTGTCCTTGTGCGTCAGTGGCTATTTGATTCCACCTTAAGAAACTTGCATTGTGCTTCTTTTCATCAAGCGTTTAAAAGTAAAGTGAAAACCAGCAGAGACCACCATGGCAAATGTTTAAGCACAGCGTGGTCGGTTGACTGTGGTTAAAATCATTATTATCTGCTGAGATCTTCGCATATAGCGAAAAAAAAAAGAAAAGAAAATGATAGTGTTGTGCTACCTAATGGGTTTCCTAAAGTGGATATTTTTTGGTTAAAGGTGCTCTCTGTATCCGGTGGATTCTGTTGCTTTCTATTTAAAAAAGAAAACCTGCATGAATCATTTAAAACATGGATACTAGAGCAGATGTGCTTGAGCTATGCTGTGGCCTCTATCACACAACAACCCTTCGCCTAACGTGCATGATGTACAACGTTGGTTCTGTAAATTGCATTAGGGGAGTTAGGAAGAAGAGGAAATGAGAGATGGAAACTCACCCTTTATCCTCAAGCTATCAGGGATCCCATCCTGCAGGAACAAGAGCAGAAAGAAAAGAGGAGACGAGATCAGAGTTAAGATAAAACACAAGATCACTGCATCAACAACATGTTTCCATTTAGCCGAGGTAGTGAAATCGTTACCGATTGTACCACAGAAATTGTATTTTATAGACTACTTTGAACAGTCAGTGTTCAACGGAGATCATACTGTATATCAGTGCTGGCATGACATTAGAGTCAAAGGATTTCACTCTGAGCAAGAACTTGTCCGACTCAATGTAGTGTCGTCTGTTTGAATGGAGACTGATGATGCACTCATAAGTTAGATATTAACATGCCATTACCGTAAGTGGTAATTTGCCTCATTTACATGCACAATGATGATCCTTTCAACTGGTTTCAGAATCTTTTTTGTTGTGCATTAACATAACATTTTGTGCATTAACACATCACAAAAAAAGAGCGATATAAATGAAGAATAGAGGAGCGAGCGGGCTCACGATGATTATCTCAGGTTCAGTGAAAGGCAGCATTTTTCACATTAGGAATGTTTTAGGATATTTTCAGTTCATTTCATTATTTTGGATGCAACCTTTTCTCCTGCAAATTATATTTTTTTTCTTTTACATTATTCAACACTCCTATCTTATCATAGCAATCCATGGAACTCACACATGATAGTTTCCTTTAGGTTCTGCTATCTAACTCATCCTTTTCACTTTCGTTTTCTCTGCGTTCCGAGGCTTCTCGCACCACTTGAACAAATTTGCAGTTTAATTTATTTTTTCTCACCCACAGCTAACCGAAACTGAACTGTGTTTGACCAAAACGAAAATGAAATAATGGAAATCACAGTGTAGAAACACATAAAGAAGAGCAAATAACCATGACCACTTGAGAAGGTGCACTATAAAATCAGCTGCATTTGGAGCATGCATATTGATGCCGGTTGTAGAAACCGCCGTTATCTGGACTATTATTCTGAGTAGCTGCTCTCCACAAAACCATGAATACTAAAGAAAGAAAGAGGCATTAATATTTGATTTCTCTACAGTGGAATCTGCATAGCTCATCTTTCTTGTTCTTGTACAGGACATTCAAACTCGAGCACGGCGATGTTATAGAGAAGATGCATTATGCAACAGGTCTACGGTCAATAATGAACAGTGGTCTGCTTACTGAAAATAGCAGATTACTTAAACCCGGGGTTTATACGTATTTTCTTGTTTACACATGCTTGATTTGAGTCAAAGTCAATTACTTTAGAATGCAATGAATTTAAAGTGTTTAAGACATGTATGGATAATAATATATTATTATTACATATAAGTATCCAAGAGATCTGACTCAAAAAATGTGTCTTAACTGCAAGAATAATTCAACCCACCTTACTTTTTTGGGATTACTAGCTTGTATATCATTGTCTGAGCCATTCACTCCATATTATCGTTCTGATAGTTTTATTAGGACTTTACGGAGTCTGTTCACGTGCATTAATAACTGCTGCTGCTTCCTAAAAGGACAAAACACTCACGAGCAAAACAAGGGGGACAACAAAATACTGTGGGGTTGCAACCAGGGCAGAACGATTAATCGCTTTCAAAACATCGCGATGTAATCGAACCGAGCGGCAACCTCCGGTGCTGAGAAATGAAGCGCACGCGGATGTGCCAAAAACTGCAGATTATCAAAACGGCCGCTTGAGTCTGGCTCTAAAAGCGAGTCGAAATTCAAAAGCTTAATACATATTGTGTGTTATTCTAGTAAATGAATGAATCTATTCATGTCATGTCATCACGTAGACAAAGTTTATATGACAGCAGTTTATATGTTGACTGTAGCCAATGTTGTGTTGGTCATACTATAGAATGATTTATTACTCGTGTATAATGAATGATACAGAAGATAAAGAACTTTTCTTTTTAATTAGATAATGAAAATACATTTTTTTAAACATAATTTGATTAATTTCCTATATCGTTGAGCTCTAGTTGCGACAATTCTCAAATTGATTTCTCTCTCAATTACCTCTTCAATAGATAGATTGATTGATTTTCTTCTAATTGGACATTTTGTACAATGTAGAAAAGAGAAAATCACCAAAGTCCTACATTTGAGAAGATTGACATTTGAAGTTTTTTTCCCTCATTTTTGATTGATAAATTACTTCAGCAGCTAATAGATTGTAGCAGATTGTTTGATAAATAGTTTCATCAACTGATAAATTAATAAACATTCCGTTTCAGCACTAAAATAATTAAAAAAAGATTAATAGCAGTCGTATATATGTTTGGAATGACCCCGTTCATATTCAGAGGCAAACCAGTCACAGCTATTTAACATTGAAATGACATTAATGTCCGGAAACATCCCGACAGGTGAAAAGACACTACTTCCCCGGCTTTACCATAAGCTTACTCCTTCTGTTTTGATTTAAAAAAACAAGTTGAAATGATATTATGAAACTAAAAAGACAACCAAGTTAAACATCGTGACCAGATAATGATCATCTTTTTTACAAAATATGGTTTACTAGTAATCACAAAAAGCACCTGTGGCTCCCTGACATTCTTCGTACGCCTCTGGAGGAGGTGACATTCAGAATTGCACTACAGGTAGGGAAGATGTCAAATGGGGCCTATTTGCATATGGCAGACAGTGTTCACACTTCATTTGTTTGAAGAGAGTGATTTCCCCAGGGCCACTGGCGGGCCTGTCTCTGCTGCCCCGAGACTCTGGGGACGATGAAGCACCCAGCTGAACAACCTGAGGTTCATCTGACCCTGTCACAGCTCGCTGGCTGACCGCCCACATCTTTCTCTCTGGCTTTATCTCTCACCCCCCCCGCCCCCGCCCTCCCTCCCTCCACTTCCCTCCTCCTTTTCCTCTCCTTCTGCTGCTTCAGATCCCACATCCCTCACTCCTCCACACCATCCACTTCCAAGTACAATTCTACTTGAAACATAAAACTGCAAATTGCAACATACCTGTATGACAAGAGAGTTGAATTTACAGTAAGACGGCCGATCAGCAAGGCTGAATCTATCTGTAAGTTCAAACCGATAGATGGGGGAAAACTACACGGCTCGCTCGTTTCATTTCAATGTGACGGGTGCTGATGCAGAGGGCTCTGGACCAAACAATTATAAAACCAAAGACATGGACAAGCAGGTTCCAAGTCGATTACTTTGTAATGTGAACACAGTTATGCTACTGTTTATCTTCACAATCATTAAAAAAAAGGTTACATTAGTTTTAAAATCCTTACTCATAGAATGGCAGTGTTTTTAAGTCTTTAAAGTTCTTACCAGACAGACAGTGGAGGTCAAAACATTGCATTAATTAAACGCATCTTGAAAGCTTGTAAATATCCAGGCATTCGTAGCTATACCTACGACAACTAATGCTCCGTAAATCATAGATATCCCACATAATTATGTCAAATATTATCCAGGTAATTAGCGGATACAAAGAAGTATATAAGCCCGCAAAAGCACAGACGGGGCATGGGGGAGGAGAGGTAGATAGGTCCAACAACCAGCGGTCTTTCAGCCGATGAGTTATTTGTCATGTACAGTAACTTGCGTAATGTAGTTTTTTTTTTTAGAAGTAGTTTTGTTGCCTAAACCAAATTAAGTAATTTCCTGTGAAGACAGAAGTTTATTTTTGAAAAGACTGTTTGCGTGTAACGAGCGGACATTTGCCCGTGTTAATGACTTTCATAGAGGAAACACACAAAGAAGAAAGACGAGATACTTTTTGCAAGATATCATACGAACCGTTGTATGAGCACACGTTGAAATATAAATCTGCAGACAACCTCAAATCTTACTTTGAATGCTGTTTTTCACCCAGCACATTTACACAATAGGAGTTATGCGTTTTTCACCTTTTTTACTTTTGGCAACACACGCGTACCAATGCAGAGCCTTTCATTGACCGAAAAAAAGTCATCATATTAATACCAATAACCAAATAGTAACCGGACAATTAAGAGCATAAAATAAGCAGCAGAAAAGACTTTAACAGTTTGACACCAGCATGGACATCTTGTTATTGTTGCAGCAGATTGGCTCCATTCAGCGTCTGCTTCATCAGCCCCTGTGGAGACTTTACGGATGCTGGTTACCCCGGCCTCCGGCTGGCTGCCATTTGAAAGTAGACAGCTCATCAAGATGACTGACAAGGTTTGGGGCTAACGCTGACCAGCTGAGGAGGAGGAGGAGGCGGAGGAGGAGGAGGAGGAGGGTGGAAGCAATGCTGACAGTCACATTTGATCCAAACATTGTCTATTGCAGCTTCCACTGGAGCTACTGTACATTAAGCTCTTGTGAATTTTTACGATGTATTCTTGTTATTTCTCCCATTCCATGCCTCTTTATCTCAATCTCATTTGCCTGTCCCCCTCCCACTCATTCTCTCTCTCGCTCCCTCATCCCCTGTTAATCTAGATTTGCCATGTGGCCAAGCCAGTGCTGGATGGATGGGGCTTTTTCCACACAGTTGCCCTTGCCTCCATTTTGTTTGTCTTGACATAACAGCTTGATGTCAGAGCGACAAAACTCGCAGAAATTGCTTTTGTCCCTCGTGCGGCGCAAGTCTAGCCGCTGCTATTACATGGCCAGTCTTCTCCATCGCTCTTACAGTGAAACTCGTCGTGAAAGACCTCGACTGTATGAAATAAAATCTCAATGTAATAGACGCTACAGAGCAGTAACTTTAAAGTGGTATTCCCAAAACGATGAATTAAAACTAGGAGGGGATTCTGGTGGCTGAGATGTGTCCTTTTCCCGACCCCATGTGGAGGATTTCACAGTGAATTTCTGAAACAATACCATGGGAATTACGGGCAGACCATGTGACCAGCTGTTTATGGCCGAGTGCCTCCCAGTGATTGAAGTCTCTGTGAGGAAAGCTTATAAAAGGTTGTGTGCGATCCCGTTACCCTTGTCAAGCACTGTCCTTCAAAGAGAAGGGAAAGGCATAGCATTAACACGGCCACTGGCGGATCACAGCTCGTGGCAGTGAGCTCAAAAGGACGATCGGCACATTTTGTGCAGATGTGGAAAATGCACTCATGCAATTATGTCATTTAGAAAACATATCTGTTTGTTTGTAATATCACAGTCCATTACTGGTAAAATTGAGAGGAATTCAATAAAAGAATGTGATGCAAACTAGATTTAAATCTGAGCTGTGAGCCATGTTCTGAAACTTGCCGTCATTGTTCTACAATCCGTGGATATCTCATTTTAAAAACAACTGTTACCTAACGTTGTTCATTTAACTGTATTGATAAGTGGATGACCCCGAGCTCCTCAGCAATCCAACCGACAGGCAGCGGAGAAGATTCTCTTCAGTAACAAAAAGGCTGATGACATATTTTGGGCAATGTGGCCATTTTTCACCCAAAGCGCTGTAAATTTCCACAGCCCTCTTGTGACAGGCGGATAGATGAGCGGAGTTTAGCTCTGTCCTCTCACAGGATGAATCGTAATGGTATGCAGATGCTGTAATGACATTCCTCTGCGATGCAATCACAGCGGTAGGCACATTCATTTCATTCGAGTGGAAAAGCACATACATCACTTTTGTAGCTTCTCGTCAACTTTCCGCGACATGTGGACGTACATTACTTTAATTATTCTGGTTCCAAACCAGACTAATAAAAGGGGACAAAAGTCAAAATGAACTGTTTGATGCAAAAGAAGGTAATGCACAATTTACACAACCTTCAAAATCTGATATGATTTTTAAACAGAAGATGTTTTTTAACCTTCAAATATGCAAGGATATTATGTTTTTGAGGCAAACTTTAAAAACTGTAGATTCGCCATAGTTTGAAATAAAATTCTAGTAGCAAGACTTCAAATCAGTTTCACTTCATTGTATCGAAGGGCTCAATTTATACCCAAAATCCTACACCTAACGGTGTGAACACAAGCTAGAGACAGACAGAAACATTTTCACCACCAGACTCAAAAGCATTGAATTCACAAGATGAAACCGTGAGACAATGAAATCTATTTGTTTTCTGGATTCTGCTAAGCAGGATATTTCAGATCTGGAGCTGTAAAGAAAAGTATTAACACAAAAATGGTGAACTGCCACACTGTACACAGAGATGAGGTAGAAAGACAGTGATCTGGCCCTTTAAGAACGTCCAGGCAGTTTGTCTCTCTCTCTCTTCCCTTTGGTTTAAAGCATCCCAGTCTGGCAGAAGTGCTATCTCTGCAGTTTACCGAGATCATATTACAGGATTTTTGTGGGTGTTGAAGTTTAAATCTCTTCACTTTCTTTACACACACTATTTCCAGAGTAGCTGTGGATGGAAAGAAGCAGAACTCTCACATAGCTGATCTATGCGGTCTACGTGTTTGTAAAGCATCTCTCTAAATAAATCTCGTTCTAAAAGGTCAAAATGTGTTTGACCACTGTGTAGATTCAACAGCTTTCCATCGCTCCCGGCTCCTCGCTCGACTCTGATGCAGTCCAGCGACGCTCCTACCATCTGCTTCCTCCGTATCCCTCTCCATCTCGCTCTCCACCTCTCAACCCACTCACCCTTTACTACCACTCTCTTTGCTTTTCATTCCCAAGCAGACGTGACTAAAGCTGACTGGAACACATTCTAAATGCAATATTTAGTGTGAAGATGACAGATTGCTTGAAAGTAAAAGCACTTATTGTCACTGCTAATGTTTTTATCTTGGACTTTTTAGAGAGGAGAAGTGTTTGCTAGTGAACAAACTTTGAAAAGGAGGCTTATGAGAAATGTGTACTGAAGGACATCAATCCGACTAATGCCTCTTGACAAAACACTTTGATTTCCCCTGAAGTCCCCGTCTGCCAAAACAGTCCATTTCTATTCCAGTCTGACTCTAATTGATCCACACAATGCTACAAGTTTAGAGGGGGGATAATGTAACTTGTTCCTTGAGATGCAGCCTAAGCGATTAATAAAAGCAGCAGATTTGCCCTGTATCGCTGGGTCAATAAGCATTAAATTGTATCTTTTACCTTAAACGCTGAGCTAGAATGAAACGCGAACGTCCTCACTTCACTCAAAGCTCATTTTCATCTACGCTCGGCTGAGCCTCGGATAAATCATCCGATGTTGTCTTTGAAAAGACAGTCCCCTGGCACAGAGGGAGGGATAATGATTCATCAAAGTATTTTTCAGTGGGCAGAATAAAAACAACAACCACAGGAGAGTCATCTGACAGAAGAAGAAAAGCGCCACTTTAATTAGTTTCATACTTGGCAAAAGAACATAGGCCTCTTGATATGGACGGCCAACGAAAAAGGGCGGCGATCAATACCTTGTGTCGGAATCTCACGACTGGTCGATAGAGCGGCGACCTGAGTCCCTCCTTGTTGGGTCTCCCGTCTGCGCCGAGCACAGCGAGGCCCAACAGTAAAATTGCCGCCGACCACCATCCGGCTGTCTTCATTGGTCTTTTCCTGTCAAAAACCAAACGAGAAAGGTGAGCGCTCTTCTCCGAACCTCTGGAGGTTCAATACCGTTTGGCCAAGACAATACATCAAGTCTGCAGTAATTAGTGTAGACAATGGGAAACGCAAAACTGTCGTTGGTTTAAACTAAAGCTATCAATACGTGCCCCGCACTTTGCGTGGAGATTAGATCTCCTTTTGAATCAATTAAGGGGAAATAGACGTCATGAGAAAATCAAGATAAAGAAGACAAAGAGCCAATATATTAAGGCAATTAAAGTGAGGGCTTTGGATTAATTAGTCTGAGTGTCTAAGTCAAGCAACTGTGATGAAGCGGTGAGATTACATCTTAAACAGTTTCCTCACATCCTCACGGAGCTGCAGCCCAAATATATTTATTTAACAAAGCGAGAATATTCACTTTTCCCCTCCGATATAACTGCATTTTCAATAATTCATTGTGCCATATGAAAAACGAGTTTGACCTTTGCACAACATGAATTAAACAAAACACTGTTTGTGTGGGAAAAAAAAAAACATGCCCTGTGAAAATGTCTGTGTCCCAGAAACAGCGATGTCCATAAAAGTTAAAATGCAGGAAATACAGATAGGTGTAACACTCGCACATACACAAATACAAAAACACATGCACACAAGCTTTATGTTCTAATCTGCAATGTGTTTGCTCCTTTTTATTTCTCATCCCTCGTCGTCGCTCTGCATTTATGCCTTCAATTCTTTGTGCATCACGTCGCAAAAATCCCCTTTTGTTAGAAGCGCTTTATAAATAAATTTGACTCGACTTGACTATTTTCACGCCCAAACACTGAGCCGTACTTTCTAAGCCGTGTCAAGCCACCAGCGCCTGCTCATCATCCTTCAGCGGAGGAGATGACTGACAGCAGGATGGTGACCCCGCTTCATGGTTCTTCTGGAGTGACACTGAGTCAGACAACAACGGCGCTGCTGTGGCAGCTCTGAGGGCCCGTGTGCTATTCAATGGAGGTCAGGAGGTGGTGCCGGCAGAGCAACGTGACGCTGTGATGTGCCGGACAAAGACGGAACGCTGATACTTTTATTTTCGTGACTTTGTGACTTTTATTGCCTTTCCGAGCTACTTTAGTTTTTCTTGAACAGATATGGAAAACCTGGGCACAGAATATGATTCATGCTGATGAAAATATAATTGTTCAATTAGATGAACAAACATCAACAGCTTGGGTTTGCATATAATTGTCTGCCATATTCAACACCCATATTCCACACTTTTATTTAACCTAAAAACATTGACATTTAAAAAAATCTGACAATGGTAGAATTAAACCACCTTCTGTACCCATCCATCCACCTCGCTGCATTTAATTTACAGAAACATTAAAGTCATATTTTCCCAAATAAAGCAGCTAATTGGAACAAATATTTAAAGGAAATATCTACAAAGAAATGTATGTACAAGTTCTATGCAACTTGCCAGCATAATGCTGCTGCTTTGAGCCCTGGTCTTCAGCTTATTGTCCCTCAGAACAAAGCCATTAGCCTTTGTAAATGAAATGTCTCGCCAACCATTCCCTCACTCCTTTCTCTGTCTGTCGAGTAGGAAGGGGGCATTGAAAGGGCCTTGATAATCCAGTGGGCAGGGATGTTTAATTCCAAAGTGCGAGTCGCGAAATTCAAAAGATCTCTGAACCTGGCAAAGTAATTGTTAAAACGTTGTTAATCATCAAGCGCCTTCACAACCCCCTGCAGACATATAATGGTCGTTTTACGCTACGGGGCACTAAAAATCGTACTTATCGCCTCTTTAATGTGACCACATTCATTCTCTATGCATTTCTAAACTCTCCAGATCCAGGTAGGAGCCCTGCCTGCAGCTGCTGCTGCTCCACTTCTCTGCTAACACAGTCTTTTAGCCGCACTAGGTGGATTACCATACCAGCTAGCACAATCAATCAACCTCTTTGCGGCGTCCCAGTGTTAAATGGGTTATTAATGGACTAACTTTTGCAGGATGCTGTGTCAGAGACACATGAACAGTTTTAAGAAGTTTAGGTGCGTCATACAGTACAGCTCCTTGCAGACATTTAACTCTTCATGATCAGTCACAACTTCAACAAATATAAATAACTTTACAGTTGTACTTCTTTCAACTACTGACTCATTGTTAACCTTAAGCAACCTTAAGCAAAATTAAATTATTCCTGTTGCACACCAAAATTATTTTTCAGTTTTTGTGGCCAGTTAATTTCCTTGTCATTGGGTCTATTTTTCTTTTCATGTTGTGCAGCATTACTGTTAATAGAGCTTTGTGCCACAATGACAAATTACACGGATGGAAATGAGGCAACAGTGAATAAAACATTTAATCTCTCTAAAATGTTCTAACAAAAACTGCAGTATAACCTTGAAGGTGGCGGTGGGATCTTTTTTGTATAGTTTTTAGCATTGCTACCATTGTAGCGGGACAACATCCATCTAAACTAAACCAACTTCCAGCAAGTCCTGGACTCACTGAGGTGAGGTTTTGCGGTAATAACAAAAACTAGCAGCAAATTTAACAACCTAATTATTCAACCGCACACTTGTCACAGCGTGGGAAAGCACATTGCTTTGTTTTTATTATTTTCTGTAACCAGTGTAGCGTTAAAGCATGGTGGACTCAATACGCTAACTTGCAGCTGTCTAGTTAGCTAGCCTGCTAACTCCACGATGCTTTAACGCTACACTGGTTACAGAAAACGAGACGGGCAGCAGGCTGCTGTTCAGCAGCAGCGCTGGGTCTAACGGTTCCAGCTGCTCTGGAAAATGACAACCTACGTAGCTATCTAGGCAGCCTAGCTAGAGAACACTTTACAGCCCCACTGACGTGTGCTGTCACCATTACAACGAACAACAATCGCCATTTTCTTTTGCACTGGTCAAATGTGGAAACGGTTCAATGTCCATTCTACTCACATTCTATTTCTATGATTAGACTGCAAACGTTTTAGCTATAGGTGTACATTATGAACTGGAAACTAAATGTATTACTCATTCACATATGTTATTCAAAGTGAAAGTTCACCCCATAAAAGCCTAAAAGCTAAATAAATTTATATTGGAAAATATGAGATATCTTTTAGGGAAATTGGTTTTTAATTTAACTGACATCAACTCTAGTATGTGCGTGTCATATAATTGTACAGGCTATACAGTACAAGTCATTGTGTGCAAGAGTAAGACGGTGCATGTTTGAGTAAATAGTCCAAGTCTTTTTTATCTGCCTCAAAAGCAGTGGAGACAGAAACAGTGTGGAAGTTTTCTCTGGACCTCCCCAGGGAGTGTCATCATAACTTTGGCTCGTAGTTTTGAATTCCCTGGAGCACGTCTAAGCTTTGGCATTGACTTTCAAATGAAGAATACCCATTTCCCACTATGTACACAATGCATCATGTCTTGACAAGCTCACAGCCGCTCTCCTCCAACCCCCCACCCCATCTGTCTCATTCAGCGGGTTTTTGCCTGTCAACGCACAGGCAATAAAGCCCAATCTTACAGATACTACGTCTACATATCACCTGACTGCAACATGCTGGGAATTAACTGGGTCTGAATACATGCACACTCTCATTTATTATCAGCTGTCATGCATGTTTGGTAAGTCATAAGTCTGGAAAATAGGAATACATAATTAAAACGTGCTATACATTTTTGTTTCCCCTAAAGAGCCTTAATTCAAGAATACTCTTCTCCTACATGATTGTTGTCAGTTTAGAGTAATTATGACTTATTGCTGATACCTCTCCAATTTACAGCTTTCTAATTATACTCAGTTTGTCTCAAATGTAATTAAACTAATTCTGAATATGTCTACTGGGAACACTGCATTTCTTGTGTTTTTTTAAACAGCACTGTATGAGCCTCAGTTGAGTTCATGATTTCGAAACAAGACGGAGAACATATTGTGAACAATAAAACAACTTATGGCACAAGTTAAGATATTTAAACCCCTTGCAAAAGGGCAGCAACCCCCGTGGTTGAGTTTTTAGCAACAACAGCCAAAGCTTCCCTCAAGCATCTGCTTTGCACTGCTACCATGTAGTCCGCAAACAAAAGATTTTACTTATTTCTCAATAAGCTGAAAGGAAAAAGGCCTGATTCAGATCAATTCTAAAATCCTAGGATCCAATATCATGAAATACTGTAGGTGTCAGCAATAATTACAGGTTCAAATCTCCAAACTAGCAATGACAATCTCACTCTTCACATGGCACTACAATTAATCCCTAACTATTAATCCTTAATTAATATTTTGATGTAAAGCTCATCTGGTCACAAAAGGTCCACATTTCGCTACAAACACTTAACACAGTGCATCTGGGCTTTGTGCATAAATGTATGTTACAATTCTAATGCTACTGTGATGTCCATATCAAATCAAATAAACATAATAAACACACAATCAGAGTACGAAAAGAATTCAGTTTTTACCACATAAAATTCTGCTGTCTGGTGGGTTGACCTTAGTACACACAGGAGAATTCAGAGTCAAAGAGTGAAATTCAAACTGTATCCTTAAATGAAGCAATATCTACTTATCATAGATCAAATGGTTTTGATTAACCAAAGAGTAACTCAGTTCCACAAGTCACAACTAGTTCCTTGTTATATTTTTTTTACTATTTTCAGAACATTTACCAGTTCACTTTCAGGAAATAAAAACAAATAAGAAAAAATGAATTAGGTTGCAATCTTATGACCCCTGGTGGGGGGGGCTGGACCGTAGTTTACAGACATCGACCTTCGTGATTTATGAAGTTGAAATACTCCATGAACTGCTTTATGAAGCTGAATACATGAAACAACCTTGAATTTCCAATGAATTGTTCAGAGTAGTGCACTGTGGTTCTACTGCTCAGCAAGTGTGAGTCACTAATCCTCCGTGAATGAAGGACAAGTGCTGAAAACGACATGCATGCTCTTTAAACAGACCATGGCCAAACACAGGGCTGAAATACTCTCAGTGTGAAGGTTGATGTTTGATCACATCAAATAGTCTGTGAACCAGACCTCATTTCAACACAAAATAAAACAATCATGCCAAGCATGAGACTTGAGCACTCTGACAGTTAAAACTACTGGAACTAATCAATATGTTCAAAGTTCCAACACCATATTTTGGACGCTTTGCACTTACTGTCTTTAGTGAGTCTGGGTGTCACATATTTCAAGTGCTCAACACCCCGTTTATAAGATACACAAGGTCATGCTTCTGCCACATTAGCTTATCTCATTCCCGTTTCTTGTGCTGCCACAAAACAAACCGATGACAGATAGAATAGAGGGACAATGAGCAATGCTATGAGCTTCCCTTGCAGATGATTTAAAAATCAAAGCCTGTTCTGCAAGATGGACACATTTCTTAAACAAGTATTACTCTAAATTGTGTCTTTAAATGCTTTCTTTTGCAAACTGTTTTAAAACCTGTCAAGCGTTGAAATGACATTTAAAGGCTTCATTCATCAAATTCCTGTGGCAGCAACTTTTTTAGCACTTATATCCTATTTTCTTTCTATAGTATGAAATGCAAAGTGTCAAAGCAGGACAAAAATCTCTCCTTTTTTTCCCATTCAGTCACTGTTATTTATCCACTTTGCTGAGCATGCATGAGGTTTTTCTGCAATCACCCTGCTTCAAAGTCAGCCGGTCCTGCAGATTTACATTAGGGAGCGGTCCAGTACAGTCAGACATATTGTGTAGCTGAGCTGCATATCAAGGCTTAAGTGCCGTGCTCAACACTTCCAAAAGTAGTAAGACAATAGACAATATGTTGCTAACTTGCCATGACCAATTGAGAATTATTAACAATTCTACAAGAGCATAAAATGAAGAAAAGACAAATCCAAGGCATTACATGCAGCTTTTACCTTGATAGCGCAAGTATGTTTATTTTCAGACATAAGACCCTAAGTCTGGATTGCAACAGACAACTTTCCATCTTAAATACATGCAAGTTTCATCTATTGTCTATGAGTGAGTCTATGATTTAAAGGTGCTAAATAACATATTGTAATAATTTCTATTGCCTCTCAACGTCTCTCAACCTTGCAGCTAACATTGCAAAAAGCCCTAGAGCGCCTTTCACACAGGACGCAGTTTGTGCTGCGCTCTCGGGCTCTTCTGGGTTCAGCGCACATCCCACGCCCACGCTTTGCTAGATGCTGCAAAAAAAGGCTTTGTGGTGCCGCGCAAGTCATTAGAGATAATGTGTTTCACAGCGCAGTGGTGCAGTTGTCGCGTTCTATGTGAAAGGCTCTAACAGTGCAAACAACGACAAAAGTGTTTTTCTGAGGGGGAACCCGATGTTCGGTGCTATGCGTCCGTGTTAGCTGGAACCGCCGTATGAGCGCAGGGCAGAGCAGCGGCCATTAGTTAGTCAGTGCAACACGCTCACGTGCACGAAAAGCGCACGTGACCTTGCAAATAGTTGTTTGGTGCTTCATCAATGCTCTGAATATCGAATTTAGCCCCTTTTAAGATAATACATTTAAAAAAACATAGTGACAAACAGCCCATTTTCTTATTGATGTTAGTATAACCTAATTTGGCAAAATAGTTTCCTGTTGCGTGCACTTGAATCTGATTGTGTTTTTTCTCTGGTAAACGTAGAGTACTTTGATCACTTACAGTAACATAGAAATACCACAGTGTACATATGCTCTGCTACAAGTAAAAGTCCTGCATTTAAGTGAAGTATTAGCATCAAACTGTAGCAAAAGTAAATATACTCATTATACAGCATGGTCCATATCACCATATCAATCGTCGATAGATTATTGTAGGTGTCACTTTGATGATGCAGCTGGTAAAGGTGGGGATCATTTCAATCAATATGTACTTATGTATCTGAATTTATTTGTTGATCATATTGTGTATTATTAATCTGTAAAGTCTAGTAACTAATCAAATGAATGTAGCTACAACATTAATAGCAACTTGATATAATATTCTAAATTAAATAGTAGCCTTTAGGCGTCTAAAGAGTACAGGCTACTTTTACTTTTGATACTTTTTGTATTTTTTTTAGTATCCTATAGCGTTCATAGGAAAGAAGGGACACTATATATCTATTATTATTCAAGTTGGATAACGGTGTGCTTATCTATGGCAGAAGGAAGATCTGTCAGTAAAACATTTGCCTGAATATTCAGGTTTCTTGCAATATTCTCAGACTTTCATTTCGTTCTATGAGATTTCATACCATATTGTCAATTTGTATTCAACATTCTTCACTTTAAGATCCAAGGCACCTTCAGGTAAAACTGGCTGCACATTTTTATTTTTGCTGCTTGTTTTGTTTCAGCTATTGTGAGCATGAAAAACAATCAACAGCAAACATGGCCTCAATTTAGAGCAGGGAATTTTCTCACTCAGGAAATTGTTTTTTATTTCTGCATTGCCGTCAGGCCCGTAATGTATTTTGGACCCTAAATTCTTCTGCAAATGTTTAGCAACACATGAACATAACTCACTTCTTCAGAGGATCTATATTTTAAAGAGAGTAGAAGAATTTGTATTGAGTGGAATTCATTATGATGAAGACTGAGGTGTGTTTTCAAGAAATGCTGATTCGGTATGCCGCAGAGTAAAACATCAAATTCAGACTAGTTGAGTAGACTTATCTAACCTTATTAATGTTTCAAAGCTCCAAGAATACTGTCTTCTCCAGGACCATTAAATGAAGCCCACCTGCACAACTGGGAAATTGCATTGCTGCTGTGGCACACGGGCCTTCTTCAACTAGCAGGGATGCACCGGTGCTCCCAGTTTGCTCAGTAAACCAATGCTAGAGACGCTTGTTTTGAAATTATTCAAATTGTGAGCGAGGTCACTGGTGGGGAACCTGAAGTCAGCAGATAAACGGCTCTGCTCTCCTCTCGCTCACCATATGCTTCGGCTGACACAGTCCTGACCTCCTGTGGGCAGATCTCTTTAAGCACGCTCAGCGGTATTCCTATGTACAGATCAATTCGGTCGGAGCAGTACAGTTTGTCTCAGAGATATCTGGAGAACGCTGGAGCGTCTGCTATGCGTGTTTGCTGCTGCAGCATGTCTTATTTGGCAGAGTTATCATGGCACTTCTCATACTTGTACATCCCCGGCAGCACTGCGCACTGATAAAGGACCCCTTCAAGTTCAAAGCACGTCCAAAACCACAGGCGACAGACATCCCCCCTAGGGCAGCGCGTCCGTTTGGTCCTTGTTCCTCCCGTAGAAATGCAAAACATTGCTGTGCCAATCTCTCAGAAAGAGCAGTTCCATCCAACACAAGGAACAAAGGGACGACTTTGAATGTAATACAATTAGTATCTTCAATAGTACTCATGTTATGTCCCTGCATGGTGTCTAGGATTCGCTTTTCCTTACTACTACTGTGGCTACTTTGCCATTATTTTTGGTGCGTCAATGAAGCATCAGCCGCCTCTGTAGTCCAGACGCTCACGATATGCATGAAAATGAAACACTCGAGGTTTGAAAAGGATTTGCTGAGAGTGTTTTGCATGAGGCGAAAACAAAAAGGCCTTTCACTACAGTGTCATGGTGCTTCTGGAGGAGTAAAAAAAACCTCACAACTCGGAGCAGACCATACTACATTTTCTTTCTGCAAGACTTGCAGCCAGTGAGTCAGTTAATAAATGGCAAAGTGGCTTCATAAAAAGAGGCAGCACTTGCCCAGAGGTTAGAAACGCTGGCTGGTGAATGTAAGGTTGTAATCTTATATGAAGCCCATATAACCTCAGAGAAACGGGTGTTTGAAGTAAAGGGGCAAAAAATCTTTTGCTACAGAAAATACTGCAGAGTTTCTCCCCTGGGCAAAGCACTCAACCCTAAATATCTACTATGAAACTACAAACTGGTCAACAGCACAAGAAAAGCCGTTAATCCGACAAGGTAGAGATTTTTGCACCTATTTAATAACATTTTTTCCGAATACAGGCCTCATACAACAACACCATAAACACTATGTAGGTTCAAATCATACATTCAAATTGAACTTTATATCTCGATCCTAAAACTCTTCTATTCCCCTCCAGACCAACATTAATGGTGATGTGCAGAACAAATGTGAGATTGCTTAAAGTTAATTTCCGGAGCAACTGCCAACTTGTTTGGTTTGCTTCACTGATTTTTGCCCAATGCGTGTTGGAAGATGATGGATTTCCAAAACTATAAATCCCTTCACAGTCACATACAACATTTATTTCCTTTTGTTGTCTTCATGTATACCAAAACAAGATGACACTATATTTCCATTTTTTGCTGTCATTTTATTTCCTATTTATTCATAGCTTAATAGAGGCAGTCACCTTTACAAATTGCTATAAACTATTGTTTCCAAGACCAGGAGTAAACACAAACATATATCGCATTTTTACAGTGATATGGTAAAGGACATCAAATATAATTATAGTTTTGGTGTTTTCCAGTTTTAGTCCTTATGTTTTATAACTGTGCATTAAAGTATAAGAACACTGCTGATCTGCCTTCTTTGTTTTTTGGCAACAACCTTGGGAGCTACTGTACGTAATCACTGTTGTAGGATTTTGGCACTGCTCTGCGCCATTACATTTTCTGGCCAATAATGTCACATCTGACACGACTTTTGTCAATAAAGTTTTAAGTTCTGCTTGCGTCTATTGATGCGGCATGGTGACTATCGCTGCACATGATCGCTGCCCAGCCCCTCCGTTTATTCCAAGCTGTTGCAGCAGCTGGAAACATAAAATGCATTAATTCCCGTGTGCCAGAGGATTTCTTTATAGAAAAAAACCCTCTAAACCAGGTGCTTAGAGACACAAATGATCCTGAAATCTGTCACAAATAGGATATTCTCTGAATCACAATTCTGTGGTATCAATTGTCAATCCAGAGTAAAACGTTTTCTTTTGAACAGTATAAAAATTCATGGAAAGGATTTTGTTGGTAGCAACCTTTTGGTTGCTGGATCGTAGTTCCTGCACTCTGAACATGTCCTGAGGGTGCAGGACAGGTGGAGTTCGTATACAGAACTCATTCAGACTGCAAGAAAACATGGTTTGTCTGTATATGGAATTTATTTTGTTGTTATTCATGTGTAAATTAAAATGATAAAGTTGACTTCCCCAACTTTAATTATAAAATTAACATAAAACAGTAGAAAGTCAAGTCTTTTCGTTTCGCTTTCTTGTGAGTTCAAACTCCCTTTCAACCTACGTGCAGTTAATTTGCCTCCTCGCCATTCTCGATATTCTGCGGCAACGCAAACACAATTACATCACAAGAACCTTTGAGTCCCTGAGTTGGTTCCTGATCTTAGTTTGAGGAGGCGCCTTCGCTCTTTAACTTAACCGAACCAGAAGGAAGTTCTATCTTTCATTGATTTCAAATTCTCACACGACTCATCTCATCATCACTTCTTTTCCGTAGAAGAATGTGGCAACATGAACAATCTTCAGAATTCGAGGCCTCGTCCTCACAGAAACCATCATTGTGTAATCACGGGCCATTCATCTGAAATGACATGGTGACAGATGTTTTTGGTGAGAGCATGTGCGGCGTCTTTTTGCCACGAGAGCGCTTCCTCTGCAGACGCCCAGCTGTGCTGGCAGCTGTATCTGCTGACAGCTAGCGTGGATTCTGCTTTGTGTGCAGCCTCTACATTTCCTGTGATCTCCATATTTGGAGGACACATTTATGTTAAACTTAGCTCATGTCTCGACACAGACGGACTGATATGTGACCTTTAGCTCTATGCTCCAGCCTGTTTTAATTATTTAGGACTCCCCGCTGATGTATAGAGGAAAGATATTGGTTTATTGTTGCTTAAATTGGCGTCAATGACAGCTGTGAAGTTATAATCTGGTCCTTTTAATTTGCTTTACTTTTAACTTCAGAAAGAAAGAAATCTGTGTTTTCATGAGAGATTAACTAACGAAAGCTCACCTTTAAGACGCCTCTTTAACAGCGGCCTTCTGTTCAAATGGGTGAAATGCTAAAGGAAGTGTAAGACTTCATTAGCTTTATCCTGGTTTGTGCTATTGACAGTAGAAATAATGAGCAATAGTGGCTACGGCATGAGGAAATAGTTGAAAAGAGCCCCTCTTTAAAACCTTCCGCTTTGCCTTCTTTCTTTCTTTTCATCCGAGGAGCAATTTTCAAAAAGAGGATTTCTATCTGGAGCTTAAATTGAGTCCAAATAGTTGAGCCAAATCTGAACAGGCCTTGTAAAAGCCGGGGCCTAAACCCGGCGCAGCCTTAATAATCTTCTCTGAAATATTCTGGATCACGTTCCAAATAAGAGTCACTCGAGCTGCCTAATGTCCCTCCATAATCACCATGATGTATTCAGTATGACCAGTTATGCTAATGGTCCAATTCATTAACCTAATTATTGAGTTAGCTTAATGAATTAGTATTCATTTGTGTATATATAACAGGTGTTAATAACAACTCTGTGTGGCGTTGTGAAGCAGAGGAGTTCAACTAATCTAGGTTTTTCTATTGATAACAAACTTTTCTTAAAACTAGCAATGAGGTCATCAAACCACGTCATTCAATGATCCGCGGTACAAATACAAGTTCCATGCTTGATGGTGAGGAAGACTAAACACTCTCCAGGATGAAGGAGTGAGTCTTTGAAAAGGCTCTATATTTTCATTTGACTGTTTTCTGCTTAAGTCAATGACGTCTAAACTGATATGAGAACCAGTTCATGACGCGTTTGCTTCTACTACCAAGAGTTTTTCTTTTTTAAGAACGTGTTTGATGTAAATAATTCATCACTCTGAACTCTTGCTCGCCGTTTTTAATTTTGGTCAAAGTAACATTTCACGTTAATTCACTTTTTGACAACAGTTCCAAGTTACAGGACTAAGTTCAAGTGTTTGAAGGGAAGCTGTTGCATGAGAAAGTCAACAATAAGCCAGTTTGATCCGAGGAACTTCCAAAACAAGAAAGCATAAATCTGAGCGTGACTGACTCGCTGCTACCTCATCACCTGCTGTTGAGGTGCACTTAACACACAAATTGCTCCGGTGGGGCTGCTCAGTGGCTAGCTGATAAAACCTGTGGTTATCCAGGGCAGCTCTCAGGTGTGACTGTGTGTTGTGAAGCATGGTGTTTGCTTTCATGCTCTGTGAACCTCGTCTGCATGAGTAAAAGTTTACAATAGACATCATAGACTTTATAGACAAATTATCACCCTTGCAGCTTTCATTTTCAGACAGCATGACTTGAGAATGGGGCCATCAGGGTGATGCCAACATGGACAAGTCCATAAAGTCATCAGGGGGGAAAAATCTACAATTTCATGACAAGGAAGTGGGAAGTGAGTGAGGGATCACACCTGTGTCGCCACACTAACACCTAGAAGCTTACTTTCATGTTAAAAAAGGTGGTTCTGCTGTTTCCAAGTGTGTTATTACTAACTACAACTATGCATGCCTTGTGGTTGATTTGCTAAAACGCGTAAAAACACCAGCACGGTCCTTTTAACTATGTCGAAAACCAGCAACAAAGGCGTTTCAGAGAAACTCGTCTCATCATTCAAAACCCCTTGTATCAATCACACCTCAGTCCCTATGGTACATTTACAAGCCTGACTCCACTGCCACACATAATTAATTCAGACTTCTTAGGATTTGTGAGCCCTCACTTTCACTGGACTTCAAAAGAAGCAACTTGCCGTCTACAACTCGGCTTCTGAACCCTTTAGGAGAGCGCCGCTCCAACATCCCCGACTCATTAGACAGGACCCACAGCTCCAAATGCCAAGCGGATAACAGCAGTGCATCCCAGTGCCACCAGATAGCAGATAAAGAAGGAGATTGGCCCTTGTGTAAATGTGTTGGCTGCATGTTGTGATGACATAATTCATTATCCCCCATCCTATTTATGAGGCTGTTATCTGTTTCGTTCCGATATCTATCCGAACGCATAAAATGTGATTACACCGAGCTTTGAACTTGGCGTGGTTTGCCTCCGCACTAAATCCCCTTGTGCACCACAGTTACATTTTACCACTGAATGAGGAACGTCACAAATGCATCATGGGAGTGTTTTTATTGTGTGGGTCATTAGATAACACCTATAGAGGGCTGGGTCTCCTCTATATTTCTGCCTACTTGACTGTCGATCATCTCTTTTCACACCAGAACTCTCTTTTTGCACGTTAAGAATATTCAGTTAATGTGAGGATGGAAATAGTGGATGAGAAACTGTTATTTTTCTGCCCCGGTAGCAACTGCAGAAGCCGAGAGCTAAATCACTTTCAAAGTTAATCTGCTCTAAATCCTGGCAGGCAGTCCAAATCCAGGCAGAGAAACTTCTGAAATCAAACGTGGAATTTCAATGATCCTCAACACTCAGAAAGTTGGTGCTTCACCAGAATTCAACGGCAGTCTCAGGAACAAAACAAGGCAGGTATTTCCCTCCTTGAGTCCCGCGTGACCAGGGGTACTGTAGCTGGGATATGACGACCGTGTCGGACCGGTGCACACTATGAGAGGAGGTGAGGGGATTTACAGCAGCGAAGACATTAGGAAAGCCGTGAGGGTAACGGGAGTTCAGCTGGTCAATCACTGGAACGCTAATGAGCCTCTCATGTGTTTCTAACTCAGCAGCTTGCTTTGTTCTCAGCAGGACTGTGGATGTTTTGTGTTACGGACTGAGAGATTTCAGCGAGCACTAAGACCGGCTGAGCGATCCTGCAGGGACTCAAACACTATTTTTTGAACTCGCAAACAGGATGTGCCATTGTCTGTTTCACCTTTTCCTTTCTCAGCGTCACATTTTTTTCAAGACACAAACATGATAAAGAATGTACAGAGAAAATGTGTTTTTTTTTAAGAATTTGTCAAGAATGTGAGGGATGAACGTTGAATCTCCAAAGCCATTGGTTTTGGTATGTTGGCAGCATGCCGCTGTCCAAACTAAGGTAACAAAATCCGCCTCAGGCTGCTAGTGGTGGCTTCATATTTACTGCAGCGACATGAGAGTTTTACCGATCTTCCCATTAAACTATTCCTTTAAAGAGCTTGACAGCTGAAGAGGATCATACCATACAATTGAACAGCTGCTAAATTGACTTTTTTTTGTCAATAACATTGTTAATTTCCCTTTGCTGCAGTTTCTGTTATTACAAATTTGAATCAAAATGCCTTTAAAAAGTAGTCAGTGCACATTTTGAAAGTAGATTGAATCTAATTAAAGTGAATGAAAATAACTTTTCCTCACACTAGAATCTACTTAAACTTAAAAGGGAAATTGTGGGACTTTGTTTTTGGCTTCTAACGACTGGCCCTTTTAAAGAGGCTTTAAGATTCTCACAGACTATATAATTTATCTTTGATCCAGCCAGGCAGTCCTTAAGAAATGCCAGATAGCACACTGTGATCAGCCCCGGCTGCCAGATTGTACTGTATGAAAATGTTAACTAATTCATCCTCAGAGAGTGTGCACATTATTTATCACAGCTTTGAAAAGTGATTCTAATATATCTTTTGTCATGCACAGGATTTCCGTCTAGCTTGGCACCACATCTGAGAATTATCAACAGCCTACTGTGTGCCATCAGCTCCGATTGTACCCTGGGATTCATCCAAAAAGCTACAATTATTAACAATTAAGATGAGCGAGCACCACAACAACCACAAAGATATTCAACACTCGTTTTACACATCAGACGGTTTTGTGCAGCGACTCCAATAACTTCTGTGTGACAAAGGTTTGACAGCGAGGACTTGGGCGTTATACGGCCCACATTACAGTCATTTACGATCGCCGGAGTCTGGACATACGAGGCAGCGGCAGGAAAGACCTTGACTTTTCTTTCATAGCCGTTTAATTTATAGACCATTTCAAATGTCGTGAGGTGCAGGTCGTCGCTACAACTCTGCAGGAAAAAGGCCTGGCAGAGGCACATCGGCTCTCCCATTGTGAACAATCATTACATAATCGGACTGATCTGATCTACTGTACTGTGTGAGGAACACTTGGCCACAGCGGCGGTGAACACTGAACTGTGGCCTGAGACACCATTAAAATGCAACGCATGGCCGGACCACCAACACCCGACTCCCCAAGTGTCGTACGCTTCCAACAAACGGCAAACAACGGCATTGTTATCTCAGAGACCAGCACCACCACTAACCCCACCTGCTGAGACGTATTTCACAAGGCCTCAAGCCTACACTCGCTATTAGCCAGCTTACAGCTCACTGACAGGATTAGCGCAGAAACCTAGAGCCTGTTGACCCTCACCCTCAAGGTTTCTGCAACTTCTGTTATGGTCTGACCATCTGCCAAAGAGCACCGAGACAGAGAAAGAGAGTCGTCTCAATGCTTCAGCCGGCCTCGGCTTTGAAAGTAGCCACGGAAGCCTTGTTCTGCCGTGCTGCACGAAATGGGTTATGACAATAACAGTTTAACAATCCACTTGGAGTTCAATCAAGACATGGAGTGGAGTGGAGGTCATGCTTCAGAGGTCTAGAGCTGTTTGAAAAGTCAGGAGACGGAGCCTCATGCTGTTGCCTGAGATTGATCTTCCAGGCAAAATGGAAAAGAAAGTGGAATCCATTGCAAAATGTTTGACTTCACTGCACAGAGCAGACTTTTTCATACATCATCAAAGAAAGTTAAGCACATACCGATAATCTAAATTATATTGTTAAGAGTTCTCATCTGTCACTGCTACATGTGATCAAACGACGTTTTCTGTTTCTTTGACTCGCACATAGAAAATAAATTTTACTTCATCAAACGAACTTCCTGCTTACCAGGAGACACAAGAGTGTCAGGAGGTAGTGTCTCCTGAACATGGCGGCAAGGTAACATGGCTCAATGTGTGTGGGCCCACTGCACAATAAAGATTCCACATATCGGAGAGGGGAACAACAAAGACAGACACAGAGACGCAGATGGGAGTTGGCGGCGGTTGCAGCTTATTTCTGAGTGGGAAGAGGGGAGAGCAATGTTAGAAGTGTTATTGTTGAGGTGGGTTAGGGTTCTGAGCTTTTGAGAGATGAAACGTGTTTACTGTATCTATTTTGAACACATTTGAAATTTTTGATTTCCATAGCAAGCACAAGTGTTAAATATGTTTTCGTTTGGGTTGTTTTATGTGTGACCTTGTGAAATGTGACCTTTTGAATTGAAGAATTGAAAGCGTGATGGTTACAGAAAGGGAAAAAGTCATTATCCACAAAAATCACTGATGTGCCCATTTCAAAAGTTGTGAAGGTGAAACCAGTATGTTTAGAAACTCTACTCATCTACAATCTACTCAAGTGATTTCTTTCAACGAAGACAGAATTCAAACTATGGATCCTTTTGAAGTATTAAAAGGAATAATTTGAGTTATACGCTTCCTGAGAGTCAGATTAAAGGATTGGTACTGTGCCGTTTCCATACTTTACTGCATGTAAAATGTTTTTCTTATTGTTTTGTCTTAGTTCTGTAACAGTCTTTTGGCGAACAGCTGTGTGCATTTCAACAGAGTCTTGTCATCTCCTCGAGGTTGCCAGACAAATAGTGGAGACACAGAAGTGCTGCGTGGACGGACAAAGTGTTGCTTGTTACATTTCATAACTTCCTCTAAAAGCACTAAGTCTCATTCTGTCTGTGGATGGATAGCACGAGTCAGATGCAACATATTAACTAGTGGGCTTTTGAGGAGCTGGTAGACGTATTTTTGTCTCAAGCTAGGCTCATCGCCGTCCAGCTCTGGGCACAAACATGAGAGTAGTATTGATCTTCTCATCTGACTCTCACAAAAAAAATGAGTGTATTTTCCAAAAGGAAAATGTTTTCTGACTCATCTCCAGTGATACACATCCATGCATAGCTTTTGGTTTTATTTGGCAAAGTGTTGAGATCTCAATCTCCAATTATATGTTGGGCATTTCTTCTTTATTTGATAGCGAGTGAGAGACAGACAGGAAAGGCAGGGGGAGAGAGGGAATGATATGATAGGATATGCAGACTTGAACACGGGCCGCTGGGGTAAGTACTCAGCCTCAATGGGTAGAGGAGATTAATTCAATCTAATTTGTGATGCTGAAAACATTCAAGAGTTACCAAAAAAGGTCAACAGAAACGTCTCTTTTCAGGAACAATATCCCCATTACTGTGGATAATTTTAAAAAAACTCGACAGACAACTGTTTTTTTTTGTAACTACTTTCTACAGAAGAAATAGTTCCTATAAAAAAACAGCTGACAGTATATTTACTTCAATCGTATTGGAGTGGACGCAGACACTTTAAAAACATATATCTTAAAATATGCAAATACAACTCAAACCATTTGCATGATACAAAGTTTGAATCTTTAAATATCAAAGTCTTCTGAAGTGAAAAGTGTGTAAATCTCAATCTGCAGGGGCCTCTGGTACCTTTCACGCAATGATACTGCCAAATAAAACCGTCTGTATTCCTGCACAGTATGGCACCTGATTCCATTATGCTTTCTTCACATTTTACTTCAGTAGCAGTGTGATGGTTCTTTACATGTTCACACAATGGATTTCATAGATCCCAAAGCAGCCCAGAGGAAGCTGGTAGAGCTGCAGTATAGTTGTTTCATCTCCCGTGTTTGTTCAGCGACCCAGTAGAAACCACTGGGAGCTTAAAATAGATAGTACAGTAGCCATAAAAGGACGAGTGTATGATCATAGGGGTGTGGAACGGAAAAACCTTTGGGACCTGACTTGGCATTGAAAAGTGAGCTGCTCAATTTGTGGATATAGCTAACAGCTGTGCAGAAAGCCATAAAAGTGACATTGGGAACAATATGCTTCTTAAAAACAGTTTGAGATGTTTTTTTACGGGGCTGTTTTAGAGCTCACAGTGTTATTGGTAAAGATTTTTTAATCTGCCGGGACATCTAAGATTATCATGAAGATCGTAAAACGGTGCCATTTTCAGCAATCTTCGTCCTCAATTTACAGCTTCATTGTCATATCACCCCCCCCCCCCCCCCCTCAATAATACCAGCTGCCATTGCTGAGTGCCCACACCTTCACACGCGGTGCTTTTTCTCTCAAATCTGAAATGCTTTGATCAGTTTCTTGGCATTATTTTTCTTCTTTCCAGTGAAAAGAAATATCGACTCGGAAGCCTTTGCCTCCCCGCGGTGCTCTAAGAAAGTCATTGTAATGAAATGAAAAAGCAGAGCAGCTCCATTAACACCACTTCCTGCTCAGCTGGCACCATACCTGTTGTTAAATAGTCTAATTGGATCTGAGGTAAGAGGGGGGTGGGGGGAGCTTTTTCTGGTATTGGTGAGGCAGGGGGGGGGGGGGGGGGGGGGGGGCTTCCTGTGAAAATATTGCAAACACTGTTGTTTGGCTTTGTTGGTGTCCTTGTGGGCTTGAAGATAACTGTGAACGGAGTGAATCAGTAGCATATCCGTGCAGGAAGCTCATGCTCAAAATAAATAAATAAATAGCATTGTCTTTTCTCTCTTTCAATATCCCGTTCAACAGAATGATATTTTATTTAGACTAGCACGTTTGTCAAGTATTCACGCTTTATTCTGCACTATATACAGTTTATAGCCTGTGATACTTGGTCACTGGTTCGTATTCGAATGGAGATTCAATTAGTTGCTGCAGCCTTGAAGAATAGACCCGCTCATTCATCCAATGTGCCACTGGAAATAGATTTTATCGTGTGGTTTCAAAGAGCTTTCACGGATAAAGTGAATGTATTGTGGGAATAAAAAGGATTGAAGTTGGATTGTTAAGGCTCACAGTTGGCTGAATGTTCAATGTGCATGGTTTATGTAGCATTCAAACTTCCTCTGCAGGAATTTCAATTACTGTTGCAATTAGTAGAGAGACGTGTTGGCATCATTAGTGTCTGTGTGCCCGGTAAATCACGCAGAATGTCAAAATGATGGAGGAAATACAATATGCTGACTGCTCGGAATTTGTCTTGTCCCTTTTACAGATTACTGTAAATCAATAACATTGCCACCACACTAATCAGGAGTCTAACACCTGGCATGCAAATGCATAAAAGTAGGTGCTTATTTCCAGCAAGCCCTAAATAATCATGGGAAAAAGTACAAGTATAGGTCCCGTGTTGAAAATATTACTCAAGTAAAAGAACTTAATGCAGAATAATGAACCCCGTGAGTTTCACACCATCATATTATTATATTATGCTACTATATATATCAATCAATAACTAATGTGTAATTGTCATTGTTGTCGAGGTGAAGCTCATCCTAAACATTGTATTCACTGTTGGGATGCTTTATCTATAACAGCACATCATATTTTCTATAACTTGTTTTGTAAAGTGGCAAATTAAATTTTCTTTAAAATGTAATGGAGTCAAAGTACACATGAAACAGTGAGTAACTCAACCTACTTTAGTAAATGTAAGTTATTTAGTTACCATCTTTTACAAATAGATCTATTTGGTAATCATTTTATTTTTTTTATCTTTATAGTATCTGTTGTATCTTTTGTCCTGAGGCTCCACCAGAGACCTCTTCAAAGGATTTCAGCCTGTAAATCGGAGTCGTATCGGTGGCAGAACTTAATCTGGCTTTAGGTTAGCTCTTACTCCATCTGCTGCACCATCGCAGCGATAAACCCACAAAACAACACCCCAGATTTCATTCGCAAACCATCAATAAACACAATTAATGGACCATCCCCGGCGCGCGCAGGAACCTGTAATACACTGCCAAATGAGTCAGGCGCAAAACTCAGGATGAAAAACAAAAGTATAATCCCTCTGCTGCTAACGGTGTCACTCAAGGATTAGCGTGCCAAGGAAAAAAAAATAACGCACTAAGTAGTGCGCGGATAAATTAAATGCTCTGGGCATTGTGGCGTGTCTCCAGCCGTTTAGAAAAAAACATTGATTGTGTTACAGGACGTGTTTGTGCTTCAGCGCTCCTGACAGAATAACAGTAACTGTAATCTCAACTTCAGATATCCTGATTTGAGCCTCCAGGTCATGGCGACAAGTCAAGTGAAACAGTAAGCGCTTGAGGCGACAGATCGGGAGATATTTATTTGTCTCTCTCCGAGTCGAGGAGAGAGTGACCTGGTGGATTATTAGACAAGAGTTGTGGCGCCTCACCGATGATGAGGGTTAAACTTGCTGCCTGATAGCGTGTCAGACGGAGAGAGAGAGAGAGGGGGACTTTTCGGGGATGGAGCGGTGGTCGGATAGGTTTTAACAAAATGATTCCACAACAAACAAAACACATTTTTCTTTTTACCTGTGCGTCCAGACGTACACCGTCCAGGAGGATAATCCAAGCGAGATTAGTGGCAAACGGAAGGAAGCAACACTTCTCAACAAACTATTATTAGTGATAATCTCGAGCTCCGGTCAAATCCACGGTTAGTGTAATTCCCGCTGTGTGTGTGTGTGTGTAGAGAGAGCGAGCGAGAGCGGTAGAGAGCGAGATGTCCTCGGGAGAAGTTTGCACCTATAAACAGCCAAAGGGGAGGTTGTTAATCCTTTCCCGAAATATCCCCAATGTGCAGCAGAGCCGACAGAGCAGGACGGAGGATGAAGAGCAGAGGGACTGTGGAGTTCAGCACCACGGCGCAGTGGACAGCTCCGACAGTGCAGCGATCTCACCTCGGCCGCTCTCGGGTCTCGTGTGCGCCACCGAGGCAGGAGCCGCCAGCCCCAACCTCACCTACTGGCTGAGTCCCGAACGGATTTACATACAGTCACGCGGGAGGGAGGGAGGAGAGGGACGGGATGAACCAATCACGAGTATCCCGTAGTAGGCAGTATAAGCAACAAAACGAGGGCAGACTGACATGCGGAATGCGAAGCGAAACTGTCCTTGACTAAGAGGGGTGGAAAAGGGAAAGAGAGAGGGGGGGAAAGTTGCGTTTTTTAAGGCTGCCCCACACACTCACTGGGCACGTGCACACGCATGTATGATGCGCGTGCTCCAGCGACGGAGTGCTTTTTATTCACTATGCTGCGTGACCTCCAGGTGATCATCACGAGGGGAAGATGACCGCTAAAAAATCAACAAAATTCTCTTACATATATTCATTTCATTCAAAGGCCTTTGTGGTGACCATGTATCAGCCTTTAATAAGAATATATATTTTTTTCATATTATTTAGAGGTAGTATGTTGTACTTTGTACTATTTATATGACAGTCAGTAATAATATTGACAGTTTCAGATGTTCTACACAAAAAATATCGTATAATATATCACTATCTCACGCTCTGAAGGTCTCTTCATAAAGACAACTATTGATACTTGATGTACATTTTGAATGCAGGACTTTTACTTGAAACAGAGTAGTTTTGCATTGTGGTGTTATTACAGGGTCCGAGTATTTTTCTACCAATGTAGTAGTAGTAGTAGTAGTAGTAGTAGTAGTAGTAGTAGTAGTAGTAATTGTTTATCATGTCATGGCTGCACTCAGCCAGCATGGACTCAGAGGAGCAGTATTCAGATCCTAAAGTGAAAGTAATAAGACACTGATCTGAGATGATAAAAGTATTATAAGCGAAGTATAACCCATTGGAGTATTCAAATTAAAAGTACCCATTGTGAATAATGGCTCTTCCAGAGTTATATTTGATTATTACTAATTTTAAAGTATCATGTAAGCAGCGTTTCAGTGTCGTATCACTGTAATGTCGCATGCTACTACGTTTCCTTCTGGAATGTAGAACTTCAAAATAACACTTAAGTATGCCGCACTTATTGCACGAAAATCTACTTTTCTGTACATCCCATCACTGACTAAGTTAACTTTTTGTAAGAAAAGAGCAACTCTACATATATATAACATTGCAAACAAAGACAACTTCCTCCTCTCCCAAAGCCAAATTATAAACATCCAATTCCAACCTCAATAAAATACTGGTCATTACTTAACAGGAAGACCATTTCTAAAGGTGCAGCGTACTTAAACATACAGTCATTGTGCACACAGCGATCTGTGTAGTCTGTGTACTTGTAGCCCCTAAGACTGCTTTTAAAATAACTTGCATCAGGTCGACACAATTTATGATGCATGAATGTGTGCTACATCTACAGCGCATCGAAAGTTGTGTTTGTCTCATTTGCAAATGCAGCTATTTATGCATTTTATCATTATTTATTCATGTATTTATTTCTGTTTAGCCTTTTGTTTTGCCTAGTTTCTATTGAAATCAATTTTCCTGTCTCCAATTAAAACTTCAAGACTCTTAATTTATGCGCTGCACTGCAGGCTGCCCTTGGTGTATTGTTACGAATGTGTGCCACGACACTATTAAACAACAATTTTTTTTAATAATGGTACACAGCACAGCTGAATGAAATTCCATTTGACCCATCCTGATCTTTAGGAGAGGTGAGCTGCTCTAAAGCACCCGGGGAGCAACTTGGGGTTCAGAGTCTCGCTCACCTCAACATGCGGACAGCAACCATGTCTGATATATTCATGTCATTGTGAGTTATTGACTCATCAGTGTTTCAGTCTAATCCGCAACCTGATAATTGTGACTCCACACTAGAATAAACAGGGTTTGAAACAATGGATGTATTAGTGTAAAACTTTGAAGAGGTGTCCAGCCTAACATAATGCCCGCATACACAAAATGGTTTCTGGCACTACTACTTGGATGAAAACTGACTCTATCAAGAGACAAGAATGTCAATATTGGATGACTCTCACATTCATACTGATGCCTCTATAGAACCTTAATGCTTGTCATCGGTGCCACCGGGTCGGATTCTACGCAAAATCAGGTGAAATCATGCAGAACCAGGACTGAGTGTTGGACCCTGCTGCAGTAAAGCGAGAGGTTTTCTAAAGAGACTCTGGTGCTCAGAAACGACACCACTTTCGTCCACATGGGCCGTTAAAATCAAAACAAAATGAAAGTTCCGTGTAGTAGCGTTCTATTAAACTAAATTATAAATTGAATTGACTTGTTTTTGTCACCGTTCTACAGTATGGGTCACTCACATGAGCATCTTCTGATCTTGCACCTCATAAGGTCAAGGTTTGGCAACTAAAACTTGGTTCAGGTTATAAAAAGGTGTTTATGGTCAATAGAAATCACATTTAGTTGTTTCCACTGTAATAACATCACCAAGGGACCAAAAACCTTTGAGGAATTGAACCTGCATTTTGACAGAAGGAGCAGAGGACTAAATTCAGTTGCAGTAGGATACTTTCAGGTGGTAAACAAGTCCTTAGTCACATGTATTGGGGAGACAAGATGCAAACCATGTTCTGCATTGATAGTCAGCCACTTCGTATGCCCAATAACCTCCGTCCTCTTTTGCTTGTGGGAGAGGACAGACACTATTTACCATAAGAGGTCACTTGTCAGGAAGACAAATGTTATTTTAAGCATTTGAACAAAAAACAACTGTTTGTTTTCTGGTGAGGACAGTCTTCTTGGGTGATACAACCACAGCCTGAAATGACCTGAAGCGAGACAGAAAGCTGTCACGTCATTATTTAATTGAAGGAAATGTAATTGCATCCGGCTATTGACTTGATCTTTCATTAAGGGACCATAGTCACTTGGTGAAAGAGCTAGTCAATCTGAACGTCGTCTGCGGAGCTGTGATAAGCAACGTTATTGTCATCTATGATTTCACCTGGAGACAAATGCCTTTCATCCCGGCATCATCTGTCCCCGACCTGTTCAAACCGATGACTTCCTCTTCCTACACCCACCTTCATATCATTACCTTGTAATTTCCGTCTCTAAATGCTCTCGTATAGGTTCTACATTTTATTCTATTGTTATTTTAAATGTATGTACCTCTTACTTTACGTTCCCTATGCATCTGTTCCTATATCTGTCCAACAACAGAATGTCATGCTGGGAATAAATAAAGGTTTATCTCATCTCACAGTGAGCATTTCAACTACATAACGTTGTGTTCCTGAACCCTTTCTGAACCTAGGGCGTCATAGTTAGGAGCACTGACCAAGTTGAGGTATTTGACGCATCGGGGTGACAATGTGTCGGTCAAAGAACACCATGTATTTAATAGCTGTAATGTGTAGTGCAGAGTCAATAATGACAACGTAGCACAAGAGACGTTGCTCATAGAAACCCCACAGAAACATGTTTTCATGTAAACCCTAATAAAGCTTGTCATGAGCGTCATGCCTCATAACTACACAGCCAGTGCCACATCAATGCATATCATTAAACATGATGCACGTGCTCACGCTCAGTCAGCACATATGCCCAATGTGTTTTTGCTCCTTCACAATTAAGTTATAGCATGATTCATTAAGGCGAGTAAGAGGGAGCTCTCCCTTGACATTCTCCCTGCAAATCCAGAGATTACGTTGCCACATCTGTGCTTATAAACAACCCGAGTGTATATGTCACATGGGGGCTGCTGAGATGGCTGTAATTTATCACGCGGACAATTAATGGGCTGCATGTTGAATAAAGAAGAGGGGGGGGGGGGGGGGGAATTTGTCTCTGCAGCTTGTTGTAGCATCTTGTTTTTCAAGCTGGGAGTTCATTTTGTCTGTGTGTGGGTTTCTGTGTAATGTGTGCTGGCTGTCGTGTTTGAGAGTACAATAGTTTGGGGGGGGTGTTGGTTTTGAAAGTTTCCACACAATGGAGTGGTAGAAAGTCCACTTCTGTGTGTGCGTTTGAATTTAGTTATTTGCATGAATTGGTGCGTGTGAGCTGGCCTTTTTTTTCATGTGGGTTTTTTTGCATTTATAGAAAAGATTGTCAGTGAGAATATTCAGCGTGTGCCTGTCGGTGTGCAGTGAAGACTAATAGATTGTGACAACTTGTATGGGGAGCGTCAGCAGGAGCCTGCTCACACAGATGTGAAACGTGACCGGTTTCACATCCCATTATCCGTTAAACTTCGGGGCGGCGTGCACGGCTCCAGATTGCGATGTCAACTCGGTGCACAGTCGCTGGGACTGCTGCAGTAGGACCAAGCATATGGCTCCCAGTCTCCACTCGAACAGACTGACATTAGTTTGGATCCGTCTTCCAGAGCTGAGACTTTCCATTTGACCTCTGTGAATTAATGCAGCAGTTGTGCTGGAGAATCACCCCTGCATGCCTCTCTGGGAGCTAACGAAAAGACTTTAAGAGCTCTGCTGGTAGATTGAGATTTCCAATGTTTGAAAAGAAGAAAAAAAAAAAAGATGGCTATAGCTACAAACTTATGTCATGGGGAGTGGATTACTCCAATAATTGCTTTATAACATGGTACAGCAGGTTTTTGGGTTAGCAGATCCTAAGGTACGTGAAGATGTTGACGAAGAGTACGGATTCAATGCTGAAATTATTTGTCAAACCACAGATTGGTCTTTGGCATTAATCAGTAATTTATTAAGCAAGCATGCTAAACTTTCACTGGTTAAAGCTCCAGTGGTCATTATAATGGGCTCTAGTCATAGAATAGATATTCCCATTCAAATCAACGTAACAGTACGGTAAGAGCGGCAGCCATTTTTTTGTTTACCGTTGCCATTGCGACCGTTGTAGCGGTCAGTTTCAAGCTTGGTGTCCCAAGTCCTGATAAATATCTGTAAAACACTCAAATGTCCCAGTTTAACATTCACCACCAAATTGACCCGGTTTTCACCACAACTAAAATATTAATAGTTTTGTTTTCAGCATTTAGACAGATGTTTATCATGTTCTGTTCCCACTTATTGTTCACATATTCTAGTCCACTGTTGTCAAGACAAAAGATAAAAAGACTGCTGTGATAACTTTCAAGTGTTTCCCCATCTAATGAGCCCTCATTTCATCTTTTCACTGGTAGCTGCAACATGTATTTTTAAAATAAATCTTCGTTTTCTGCCTGAATACTGAAGAGACTTTTAGATCAATTGATGAATCAGAATATTTATTGCATCTTTTAACTGGCACATTAAAGGTTATTTTTTTTCTTCACAAAGTGCTTTCAGAAGCGTAACAGTCTGATTCACCATTGGCTGAATAACACGCTTCAGACAAGGAAGAAGGCAAATTGGTGTCAATTTCATACAGGGCTGGAGGAAATCAATTAATATTTTTTACCAAATACCTCAATATCGATATTGCAACAATATTTTAGTGTTGACCATTGGTGCTTTTACAAAATATTAACAGTGAGATTTTTGAAAATGAATCAATAATGACTAAGTGTGTAAATGCAAACAAAAGAACAGTAATGCAGTCTTTACAAACAGTAACAAAGCAACACTTTAGCCACATTACAATATCCAGTCTCATATCACAATATATCAGAAATAAACTTGACACTAATACCTGGAGTAATGTAATATGGAGACTCACAGCAACAGTGGACGTCGTATTCAGCCTTCTGTTTTGTGTGTTTGGCAGCTGACGTGTGTTTTATACTGCTCTTGAATGCTTTCAGCAGGCCTCGCTCACGACTGTTTTCAGCTCCCGGCATTTATGCACAGAGTGATACTTTGAAAAGCGAGTGGAAGTCTTTGCTGAGTCAGTCCTGATGGAATACTCTGCGGGTGCATTCATAATGCAGTAGTCACGGCACTTTGAGTGAAAGCTTTTGTGTCTCACTGAGGTCAAAGTCCAAATTCGCTCTAATCACAAGCGAGAAACCCAACCAGCCCAACATGCCACCATGCTGCTTCCAGGCCCACTCCACTTGAATTGGTGGACAGCGTTTGCCACACTCATTTCATCCTGCCAACGGCGTCAGTCCAGGATTCATGGAGAACTGAATCTGTGCTCAACAGAATTTACTATTTATTCTAATTAGGACGCAAGTACTATAAAAAGGCAAAGAAGCAGACGGTTAAGTAATTAAGATGATTATTCTGGCATATGTTATTATTTTAGGACATCCTTATGATTGCACAAACATTTCCTGAACGTCTCAGCTCAAATAATGTTGCCAAATGTTTTCCCCAGAGGACACAGACGGAAAAAAAAAGTGGATCATCGCTGATCAAAAGTTTTTTTTTTGTAGCCGCTGCAACTGAGCGTTGTAGTCTTTTGAAGTGCTTCTTAGCTAAGCATTGTTTCCCAAAGGATGTGGAATGAGATCTGACTTAGCAGGATGAAAAACATGAAACATTTCCTTGACATAAAAAGACACGGTCCAGATTTGAAGCAGGTCTAGGAATGAGATCACTGCATAGGAAGCTTCAAGACAACTTTGATTCCAATATTTCAATGCTGTTTTAGCATCTGGAAACATGATTTTACTGAGATTATATCTTCAAAATAATTCATGGAAATGGTAAGTCTTTCATTACAACTGGACAAGCATCTATAAATGGACGAACAAAGTAGACAGATTTAAATATATCTACACAACCGCATGAGACAAACAGTAAGACATTTTAATGCAATCTCATAGATCCCTTTAACATAATCACATGTTCCTAGTAAGTGGAGTGTGTTAGACTATGTATTAAGAGTATAAACTTATAGAAGATTTTATGCAACCTAAAATCCTACCAAAATATATGAAGGCAGTAGGCAAATTTAACATAAATGCAGCAAATCTCTAAAAATCAACATAAACAGCAGATAACAAGAACTTAAATACGGATCCAAAATGTTGCAAAACAAACATTAGTCCAGATTGTTGCCGATTCGTCAAAAACGTTACGAAAAATGTAAACAAACTCAGAATGAGTCAAAGAAAGCAAGCAGTTAAACTTATCATGAGCTGTAACCAGATTTCTGGGTCATAATTAAAGCCTTTACCTTAAAAACTGAATTTCTGTGGAGAATTTGAAATCAGATTAGTCACATGACCTTAGAGGTGCAGATAAAGATTGGGAGCATTTCAAATTGCCTCTCAATGAGTGAGTCGGCGGTTCATAGAGCTAACCGTGGCTACCTGAGGAGGAAAGCAACCGGCCGGCTCTGTCAACTAAGCAAGGAGAGGCTCAGATTACAACACACACTTCATTCTCTGCTCAGGTAGACGTTACTCTTTATCTTTACATAGTAAATAGTTGTTTGATGTTATATTAAGGGTATGAGTGTTAATTACGGCTCCTTTGAGACCTGATGTTCTCTATGCAGTGCAATGAATTTCCTACGAGGCTAATGAACAACCCAATCACGCCTTTGCTCTTACATCTGTGATTTATATGCATGTCTGCATTCTGTCCATATTGTGATCAGATCTCATTATGCAGTGCAAGCGAACATGGCAGCTCTTGCTGTACAGCCCATGTACTTTTTCTTTTGCTGCAGGGGAGGTGAATATTAGAACAAACGCAACAAGCAACCGACGTGAGGACTCGTCTCGTTTGGATATGCTTTTTCTTGTGGAGGAGCGAGCAGAGGTCATGCTGAGTTTCTGGTTGTACTGAAGAGTAACTAAACACCAGGCTGAAAGCAGCGTTTTACAGCATTTAAAAGTTTGTGTGGTATTTTGCCTTTTACTCTACTGTATTTAGTCCACATCAATAGTTAGTTTTTTGCAGAACAAAAAAAAAATATATCAAAACATTTGAGAACCTTTTTCAAATACATGAAATAACCAACATGGTTATAAAGCAGTTCAAAGTAGCTTTATTAAACAGCAACAACACTGCTAAAATGCTGCTTAAACCATAAACATCAATCCAATAATATATAATAATGTAGCAGTTACAGAAGCCATTTTACTGCATAGCAAGTTATTCCTGCAAAGTATACTCATACCAGGGTTCATGGGATATCTAAAGAAGCTTTCTTCCTCATTTTGTGCGTTTTCCTATAAATTTCCAGCAACGTGCAAACAGTCTTTACAATCAACTTATAAGGGTTAGTCAATACAAATACTTGCTATTTGTAGGAAAAGATCATGGTTTGGGTTAAACTAATTATGTGGAGCTGAAAGTTACGTGAGAAATATATCAACTTCTTGCAATTCTGGTCACACACACGAGACACAAACATGCTTCTTCTCCTCGACAGAAGTCCAGTGTTTTATCCGTCCCATTGATTTTGTGGGATCTAAACGCATTAGAGGAAATGCTTTTCGTAGCTACGAACGTTGAACACTTCTTTCACTTTTAATACTTACATTTAGTCGTTTGTCACGGGGTGCGGTGGTGGACTCAGATGCAGGACCAGAAGTAATGAGAAACAGGTTTGAGCATTGAACAAAATGGGAATCGTTACCAGAACACAACAGGGAGTCCAAGTGCATGACAAGACTGGAAACCCGGGAACTGGACGAGCCAAACGGGCAGGTAGACATGGCAATGATCTGGCAAGGAGTGACTGAGAGGCAGGAGTTTATATAGTGGCTTGAACAGGTGAGGGGCGTTGTGCTGATGAGGAGGGAGTGCTTGATTAGTGATCAGAGGAAGGTGAAGGGAGTGGCTGACAGGTAGGGTGAGGAGGGTGTGGAGCTACACAAAGACACGGAACACAGAAGGCAACGCCTAATTGTGACACTGTTAATAAGTTTATACTTTTACTCAGACAGGCTTTGAATGCAGGACTTTTTAATAAAAATGTACTGTTTCCCTTTTATCTACTGATGGGTCGGAGTACTTCTTCCAACACTGTCATCTGATAATGACATCTGTATTCACCATTTCTGTCCAAAAATGCAGACATGCTCTGTGGATGAAACCTGGCTGTCTATGAATGGATTAACCTTATATGAAGCCCATGGGCAAACATGTGCTTCTATTAACTTTCAGTTCATTGCCCTATATGTGCTGGAATACTACCTGTTCCCTAATTTGATTTATGCAACATTTCAACTGTAAAAAGGTCCTAGAATTTCCTCTTAAGATATGTATTAAAAAAAAATGAAAAGCATGACAACGTGGAACATAAAAACATCACATATTGAGACAAAAGACATAAAAACAGATATATAACAGTCATTTAGTGTCAGGACATTGTACAAGTACATTCAGAGATATCCTGTTTTAAAAAATGCTAACAAAGTAATCTGGTTTAAAATGTGTCTGAGCTCACATTAAGATGCAGTGCGGGTTCTAGAAATGATGTCACTGATTGGTCCGCGTGATCGAAGGTTGCGGCTAATGAACATTTTTGGCCTATATGTCGATATAATATATCCCATCTGTCATTACAATATACACTCTGTAGAGGAGGAGTTGTGCCAAGTCTCCACTAAAAATGAAGTAAATTAATAGAGAAAATAATAAATAAATTGATGGCAAAATTGTCTGGATTTAAATACTTACAAGCGACTCTTTCAATACAAAAGAAATGATTGACAGTGTTACATTCACATCTACTTTCTGTCTGACAGGCAACAACATTGATCTTCAAAACTCAAGACATGTTCTCCTCTTTGTCCATCATTTCATGTGATGTTTATTCAGTTGGGTCATTTTCACACAGAAAACACCCGAATAGGTGATGAACACACAGAGCAGTAAAACAACCTGGAGAAACTGCTACACAATGAAGTGGACACAACTTGAGTTGATGGACAGGAGACGTAATGAACGAGCAGAAATGTGTCTTGTGAAGTGGTGAGTGATGTGAATGAACACTGGCTCGTTTGTCGAGTAATATTGATGTTATTAGTATTGTTCTGAGTAGATTTGACACCGAAGGAGTAGAGTGGAACTTAACACCTTGAATGGTTAAGTTCTTACTGGTGTCTTTACAAAAACATATTGGTGCTGCTCATCTCATTAGTTTACTTTACTAAAGCAAACATTGTTAATTACTGCTTGTTTTTTAAATAAGTTGTTACTTGTTATGGCATAAATTATGATCATTGTCGTCCGAGTTGACTCAGAAACATACATTTTGGTTTTAATAAATAAAAAAGGATTATCAGCAGTACTTACATTTTATTGCGAATCAGCACAGTTTGATTTGGTTGATTCAAACAGATGTTCGCAGATGAATCTACTGAGATGTCCTCTAAGGAAAGAGAGGATTAGTGTGATTACACATTAATAGAGTAATAGTGTTTCTGCTGGAGTATCCGTTATGAATATCTCACCCATTTTTCATCAGTAAGTAATGATCAAACATCTTCTGAATCAAATTAGCAGCACTTATCTTTGTACGTAAATGCTTAATGAATACAGATTAAATGTAATCAATCCAATGCTCATGTTGCATATTTGTATAGATTCCCTTAAAGAAGTCTTCATTGATTTTCGTGGCTGCATTGGGACAGCTGGACAAGCTATGAAAACGAAATTGACTTATTATCAATTAACAAGTTCTTGCTATGGTGGATGTTCATTCCACACCATGTGTAGGATCTGGACAGAATTTGTAGTATAAAACATGATAAATATGAGAAACGAGTGACACGAGTTGCATTGTGGGTAATAAAGTAGGGGCCAGGTTTTACAAGGAATAAGACAGTGAAATAAAAAGGTGATACTCTGGTTCAGCCGGTCCTTTTTAATAAACTGCCCACTGATCATCTGTTAGAGTGCAAATAGAAATTGGTGTGGGACTATTTTTATTTAATTTTTAACTCTAGTTGTCATTTCATTTCTAACCAACATTGTTGCAGCGTCTCTGAGTTTGAGTCTGAAACTGCAGAACTGCAGCACATCGGTATCAACAAAGCTGATTTCTGGTGATATTTGGCTGTAAATGTCAAACCTCAGTCAGAATCCAGGGTGTTATCTTTTTACCATTTCTGACTGTGAACAGAACATCAAAATCATGTGGAATCTTGTTTTGTCTGTCGGAAAAAACCTTTGCAAGATAAGTTCCCTTTGTATCTTTGGCTCGGTGGAATTCATGTTATTTCTGTGTTGCAGCTTGTGGCTTTTACAGCAAACAAGGTCTTTAAGGCTTTACATCTTTTCTTACAGAACACGCTAAATGGCCCTGAAACAGCCATATAATGCATTTTTGCCAAGGGTTTGAAAAGACTGCACACAAAAAAAGTCATGCTTTTAATTTCCAAATAAAATCGATTCTAAGGAGTGGAGAAGTAAGAAGAATGCAATAATACGGTGACGTTTCTTGTTTTTTGCTCGATGTTGACTGAACTATGCCTCAGAAAACTTTGCTTCTTTCGTCACATTGTTGAAAATAACACCTCCTCTGAACACATTGCTTTACGTCTCAATGGCGACCACTGATGTGTAAAATCACTCCACTAGCACATTTTTTTGTTTATCTGTCTACAAACTTTAATTAAAACAAGCCTCGTTTTCATCACTTAATCATTACAAATTAAATGAGCCTCATCAACCGAGAAATAGTGTTGAAAAGTGAAGGAAAAAACAAACACACGAGGAATGATGAATATGCTAATAAAAGCTTGTCTCCCCTGCTGAAACTTGAAATGTTGTGATCTCGTGCTTTAAAACAACTTAATCAGAAGATTCAGGTGGGCAGAAGAGGAGGCTGTTGTGATTATTTGGGGCGGCTTCATTAATTCTAACTACAGCGCCAACAAAAGGGAACATCTGCTGGTGCTTCCACAGTACACTCTCCTTCCCAGTCCTCCTCCATCTTTAAACCCAAAGTCCCTGGCACAGATGTATCAATCCCGCTCTTGATTCTTCCCCCAACTCCATTTTGATTGTTTCCTCACACCCATGAAAGTAAGACTTCAATGAGCACCTGCACAGATGCCGGTGATTCCCTGGGATTTCACCTCCAATCTCTCTCTAATCACAACTTCGCCCTGCTGTGAAACCTCTCTTCGCAGCTCTTCCTTCCACCTGCCACTATACACTTTTATTTCTTCTCCACAGTGATCTTAAGTCTTACTCCGGGCGAGCTATACGTTTATCCTACATCAGCCACCGGCATCTCCTCTACCAGCAGATTCGTTTTCCTCCCATCTCTCGCCCTCCAGTAAACATCTGACAACAATATCAGTTTCATAATCCACTTTAGGGCGAGCTGCTGTGAGATCCGAGACATTACACCCCTGAAGCTTCTCCAACTAATCCTCTCTGTTTAGATCACCTGATCCACAATACACCAGGTTTCTGTTTTCAGAGCTCATACTTTCTCCACAGGCCACTGGGACGCATCACCATGTAATGCCCTGCGTTTAGCCTGGGCGCTTAGTATTCTACGTCCCGTCAGAGATGTCTGCACACTTGCTTCTCTGCTTTTGCATCTACATGATATGCTCTTGAGGAGGAAAAAGGCACATGCATGAACATCTAAAGGGTGCTATGGAACAGGCTGAGCGGTTTCAGTTCTATCAAATGCTCATGGGGACATCTAGTGTTGGCCGAGGAAAACAAAAGGATGGTTTTTTTTGTATTTTCCCTGCAGGATGATCGTGCACTCTTCTTTCAAACCTACAGCTAATGTGCTAAGTGCTAAATCCTCAACCAAAGGAATGCAAGCATAAGAGGAAAGTTCTCCAGTCTGTGCAGGTCAGGTCCAATTTATTGTTTATTCAAGAAAGGTTATTAATAACAGGATGTGGTATGTTGCCACTCTATATTGAAGATACAAGTGTAGATGAAGATGAATGAGAAGGAAAATGAAATGAATTTGTACTCTCCTTTAAATCATGATTTGCAGTTTGTGGTGCTGTTAAACGGTATTGCATTAAAGTTGTGTTTCTGTAATTCTCATGGGGGAGCCTCCCCTTACTGATATGAATTTATCGGACTAAATAATAGAAATATCTCTCAGTACAATCCAGTACACACCACAAACTACAGCCACCAAAATCCTCACACAGCAAAGCAAAAGATGAACATTACACCCTTCATAAATGTCGGATTTACTGGATCTGTATTAGTTGTAGATATGGTCCTAATAAACTGGCAACAGAGTGTGTATCTCAGTAGTGGAACCATCCAACTCCTCTATCTTTCGCCTGTTATCTGTCTCTTTCCTCCCCTGCTGCCCACTGCTTTGATAAGCTCCCATTAAGAAACCACTCCATGCCGCTCAGCCACCAAACACATTTACAAGTCATAAAGCACTGCAATCAACAAACTCGCACCAGGCCGAAGCTCTCCAAGCGCCCATTTTGGAAGCTGCCACAATGAAACGAAGAATTGAAATGGCAACAAAGTGGTGCTTGACATGGCTCGGGGATGAGCGGAAAAAGCTGCCCAGGATTTATGTCTCAAAAGCATCAAAGTCTGTGAGAGAGAGACCCCGGGGAGGGGATGGAGCTACAGTGCATCCTCTGGCAAGATTGAAGGAAATCAGTCCAAACAATTTGGCTGGATGGCGCTGGCTGTCACAGCTGGAGACCTAAACAACAACAACGTTTGCGAGTGGTAAAGAAGGAGACCGAAGCTAACTGATTTTTACAAGATTTTAACAACAACAACAGGAAATGACAGGAAGCAAATGCAGTAAATTGATCAAAAAGGATCTGCTGTTGTCTGGTACAAGACATAGTGTTGAAACTTAATTATTTCAGAGCAAAAGATTGATTTTGGCTCATTGAATGCATTGAGTGGGAAAGGACTTCTCAGTGAAAAGAAACAAATATGTGACAAACATGTTGTACCTACAGTTAAACAGAGTCTCCTTGTTTATCTTCCAGCAGCATGCGACTGAATCAGGTGCCTCCCAGCTTCCGGACAGGAAACTTCCAAGGGAAAAGAATGGACTGGAGCACACCGACTGATTTACAGTGTTTTTAATTGTGCGAACACGCTAAACGTCTCAACACTACTGTGTCTTCATCTGAGTCAAAGAGGAGGAAGACTAAGAGGCAAACACACAGATAGTCAACCTACAACACGTGAGCGATTCTCATTGGATAATTGGTTCAACCAGATTTTAAATCTATTGGATAGTGGATCCAAAAGTGGGAGTTGCCAAAGTCAGTGTCCAAGTGCCACACCCCATCACACAAGGAACAAAGGAACACAGATATCACGTCAAATTACAAAGATAAAATACAAAACAGTGAGAGCAGAGCATCAGGTTTTAATACTGCTCCACTGAAGCATATTTGATTCAACACAGTTGAGATCATGTTTCCTTTAATATGTTACATTTGTTGGATGCATAACTTGCACTTTTTGTATTTTATCTTTGTAACTTGAAGAGATGTCTGTGTTCTTTAGTTCCTGATATGATGGTGGTGCATGAGCTGTGACCCTGACTATGGCAACTCCAACTTTAGGATCCACTATCCAATAGAATTGAAATCCTGTTCAACCAATTATCCAATGAGACGTGCTTACCTGTTGTAGGTTGACTATATGTGTTTGCCATTGTGTCTTTGTCCTCTTTGGCTCCGATGAGGATGCAGCAGTGTTGATATGTTTCTTCAATTAAATTCTTCAGATCAACCCGTGTGCTCCTTTCTTTTCCCTATAGGACGTTGTATGCAGGCATTTAACAGGAAAGATGGAGACAGGACACAAACTAAAAACTAACATGTTTTCATACGTTGCATCTGCTGGTTTACTCTGGGTCCACGTGTCTGCTCAAAAGAAAGGTCTGATTAACACAAAACATTGCAAGTGATTACCTTTGTCCAGTGATCAAACATTTTGTCTCAAGAGATACTTTAATAACTTTGTTCTCTAGCTGTTTAATGAAAGTACTGCTTTACCACTAACATGATTTCTTTAGACTCACTACCACCATCTCAAATTCAGAATCCATTTCAGGATCACTTTCAGTGCTCTGAATGGTCAGTAAACCTTTAGGGATGTTCCTCTCTCCAGGTTTAAAACTAAAGGTGGCTGTGCCTTTGACGTGACTTTTTATTTTTAAATCTCCCTTCAAATCTGTGGACATTGATTCATTTTTCATCTCTTTTTAAAGGTATCACTCTTCTTCTATTTTGTCTGTATTTCACGTCTTGTTTGTCTTGAATTGTGAAGCACTTTGTGTTGTTTGTTGTAAATACATGCTACATCAATAACCGACTCAATGACTATCACCGGGTGTGAAAATGCTCTGAGTGGTATACTATGACCTTTCATAGTCACCAGAAGTAAAGCATTATGGGATTTTGAACCAGTGTGTTTGTTCTCTCCTCCACCATCATGAAATATCCTCTGGAGTGATGTCCTTCTTCCCTCCAGTAGAGTTTCACAGACTTGTAGAAAATATGTAAAGGAGCATTTGAAGTTGTTCTGGTGAACTTCAGACACAGACGCGTTGTTTTTTTCTTTTGATTTGTTATCCATTTGTAATCTAAATCTTCCAGAGAGATTTTATCTTTCCTGAAGCTCAGTCCATCAAAAGTTCAGAAGAAGTGTTTGAAACCACCACACTAACTGTAACATGTTCATAACCGTTGCGATCACAAAGTAAGAGAGGCCGGATAACCTTTTCTTCAAAGCTGATCAATCAGACTTCAGAAGATTATCAGTAAGGTAACTCTAAAGAGCGGTGATGAACTGACTTGATGGTGAATGACTTCTGCACATTGCAGTAGTTGTGCATTTTACTCTTCTGTGCCGAACATAGAATCTATTACGTTGAATAGAGAGAGCATCCCGCTGGATTGGGCTGTGCACACTGTCCCTTTTTTAAGTTCTTTTGGGAAATCACATTTTGACAGAAAGCACCGTAACTCTAGCTGGCGAATGTGCTATTCGACTCAGAGTAGTTTCTTTCTATTGTATTCTTGCTCTTGAATATTTTTTTTGCCAAATCAACAGCAAGTACACAATGTCCTACATCTGAGTGTGTTCATGTTTCTACTAGCAGCATGTACAAGCTCCATCTTTAAGTGTATTTGCAATACATCTATCAAACATTTAACCTACATTAGCAACAATCCATCGCAATTTTTAAGCTACATTTATATGTTATAAAAAGAAAATGTTATCTCTTATTAAACAAAAGACCATCTGACCTTTCCTTGCGAAACAGTTTGAGGGAGAGCACTCTCAATTTTAGAAACAGCCCTTGTAGAGAATGGAGTAATCAGTGAGTAATGTATGCATTAAAATGTATGAGTAATGGCTTTATTCGTATAGCTACAGAATTTATACACAGTATAAATCCCCTCTGGAGGCAACAGTGTGCTCAGAAATACAGTGAATACCTTTATGAAAGATTACAATGCTTGATCACTTACAAACAGAACTGTGATTATTTGTTTTCATGGCTCATTTCGGAAAGAAATAAAGTGCTGCATAACCAAGATGAATGCGCATAATCAGCATTACGCAAAAGAATAAAGAGCACGGCAGAGTAATGACAAAGACTGTGAGGGTAAAGGAACACTTATTATGGTTACGGGTAAGGTGAGGAAGGTTAAAACAAGCCAGCCAAGTGGAATAATGTTAGAAAATGACATGACATTAGCAAGTTAATGTGTAAAATGAGTCTTTAGAAATTGTTTAAAAGCCTGAGCGTCTTTGATAATGTTGTCGAAGGGTTAAACGGGGCATTTGTTCTTCTTCAGTATTCAATCTTAAGTGCAGGTTTTCTTCACTGGATGAGGGCCAAACCTGAGATGGACATATCCTACTTAATGATTTTATTGTCTGCAACCCACAATTCAATTAAGGGTTAGAACAATCTGCAACATCGAACAAACTAAATTGACACGACGAGGCCGACTTGTATGTGACGGTGTTCCTCGTGGTGAAGAAGCCACAGAGAATAATCACCCGAGGCTGATATTTCCCTGAGCTGTACGAAGCTTTAAAGCATTGGTTATATAAACCAGCATGAAAAAGCAGACAGACACAGTAAGCCACTAGCTGGTGAACATCGGGGAGCATTTGGCGATTAAGTTAGCCAAATTGGGTGGATGTTTCATCGGCCAGGTAGACACAAAAAGGACTGCAAATGATTTGTCTTGGTGGTCGAGCAACAGACAAGCCAGAACTGCATGTCTGTCGGTAGAGCATCTGATGAGTGTGGCAGCTTCAAGAGCACCCCAGCAGCTACTAGTGTTTATTTTAATGAAATTCACTTTAAAAACCTGAAGTTCAGACAGAAACCAATGAGCCCCTTCAGCTTGTGGGAAGAAGTTGCTACGCTAACCAACTTGGGAGCACTGGTTCCCGGGTTTCTCCAGCTCCTGGTCCTGCTTTCCAACCAGCAACCTTTCAATCAGGTCATCGTATCTCTGAGTGGCCATCTCCACTCAAACCGGTACTTGTACACCATGCCGCTGCCACCGTAGTCATTACTGTGTCCCATCGCGCTGTGAGATGCTGAGCTGCTGACAGATACCCGACCTGGCACCGATTGCTGCGATGCTCTTATAATTTTGTGTTTGTCGACTGTCAGAAACCTGCAGGATGTCTCTCCCAGGGCTGAAGCAGACAGCGGGACATAATTATGGTGTGTTCCTCCGTACATCACCCAGCTCTCCAAGAGAAGCGAGCTCGGTCAGCCTCACTGACTCCCATCTCTCATACATCTCCCTCCTCAACTCACACTCTAAAAGAAAAGTGTATGTGCATGTGTGCGTGTGTGTGTTTCAAATAATACTTTTGTTTACAGCACTGGAAAAAAACAAAAGTGTATTTGTCTCTCCCACACTGGAAATGTGTGAGTGTGTGGATGTCAAACTAGACAAACCAAGCATTTATTCCCCTTAGCAGGAGTGCGTGTCATATCCAGGTGAGTGTGACAGATCGGGGGCTTCTCTACAGTGGCAGGGGAGCCGAGGCCATCTTGCTGTATTATTCATGAGAGTTGGGGATGTCTCGTTGGCACGCTGCGTTGGCAAACAGCATGTATGGAACAGCAGCAAAAATAATGGGACGCTGTAGCTCAGTGCTGTGTCATCAGCAACACAGTCTTGTAGCAGCACCTGGTGCTCACTGTTTGAATACTAAACGGTTGGGAGCAACACGGCCACACATTCATTCATAAGGTCTCATCTGAACTGTACGTTCCTTTTCAAAGACAAAACCGTAAAGAAGAATATGGACTTGAATATATATATATATATTAACATTTCACGCTCACATTCGTACACTGATGGCAGAGGCTGACAGAGATGCCACCCGCTAAGAGGCAAACACACAGATAGTCAACCGCCAACAAGTGAGCAATTCTCATTGGATAGCACATGTCTGTGATTGTTTGTCTGTTTGTCAGCAGGAGCACAACGAAACTACTCATTCATCACTACATTCATCTTAATGAAAGGATGTAGCGTGGGCCAAGGATGAACCTCTTACATTTTGGACCATGAGACGAATCACAGGGCGGACACATGAATTATGTTTTCATTCATTTGATTTTTTCATTAACATTGCGAGGAAAGGACATGGTCTTGGTGGAGGCCTGTGCTCTCTGAGTGCTCTTCTGGTTTTCGTTCTAATTCACACAGTTGTGAGATCTGATGCTTGTACTTATTTGACCACAGTGAAGCTGCAACAAGTGACTCACAAATAAGCAAAACGTTCTGCTTATCACTGCTACACTATCCTGTCACACTACAGTGTTCATACCTGTAGAGGTTCTAGCTGAAGGTCAATGTCTTCAGGGGTTCAAGCTTTTCCATCATTTGAATAACAAGAATATTGTTGTTATTCAAATGCGGCACACAGGCCTTTGTCAAATGATCTTGTAATATATTATTCCTGCATGCTGTGTCACAACAGCCTCACAAAACATCTCCCTCAGTAATTAGTTCTAGTACATTTTTGATCAATCCTGAAGCTAATTAAGAAATATTGTTTTTAAACCCTTCTGCACCCCTAACTCAAAACAAGAGCTGTTATTATGAAGGGTAAATAAAGACACAGAGCAACAACTTTTTTCACATTTTTGTTAAATGCAGCAAAAGAAGTCGCTGCCACATGCTGCTTCTCCATACGGACCCACGTAAAAATAAAAAGGGAGAAACAATGGGAGTTGACTGAGGCATATTTGTGTGATTGTAAGCAGATCAAAATATGTTTAGCAAATATGTATCATGTGAGACAATAAGTATTAACTAGCGATAACCAGTCATCGATTTTGCATTCTGTGCAAGATATCCCGTTAATATCCCTTCATAGATTAGGTTATTGTGAGTGATGTTGCAAATCAATGAGCAGGACTATTTTTATACCCTTATTGGATTTTACATCAATGTGAAGTGCCTTTATTTAAAACTGCACTAATCAATGGAAGGTGTCACTCGTGGTGATGAAACTGCAGAGAATTATTGCCCGGCGTTTGAATAGCCCCGTAGCGGCCAGCCGATGAAAGGCAGATGGTAAACATCTTGAAAGGGATAGTCCTGGGTGGGGTTGGGATGGATATAAACTCAGAGTTAGACTCAGGCGGCTGTGGCTGAGTGGCGAGCAGGGCCGTCTTTCAATCAAAGGGTAGGTGGTTCAAACCCTGGCTCCGGCTCCGGCACCACTAGTTGCAAGTCAATGTGTCCTTGAGCAAGACACTTAACCTAGAAAATTGCTCCCGCAGCTGTGCCTACTGTATGCGTCTGAATTATAAGTCGCTTTGGCTAAAAGCGACGATAGTTACCATCGTATTTTGTACTCTGAAACCACAACAAATGGGGGATGAATAATTCTCACGGCTAGAAATAGGCAATTTTTTTTACTATTTTTAAATTGAATTACAGACACAAGAAGGGCATGAATCTCACCTAAACAGCTTTATTTGACTAATCTGCTCCACTTGAAAAGAAATGCCAGAATAATCTGAGCTGCTCTAACTGCAAATGAAGAATCCAGAATCCCAACAATGCCAAGTAAATGTGGTTATCAATAATTAAATATAAAGCCAACAAAAGAGCATTAACTATATATTAGATTCCGTTAGGGATAGCATAGTAGTATAGAAGAAGTTTGTAAGGCAACGTCTGACTGATTTACGTGGGGATAAATGAATATGACAAATGAATGTTTTTATATTACCTGAAGGACACTGTAGCTCTGTCGCTTTGGAAAGGGAGAGGTATTCAGTTGGTTGCAATCTCACCACTAGATGTCACTAAATCCTACACACTGGTCCTTTAAGAGAAGCTTTCAGGCTCTCTCAAACACCTGTAAAATAGAGAATGTATAGCAGAGTAGTGTTAGAGTAATGTTTGATTTATTAAGCAGAGATTTAATTGTAAAACCAATGCAACATTTTGGATGCCAACTGCCTTTAAGAACCAATGAAGAGTGAAGGAAAAGACAGACAAGCTGGAGGGAAGAGTGTCAAGTGTTTGAGCCAAATCTAAACGACAAGCCAAGCTTAAATCTGTTTTGATTCTCGCCTATATTTTAAGTGAAGAATGCCTGATTTCTGACGGTTAACTCCGAAGTTCTATCGTCTCAGTTCAAATGGAACACAGCATTATCTACCCCTGAGTTTACTTACATAAACACACCTGATGTCACAGCAACATGGAGCCACACACGGTGAATTACCTTTTCATAGTTTTTTTTTTTAATAATTAAATATAAAGCCAACAAAAGAGCATTAACTATATATTAGATTCCGTTAGGGATAGCATAGTAGTATAGAAGAAGTTTGTAAGGCAACGTCTGACTGATTTACGTGGGGATAAATGAATATGACAAATGAATGTTTTTATATTACCTGAAGGACACTGTAGCTCTGTCGCTTTGGAAAGGGAGAGGTATTCAGTTGGTTGCAATCTCACCACTAGATGTCACTAAATCCTACACACTGGTCCTTTAAGAGAAGCTTTCAGGCTCTCTCAAACACCTGTAAAATAGAGAATGTATAGCAGAGTAGTGTTAGAGTAATGTTTGATTTATTAAGCAGAGATTTAATTGTAAAACCAATGCAACATTTTGGATGCCAACTGCCTTTAAGAACCAATGAAGAGTGAAGGAAAAGACAGACAAGCTGGAGGGAAGAGTGTCAAGTGTTTGAGCCAAATCTAAACGACAAGCCAAGCTTAAATCTGTTTTGATTCTCGCCTATATTTTAAGTGAAGAATGCCTGATTTCTGACGGTTAACTCCGAAGTTCTATCGTCTCAGTTCAAATGGAACACAGCATTATCTACCCCTGAGTTTACTTACATAAACACACCTGATGTCACAGCAACATGGAGCCACACACGGTGAATTACCTTTTCATAGTTTTTTACCTTATGTCGTGTTTGTGTTGTGAAACGTTGTAGCCATTTCCATTCAGTTGATTTGTGCTTCTTTGAGTGTATTCGGTACCAGTCTGCTCCTCCCGTCTTGTGGTGGCTTCCTTCTTGATTTCCATCTATATGGAGCTAAATCTATGGAGCTAAATCCAGGTCAAAAGTTTTGTTCATTTGAAAAAAAAAATTGAACCTGAAAGTTCAAGTTGTGGTCTTGAACATTGAAAAATACAGCAATGTATTCAAAATAAAAAATAAGTGAATGAAAAGTTTTTTTGGGTTGAATATCATTTTGAGATTAAAATAATTTTTTTTTCCAGTTCAGATCGTTTTTTTCAGTTCAGACTTTTGACCCTGATCTAACGTGGGGGGCGTGGCATCAACTTAGAGGGGCGTGTCATCATGAGTGACAGCATAACAAGGAAGGCTGAGAACTTTCCTCAACCACGTTGCCTTCAGGTAACGTGGGCACCACGCGAATTATGATTCAACACTTTCTATACACCATATTCACGTGATTGCAAGTAAAACAAATTACGCTAGTGACAAAGTTCTGTTTAGCAAGCTGTTTTAGCCTCTACTTGGCACGAATCACAGTAAAAGAGCAATCAACTATGCCATGTTGGGCCGTTCAACTACCACACTTTAATATCTGACGTTTCGCACTTTTACACACCACTGTGAACGCAGCGTAGTATCCTCGCGATGGCGTCCGCGAGAAAGTGCTCAAAATGTGGCAGCGGCAGCTAGTAGAGGCACTTCCTGCTGCTAGCTCAGCTGCCGCGGCAAGTTTAGCCTTTATTTGACAATACATTAAGGTCCTTGAAGGTATGACTCTTGGTAGTTGTAATTGGTTTAGTAAAAAAATCCGAATTGTAATAGTATGGCTACTCGTTTTTATTAAGCTAAGCTAATGTAGGCTAACAGTTGGCACTTGTTGCCAGTAGACTAAAACCGGCCACAAGAGGGAGTTTACCTTGAACTGAGCGCTTCTGTCAGGAATAAACTAATGCAGGAAACATACATATGTTTTATTTATCGCCACAGGTAGAGAGATGTTTTCCTCTGTTTCTTTTTGAAAATGTATTTTTCTTAATTTATAAATTCATTGTGCAATGAAATTCGTTAGCATAGCCGTTCATCCACCCCGGTTTAGTCTGCTGGTGTAGTTGCCTATTTAAACCCGTTGAAAAACTACTTCGGCTCTCATGGCGTCCTTAAGCTGCAGGCCCTTTGTACAGCTGGTACTAACCAGAAAATGAAGCCATCAGGTGCTAATTTATTAACAATTTAATGCCACGGTTGGCCACATGGGGAAGTAATAAAAAAACACAGTCTATCGGTACACTTTGTCTCCATAAAGAAAATGTAACTTGTCCCTTTGGGCTCCTACACGTCTCTTTTAAGAGGAATCCTGCGAATCCATTAAACGTCTTAAATAAGATTTTCGGAAATATTTCCCCACAGGATTCTCTAGTTGTTAAAATGGTAACATAACGCACCATTTGTCTTCCCTAATAGCGCTGTGCTAATTGATGTAGGTCCTCTGTGGATGCTTGTGAAGCCCAGAGACTTCCATTACAAACACCAGTTTGCTGCAGGCGACGCATTTAGATTGGAAATCGGGAATACCGACTCAGATTTAAAGACTTCCGATTTGCAATGGGTTGATTACAAAGGTTCTATAATTATTATTATTCTATACTACTATGCCATCCCTAAATACATCTAATACAATTGATAACCACATTTACTTGGCGTTGTTGGGATTCTTCGAGCAGCTCTGATCATTCTGGCATTTATTTTGAAGTGTAGCAGGCTAGTCAGATAAACATTTATTCTGTGAACTCTGCTCCAGTTTAGTATGACAAAAATAGGTTTCAAGATTAAAGCTGTTTAGGCGAGATTCCCTTCTTGTGTCTGTAATGCAAGGGTTCCCCCTTATAATCGTGTTTTTTCCCGTTCGTCCTTGAATGCAGCATTAGCTCCGCCAACTTGTTGCGCAACTGGAGAGAAACGCCCCCCTCCTCCTCCCTCTGAGTTCAGTTGAAGCTCTTCCTCTCTGCTCTCTCTCTCTCACACTGCTGCTCACAACTCACCAAGAGCGTAAACATGGCTGCGAACCGGGTGATCGTTTACGGAGGAAGAGGAGCTCTGGGCGCAACGTGTGTCCAGCATTTCAAATCCAAAGGATGGGTGAGTGGGAGTCAGTGCTATCGCTAAATGCTAACACAATGCTGGACGACAAGCTGACTGTATTGTCTTTATTCGTGACGTTTAACAGTGGGTCGCTTGCATCGACATGGCTGCAAACGAGGAGGCGAACGAGAACGTGATCGTGAAGTTGAGTGAGTCTTTCACCGAGCAGGCAGGACAGGTGAGCTGCACATGACAGTTTGCATCATGAATTATATCTATTATATGTCTATTATTCTATCTATAGTTATATTAATCGGTTTAGCTCAACTGTATGCTAATGCTGCGTTCAAGTCACATTTGAAAAGAAGGGAGAAAAGTTCGTGAATCTAACAACTATATATTATCTTTCAACAAGATATTGTTGGTTTGGCTGTTTTTTTACATCTTAGATTACTGGATACATTTTATATTTTATAAATTAATAAAAGTTTATATATTTGTAGGCTTGTGACAGTTTATTTTCAATCCTGTTTATCCAGTTAATGCTGGGTACAACCTGGGCAATACACAAATCTAAAATACAATAGTTAATTTATTATTAGGCAACATTCTATGTTTGTGTTTTATTTAGCTAGTTTACATGATTTCTGTAAAATTCTGGAGCATACCTCATGTAGTCTTTGTCACCTTATGATAGAACATCCTTGCAATTTTCTTTATTGCAATAACGGTTATAAATAAACTCCCTGTAATCATCACTCATTCATCCCCTGCTGTGAATGTTTTTTTTCTCCAATTCCCTTCCTGAACGCAGCGCAGAATGTGTGTTAAACATTTCCAGCTGTTGTTTTTATTTCAGAGATAGTCACCCCATGGCTTTATGAAAAGGCGTAGGTAGTTATCTCTCGTTTTGTGCAGGTGACCACAGATGTGGCCAAGTTACTAGGGGAGCAGAAAGTGGATGCCATCTTGTGCGTGGCAGGAGGATGGGCGGGAGGAAGCTGTAGTTCCAAAGGTGAGAGTTCAATCTTTTTGTTTGCTGTAATATTAATCATCAGCTACTTGTTTCCTGCAGCAATTCATGCACTAAATTAAACTCGGCCTAAATAAATTGTACGGTAATTAAAAAGCGGAAGTTTAGCTTAGCTTAGCATAAAGACTGGAAACAGTTGGAACAAAATCCACCTAGTAGCACCTTTTTAAAGCTCACTGAATATCACATATCTTGTTTGTCACAGTGTAAAAATTACATTTCTTCTTTGTGCGATTCTGGTCCAAGCTGAGAAATAATCTGATACAAACCCCATTTAGATTTTTCTACGGATTAAGCAAATGAGATGTATAATGTGTTGATTTGTGAGCTTTAGAGGCGCTGATGCAGATTTTGTTGCTGTTGTACAGAGCCAGGCCAGCTGTACCCACTCTTTGTGCTAAGCTAAGCCAACCAACTGCTGTAGCTTTATATTTATAACAGACAGATACAAGAGTGGTATCGATCTTCTCATGTGGCTCTCTGTGCCAGAAACTAAATAACATGCTGCGTCTTTAAAAGCATGTATGATAAATGAGAAACCAGCAAATTAAAATTGTTCCCCGACTCTCTTAGATTTATACAAAAACACAGATCTGATGTGGAAACAGAGCGTGTGGACCTCCACTATCTCCGGCCACCTCGCCGCTCTGCACCTAAAACCAGGTGGACTGTTGACTTTGGCCGGGGCCAAAGCTGCCCTGTCGGGCACTGGAGGTAAGGAACACACACACACACACACTTGTGTTTACCGTTCTCATCACGATGACCTGGTTTGGCTCCGTGTCACGTCAGGGTTGCAGGCAGACTTTGATGTATCGGAGACTCGATTGTGCACACAGCTTTGTTGTCCAACCTGTCGATTCAAATAAAGCAGGTAATAGAAAGTGCTGCAGGGCTTTGACCAGGGAATTGACATCCTGATCAGAGACGCGGGGGATTCTCATGCAGCTCACATCAGTGAGAGGAAAAGGTGTCAATAAAATGGATCCGAGAATCAAAACCAGAAGGGGGGAAAAAAAGATACAATAGTTGATGAGCTCTGTGGAAGCAGCAGTTTGTCCGTGTGCAACACTTTACTCTGTTAGTGTCCTTGAGCATGTAACGCAAGCCCGACCTGCTCTCTTATTTTACTCCACACAAGACCGGCTGAATGATAAACATGTGACTGATTAGGGTTCATTAAAGCAGCTAAGGACGACAGACGGAAACAAACAAAAGACAACTATTCTTTTGACATTTCAGACTTATTGAGAAAATAACAGGCAGATTAAATGATTAATAAAAGTAATGATTAGTTGCAGCTTTATTGAAAAAATAAACTTGTGCATCACTAGAAAGCACGAATTATACTTAAGATGCCTTAAGCCTGGATCTCTGCAGAGAACGGTGTTATTGGTAATTCTAAGTCGTGTTGTGTGGATCTGAGCATCAAACACGCCGATTTGTTGATCCAGCTTCTTGTCGTGAGGCAGTTTTAAAACAGACAAACTCAAATCTGTGAAGCTATAAAAGACAACGGCCACAGAAACCAGACCAGCTCTGGAATTGACAACATGCAACGTGCAAAATGATCTTTAAAATTGAAAAACTCCATATGTGTAATTTAAAATGATTTGTCTTTCGATGGTGACTACCGTACGTATTTTTTTTTCGGACTATAAAGTCGAGGCGGGCCTCTGCCTCTCTATAGTAAACCATTGTTCATGTGACACCGGCCGGCCTCTGTGGCATCCAGAGAGGATCTGATGTGATGCCATGTGATGTCCAGTCTCCCCCTCTATCCCACGTGATGGGCAGAGATCCAACTCCACGGCGATATACAAAGCCCCGGCTCAGCACAAAGCCCGCAATCTCATTGGCTGCTGGCTTATGAAGAGAGTGACTCAGCAGTTGAGGCTCCACACACATTATCCACATGGACAGCCTGCGTTAACTGCACTGATGCAGTTTGGGGATCCTGATCTATTGTTTTCTTTTGACTGAGGTTGTATTTTCTGGGAGCCTGCAGCCTCTCTGCAGAGGCTATTTATTGCGGTATTAGGTGTATTTTAAATACAAGAAAACTGTGAAAGTTATCTCATGTAAAAAAAAAAGAAACATGTCTGTGTGGTCTAATTAAACATGAGTCAACATCAAGAGCCACATGTTAGGAAATATAACAAACACCGCTGAGAGGTGCTTACTTTCTTCTGTGTGCTTCGATCAAACCAAGTGAGAGAAAAGTTAATGAGCGTTGACCAAAATCCAGATAATCTGTGCGGCGGAAACAAGAAAAGCAGATTCGGATAACTAATTGACTTTGAAAGTTGTTGTGAATTAAAGGTTTATGAATGAATACCCCGTTAAATGGTGTGAATATTATTCACAGATGTTGGGGGATAAACAGATTTGTGATTGATCAAGATGTTCTGCCCAGTGAACAAAAACATCTTTGCTGCTCTGAATCAACCATTAATTACATTTTGAAACTCCAAAGCCAACTTAAAAGACCAAGGCTGTGTTGTCGGACCTCGTGCAGGGCTTTTTAATAATCCTAACCTTTTGATGAAGGGTTTAAAAAGGAGGTCAAGCCCCAGATGGAGAGGGGTCTTTTCTGTGCTCTCCATGTGACTTTTGTCCATAATCTCCAATCTGATTATCCTCTAAAATATGCAAAAGATAGCTTTCAGTGTTTGGACGCACAGCAAACAATCGTATGTATTCTATTCAAGCAGCTTGTTGCCCGTTGTCTTCCATACAGAAGTCCAGTTTTTATTCTAACGTTAGCCGTGTCATTTGATTCAGTCAGCTATGTAACAGTTATACCTGGAACTTAGCAGGTGTAAATATGTTGTAACAACAAGTCTCAACGTCAGAAACAGTTTGTCTGGTTCCACCTGTTTTAATTCAGTAAATCTTAGTAAACACTTAACTCGGATAAGATTGAATTCAGGAACAGCCGGAGCAACGAGCTGCAGGGAAGATGATTAAATGGGGAATTGGATCAGAAGAAGCTAGAATGTGAGAGCCTAAACAAAGGACTTCTGCCAAATGATACTTTAGAGTCCCAGGTTGGCACTACAGTCAGAAGACAAGTATCTTCATGTCTAAGACTATTCTGATTCCTGCACTACTCACGTTTCACAGGCTCATCTACTGTATGCTAACTAGCTAGTGTTTGACTCGTTTAAAGAGGCAATGGAATTAGGTCAACACACCAGTTTAAAACACAATATACCTAAGAATTATTCAAAGTTATAGTAAATTACTATATTGAAACTAGCCAGTAGTTGAAGAAAAACATTTATGAATAGCTTGTGCAACCCAATCCTGACCATGGATATAAGAAATACAGCTGTATGCCTATTTGAATGACATATTAATATATATATTCCTAAGTGTCTTTCAGGAAATCAAGCTGTCTTTGCGTGTCTATCGATCTGAATTGTTTCAAAATCTGACAAAACTTTACTGTTGAATTGTTTTGTTTCTTCAAAGTGGGATTTGCGTTCACACTCTGACTTCATCGTTTCAGCTAATTATGGCTTCGTGACCACAGAGAACATTTTTTTTTTTCTCAAAGTGAGAATAACTTAAATTAAAAACATTAAAGAATCTGAACTTTTGTCGCTGTTGCTCCGAAAACACTTTCAGTGAGAGCAGATTGCGATTCAAGGACAAAATGAGAGAATTATTAGATTGTTGATGGGTGAACATCGGCTCATCAACATGTGACCTGTCAGGAACGAGGTGCCTAAAGATGGAGTGTTGACTCCACCGTCTTTGGACTGCTGCGTCTCTAACTCGTGCCTCCTTTTTTTTTCTTTTTTTTTTTTTTCTCTTGGTGGAAAAACAAAAGCTTGTAATAAAAGCCATGTCACCACCCCTCGTTCTCATTGGTCATGAGATTGGTTTAGTCGGGGGGGGCAGATGCTTTGCGTTCTTCAGAAAGCTTGTTAGATTTTGGGGGAGGTGGAGGTGCTTACTGTTTCCAGATGCTGAGGCTACAAAACATTCCTATAACTTTATCTGGTTTCAAAATCAAACGATAGAGAAGAGAATAAGCGGTTAGAGATGTTTCATATGTAGTGTGTGTGTAGTGAATTAAATGTGATCAGTTTCTCTACCAGAGCCTTTTGCACAACACAAACACACCTGGCTACAAATTCACTTTTAAAGGTCTCAAGCTGTTCCTACGGGAGATTCTCCCAATTTCCTTCCACTTGACCTCTCCCCACTAAACCAATGCCATCCACTCCCGGGCACAGTGTGTCATGCCGTTGACGTGTGGTCTATGTTGCCTCTGCAAACTGAATTTTCCCCCAGGACATTAAAAGAAATCTTCCATCTGCACCCTCCAGGCATGGTGGGCTACGGCATGGCCAAAGCTGCCGTCCACCAGCTGTGTCAGAGTCTCTCAGCAAAGAACAGTGGGATGCCATCGGGAGCCGCTGCCGTGGCCATACTACCGTAAGTACTGCAGGGAAATGTAGTGGACACGCTTGATGCACATTTAGGTGAGGACGTGGGAATCGCAGGTGGGAGGCTTTTAATATTAATAGTCCACCGAATGTGTCTCTTTACTATCAAATAGCTTCAACCTGTGGTCCTGAGAGGTGGCTCTAAAAAACATTTGTGTCTGTCTCTTTTGTGGAGGATAGTAGTCTGTTTGGATTCACAGCAGCTTTAATCAATGTCTCCGAAATTAAAACTTAAAGAAATAACCAATACTACGTTCCTAATCGCTTACTTTTTCTTTTCACTTTATGTACTACAGCTGCCCTTACAAAGTACGTTCTGTTGCATGCAGTATGCATTCAATTAGGACATACTTTGCCATGACATGGCACCTTGAACTCTATCCTCTTGCACAGAGGATTGTTTTCAGAATAGCCAAAAAAGCATGCTGGTTTGCATACTGCAAAATACGACCAGATGGTCATTTTGGCATTCTGCGTTTAATACTCTATGTATTAGGACATGCTAAATCGTCTCTGGCATACTAGATAGTGTGGTAGTTTTGGCATTGGAACGCACAGCGAGTTCCACTCATTTTGCTTACTGTTGGTAAGATTGTCTTCTCAATGAAGAGAATAACCAACCAGAAGTTCTTTAAATCTCAAAAAGGATGTTAAGCTTTGATTTCCACCTGCTTCTGAGGAGGATAGAAGGGAAATGTGGGAATTTGAGCTGTAAGGACTCGTCGATTAATCGATCATCTGTCATTGCAGTTAAAGAACGTAAGCCTTGGGCTCACGCTAAAATCATGAATAACTGACCCGAAGAGAAAGTTTAAAGCTTCACCAGAAAACCTTTTTTTTTTTTTTTCCTTTACATTTTATTAATCCTTGTTGCACTACGCATCTTTAAATACACCGACGCTGCAAGAAGCCGGTAAAAGAAGCAAAGACGAAAGCTACTGTGCCGTTAAATGACCTGTGCCTCACAATTGTTTGTCATGTCCGATGGATACAGGAAGTGCGAGGTTGAAGATAAGCTGCAGGAGTAAAAGATGGATAAGGCTGCCAACGTCACCCAGTAGATCTGTGGTTGTGCACATGATCTCTTTTTAGATGAATGGCGCACACACACAGGCGTTTGCATCATCGCATCTTTATTTAATTTAAAAGGGTTTTTTTGCAACGTCATCATGAGAAGCTAGAAATGGATTTTCTCTCTCTGGTTGTAGTTTCTCTCCAGCATGCTGTCACATCTGTTCAGCATTAGCCCCATGACTTGCATTTCTGTTAGAGACAACCCCCTACTCCTGCTGCTCCATCATTTACCAGCACTATATAGCATCTTGTGCATGACGGATATTCCTGCAAAGAAATGTATATTTGTATATAGCTTATGAACCTTGACAAAAAAAACCCAACACTGCAGTACTCCTGGGTCAGGATGTGTTGTTGTTTATAAGCTATTACACAGAAGTACTGCATGTTAATATTGGCATGGTTGCACAAAAGGTGACAAGAAAAGCGTGCTGTGTTGAATTGCTAAGTGATATTTGAAGTCATGAATATGATAATAAAACACAAACATGATGCAAATCCTTTTTCTTTTTTTTCAAACCCTGTGCTCTGTTTGTGGTCTGTATGTGTGGAAGTACTGCAGTCTGCCAGATCCCTCCTCTCTCTCTGTCTGTCTGTCTGTCTGTGTCTCTCTCTCTCTCTCTCGCTCTCTCGCTCTCTCTCTGCCTCTCTGCCGCTCACTCCGTGATTGTCATCTGGCTTAATTTGACAGGGTTACCCTGGATACGCCGATGAACAGGAAGTTCATGCCTGACGCAGACTTCGGTTCCTGGACACCGCTGGAGTACATCGCAGAGTGAGTGCTCAGGCGGATAATGATTCCTAGTGTTATTTGCAGGCTGTAGGGAGCTCTGTAACATCTGTCTTCATTAATATAACTTCAACAGATGTTTATCTGCTCTAGAGTCACATTTAGAGAATGTTCATGCATCCTAAAAACACCACCCAACGCTTTTTATAGCTTTTTGCACTTAGGAACATTCCACCCTGCAATGCACTTATAATATCAATCTGCGAGGTTCGGTTTTTATAATTTAGTTATTACTGCCACATGCAGTAATATACTGTATTAATATTGCTCTCTTTATTTCCCAAAATGGCCTAACACCAATCTTTTTTTCAGTGTAATGTAGGTGTATGTAAATATACAATTAATCACCAGTTGTTTCCAGCTAAGTTGGTTAGCTTGCTGTTGTATTTGGTCAAACAATGTCCCAAATGCTCCAGCAGTGTGCAACATACTGAAACATCGTGTCTGTGTCTATAAACAGCAACAAGAACATTTGATTAATGCTTAAATGTTACTCAGAGTGTGTCTTGTATGCCGTATTTTTCCTTCTCTGTACACACGATTTGTTCAGCTGGTGTACGACTCTCTTCTACACGTGTCTGACACAGAAACGTGTCTGTTTTACATGCTGTCCTGCCGAGGCTGCTAACACGCTCTTTGATTCTTAGAGACTCTCTGACACCCTGAACATCACATTTAGCTGTTTGATGCTTCAGATCAGAGGAACAATTTTCAGCTATCAACCTACCTTAACGTAACTGACAATACCTGATGTAATGTTAAGCAAGTTGTGCTCAAGAATGAACTGCATACGAGCACAGAATACGAAGTACAATAGCTATTTATAGCTATATTTCCCATTTAAATTTATTACAGTTTTATCAAACCTTCATCAAATGAAATGGGTCTTCTTTGTGGTGTAAATAGACCCAGGTTCATGTCTGGTCACGTATTCATGTCAAATTTATTATTAAAAACAAAACAGCGAGAGATTTGAAATATGGCGTTTCACCACAAGATGTTGAAATGGATCTACGCTGGTCTGTCATATGATTGATGACACGGTTGTGCGTTTTTCTTGCTTGCTCATCACTGTAGCTCATCCATGTTTCTGTCTGCAAAGTGTATTATTTATGACATGTATTCTCTTACTTATTTAATCCACAAACTTTACAGCAAAGATGTAACCCTACTGCTGTATTTAAAACAATTTACTTGACAGGACAGTTGTTTGTCATGTTGGGGAACTACAGTGATTAAGCTCTTACTTAAAAAAATGGTCTCAGTATGTGAAATGGCTGCTATGGGGACCGACATCATCACACATGAACACAAACGGGCTCATTGGATCCACAAAGAGTCTCAGCTTTCTAGTCAGACCTGATTATGGGACCCCAATATGCAGAAATACTCAAACACAACATTTTTAGAATAGGTGAAAATAACACATTTATACTGCATACAAACAACTGCATGTGTATTGCCTTAAACTGCATGGGATTAGCATAACGTGAGCCTGTCTGTAAAGGGGAGACGTGTGGGTACCTGTAGAACCCATTTTCAGGCACATATCTTGAGGTGAGAGGTCAAGTGACCCCTGTGACTATATAAACGGTCCAGCGAAAATGTAGCCACATTTTTTGAGTATTATTCAGCCCCTTTACAAACTAGCATGACCACCGGATTCATTAGCGACATTTCGCTAACGGGGTCAACTGAGCAATGCTATTACTCTTACTTTCCAAAACAACAATGTCCGTGGGGGAAGAGGGTTTTGATTAATGATCAATTCAATTCTTTAATTAATTCGAGTAATTGGTACAAAGGAAATGGTGTTTTAAGAGCACCAGAACTCTCCTAAATGAATACATTCAGACAGAAGTTTGTGTTTGCGCTCTGCGTAGGCCAGGAGAGATTAGAGGGGATGTGATCTAGTTTGATAATCCCTGAGGAAACAGATGAGGGTCTGAGGACAGAAATAGAAACAATCTGTGTGGTGGGAAATGAAGGGATGTGGCACCTGTTTCTTCATTGTCCCGATTCCTATCTACTGTACTCATCTTTCTGGCTTTCACGTGACAAACGTCATTCATCAAACCTGTACACAACTGTTATTTCTAGTGCTCATCCTTACTTTGGGAACACAGATTGTCAGATTCGTTCGGCTGTCAAAGTGTCATTTGTCAGTTAAAGTTACCCTCTATCCACTAAAAAGTTAGCACACTTTTTTCAATATCTTGTTGTTTGAGTTATAAACATATTTCTTTATTTTCATCTACGAAAAGAAGCCAAAGTTGGTGTTTAATTGAGGGTTAAATGTGCAGCAATAAGGTTGTTTTCTATGTGCATTATTGTTTACTCATTATTTTTGTCCTATAATTTATTTATTTGCTCCACATTACTTATTACTTATACTTCAATATTTAGTTTTTTTTCCAATGTCATTTTCACATGTACATTTTTTTTATTTAATATATTTTTCTGTTTTTTAGCGTCAACATGCGTGAGTCAGTTTCAGTACTTGTTTGCGTTCACATTTTGAATAATGCTTGTATTTCATTTGTTTTGCTCCAGAATGTTCTTCAACTGGGCCACGGGAGTGAACCGGCCGGCTTCAGGAAGCTTAATGCAGCTGCTGACCTCCGGAGGGGAAACCCAGGCTGTGGCCGCGCAGTAGAGGATAGAGGGGAGGAGTGGAGACGGTGATGGGGGGTTGGGAGGGAGAGAGGCAGAGATGAAGGCAGAGAGAGGGAGAGATAAGGAGATGGAGAAGCCCAGAAATAGAGACTGGTAGAGAGAGGAGGATATGAGGAAGAGGGTTTAAGGGTGTGGAGGTGAAGAAGAGAGATGGTAACAAAGAGGAACTGGATAAAATAAGGAGGTGGAGAGGAGACGGTTAGATGGGTTCATTTTGGAGAGGAGGGAGGAGGAGGCGCTTTTATTGCAAATGCAGCGTCAGAGCACCATCTAGCTGTGACAGTCTAAACTGTGTTTTATATCCGGTGACGGTATGGACACACTCTTCAAACGTGCACAACACATTTGAGGTATTCTTTCAAAGATCAGTGAAGTTAAATGAGAAACGATTCATATGAAAGTGTTTACGTAGCTTCTACTCAGTGACCGCTTTCACACAGTCCTGATCCTGAGAGAACATTGCTGAAAATGAATTATCTGTCTTAACTTCCTCCAAAATGCTACTTCATACCTACCTTAGCTTCAGGCGTTTCCTTTAATGTCTGTGAAATCCAACACAATGTTGTTAATCCATTGTGACGTGAGATCTGTAGACTTTTTTTGTATCGTCCCTGAAAGTCCTCTTCCACTGCGGAAACCTCGAAGTCGAAGAAAAAGCCGTTGTCTTCTTCTCTCAAACGGACAATAAGGTTAAAGGTGAAGTGGCCTTATTTCATGTTTGTAGCTGTCAAGTCAAAGTGTCCTTGTTGTCTGCGGGGCTCTGTTCCTGTTGTGGGTTTTCTAAGTCGTGTATTGTAACTGTGTGAAATTCACAATAAAATGAGTCAAAACCAAGGATCCATTTTGACGTTCAAAGTTCATTCTTGACTTTGGAAACAGAAGTTGAAAAAATAATCTCAACTCAAGGTCCATTTAGTAGCTGTAGTGGAACTGATGAAGATCATTGAAAGCTCTAAAGCTGCTACTAAATGGACCTTGAGGTGAGATTGTTTTGTCGATCAGAGAGTCGATAAATGTAAAACCAACTCAAAGTGGATAACAAATAGTTGACAAAGTACTGCATCACTCAACAGTCACATATTTTTGGGGGGTGGAATTGGAAAGATACAAGTTAGAATCAAATGCTGCTGATATTCTTTATTTTATAATTGTCAACAAATCCCACGAATAGATCAAAACCAGCACTGTGTTAGTCTCAGTAGTTTTCAATTCATGTGTACAGTTTTAAAAGAGCTAAGTTTATTTCCTAAAACAGCTGGTGTTTGTACAACAAAGGAGCTCAATGGCATGATAAATAAGATATGTCCGGTTTTAGCTTCATATTCACAAAAAGGATCAATTAATTTATGGTAATACAAAGTCTTTTCTTTTGAACACTGTAGTATATGAACACCCACTAGATGGTGCTCTCTCATAGGAGTCTCCCCCGCTCTTCTGCCAGTCTGTGTTTTTCAGGGGGAAGTCGTGTTATCCAAACGGATGAGTTAACACTCTCAGCTGAATGTTGCCCTGCATGCATCCACTGTTTTAAAAATAACTTGCAGAATATCCCTTTAGCGTTCACTCTGAACGGATTGCTGAGCATCCAGGCCTTCCACAGTGACACGTGCAAATCTCTACATCTGGTCCGGCATCAATTTAAAAGTTGGATTATGACGAGTAGATTATTTTTTGCCCTCCCGTTCCGTTGTTGCTCAACCAACACATGCATAATCACCTTCAGCGTGGAGCACATAAATAGACTACAGGGCAGCTGCCGGGCCTTTAGTCTTAAACTCCTCGATTTCTCCCGGCCGGCCACAGTTCCAGGGGACTATATGGCTGTTGACAAGCACACTGCAATAAATCACCATGCTGAGGATTAATAGGAAAGAGCAAAGCGCCCCCGCTCACTGTAGCTGATATGTATTTATTCTAGGTGGCGTAGTAATTCATCTCACTGTGTGTGCACGCCTGTGTGTGTGTGTGTCTGTGTGTGAGGGCCCGAGGCGAATGCAACACGTCTATGCATACATTACCTCCCATGATGCCAGCACTGTAGAGTGATTGCCCACGGGGATCGAGTCAATGTTTATCACAGAAAGCGTTTCAGCTGATCAAAGATTACCGCTGAGACGGAGCATGTTGTTCCTGCTTCAGCTGGGGCAGATAAGCTGTCACCCGGCGCCCCAGATGCGATTGTTTTGTGCAATGTAAATCTATGAGAAGCAAATGATTTGCATGTCACAGGTGCAGCCGTGTGCCAAAAGGGAATTTGTCCGTGGTGCTCCTCTTTCAAAGGGGCAGCAGCAGCAGCAGCAGTGTGTTTTTTTTGATGGGGAGTATTTAAATGAAGGATGACTGATGTGATTTAAGGTCTGCTGTCTCACTCTGGTAAACAAGGAGCAGAGTCACAGAAGGTCAACAGAGCTGTATAGTGTAATGGGACAGTGCAGCTGGGTCTTTTATCACAATATACTTCATAATATCGATAATATTCAAGAAAAAGTTGAAAATATTAAAATAAGCAGATGAGACTTGTTAAGAAGTGGTGATTGTCTCTTGTTCAGATTCTCTTGGTGACCTTTTTTTGCATGTCGCCATTCTCTCCCCTAATTTCCTGTAATTTATCTACTAAAAACACTCTGATAAAGAATCTAATATTGGCATAAAGCTCAAGGGTTTGCATTATTATGTCATAATACATCCAAAGATATTAAAGGGTCAGCTGCCCGGAAATGATTCGCAGATTTCTTTCATCTATAGTGAATCTGTCACTTCACAACAGAGGTGTGGACTCAAGTCACATGACTTGGACTCCAGTCACAAATGTGATGACTTGAGACTCGACTCGGACTTTAACATCAATGACTCGTGACTTCACTTGGCGTGGATCCTTGATACTCGATACCTTCTCCACAAGCCCAAAGATTAAAAAGTATGTTAATCAAATATCAAAAATCAATTAATTTGCTGAATCAACACACGTTGGGAGCTATTCATTCCCAGAAAGTCGACACTTAATTCTTCAGATCTTTTTTAATAAGTTCAGATGCACTCTTATTAACAAATGTGTTTTAAGAAATAAATGCACATTTTAAGGATTTTGGTATATTTAATACATCATTTCTATGTAGTTAAAATGGCCTTAAATTTGTTGACGACTTGTTTAAGGCTCGAAACTCAAACTTTAGAACTTGTGACTTGAGTGCAAAGACTTGAGGCTCACGAATGATTTGCAAAACAATGACATATACAATACATTCAAGTAGTCATTTATAATGTTTGATAATACATTTGACAATTTTGCTCCTTTTTCTCCCACATAACAATAAATGAACTTAACTGATGAACGAAAGCGTTCAGCAGCTTTAACTGTTTATAGACACTGAATGTATAACTTGTTCTTCATCTCGGGCAGATGATCGTCTCTTACCTGAGCGAAGGGGATCAACTGTTCTCTTGTGCTGAGCTCATGATTTATGAATCATATTCGACCGTGACACTCATAGAAACGAACCCATCCATCCGTTTAACCATCGTGGTTAAATAAAGGTCAGATAAATGGAAGAATAAAATGCATGAACAGTTGAAAGCAGATGAAGGATCCAAAGCTTAGAGTTTAGTTTCTCTTCTGTTATGTACTTCTAGACTACGTTGTGCTGTGTATTGTATTATAATGAGGGAGATTGGCTCCTGTAGTCTTTCCTTTTTCCCCATTTTTAATTAAGCCGTTTTTATTTCACTGCTCTCACTGATCTCAACCCTTCATTATTAAAATAAATGAAGGAGTTCTGTCTCTTTTCAGTGCCTAAAGCAGATGAAGTTTGCCTCCAATGGCACGGTGGCTGTACTGCTCCTCTAGCTTTGTAATGTCTTCGACTACTACTGGACTTATTACCAGTGACAGTTGGCCTAGTGGTGTTATATTCTGTACTAAAAGGGTTTTGGTGTCAGTAACCCACCTAGTGTGAAATAAGGGGGAACTGGTGCTAATTTGAGGTCGAACCAGCTGCCAGCGCGTCGTCCTCTCCCCTCAGCACCCTATTGCTCCGTACATTTTTATTTACATCCAGATTCAATAAAAGCTGCTTCTAAATGAATATATTAAGGGGAGACACTACAGATTAATGGGTAAAATAAAACGTTTACCTAATAAAAGGTCAAACTTCCCCGGTTGATTACTTACATTCAAAGAATTATTTATTTTATTACAAGTTTTCTGAAATGTTTAGTCTAAATATCCAAATGAGGCATTTATCTTATTGAATATGTGCTAATTTGCATACAGTTCCATAACAGAAATCTGAACATTTGATAAAGCCAGGATAAAAATTCTTTCATTTTGTTATTAAAAGTGTTGACAGAGGGATATTTATATATGTTTCTATGAATAAAATATCATATGAATCAGGCTATGATGTTTGTGACAACTCTAAACACACCAAACCGCTATATGTTGGATTCTGTAAAAGTAGTGTTTTGTTGTTTTTTTTTCCTCACATGCTGCACATAAAACAATATAATAGATTACATTGCACACAGAGGCCGCTGCGATAGCATTAGCTTTATTGACAGTGGACTGAGGCTTTCAAGCACCGGCTGTCTCCGTGATTCATTGTGTGAAGCAGGGGAGAAGTGCAGCGTCCAGGCCTGCTTACATGGAACCCCTGGAGGTGAATTTCCTGATTAAAGCCCCTCAAACCCCCGGGCATGCTCATATTCAGTCTGCGCATGTGCATCTGTTGTGGGTTCATACTTGCTTGTGAGCAAAGTGCATGTGTATGTTTTCATCTATTTTATGTATGAAGCCAAATTAATGCATATATTAAAAAATAATTTAAATTCTTTACTTTTTTATGGCTTTTACTTGATCCTACAACTTTGTATTTTGTACTTTGAGCAGATTTTCATAAATAATGTCTTGTCTGCCTGATGTATTTTTCTGTAAAGTTGTAACTACATTTTTACTAATTGCGATATAAACAAACCATTTTTAAATTTCTTGCATGTTCACTTGTGTGCAGATAGATGTGTGTATAAGTGAATCTGTGTGTACCTGGTGTGTGCATCCCCTCCGTTAGTGTGTGTGTGTCTGTGTGTTTGTGTGTTGCAGAGTTGATGTCTGAGATGGCGGGCCGCCATGTGGAAGCCATTGGGACCTGGAGCGGGAGTGAACATGGAAGGTGAGGCCAGATGGTAGTGGTTAGCCCTTGGCTGCTCTGGGTAACCTGACCTGCAGGGAGGACCCCTCTGCCTCCCGAGGACCAGCCGCCACATGTGTTGCGTGAGAGTAAGTCACCCAAAACCCAGGAACCGCCTCTCGGCTTCCTGACTGCCCTGGTCTCATAGCCGAGGTTGTTTTTGTAGCCGAGGATCTAAAACAACAATGTAGGAACGAGGATCAGACAGCAACAGTTCAGAGACCGGGTCACGGAGGATCCTGAGGTCTGAACAAGGTGTTATTGGGAGTCTCTGCAGCAGATACTTCTACCTTTAACTCATTGCTGCAAAGACCATGTAGATTAACTCAAGTACTGCACTGTATCATTTTGAGGTACTTGTACTTTATAATTGCTTCCAGTTTATGTTACTTTATATTTCTAATGCACTACATGTCTGAGGGAAATATTGTATACTGACATGCGATAGTTAATATTTTGTTCAGCTTTTTGTTCAGCTATTAAAATATTATTCCCTGCAGTAGATAACCCACCTAGTAGTGCATCAAGTAGTTCAAATTGGTTTCATATTGACCAAACACACAATTAAAAGGCTGCTTACAGGTTAATAATGCATCAGTAATAATTTCCCAATATAACTGTTTATAATTAGAACATCTGTAAAGGGTATTCTTGACATACCTTTGATACTTTAACTGTATTTTGCTTACTACTGATTTTACAAATAAAACTACACACCATTATTCGCTCCAAGTGACACTTCCACATGAATGCATCAGTAACAAGAATCCACTACTATAATAACAATACAATCACAATCTGTTGTTCACCTGCCTACTCTTAGTTTTGAACGTAAAAGCTGGGACGAAAGATATGATGGCTATAAAAACACTTTGACCCACATACAGTATGTACAGTCACAGTTACTGCATGAACATATACTCACAGTTACATGAATTAAAACTAAACAAACACTTGTACAGGAAAGGTAGGAAGGACAAGATGAACAGAATTGCATTCAATGAAAATTAGAAAAAGGAAACTTTTTTTTTGCTGAAAATATATCTTAAATTGACTCGAGTGAGTCTTTGAGTGCAGGACTTTTGAGTATTTTTACACTGTTGTATTGCTACTTTTACTTGGAGATACCCTGCTGGCATTAAAAAAAATACTTTGTTTGGAACAATAATATGTATCTGATTGAAGATTTTCTTCTGATAGAAGATTTTCTTTCCAAAAAGTTTAATTCCCTCTTTAGAAATCCAGAATCAATGAATATACAAATGATTTGTTTTTTACTAAGGTGAAACTGTGAGACAGAGAAAACATTCAGATGAACAATAAGCACATGAGTGAAGGAGGACTTTAAGCAGCAGCTACACTCGTAACATGTCCTGAAATGTTTCTATAGAACTCAGAGCAACAATTCCAATCCAGGTGGACATGTATGTTTTGTTATTATTTATTATATTGATATACTGTATTTGCCCTTTTAACCATTAATCTCTTTCCATTAAGGCACAAAGAAATGTAAGGTCACCCAGTGTACTCAAACAGCCATAACAAGCTGCAGCGCACATAATGAAGACTAATGTTGCCTATTCTCCTATAAGATCAGTGTCGTACCCACCTTGGTCTCTAGATGGCACTAAGTCATAAGTCAACCTGAGGTGTATGGGAGCATAATTAAAAATTGAGTGATAAGTTGTTGATTTAATCAAGCGCCCGTCGTGCCAGTAACTCACAGCGCAGCCCCGACGGGGACAGAGACTTTATTTTTCTCGAGTAGACAACACCGGGTCCGGTGTCTTTTCAGATCATCCTGGAGACGGTACTCAGCATCTGTTCAGTGAGAGGTGAGCCACTGTTTGAAAAATCCATGTCAATAAATAAATGATGAAGGCCTGCCCTCCCCATATTCTTTCAGTGCACATTAGAATGAAATCCCTGAAATTAGTCAACTGAAAAGAAAAACTGCAACAAAAAAAAAAAGAAAAGAAAAATCCTCCAAAAAAAGAGTGAGGACTTTGACAAACCTTGTTGCTGAAACACAGAATTTAATCTCTCTCTCACACACACACAGGCGGGAACAACAGAGGCTTCGACGCCTTTGGAGTGTCTCGAGTTGTGATTACGCTGAAGTTACGTGAGAACGTGTTCTTTTTTTTTTCTGGCCTGTCAGGAACGTCACTGTGACGGTAACGACAGGCTGACAGCAACACGCAGCAACGCACGTACTTTCTGTCAAACCACGACATATATTACTGTTTTCTGTCTGAGCTGGTACACAGCATATGCACTACTGTAAGTCACATTTTGACATGATTTACTGTCCACTCAGAGGGACACGGTGTGACAGGGACCGCTTTAAAGAGCAACGCGATGGTGTCCTACTGCAGCTCTTTTAGCATTTGAGCACAAAAAGACAAAATGTTCTGCTGTGCACAGAATGAAGAGAATATTCTACATTTGTGCATGAGCACATGTTGTGTTCGTTTTAATTGTCATGTAGCACTTTTAAGCGTAGCAGTATCTTTACACAAGCGCATTGCTTTTTTTCCCCTCCTTTCATTCAGCATCATTGCAAAGTGATCTCAGATATATCCATCCTACAAAAAAACAATCCTGCAAGCTGCAATTCTAAATCATAAGTATATGACAGCATTTATATTTATATATCTTATTTACCCAGAGTGCTTTACGTTGATTCGGCCATGCACCCACCCACACACCCACACACACACATTCACACACACACACTAATGAGGCACAGAGTTGTCAAGGCGCTGGCCCAGTTATCGGAAGTAATTCGGGGCTTAGTGTCTTGCTCAAGGACTCTTTGACAGGTGGACGAGAGACGGCAGTGATCAAACCACCGACCCTGCAATTAATGAACAAACCGCTCTTCCTCATGAGCCACAGCCGGCCCCCATCACATCAGATACAGCATCTTAAATGTGTTTATGTCAAAGGAACACTCTTGGTTATACCTTGAGTATGTTTTATGAGATGCGTTGAAATGATAAGTCCATCATTTGCTGGATCCAGCTGCTAAAATATGAGGATTTGCTGCTCTTCTCTTGTTTTATAGCATTTCAAATTTAATATATTTGGATTTTTTTGGACTGGCGGTGAGTGAGGTAGTGCAAGTCTGGAGTCTGGGGCCTCGGGGTTTAGGGACTCCACTTCTGTGTTTTCTCACTCAGCTCTTGTTTCCAAACAAGCGTTCCTTTCTCTCATGTTTGAGCAGCTCTGGTGTGTCCGATACAACTGATGCTGCACGTTCTGTTGTCGGTTGCTTTAAATATTGGCGATCTAGAGATTGAAATGTACTGTTGCTCTTAGTTAAAAATGTAAATTTGTTGTAAATGCCTCTGGCCAAACTGGACTTAGCAAAGACAACCTGCAGCATCAGAGAGGATGAAGGCAGGCTGCCATTAAAGGTAATAACCCTCTCATTAGGCCTGAGGAGGGTGAGGAGAGCCGCCATTACATGTGACCCATCTAATCACATCTGTCACTTCTGGGAGCAATATATCCAACAGGTTCTTGTTCCTGGTTGTTGGAAAATCGTTTGGAGAGGCAGGAGATAATGTGTTGCTACATGATACACGTCGGTAATGTTTAGGGACATCTTCACTGTATGTTAAAGAGGGGAAACGGCGTTTTGATGTCTGCAACATTTCCCCTGAGATGCTGGTGTCAACATGCACCTCTACATCCCTCTGCTCTCTCACACACACACGCACACACACACACACACACACTCACACCCTGAATAACCTGAAATGAACTGTACATATAGCGTTACTACACAGCGGAAAGTAACTAGATTTGGGGTTTATAAAAAAGTGTAAAAGGTTATTTATGCACCATGAGTGAGTAGGCATGTTAAATAACACTTAATCAAAAAAATACATGCATGACAACTGGAAAATAAGCATTTTTTTCCTCAACAGTGATTCTGAAAATAGTGTAAAAATGCATTATATGCAAAAAATTATGCATATATTCAATATGCTGGTATGAACATTCCGCATTAGCATTTTTAAGATTTGCATTTACATGCTGCGATGGATGGATGGATCAGAACTACCGTCACTAAGAACAACTACACCACTACCATTACTACGACTATTACTGCCGCTGCTTCTAACTCCTGTATTTCTAGACTGATTAATACTAACAGTCCTACGACTACAGCTACTGCTGCGACTTAGTGGTGGAAAGTAAACCATAGCAAAGTACTTCTTCTCAATTACATATTAAATATTGTTCTTTTTACTCCACTATATCTATCTGTTGTACAGCTGTAGAAACAAGTTACTTTTTGAGATGTTACACAGAAAACATTTGATCATCCTACAAATGTTGATGCGTCGTTATAGATTACAGAGCACAACAATATATCAAGTAGTTAAAATGAGCTCCACCCTGACCAGCTGACACAATTACATTATGCTTACACATTAAAACTATTAACATTAAGAAGGGATAATGCTGCAATATGGGTACGTTTGATGCTTTGACTAATTGTAGCTGATATTACTAAATACATTTACCTTTTAACCTTTTTTATTGAATTGTAATGTATTTTTACTTTTACCAGGTAAAGGATGGAAGTACTCACACCCCTACTACTACTACTACTACATCTACTGCTACTACTACTACTACTACTACTACTACTACTACTACTACTACTACTATTACCGTGTGCAGTCTACTATTACAAACTGAACTCCTGGTGAGTATTTATTTGGTGATTTGTTGGTCATAAGACACAGACTGTAGATATCTGTGTTAAACTTTAAAGTTTTCCCAGATATAGTTCACACAAGGCCTGATTCTCAGCAGAATTTAAATGGCGTTGCTATATGAAGCAGATCCAAACTACATATTGCGATATAGTCATTAAAATCCAGTTGAAACAGCTGCCGCTATCACTCCTACTCCCATCACTGCTGTTACTTCTAATGTGATTTCTAACGCTGCTACTGGTGTTACTGCTTCTGCTACTAGCTGGTGGTTTTAGTGGCTCATCGTCCATTAAAACAACATTTATAAAAGTATATTAGCAAAAACAAAACTGTTGTTTCCCTCTCAGCCGAAACAGCCAGCAGGCCCGGCGAAGTCGATGTGGGCGGATACCGCAGGCTGCAGCCAGTCAAATCCAGGTCAGTGGTGGTGGGGGTGTGTGTAGATGTGTGTGTGTGTGTGTCTAGATGTGTGTAGATGTGTGTGTGTGCGTGTGTGTGTGTCGGTGGTTGTATTATAAACTGGACGAACGATGTGACCGAATTGAGAGTTTCCATACAAGCAACAGGATCTGACCAATATAAGCCTCTTGGGAGTTGTGCAGTCGTCTCTCTTAGGGCAGATTAAGCACACGCACACACACACACATACACACATCTGTCCACGTGTACGTCTGTCTGTCAGTGTCTCTGTCTCTGTTTATGCCTCTGTGGACTTCCAAAGGGAGAAGCAGGACCAAAAGATCCAAGTTAGGGGATTTTCTGGTTTTTCTAAGCCTAAGGTTTTTGTGGAAAGACCCCCCGCCCCCCCGCCCCCCCCCCACATCTGTTTCTCATTTACATACTGGGTCTAAGTTCAGTAAAAGAAAGGGGGAGGGTGGGTGGGAGCTGGAAAGTGGGGGGGGGGGGGGCAAAACATCTTAAGTCCTCATGTTTCTCTTTCACTATAAATACTGTTTCCATCATGTGAATGTGAGATCCAACATTTTAAAAACATAAATGTCTAATCTTTCTAAATTATTAAAGAGCATGGATTTACAGCAAATGAACGTGGCTTTTAAAAGACGACAGCTAATGTTTGTTGACAAAATATTCACACATCTGCCGTCTGGTAACCTTGATATTTTCCAGTGATATACTGAATATCACTGGTTGAAACTCAAATTGAAGGAATCTCCTCTTTAGTTCTGACTGGTCATGATTTCAATCAAAGATATCAAAATGATCTTTTAGAAATGTAAGGGTAAAGATTTACTTTACAAGATGTGATTGATCATTCTCTATAGTAGTTCCTGTTCCTGTCATGTTTGTTGTTAAAGATAACAATACAACAGTGTAAAAATACTCTGTTACAATCATCATCTTACTTCAATAAAAATATAGTTAAAGTACCAAAAGTTGAAGTACTCATAATGCAGAATTTCAGAAAATGACATATCCCTGGATTATAATTAGTGATTACATAAATGATTAGTTGATTTATATTTTGTAATAAAAATCTGAATCTGCAAAGTAACTTGCTAAATAAATGTAGCGGAGTGGAAAGGAGTGGATAGCATAACATGTCAATACTTGAGTACAGCACAAGTACCTCAAACCTGTGCTTAAGTACAGTACTCCAGTAACTGTATTTAACTACTTAGTTGCATTCCACAATTGAATAACAATTTCTAGTTTGACCTGGTTAAAAACTCTGCATGACTTTTTAATATGTCAAACGGACTCATTTTAAAATTCGAAACATATAAAGAAGGGTTATTAATTATGCACTCGATCGCAACATACGCGATATGATGATAACAGACTGACGGCTAAAGCTGATGACAAAAAATCAACATTCTCAAATAATGGGGAGCACATATTCATGGGAATAAATACATTTATTTGAGTCATGTTTATAACAAATGTGCAAATATAATCTGATGAGCAAAAACCTCAATTATTGATATTACCAAAGAGGGGGTAAAAAATCAACTGACACGTTTTATCCAAAGTGACATCAGAAATATCTTCATTCACCGCATCCTCATACAACGGTTCGATGGAGATCTGTCGAAAAAGTGACTCCTTGTGTTTCGCTACATTTATACGGTCTTTTCAAAATAAACTTCTGTCTTCACAGGAAACAACGCACTCAGGTTTAGGCAAAGAAAGGACTCAGTTAGGTTTAGGATGATGATCGTGGCAAGGGTTAAAATGAGTACGGAAGTGAGGTTACTGAAGTACGCAAGTACAGCACGTGACCGTTTGACCCATCCACCCACCCTGTGTGGGCTTTTGGTTATCTGGATTAGATAAATCTTATGTTGTTTTATGAATTACAGCACATTATTTTTCATAGGTCTATGAATGCTGGACGAGAACAGCCTCCTTCGCTTATATATTTACAAATAAGGAGATGTTCATTCTGTCAAAATGTCATTGTCAGACATCTGACATGGAAGTTTGACTCAAAAATCCGTGCCGTGTGACCTGATGCAAGCCTTTGCAATGGATCTTTTTTTTCACAGCAGACATTTTGACACGTCGTCGTAGCAAAAAGGCTCAGTTGGCTCACTTCCATTAAGTGCTGCGCCGGCATGCACCACACCGGGACCGCCCCGAAGTGGAACGCAGCCATCATTAGCTTTGTCAAAAGGTGTAACATCTAATGCTATTAAATACACCTGCGCTTCTCTGACTACGACAAGTCAAAATGTGTATTGTTGGTTTTGACTGCAGCTATAAAGAAAATCTGATAGTAATTGATTTTTTCGAGGAGGTGAATGAATGAATGCATGTCATAAATGACTATCCAAGACATGTTGTTGGAATTTATCATCTCCAGATTCAGGTGAGGAAGTTAATGTTTGAAGGTTTTAGGTTGAGATGTCGACCGCACCTCATAATATTTACTGCCTTTGTTGCGAAACGGACCAACAAGTCAGGTTGGTCTGAATAAAGTGGAAACAGCAGCAGGTCACCATGTGATGTCAATACGGGGTGCAAGTCTTTGAATACACTTTAATCAGTCAGAATGATAATTTAACTTACAGTGTGAATCCATTCCAACTATAAAAGAGACAAAAGGAGTTTTCTCCAAAATAACATGTATATTTGTTTTTTAATAGATGTCGTAAACGTGACTTTAAAGATTCCTTTAAACACTCATAACTCCAGTTCAAGATGTAATACTTACAGTTCATATTGGCTAATAAAAGCTTACTTTTAGATATCAAAAGTGTTATTTCATATAATTATGTCAAAGTTCAGATGTCTTGGACTAGTCTTTATTTAAATATATCTGGAGTTTATATCTGGAATCAAAGTTTTGATGAATAAATAAAATGCAGATCATGTTGAACTCCTTCATTGCACTGCATCGCATCCACTGCAGTATATTTTGCTACAGTAGCTGCTTGAAAATAATTCAGTTGTTAAAGACTCTGTGGCCTATTTGACCACACAAAGACATTTTTCTCTTGTGTTCCTAAATGAGGGATTTCTTTGAATCGCAGCTTTAAAGGCGCTCTCGTCCTTCATTATTCATGTTAATTAATGCAACAGAATACCCAACTAATACAATTTTGGAATATATAAGTGTGTCCTGGTCCGGAGTAATGAGATATGCCAATAATAATATGCAAATTTGGTGAATTATTGAATAGGCATGACTGAGGATTTCTTATTAGTTTGCATGTTTATCTCACAAAATCCATCAATTTTTCAGAGAGCTTATTGTGCCTCATCCAATAGGTAAATCTAATCAAACACTGAAATCAATAATTCAGGTGTTTATGTGCTGCTGTGTGTGTGTGTGTGTGTGTTTGGCTGGTCTTCATTTACAGTGTACAGTCTCCAAACTTTGTGAGCGGCAGCCTTTTTGTTGACTTGGCACCGATTCCAGTGTAATAAACTCACGACTGATGTGAAATCAATACGGTTTATCAACGACTCGCGGACGATTATTGCTAAGTGCTTTATTTGAATCACTCGTCATCAGCTGTTGCAAGGATTCTGCACAACACTTACAGCAGATAGCAGTGGCAGTCAATGTATATTGTATGTGATATATTACAGCCCGTGGCGATTTGGTTAAAAATAAAAAAAAATAAAAATGCCAAATGTATTTTTTATTTTTCTTCTTCTCCTTCTTCTTCATCGTCTTCTTCTTCTTCTCCTTCTTCTCCATTCCCCTGCCTCATTTGCAATGATTGTGTTATCAGGGCAGCCAGGCAAAAGGGTGGAGCAACCATAATTTCAGCGCGGGATTAGGCAGAAATAACGAGGTCACCAAGTTACAGTTGCCATGGCAACGACACATCCAAGAACACAGGATGCCATTGCTTAAAAAAAAAAAAAAAAAAAAGAAAGAAAATACAGAAGAAACAGGGCCCAGGATTTTTTTTTCCCTCTCCCTGCCTCCCTCCCTCCCTCCCGCCCTCCCTCCTTCTCTCTCTGCCTCTTTTTTTTCATACCCCTCCCTCTCCATCTTCCTCTCTCTCCCTCATCCTCTTCTTCTCCCTGTCTCCGTTTTTTTTTTTTTTTTTTGTTGAGAAGCAGAGGGGAGCAGTTCACTTTCACTCTCTCGGTTTTCCAGAGCCTTTTGTTTCTGAACGTATTCAGAATTACAAATTCACTGTTGAGCACATTTGCATCTTTCTGGTATTCCTATTTGGTCTGTTTCCTCTCATTTTAACGTGGCCTTACCCCTTCTTTAAAGCTCGTTAGACGACACCTCTCCTCACCCTCCTCACCCCAACCCCCCTCTTACCTCCCACAGTCTTTAAAAGACAAACCTCTGAGTTCTCCACCTTTTTCTTTTTTTTTTAGCAGATTTTTGTTTTAGGGGGAAAACTATGAGGAGATCGAAATAAAAAGGCTCCTTTTTTGAGGGGAATCAATGCATGTGGTGCCCTGGTCTGAGCATTGATTTGGATTGAAGTTGCCAGAAGCTTTGGGCTTCTATTCAAACAAATAACCATTCCCATGTTACACCTGGCTGCTGGTAAGACCACAGCGCAGAAAACAGACTCAACGCTATGCAAAGTCCAATAATCAGCAGGCCTGGAGACAGCACCCAGTCCAGCGCTGTCATTCTGAAGCACTATTGATTTTCTTTGGGATGATGCCAATTAGACGAAGCCTAAAACAAAAAATCATTCTGGTTGATGCAAGGACACTGGCTGAACCTGGCAAGGTGAACACTGGTAATAAATGAAGCTGTGGACTGTGATGTGTGTCCAGTTAAACAGTCTGAAACATGGCGATAGTGAACCACAGTGGATGTCAGGTACAATTTATTTTGACATGTCTTAGCTTTAGTGCATCATATTACATCATATTCACTTAAAGACTTCCTACGCTGTACATTATATATGTGCACACAGTAGTGGAAGAAGTATTCAGATCATTAACTTAAGCAAAAGTAACAAGGATGTATGGAAAAATACTTAATTATAAGTAATATCCTGCACTCAAAAGGTACAAAAAAAAGTGTTTTCTGCAAAATATCAAAAATAAAATCTCTTTTTAGGCCCTTTCAGAAAGTTACATTATTATATACATATATTATTGGATTACTACTGATACTTGTAGGCAGTATTTTATTGTTATTTGGTAAATGTGAACCAAATTTAATCTACAGTATACCAATGAACCATATTTTACAACCTGATTATACTGCATCCTTTGTATGACAAATCTGCAAAGTGGCTTTACTATAAACATGGTGATGTTTGAGCCAGCAGCGTGCAGCTAACGGTGCTAACAGCGGTAACAGCGCAAACTACGGGCAACAGTGCTAACACAGTTTACAGGGGAAGCAGAGGGTGGGCGCCGTCTGTTCCTGAGAGCGGTATCAGCTGTAACCGCCGTATGATGGCAGTGCAGAGCAGCGACCGGACGGCTAAAAGTGCACTAAAAAAGCGAGGAGAAACTCAGATTACAACACACAGAGGAAGAGTGACTTCATTCTCTGCTCCACTATATATACTTACATAGATGATAGTTGTTTGCCGCTATATTAACGCTCTGAATATTGAATTTAACACCTTTTGATGAACCTTGAATAATCAAGTGACCAGCGCTCTGCGCGGTAGCGGGGGCGGAGCTTCAAGTACATGAGTCGAGCATGTCATCCACAGCGGGCCTTTACAAACCTCCGTTATGTGTATTTCACCAATGTTTATGGACGGGAGTAACTGTGACTTGGGGACATCAGACAAACACCATCTTGTTTTACTTTTCACTATTTCTCCAACTGGGAATGTTGGTATTGGCAGTGGTAGAAAATAATACTCAAATCTTTTTTTTTGTTGTCCTGAAGCAAGTCTATTAACTGTTTGGGGCCCTTTTAGTTCGGGCCCCAGGCCCAGGTTGCCTACCTTGTGTAATGGTAAAGTTTGCCCCTGGTGTTTTTTGCTGAACCAGAATGTATTTCACTGGTCTTTCTGGCAGTGAGGTGCCCTGAGTTTGGTGTTTGAGTGACGCAACTATGTCATGGAAGGTGTGTTGCTGAGGACTCAATGAAGTGTGGTGTTGAGTGTGAAGTTGTTTGTCTTTGCGGGTTTTCCAGAAAGCTGAGAGCAGGAACACCACAGGCCAAATGTTTAGCGTTCTGAGCAGGCCCGTTTTCAGAGGGCACTGCACTAGTATTTCAAATGAGCGGAATTAAACATTGCCCTTCTTCATTATTATACATAAATACTACATCGACACACACAAGCCTGTGGCTAATTTAGAAGCTTTTACGTATTGGAGTTCACCTGACCTGCATGTTTTTGGACTGTGGGGGGGAATCTAAAGCACCTGGAGGAAACCCACACACTCAGTAGAGAACATCAAAAATGTACCCAGAAAAGATATTTACACACAGAACTCGGCAAAAGGAAAGTTGTAATCATTAAGAAAGTTAATCCGAAGTAAAATCATGTGTTCCCATAGCTTTCAGTGATAGAAGCTGCATTAAGAGAAGTCACAGTAATGATCACAACAACACAAGTGGAAACTGTTTTGGCACCAATAGAAGTGGAAACAGAACTACAAATAGCTGTCCTAATAATATTTAGTTTTGTAATAGTAGTTACAGTATCTTGATATATATTGAATATTGTCGCTATAAGTGATGCTAGTAGAACTACTGATATCTGTAGAAGCATCAGTACTAGAGGAAGTAGCCGGAGCTGTAACAGAAACGGTAACTTCTCGGCCGACAAATTTGAAATATATTTATGTAAACAACTAAATAAAGAATTTTAATCTTAAATGTAACATTTGCATTTATGTTTCTCATAACTGAATTGAATTCAGCAAAAACACCTGTTATTACAAAAACTACTGACGTACAAACATATTTAACATAATGAAAACGCATTTATAACTTAATTTTACAGCATCGTTACTAACAAAGCTTATGGGTAATTTCATGATTATGCTGGTCATAATAATTCAGATTCTTGATATTATCCCGATAATCACAAAATAAAATGTTTAAATCTCTTGAAATGGCACAAAAACATACTGGAATCACTTTAGTCAAGAAACAAATGTTTTTGGGCAAAATAAATTTGCTTAAATAAGGTAATCATAAATCAGGAATAAATAGTAAAAGAATAGATAGTAAAAAATAGTAAATTGTAAAACAAATATTATTGTTATTTCTTTAATGATAATTCCTGTATTTTTCAAGTCAGGCTCTATTTTTCACTCGCCCTTTATCTCGATGATTGAGATTCACCACGATCAATTTATTGCAAGTGTTTATTTTATCGCGATCCGAGATTAAAAATATAATCCCACCCCTTGTGCAAAGTTAGAATGCAGTATATAATCCCTTGGAAGTCAGTGCAGTTCTCCAGTAGCAGACCTAAACACACTGGCTGAACAAAGCCCAGACTGGTCTTCATACTAAATCTGCCTCACAGCATCGATAGAGCTGCACCATCCTATCGAAAACAAATATCTGAATCACTTCAAAAGCTTAAAACATCTTTGAAATTTAAAATCTCATCAAATTTAAAAATAAATATATATATATAACCTTGTGCAACGATTCAGCCCTGAGCTGCTGTGTGAGCTGCATTATGAGGGGTGCAGGGAGGTTCAGCGGGACCACCACAGACCACCACAGCTGCTCTCTGCCTTCAAACAGCGCTCCAGTCTGGCTCTTTAAAGCACTTTATTTATTCAGCACTGAAGCTATACCATAAACTTTTCCCTCCCCTCTGACTCTCTGTTTTTTTTTTCGTCTTTCTCCGGCGGTTTAAAATTGATCCTTGAGACTTAATAGCAGCAGCTTTAAGTACATGCGTGGATTTCATTTGAATTAGGACTATTGCAGCGTGCTTTTCTGTTTTGTATGAATAGCAGAGGAAGATTCATTGTGTTTGGTTTCTGGAAAATTCTCTCTGCCTCACATCAGGTAGCAGAGCGAGATCAGCTGTGTGTGTGTGTGTGTGTGTGTGTGTGTGTGTGTGTGTGTGTGAGAGTGTGTTTGTGAGTGTGTTTATGTATGTGTGCTTTGTATGCATGTGTATTTGTGTGTAGGTGTGTCCATGAGCAAGCCTGTATATGTGTGTGTGTGTGTGTGTGTGTGTGTGTGAGAGTGTGTTTGTGAGTGTGTTTATGTATGTGTGCTTTGTATGCATGTGTATTTGTGTGTAGGTGTGTCCATGAGCAAGCCTGTATATGTGTGTGTGTGTGTGTGTGTGTGTGTGTGTGTGTGTGTGTGTGTGTGTGCGCGCGTGTGCGCAGGCGCTTGTGTGCGAGGCTGCTGCCATGCCTACGAGATGGGGGATGGTAGCAGCACAGCCAGCTATTTTTCTTTCTTTCTCTGCTGAACATCAAGTTTGGTCTCCCATCAGCCTCGTCCTCCACAGAAAACGGTTGCTGGTTAAAGACGTGGCAAAAAACGTCTATTGATAAATCGGCATGTTAGACGCGCGATTATTGATCAACTCAGACGTGTATCGATCCGTGAAAATATAATACATGTTGATGAGGAAAATCATGTTGGATAAAATCATCTGTTGAGCCGAGAAGGATACAGATGTTTCTAAGTAACCAAAACGTGAATCATAAGGTATGCAGGGTGCAGATGTTTCTTGACTAAAATGTGATTGATACAGATTTTAATTGACAAATGTGTTGATTAGCACATATATGACAGACAGAAGGTGTCTCATTCTTAAACAGCAGGATGTGTCATGAGCGAGTAAAGTATTGGAAACTCCAGTCCTTTATTGGCCAAGATGATCGACACTAATTGCCTGTTTCACCTCTTCCACATCTTGACCAGTTCCCATCCTTCTCGCTGTACTTGTTATGTGTTGTTAGTATGTTGAAATGGAACACAGGGATTTTCTCAAACTACCTGCTTGTAAGATGAAGGTAAACAGGTGAATTCATCTCTCACATTAAACTTTTTAGGTTTGATTTTGCTCAAAATGTGTTGTTTTTTAATTTATTGTTGTGTTGCTGTTTTTTTTTTTTTTTTACAGTTAGCTCGACTGATACCAGATGGTGATTGGTTTTGATGACAGAACAAGCTTTGGATAAAGGAGCATTAATATAATAGTGAAGATAACAAACCTGCAAACACTATTATGGTGCCAATAACAGACAAAACGTATTGTATTCTGACTTGATTCTAACCATCTGCTGAAATGAAAACATCAAAACAACAATATTGTCAGCGTTACCAACCACCTGCAGCAGTATTTGTGTAATTCCATCCCCATCACAGTTAATTCAACACTATCAGATAGCTTTGTACAGCCTCTATAAGTGCATAATCAACAGAATAATTGTCACTGAACAATCAACACTTGGAGATTTGTTGTGTGGAATGGGAACACTGGGAGGTGTCTCCCATTTTTTCTCATTTTGTGTGTCTGGTGAAAAGATAAGTTTTGCACCTGAAGGGTTGTGATGCCGTGCCACAGAGCAGGCAAGCTAATGAGCCGGCTGGTCCGGTCAAAACCCAAACTGAACCTGAAATCCCTTCAGCAAATGTTTGCCACATTGTGGTGCAAAACCCACAAACACCGGAGCGCTGTGTGTCCAAGCACGGCAACTGGACACAGAGACGGGCCCATTTATTTTTGTATTCTGCTGCTCTTTCTAATCACTTAAATCCTAAAACGATTCTCTTGACTTCAATGCTTGCAGGTTGGGTAAATGGGATCCTGCTTTGTGCAAACTGGTGCTAACCTCTGCGCAACCTCTCTCTGTCTGAGGAATGTTCACCAACCGTTGGCCAGCACCACCGAGGGGCATTTTGTCGGCACTTGGCAGTTGGCGCAGCTTCCTCGCTAAGAAAACATATCCAAAACATCTGCAGCAGAGTGAGCAGAGAGAGGAGAGGGGAAGGAGGTTGATGGTGGGGGGAGGGGGGGGAGGGGGGGGGGGGGGGGGGGGGGGTGGTGGTGGTGGTGGTTAGAGGGATGGGGAGATGTGGTGGAGTCGGGGAGCGGGAGAGGAGGGAGGGGGGCAGAGATGTGGGGGCGGCAGGCAGCAGAAGTACGTCTGCGCTGCAAATCTGACGAGGACTTTTGAAAGGCTAAATCCCAAAGAGAGCGCTGCTGCCTCGGCTTGCTGCACTACAAACAGCCAGAGCTGAGACAGGCTGGGCTTTTTTTTTTTTTTTTGTGCTCCACGAGAGAGAAGAAAAAATAATTATATCGGTAACCTCCGTGTGCTATACCTGACAAATGTTGCAGATGGAGAATATTTACAATGCAAAAAGGGCAGAAATATTTTATATGTTGAGTGTCAGTGTTATTATTTGAAACGTTTTCATGGTGTAAATGCTGCATTTCATGGAGAGGCGCTCATTGAAGGTTGTGAGTGTATGTGTGTGTGTGTGTAGGTGTCTGTGCGTGTGATTGTGTGTGTGTCTCCACATGGCTTTTTTCTTTTTTTTGCTCCACCATTTCCACATTTCTTTTCCACCACTGTCATGGTGTATTTGGGGGTGGAGAATAACATTTAGTTTGAAAAAAATAAATAAAAAAATCTCATTTACAATTAGGGTGTGTGTTTAACACATTACACCTCACATCACCTCCTGCGTGAATGTTAGTTTTCTGGATTATATTTCCTTGTTGAGTCGAGCGGCAGGGAGAGAAAAGTAAGAATTGTCATGTTTATGATTACGTCCAAACCACACTGAACGCAGCCTCTTATTCAAAGATGCCTGAAAGCCAAGCTCTCCCACGTTCAGTGAAGACAGCAGCGCGGAGCCTTGTCTGTGAACATTTCAATCCTGCAGCGACACCGGTTTACAATCTGTGTGATTGTTAATCCCATTGGAACAGCGGTAATCTACGCATGAAGGTGGCGGGATCTCTCCCACTGGAGATCTCGTCCAGACTCGGCACACATGCCGCGACCACAGAAAACAGGATTGGGTCTTATCCCTTGCTTTGCTCAGCTAAATCTCATCAACAAGAGAGAAATATAATCCCAAACACCGAGCTCTCTCTCTCCACCTTCCATAACTGTGATTAATGTATATGTAGAATTTGAAAAACACATCAGCAAAACAAAAAAAACATATTTCCCCCCCTGTGACTGCATGTCGTGTACATGTGCAGGCTCGATGCAGTGGGCATTGTTTTTTCCTGTGTAAATACGACCCTGTTGGAGGCATGAATCATACTCAGCCTCACTGGACAACATGATTCATCAGACCTCTGTCATTTTTTCCCCAACTACACAGTCTCTAAAACCAAATGGGTCACATTTAGAGACATTTTATTAAATCGCAGAAAAAAATTTGATTTACGAAAAAAGCAAATTAAGGGTTAAAGGTCACAGCGAGAAGACATTTATTTCTTTGTCGCTGCTGTGCCACTATGCATGCTTCCTTTTTTTTAACTGCTCTCTTTATCTACAGCGAAACCTGTTTGCAGCCACTTAATTTACACGACACATGTAAGAGTGAAAAGGTGATTACAGACATCTTTTCCTCAGAGTTTACTCTCCATCGCCTACAGACTTTGACAATGTAGCACAGGGACGCCGATAGATGGAGCTGTGGGTTTTAGGAGGAATGAAAGAGGAGGAGGAGGAGGAGGAGGAAGGGGGGGGGTGGGGGGGTGAGGAGGGGGTGACTTTCTCAAGACTTGAAGTTGAGACAGAAGTGTAGAAAAGCCACTGTTTCCAAATCTACAGGGCGACTCATTAGCGGCTCTGTACCCACTGATGTCCCCGCGTTCGTAGCCGTGTGTGTTTACATCTGAGTGCAACGCAGGCGTCTGTGCAACTGTGTGTCCTCGACGACTGTGTCGCCATTAAGTTAATGATGGCTTCTTGATGATTCAGGGGGAAAATTTGTGGGTTTTTTGGAAGGTAGTGGTCACTTTACTTAAAGGGACGGGGAGATGTCTCAGGAAACACACTCTTGGGACCACTATGTCTATCTATATATATGTGTGTGTGTGTGTGTGTGTGTGTGTCTGTGTGTGTGTGTGAGAGAGTGTGTGTGTGCTGATTTGCAGCACGTGCTGGCGTGGGTGCGTGTGTGCGTGTCTGTCAGGTTTCCTGCTGCGCGGTGCGGCTGGGAGCCCTAGCGAGGGTAAAATTCCATTCTCTCGGCGGAGCAGCATTCTGCATGAGCCAATTCCCAGGAGACACTGCTCTGCATGTCCTCCAGACAGCCAAGCTGAGGCACAGGCTCAGGCTCGCTTATTAACTGACCTGAGGGGGGGGGGGGGGGGGGGGGCCGCGGTGGTGGTGGAGGAGGAGGAGGAGGAGATGGAGGAAGGGGGGGGGGGGGGGGGGGGGGCAGAGATGGAGAATGGAGGAGGAGGAGGTGGTGGTGGTGGAGGGGGGTGAGCCCAGGGAGGCAGGAGGAGGCGGTGGGTGAGGAGGGAGAGGGGGAGGTGGCGTTGGGAATTATGGGTTTTTGTGTGCATGTGTGTGTGCGTGGGAGTGTGCGCGAGTCTGAGTGTGATCAGGGGTGATGGGTTGTGGGGATATGAGCGTGTGTGTGTGTGTACTTGCGTGCGTGTGTGTGTGTGTGTGTGTGTGTGTGTCGGAGGCAGAACTGGTTGAAAATATTAACCCTTTGCTCGGTGAGCTGCACAAATTCAGCATAAGAAAAGCAGAGTGTGGATGTCTAACAAGCATATGTGTTTGTATCCTGGTGTGCAACACAAGGACGTGTTTGCCACCTTGTCGAAAGGGCAGCAGGGTCCACAAAAGCCTGGTTAATCACTTTAAACATGTAGTTTGCCTTTTTATCTGAACTTAGCAGGATCTCATTTTACCAGCTATGTGTTGTCTCCGACATTTCCTTCAGCATCTTTGTCTGTGTTTGGTGGCACACTTCACCCACAGAGTTCAGGATGTTGGCGCAAATATGATTTTTAAACTCCACCTTTGCACACACACGGGCTCTTTCTGAAATAGAACTAAAAGCCTCTACTTGCTGTATTAATCTATTTACACTAATTCGTCATCCCTGTGTGCAAATATTAGTTTGTAGTTTTGTGTGTCTTCCCATAATTGCTTGACACGACTGTAAGACTCATTTGTCACCGGTATGAGGAAATAGCATAATTGAAAAGTGCTTTTCAATTACAATTTGTTTAACTTAAATAATGAAATAAAATGTGGTGCTTCAAAGTTTTACTTCTTTTATTTCTTTTTTATATATTATTCCATCCAGCAGTGAAGAGGAAAGAGAGAGAGAGAGCGAGAGAGAGAAAAAATCACTCACGGCAAAATGCAAATGAGCCTGGAAGCTATTACGATGCTAATGAGATTCTACCATAGAAGTTGCTGCTCCGGCATCCGGGGTATATTTCATCCATATTTGGAAAACAATTGTGTGCTCAAAATAGGGGACACACTTCCCAGTGTTCCCGGTCCAGTTAGTTTGTACTTCGTCCACAACGAGCTGGAATCTGGTCAGAGTTAGATAGCAGGAGTCTTTACTTACCGAGTCCTACTGAGCTGCAGTTGAACCAGCAGGCTACAGTGGTTTATTTGCAGTCTTACCGCTGTTCTGCTCTATTTTTAGCTCTTCATCTGTCTCATGATTGCTTGTCAATCGCCTGCAAGCTCCTTTTTATTAAAATCACAATCAAACTCTTCCTCCTGCCTTTCAAAATTCCACAAACATTCATCCCATTGGCGCCTGTTTTCCCCCCCCCCCCCCCCAAAAAAAAGAAAAACAACCAACAAACAAATGAGTGTGATTGTTAAGCAGCGACATCAAACGCATGCTACAACTTTAGGTTTTTCAAACAGGATAAGGGAACGTGTTCAGGGTTCCTCCGAACAACGAGCGGCATCGGTGCGTTCAGGTGCAAAACCTGTAGCACGGCTGCTGAGGGTGTGTAGTTTGTGCGCTGAAGGCAGGCAGGTAGGTAGGTAGGGAGATAGGGTACGTTACCATAGTAACAGCGAGAGGGAACCCAGCCGAAGCAGAGAGTGTCTATATGTGTCCTGACCCATTTCCATTCTCATCCACAAGTGTTTTGTCTCCCTCACCTTGCGGTTTCACAACTAAAAGCTCTTCTCCTTCATCCTCGATGCATTTTTCTGCATTTTGACAAATGAGACATTCAGCAAAACACGCGCAGGATACGACACCTCAGACTCTCAAGGTGCATTCGGTTTGCTATTCAGTTCACTTCGATTCAATTCCTTTCAACTTTGTTATCCCTAAGGGTAAAAAAAAAAAAAAACAGCCCGGTATATGTACAGGAGCAAAACATAAATACAGAAGTACGTAAAATAAAGTCGAGGGTTCTGAAGTCGTGAATTAAGAACATTTTCATCCATTGAACTGTGCTGGAATAAGCACACCTCCACAAAGACACCACAGGCTAGAGGTAATTAATAGTTGCAAAATAAAAGAGTTCCTCACAATCATTTTTCCATTTAGTGGACTAAAGCTGAAAAGAGAAATAAGAAAGCACGAACAAATGTGGCGATGAAGGTCAGACCAGAAAACAGTGGATCGTCCTGGTCAGTTCAGTCAAACATTAACGGTGATTAACATGCAAAACAATATTAACTGTTCAGCACTCGTAAGATATTGTACATGATGTACTATGATCGCTTCAATCATTATAAATATAATAACAGAAATACTGTCTCACACAGTTGACAGCATGATTGATCGGGTTTAAAGTGATTGTTGTTGTCGTGAGTGACATTTGTTTTCCAGTTATTATCTTTGTTTGTGACTTTGCCTCCGAAAGCCAAGAATGTTTCATGTGGTTGATCCTAAAGATATTTATAGGATTCATTGTTTGAATATGTGTCAACAGATCCACAAAACAACCACTTCATTAATTCCTACTGATCCCATACAGTCAATCTTTTAAATCAGGTCACAAATATACATTTTCATGTTTCAGGTTTAAAAAAAAAAAGAAGCTAAATAATGTCCTAGTTTGTAGGATAAGTTATTGAAACGGGAGTCAAATGTGCATTTGTTTGGGACTATTTTCAGCAGTGGATTAATCCACATTTGGTGCTCTAGTGAGTATTTGGGGCAGCAGGACGGTGTATGTGGGATTGAGTCAGACTAACGTGTGTGTGTGTGTGTGTGTGTGTGTGTGTGTGTGTGTGTGTGTGTGTGTGTGTGCGTGTGTGTGTGTGTGTGTGTGTGTGTGTGTTCATGTCACCCAGCGCGACCGTGTGGCTCGCTGATGTGTTTTTAATCGACAACTTTGGAGCTCTATGGCACAGAGGAGTGAGACCTATCAGGGAACACTTATTAGTAGGACCGGTACATTTTAGCTTTTTTTATCTTTAATGGGATTTGATCACAATAAGAAAATTACAAAGTATCACCAGCAGCCTTTCATAAATATGTCAAGTGATCAGTGAGTCACTGTTGTTGCACGACTGTGGCTTCACCTTTTGATATTCGTGGTGAAGCAGTTAATCTAAATCTGTGTGATTTTACATGTAAGTCGTTAAATGTAGCTGGTTTGTGCGTTTTCAATGTGTGGGAGGAGAACCCCTGTGTTGAGAAGGGGAAATCGTCTCGTCAGCGTGGTCGGTCTGCTGCCTCACCTCTCATGTGGGTCCTGTTTACCATCATCTGCACAATACAACCGAGTCCATACTGAAATCTGTTAAATGAGCTGTTCACTTCAATGTACTGTATTGCAGCCACACTCGAGTGGTAAGCGCTTCAGGCGAGCAACCAAATCCTGTTAGAAATGTCAATTGAAAAGGTCTTGAGATATTAAAAATGTAGTTTTTAATTAAAGGTTTATTAATAGATTTTTCAAACTTTTTTTTTAATTACCCGACCGGATGCCTGAGGCATTTGGATTACAACTTTTATCTCACTCGATTCAGACTGCCTCTCCCCATTCAGCCATTTTGGATTAAAAGTCAGACTTCATAAATGCTGTTCATTAATTCCCAGTGCGGGCAGTTAATGTGAGATTCGGTTGCAAACGTTACGGCTGGTCTGAGTGTCTGTTTATTTTTAGATTCTTGTGGTTACTTTGCAGCCCCGGCCTAATCTGTCACGGAGGAGAACATGGAGGAAATCTTAATCGCTATGTGCCAAAAAAAAAAATATTTCCAATGCACTCTGGTGTGTCTGGTTCAGAAATTCAACATGTTAGTGACACATACTGTCACAGTAAATGATGTTATTGACACGTGCTGCACGGCGTATAGTGTAAAATTGGTGAAATAAATTAGAGCCAGCCTGTCTGCACACAGTGTCCATGTGTCATATTATGCAAACTGCAATTTTAGGCAAATAGTATGCAAACTATTTACATGAGTGTTGTCAGAAACAGATATTTCCTGATCTTAGATTGATTAAATGCATTCAAAAGGTGTTCATGTTCATTCAATAACAAGATCGTTCAAATCAAATCAAAATGAATTGTGGGCAATTTGTGAGATTTGATGATGCGTAATCTGATCATTACTGGATTAACTTGTAATTAAAAACACACATTCAACGAGCTCAGGTGTGTTCTCATCTGAGGGGGCCACCAAGGCATTCTGGGAAATGTAGGAAGTCACAAACTGAAGCAGAAGTAGAAAGTCATTTGATGGTTATTCAGATTATCGCGATGTTGTACCTCTGATGGTGATTAATGTGTAACAGTTTGAACTATACGAGGTGTATTTTCATTTAGCTTTGATTCCCTCTCCAGAGATCACCTGTCAATCAAACTGTGTGGGAGGCATTTTGATATCTTTGATTCATTTATGAGTTTCTGTAGGTGGCGCTCTTTACTTTGCATAATATTACATAAAGGGTGCCTGATCTTTCTAACCCACTGTATATACTTCGAAACTGCTGGTGGAAATGTAAAACACTTCCCTTAATGGGAAAAAAGTACTTTATTTTCTGGAAAGACCGTTGACAGGTCACAAGAAAGTCAACTGATTCACTGCATGCACTCATTTGGTTTTGATAATATGATTAACTGCAAGTTTGTTTGGAACTTGTACCACTAAAGTACAATATCAACTCTGGCTGGTCCTGCATCATCGGCTAAAATTGTGTACCAGATGTCTACAGCTAATTTCAAAACATGTATTGTTTGAGTTTATATTGTGCAGAGTTGACACAAATGGATCTGCACACAAGTTGTTCCCGATAGGACTTTAATACTATGTAACGTTTCGATCACCAGGCTCTTCCTCCGACTTCTGATAAATGCAGAGCCGCCATCTTAATTACCCATAATGCATTTACAAACATACCTGACATACCAAACCGGTTGCAAATAGTCCCCATCAAATAGTGGTAAGACATTATATATTAGCCATATACAAATGATAGATCAAGGCTAAATATGCACAATGGTAACAAGTTACGAAGACAATTATGGTATACAAAGGAAGATACCAGTGTATACATTGAAAACATGTACACCACTACACTAGTAACGGACTCAGGCTAAATAGCCTTCATATATATTAGTACTATGGTAGTAAAACGGACATTCCCATTCGAATCAATGTAGCTGGATGGTCAGACCGGCGACCAGTTTTATGTGTACCGTTGCCATTGAGACCGATGTAGTAGGCTAAATTCTTTATACTCACTAATCTTTATATTAAATTCTGTATAAAAAGCAAGTCCGGGACTCACTGAGGTGAGGTTTTGCAGCAACGACTAAAACGAGCAGCGGAGGAGTAATGTTACGGAGCGTAGAGAGCCTTGAGAGGTGCATATTCCTAATAAAGTTGTGTTTAATCAGCCATAAAATAAAACACGTAAAGTATTGATATTCTAGCTTATGAATATTGGTTGTTCTTGATTTATTTGGGAACTTGGGAGTGATTATATATAGAAAATGCACACAGTGTGGCAGGTGGGGGTTATGGCCCAATTGCAAACTTTTGCCCCAGGGCCCCTTAAACAGGCCATGATCAACACTTGTTTTAAAAATGCATCTAAATTTACTTGCAGAAAGTTCATCACTCATATTTTAGTTTGCATATTGCCGCTGTGTCACAATGTCATGTTTGATACTACTGTTCCACTGAATGTAAAATCTGAAATTTGCAAATCTTACACACAGTGCTTCATAGTAACCACCACCCATTATCAACCTACCAGTGTGCACATGTCACTGAATTAAATGAAAATCATCTGGCGGGTTTCACACGTTTTGACTTGTTAACATTCAGAGTGACATTGTGGATTGCAGACTCCACACTGCAGCAGACAAAGCAGCGAGCCCCCCCCCCCCCCCCCCCCCCCCACACACACACACACACTCTACTCTACCTTCCCTTAATCACAAATTATGCCACTCGGTGCATAACTAGCCAGGTACTGAGATTCTGTCGTTAGCAGCATCGACTGCATGCAGGGAACACGATCAATACACTATTATGAAATCATGCTACACATTAAATGGGCATTTTTTTTACAAGTGCAGACTCGTCAGCTGTGTTGCTCAGCATGCTCTCATCACTCACTGTGTCTTTGAGTCTCAGAGTTTAGATCATGGCTCAGGAGGAGGTATATTCAACTTTTTACAGACATTCATTTTATTTTTTTATTTGGACAGAAAACAGAAAGATTTTACTTTTTTCTTTTTAAGACAATCTTCCAGATAATATGTTATTACAAGTCAAGTGTTATTACTATTTGCAATGCGTTTTCTTAAAAAACAGATATATTTCTGACAGATTGTTGTTATTCTAGTCGATATGTTTAACCCATAAATTCATATCAGGCACTGGAACAGAACAGTTTGAATTGTTTCATATGAACCCATTTGAACATTGTACTTTACAGGGATCAATCAGTTTTGGCAAGTTTGTGTTTCATATCATTAAAACCTCCGATATGCTGAATGTAATGTTGATTCTTCCAGGAATTTAAGAAAACATTCTTGTTTTTCATTCTAAACCTTAATGTGACTTTCTTTATGCTTATAGCACAAATACTTGTTGTGTAAACTAAAACAATGCATTGATTTAGAACAGAATACACACAAAGAACCCCTCATACACATGCACACAAAGATCTTACTTGAACTTTGCAAGAGTGCAAAACTGAGTGTAGGTCTTGAGGGAACAGGAAACGACTTCCCTCCTCCCCCTTCAATTCTGCCCCCCCTCTCCTGTTCCTCCCCCTCCTCCGCTCCTCTCCTCCTCCTCCTCCTCCTCCTCCAGCACCACGCTATAGCAGCGAACTAGGCAGGCCAACTTGCAGAGTGCAGCTCAGACTCGACAGCGGCTGCTTCCTACTGGGGGTCTTCGGAGAGCATCGCGCTCCAATGTGCGCTGCTGTGCCCGCTGGATGTTGAAATCGCACCGTGCGCCTTGCCAGGAGCCACCATGTCCAACTCAACCCAAGACCCGTTCTACTCGTCTCCGTTCGGACCCTTCTACAGGAGACACGCGCCCTACATGGTCCAGCCCGAGTATCGGATCTACGAGATGAACAAGCGGCTGCAGACGCGCACAGAGGTGAGCCGACCGGGAGGGGATAGCTCCTGCGGTACCGATGGGAGGGTAGCCGGGGCTGTGGATGTCCGGTGCGGGGAGAAGGGACGGGATGTTGGGGCTGGAGAAAGAGTGAAGAGAGAGACAGAGAGGCTCGGGTCAGGATTACGGTCTGTCAATCAGGAGGTGTGGATGCGGTGCAAAAGTGCCAAACATTCCTGAGGTGAAAGTAAACAGGCTCCGGTGTGAAGACAATACGCTGCAAGAAATACCATCATCCGAAGTAAAAAAAAGATGAAATGGAGGAGATGCGTTCACGTGGCTATTTAAGTTGTTTAAAATGTAAAATGCATGACTTGTGTCTCCGAGTCTGATATGGGTTGAGTGATCCACCTGAAGTAATAAATCAGATGAGCCTGCACCGCAATTATATGAAATTCAAAGATTTTAAATAAGATTTGAAAACTCATCAGATTAAGATGAACAGTTTTTGGGCAGTGAAACATATTCATAGAGAAAGTTATTTACAATTATAAGACAGTAAGGGCGTCTGGAAGACTATTCAACTCTTGCCAGGCTGCATAAGGCATGGCTGTTTCACGTGCATTTAAATAATTAGCATATATCTACATATCGCCTGTTTCCCCCCGACTGCGGTTAAAAACTGCAACAGATCAAGACCGACATGAATGCAGAGTTTGCCCACTGTGGGGTGAAGTGTTTGATGTATGCCATGATTCATGATTCATGATTCATCACTGTGTCTGTGGATGAAGTTGTTCTAAATGAAAGTGACCCTGATTGCAACGCAAGATGATTGTGATACAGCTGCATGAGTGTGACTTCATTTCATGTCAGTTTCCTGATGCTTCAACTAGTTGGACGCTCAGCGAGTTTGGTGTACAGCGTCATTCAGATAAAACCTTTGGTGATCCCACTGTGAATTACATAGCAAGCATCTGTCTTCAGCATCTGTTCTGTGATCTCGAATGTGTAAATCTGCAGATAAGAAGTTCATCCAACATGTCAAGTTGTCCTCGAGACGCATGTTTATGGAAATAGAAAGCAGCTAAATGCAATAAAAAGCACCTTTGAGCAGCCTAACTGTTCACTTTTTCAACTATATATGTTAGGGCTGCAACTAGGGATTATTTTCATTATTAGTCTAACAATTGATTCTGAATAATAATCATTTTGACAATAGATTATCAGTAAATAGCAAAAAACAAATCACCATCACAGGTTCTCAGAGTGTGACCTCAAACAATGTCTTGCTTTGTCCGACCTGCAGCCCAGAAACAAAACAAATCACTTAACTATCACAGAAGAATAAGAAAACCAGTGAATGTTGCTATTTTTACAAAAAAAAAACACTTTTAAATTAAATTAATTCTCTATAAATCGACAAATGCATTGTAGTTTATATGTAATTCTTTAAATAATGTGAGTTTAAGGCTGGAATTTGATTCACTGAGACATTAAAAACTAAGTTGTTGTGGATAAATATACTATACTTACATGATTCCATACGAAATCGTTGCAGTCATTTAAAGGAAATCTGGTTTTAGAGCCTGACTCCAGCCGAGCTGCTGCAGCAATGATGCTGACTTTCCTAAAGGGGAACTTGCAACTTTAAGCAGACCAAGGCGACGTTGCTGAGATGCAACGGCCCGGTTTGATGCATTATTCATACGGAGTGGTCCGAGCCCCAGTGGACCTCGACACCCGCTCCACACATACCCAGACACCAAGTGCAATCACCATGCACACACGCACACATGGACATGCATGAACTCACACGCATGCATGCACGTGTTCGCATGTGCACAAACACACACACACACACACACACACACACATATACACACACACATGACAGGACAGAACCACTGGACATGTATACAGCGCAAACAGCACAGGGATGTCGTCCATAATGTGAAAACACACAAATGTTAAGTAGACACACATCAGTTTATACCATTACCTCCATCTCCTCAGACTGAATTATATAATTGCATAATAATATAATTAGTTTTTTGTTCCCGTTAGTGTTCATAGCATCTTCATTTTCCTCCTCGTCTTCCGTCTTCAATGGAAGTAATATATAATACGTCGTCTCTTTAGCGATGTGCTCATTGTTTGATTGAAATCCAGGTGGCGAATATAATGAGGGAGAAGTAGTGTCTTATAGCGGGAAATAAATGCTTCAGCTTTCGAAATTTGTTTGCATCCAGATGTGCCATACGGCTCAGTTTAGGCTTTTAACGAAATTACATAGCAATTATCCTCGTGAATGCAAAACTGGAGCCATCAATTTACACAAACCTTTTGCATGTGAAAAAAAATATTCTAGGGAAAGGTGACAAGATTGTAATATAAATCTGCCTTTACAGAGCTCAATGTAGAAAATGAAAAATGTCTCTTTCTAACTCTACTGAGAGTTTTTCTTTCTAGGCTTCTAACTAAAACTGAGATGAAACAAAAAGTGGAAAAATATACATGCTTCGGGAAGCAGATGGTTTACTTCCTGTTTAGCGAGGTCAGCTGTAATGATGATGCGTGCCTGAAGGGGTCATTCTGCTGCCTCTTGGCGCTCAGTCCAACTCCTACAAGACGACTTTAACATTCAGCTCACATTCAGACCGTGTCGGTATCAGCGCAGGGTCACGATGATTTTTGTTACAAAAACAGGAAGTTTGGAATGTTTCTTGCCCAAAATCTGGATTCCATTAGAGGAAAATAGCTGAATTGTCCCGGTGGATTGTTGTCTTGAATATTTCATCAAGGTTTTTGCTGCGAGCAGCTGTTGCAGATCCTTCTGTGTTTGATGTAAACAAATAGCAGTGAACTGGTCTTTTATCGAAGTATCAGTTTGATTAACTCCGTTTTTAAATTATGTGACGATCTTTTTCCTTTGTGTTTTGTTGACATTAGCTTTATTGCCATAGAGCCCACTGCTGTATGTGGAAATAATAATATCAAAATCATTCAAACATTTTTGAGTTTATTAAAACTCAGTGTGTTGAAAAGTACTGAACTTCACCTTCACTTTGCCACTAAAATGGGCTTGTAAATTCGATGAAGGTAACAAAATATTGAAATGATTATAAAGCGTTGGTATTACACCAAAAACCGAAACATTGAATGTATCATATGTTGATCATATTGATAAAGCACTAACAAATACACATAATACTTTTGTTTGCAAAAAAAGTAATTCACAGTCAAAGAAACGTGTCCTACATAGTGATGTTACTCATGTATAAGAGAAGTACAAATAGATTTAATCAGGATTTGGGATCATAATGCTGCAAGTAAAGGACTGTCTACATCAATATCAGTGAAACCCCATAGTATTTGGCAATATTTTACAGCTGACACATTAAATAATGCTTCATTTTCTGTAGCAGACTTTTGAAACTTAAGCAATTCTTATAAAATCTGGAAAAATCATGAGCTATCAAAGCGATAAAACAACATCAACTGTGTGTTTTGAGCTGTTTAAAATCATTTTATACATGTCATTATGAGCAGGGATACGTTACACATACGACACAAGAAGAAGAAGTATATGAAACAAATCCAAAGAACATATAACGGTGTTAAATCCTCTATTGGATTTTAGTGTGAAGAGGCATATTAAAGCCTTTCTTTGCCTGGGTTTGTTGTTATATATTTTGTTGATCCCAGTCAGAAATGATTTCAAGCGTCTTGTCAGAATTATCACCCAAGTAAAGATGCTTAACATCGTGAAAGGACTTCCATTGTTGAGGACGAGAATGGCTCCGAGCGTACTTAACATCGCGCTCGCTGGCAGGCCGTCGCAGCAAAATGACTCTCTATAGTTTGCATTCCCTTTCGCTCCGAGTAGTTTTCAAAACGGGGGAGCTGACTAAGTCCCAGTATGACACCACCTTTTAGAAAAGTGTTGAAGGAGTCGACCGGAGTCACTCTTCTGGTAGAAATTCTTTCCATTTGTCTTATTCATGAGTGTGCTTTTGAATTTGCTTGGCTGGTGGTGCAACTGCTGCTCGCACTGGCAGGCGCAGGACTCAAGGACTTGACACTTGGAGGAGACTTTCTTACCCCCAGAGGAAGCTATAGTCTGCAGTATAAGTGACATCTATAGCAGGGCAGGCAGTGAATCCTGTGGGGGTGAAATAACAACTTGTTAGAATTAGACAGAGACATGCTACTCTGGTTTTAACTCTTTTGATTTGAAGTCTTACACACAGTATCGTTGCACGGACTGGAACTTTTAGTGGGAAATGTTTGCAGCATCTGTTAAATCATTTTAAAAGCCAGGGAGATGAACTTTACCGGGGGAAAGAAAATCCACCCTCAGATGCTCCTGTGCCATTATAGACAGGTAAGAGTCAATTTGGGTGGTGTTCAGTGCATTAGAGAGGTTGTTTTATGGTGTGTGGTAGTTTACTTTGAGGTGTACACATCTCCAACATGAAGTGTTTGCTTTGAGCCATGAGGTGTAGGAGGAGAGACCTGCTGTGTATTATAGGGCTGCAATACATGATTATTTTCATTACCCATGAATCTGTTGATTGAGCTACTTTCTCAAACTACTTCCTCAATTAATCAATTCATCGGCTAGTCAACAAAATCTCAGGAAAAAGGGAAAAATATCCATTCCAGTTTCTTTGCATCCAAGATGATCAGGTCCTCGAAGGTCTTGTTTGGTCCGACCAAAACTCAAAGATATTCAGTTTAAAATCATATATAACAGAATAAAACAATTCTTACATTGGAGAAGCTGCAACCAGAGGATGTGTTGAGTTTCATTACTTAAAAGACAAGATATAGACCGATACAAAAATGATTCTTCTCAATCATCACTTAGGACCCACTACAAGTGTGTGGTGGTGTCTGTTATTTTGCTGTGTTCAGGACGTTTCTGGGTGCTAATCCCTCTGAAAACCACCAGGTGAAAGATCGTAAGCGTCCAAGAGGAACCTACAAAAATGGTGGACACAACGCTGCTAGAAACGTAAACATAGCGAGGCGAAATGAAGCTCGTTCCTACACGAGAGTGAGTCTGAGGTTGGCTTTCTCTCTTGCTGCTGAGCATCGTAACCCTCGTTAAGCCGGGGAGGAGGAGCCAACTTTGAATTTGATGTTTACAAACCGCAGCCGACAAATCCTACTAATTGTGCCTTTAAAAGACACTAACGATTAATTGATGATTAGATTGATTAAATGATTCGTCGATTATAGTTGTCTATTTCTTTAATCAGTGAATTAACTAATTGTTCCAGCTGAACAGAATGATGATGATGATACAATGTCCCTCTTTGAGGGTCATAGTTCACACTGACGACGTTTTATCTGATTCATATTCCACAAATAGAAATATCTAATATCATCTCATGTCGTCTGCTTTCAGCTCGTTAACAAAAGCTTTTTTATTTTTAGGTGAAACTCTTCCTTCAAAACATGCTGAAGGGCTGATTTCTGTTCTTTCTCAGTAACAACCTTTTCACCTGCCGTGCACTCAGAAATAAGAAGGAATAAAAAAAACAACAGCAACGACACAACAAGCACTGCGCGCTTGCCTGAGATCAGCTTTCACCTTTGAACTGATAACTGTGCTGCAGCTTAAACAGTCCTGCTCCTGTGATGACTCGGGGTCTGTTTCTATCCCAACCTTATTACCTGCTCCATTCATACTTATTACCTGCCTGGCTGTATTTCTGCAGCGGGGCTGACTGCTATCCCATTACCTTCATTTTACACAATGTGAACCCACTGTGACCTGGCAATCTAAACAGGCTTTGATGTGGATTTGATGCCACGCATACGGCGTGACCACATTGTTTCTGTGCTGTCGCTCTGGGGGCCACTGGCCCTCGCCGCGCGGAGGCAGCTGCGATGATTTGTGGGGGAATGTGACACTTAAGCGTATGCAAATGAGCCGGCGGATTAACATTCAGAGGAGGAGCCTGGTCGACCTCAGCCGGTGTAAGGCCATTAGCATAGATGGCATTAATATTCAGCAGAGGAGAGCGGCGACACAGAATAAAACTGTAAGTAAAACTACAACACAGAGGGCGAAACAGAAGCAAAACAAAAGCATTTTAATGGAGGCGCCCGTAATAACACCCACAGGGCTGCTGCTGCTGCTGACGGTGGGTCTAATGGTCACACTCTTCCTCAGTGGACACACAAGCAATCAGTAACCAGTGATTGGCAGGCCATTGGTTTCTTGTGTCTATTGCACATAGTTAGTCTCATTCTCATTATTCAAAATGGGACCACAGACCTGACTCATTGGCTCGACTGTGGAACCGGAGGAACTGGAGTGTTCATTATGGCGAAATCCCTTGTTCCTGTCAGGGGCAAAGTGGATCTGTTCCCATCAGCATGACGTGTCAGATTGACATGAATAGGCTTATGATGTGCAGGTCAAGTTGGCACTGAGCTGGATGGTTCACAGAGAGGGATTAAAGATGAGCCACCGACAACACGCAAAGGACGTTTTTAGTTTTCAAGACGTTAGAAGCGCAAATATTGATTTTGATCAGTGATTAGTCGGAAGATTATTGATGTTTGGCGTGTAAAGTGTCAGAATATTGTTAAAAAAAGATGTCTTCAAATAGTTTGTTTTGTGTGACCGACAGATATTCAGTTTACTATCTTATAAGACGAAGAAAAGCAGCAATCCTAAATGGAGAGTTCACCACAAAATCCAAAACACATATTTTCCCTTCTATTTATCAATGTAGATTGTTTTGGTGCGAGTGTTGCAGATATTGGCGGTAGAGATGTCTGTCCTCTCCAATATGACGAGACTATATGGCATGCGGCTTGTGGTGCTTAAAGTGCCAAAAGATACATTTGGAAAAACTCAACAGCAATGTTCTGTATCCAGAAATCATGACCCGGTTACTCAAGATAATTCGCAAACCTTGTTGTGAACAGTTTCATGTAGAAACTACGTTCCTAAGTTCCTTCCAAGATGTATTTTTTTGGCACTTTAAGCGCCACAAGCCGAGTGCCATCTAGTCCCATTTCATTAGAGAGAAGGCAACTCACACCAAAACAATCAAGATTGATGTATAGCTCTAAAGGTCAGAGGGAACATGTATGTTTGATTTTATGGTGAACTGTTCCTTTAACAACTGAGAGGCTGGAAAACCCCGGATTTCATGTCAAAACCGATCTATTTGATCAGCTGAAATTCCAAACGAAGCACGCAAAAGATGTCCAAACAGAACATTAATATATTCATGAGAGCAGGATAGTCTTAATACAACACAACTACTTCAGTAACAACACAACTCTACTCAAATTCCACCATAAATGACATAAACAACATAAAGGCATGGAGTGTGTCGAACAAATACAAACACAAGTTAATTGTTACAACAACACAGCTTCATTTAATTAGCCAACCATTCATAAAGATATATGATTAATAAATATAAGATGTTGAGGCTGTAGTTTGTAGTTGAATAATCAATTAGTCAATTGAAAAGAATGACTATTTTCATGTCATCAAAGCATCGCTTGATTCTTTTTCATTAAACTTTACCAGACTGAGAAACAGTTCCACAGAATCGCCTCCCTAAATTCTTGGTTTACGGAGACATTTTTTACAGTGTGCGTGTGTGAAACTGGCTGAGAGTAATTACCAGAAAGGTGTATCACGCTGCCCTTATCTGAACCATTACTGTTGGATTTATCTACCATCAGGGAAAACAAGCCACTGCAGGTATCACTGGATAGGCTTCTCATGTGTCACGACTGAGTTTTTAATGATGCAAAACTGAACAAAAGGCTTTAAAATCAATTAAACAATTATTAAAACACATGTTAATTGTGTAGGAGAGGGCAGAGAGTCTTCTTCTGTTGTAGATGTTTAGATATTAATCCTTGTTTTCTGTTAAAAGCAGCCTCAGTGACACAGCAAATCTTCACAGCTAATTTATTAATGAATGGATTAAGATATTGATCGGACAGTGTTGATGTTACCGGAGTCCATTAAATTATCAAATACATTTAAATACAAATACAAAACATCATTGAAGCTCCTTCCCACTCACCCAAACAACAAAACAAAACAGTGGAGTGCTAAATAAGTCTATATATTTGTTATTGACTGAATAAACAGCATTATTATGTAGTTCTCTGTCTCTGATATGCGTTGTTATTATGATTCACAGTGAACAGACATCTGCTTTTGTGGACCCGTAAAACGTTGCTCGGAGCTCTTACATTAACAGCAAAAACATTTTATATTTTCATAATGCTGCCAGTCTCTGAAAGGACCGAATGACATTAGCTTCTGCTTCCCTTATTACCCCCCCCCCCCCCCAAAAAAAAAAATAAGGAATAATGCTGCTAAAAGGTGAGCGGACAGACTCATGGAGGGAAAAAAGTCACCTTATCCGAAGATAAGTGTAGTCATTACTGTTAAGTCAGCTGAATGCCTTTTGCCTGTTTATTATTTAATTCATTTTAAAGCTGCTCTCTGGTGTAAAATCACTGAATAGACACAGAAAGGACAAAAATCAGATATGAAATGCAGTCTTTCTTGTTTTGAGGCAAATTCAGTCCAGAAAATAATTTCGCCGGCTGTGCTCGGACCACATCCATCTTTGAACTCAGCCTTCATTTTGATGACAACGACACACCTGTAAAGTTTGACTGCCTCTTACACGGTTGCGCCGCGGCTGCGGTGATAAAATCCGTCCACAGACAGAAATATAAACACTCACAGACTCACAAGGTGAAAGCAATACCGCCGTCGCAGCCGGTGATAAAAGTAATAATAATAATTAAAGGATGGCAAATAAACACATCTACTTGAGAGTTGAGATATTAAAAAGATACATAAACAGGTTTGGATATGATCGCCTCCAATGTTTATATTTAATGTGACACATTCACACAATAGACTCATTTTGTTGGTCCAGTAATGTCACACTGTACATGCGATGCTCTTGAGAGGATGTTCCCAGAAAATCATACGAAGACAAAAACAAGGCCTCTGGTGAAACAATGAGCGTCAGTCCAATCCAGCAGGATGCCCGGACAATAGACCCACCTTTTTCCTGGCCCTTTCCCCTGGTTCCTTCCAGGCTGCACTGTCGCTCAGATAACACGGGAGACAGACGGGCCTGTGGTCCATGTATGTCCTGTTGTTGTCGTCGTCCCCCCCCCCCCCCCCCCCGATGTGGTCAGAGGGTCCGTCCTGAAACATAAAGGTCACGGTTGGATCTCTGCTGCAGCCCGTGTGTCGCAGTGTCTTCGAATAAGACGCTGACATCGGCCTTGAGGATGGTTTGCACTTTTTGAAACTAGCTTTGTATCGTAAGATACAAAACACAATGGATGAAGCTGCAGTTTAAGACGGTGACTGTTCCTAAATGTCTACTGCAGCTCTCTCTCTCTCTCTTCTGGATGAGTCTTCAAAATTACACATTTGGTTTAGACAAGTTTAGGCACAGACCTGCTTGGTAAGATTTAGGAAAAGATTGTGGTCACGACTGCAGTAATGATTTAAAGAAACCAACATTGACTGTGAGAGGAAATAGTCTCCCAACGTTTTATTGACTCATCCATCGTCCACCTGAATCCCAACACACAGTATGCAAATTTGATGAAGCGTCCTCTCGGGAGAACAGCCAAGTTTTGAGTTCTTCATTCTTTTTTTTTTTCAAAACCATTTCCAAGATTTGTCTGCTTCCGACCCACTTAGTTGTTGTTTTTAGCCATTATCTGTTTTTGCTGGGATGCATCTTCCTCATAGTTCTGTTTGTTTGTGTCTTAACTGAAGTCAGGAAAAACTACTGAGGTGCAGGAACATTTTTGTCAACAATATTATAATTTTCCAGTCACTGTCCTAATAGTACATCATCCTAGAAATTTCCTTTGCAGTGGTATTGGAGTACTGCGAAAAAACCCTCTGAAGAAGTAGATTTACTTCAGTCTTTTAAAATGTATTGGCGTTTTGGATGCCACTTAGCTCGTAGAAAGTAACTTGTGCTGTGTAAACATATCGTAATATTTCATCAGTTCAGCACCAGATTCAGTGAACCCCGGGGAGACGCACTGCTCTTCAGGTTTAGTTACACCAGGAGCCAGCCGCTGCTGGTTTCTGGCTGTTTCATCATTTTTGCTGATCAGCTGTTTTTGACTCTGATGTAGTTTACTGTTTTTCCTCTGAAGTGAACTATACTGAATAAATAGGGAACCGTCTACAGAATATTAGGAGCCTGGACTGTTTTAATTTAGTCAGAAACACACTTTCTGTGCGCGCTTGTTCTCCTTCAGCGCCCATGAATATGAACCAACAATTAGCCAAACTCCTGCTCTACTGAAGTGTCATTGAGCAAGACACTGAACAGCTCTGGGGGCATTGCATTGTAGCGGAGCCAGACCTCTGGTCTCAGCAAACATCCGACTAGATTCTAATCCATTATATATGACATGATGAGCTCAGCCGCATACGCAGATTGTGCTCTTCAGTCAGTATATCTTTGCAGGGCCCCGGCCTTTAACACAACCGTGAACGATGCAAAGCATCACAGTTCAAGACAGCACTGCAGCAAATTTGATCAAAATGAAATGTTGTTATTAGTCGAGAATTGTAGTTATTATTATGTAGATGTAGTTATTGTGACAACGGGGGAAAAAAAACATCAAAAGATTGTAAAAGGTTATCAGTCGAGTCACAAATAAACAGCTTCATCATTCAATAATACAGGTGGTTAGGTAGTAAAAATGGATGTATGGATGTAAATTCCTTGACATATGACCTCACAATACACATAATTATAATAATTACATATGTATATGTACATTAAAAGGAATAGTGTTACATTTTTCTATAGTACTTTTGTCTTTTACCCCAATCGGTTTATGAATAGATTACAAATAATCTATTCACGCTACATGTTTCATGTCTCATTTCACAGTTTAAAAATCTTCAGAACTAATTACATTTGCTGTAAGTATTGTGTAGCACTGAGGAAGCCATCGTGGTCACACACAGAAGATCACACTAATGAGCAACAGGTGAATATGTGTTTAAAGGAGGAGCTAACTGGCACTACAACAGAGCACATTCACTTAAACTGAACAATATCGGAGGATGTGAGGAATCCGGTATTGATTGAGTTTTATTGTTTGGCGGTGTGTTGATTGTTTACTGGTCTAAATAGCTCAGCAGTGGGAAATACAGGCTGGAGGGGGAGAACAGTGTTATTGTGTCCAAGCCACAGCCTGAATCCTCGCCTTGCTTTTGGTTTTAATTTCTCATGGGTGCTGTAAATAATTTGACTTCCCGGCTTTATCGTTCATGCATTTTGTTGTTGTTTTATTATTTTCATCCTTATTGATGTTTGCTGTCACTTAACACGGTGTCCTGATTGTGTGTCAGCTGGTGCATATTGACTTATTCTTGTTTGTCTTCATTGAGGTGAGCTGCTTGGGTTCTCGGTGAATCTGTACAAATTTCAGTTTTTTCTATTTGCAGAGCTGGAACTAATGGTTGTGTGATTTTCATTTTGATTATTTATTTAAAGGAGACAGTGTTCATTTCTAGGTTCATGCTTGTGAATTTGGTTTCTACTAGAACATGTTCACATGCTTTAATGTTAAAAGAAATTAATATTTCGAATACTTTGCACTTGATACTCAAAATGCGTACCCTCGTTCAACATACTTTTGTTTGAATAAACGCTAGTTTGTTACCTTGTCACTTGCTGAGACCCATTTCACAGAATCATAAAGTCTGTTAAAAGTTTAAAACTGTATAACGCTGAGTGAAGTGAAATCTTACAAATACACTTTTTTGAATTGGCGGTACAGAGCTGCGCTATATTGTCACTACGCATTGCATTGTGGGACATTTATGCTAACGTAGTGTCCAGCGTTTACATACTGTACTATTGGTTTCACACTAAGGTTGTCAGAGATGCTAAAAAAATCTCACATACTGTTCTAATGTACTAAATATCATATACATCTGGGATTTAGAAGGCAACCATTCACATACACTGCAACAGGAAATAAACTAGAGCTGAAACTGTTAAATGGTCTATATATGACATAGTTTTATCACAGCTGTAAGGAAATCCTGACGGCTCATTAAAAGGCACAGCTTCTGTATAAAGGCTTTGTGTATTTCTCTATGGATTGAACGTTTAATACTTACACAGTATTTATATAGCACTCAGACCTGCTTTATAATAAAAAAGACGTGGAAAGCTCACATTTTACAAAATGGGACCTTTAATCGTTTTACACATTAAACGGTTAAAGGTCCCATATTGTACAAGAGATTTCCAAAGTGATATCTTAAAATAGGCCGTTTAGTCCAAAATCCAAAGATATTGAATTCACAATCGTTTGAAACAGCGTAAAGCCGCAAATCCTCTAATCCAGTGTTTCCCAAACTGGAGGTTGGGACCCCTGGATGGGATCACAAGACAAATCTGAGGGGGTCGCCAGATGAACGTTATTCTGCTCCATAAAAGGATATTTATCCCCAAAAATACTCCAACCAAACAATTTGAAAGGTTAGAAAAAACACTTTGTGCTCACACCTCTTAGGAACATGTAACCCTTGATCAGGTCGTGAGTTAGTTTTCTATCTTTCTAACGGGTCACAAATTCACTTTTTTTTTATAGGAATTTAGCAGAAACCCTCTGCAAGTCCCACTTGTCAGTCAGTGTGTGTATTGATCAAGGGCACTTCAGCAGGACAATGATATTATTGCTGTTGTGGGGATAAATCCTGCGACCTTCTGGGTGAAAGCCCGTGTTGCTGGATGCATCCTCGCTGCAGCTCCTCTTGTGCAGGTTTCCTGCATTGAAAACAGCAGACAAACAACTTCTCTGTGTTAACCTCGACCTTAAATCTATATTGAAACACAAGCGATGGTCTCCGACTACTGCTTGTATCCTCTGACACTAAAGAAAGAGGGGGAATGGTAACGATGCCTAAGTAAATTGGCAGCCATGCAATTAAATGTGGGAACTTCCTCTCTGACTTAATTTATATGAGAAAGTTCATTCCCGGTGAATGTGCAGTGGCTGTTCAAGGGCAATGACTTCTACCCCCCCCGTGCTGCATTCATTTCTCCTAATTTGCATAATGCTTGGCTGGTGGCTGTAAGGTGGCCAAATGCAGCAACATGTGAAGTTTGCATTATATAAAAACACTTAAGACCCAAGAGGGTAAACCTGTGCAGAAACATTAGTGTGCACTGAGTCTGACATGATTAAAGTGGTGTTGTCTTTTTAGTCTAAAGGAGTGGTTCTTGTACTTTGTCATCCTAAGGACCCCTAAATAGAAACAGCACCTGCATGTGTGGTTAAGTCCAGAGGCCACCGTGTCTGGGGATTTCATACTGCAGTGAGAGAAAAGAAGAAAACAAGCATTTTTAAGGAACTGATTATTTGTTTGATTGGTTAAAGTCCAAAAATAATGGAAAAAAACCCTAAAAAAGTCCCCGAACCCAACTCGGCATCATCAAATTGTTTATTTTGTCCGACCAACAGTCCAAAGCTCAAAAATATTCAGTTTACAAAGATGTAAAACAGCAGCTAAAGTATCAAAACACTACAGGCAAAAACTGTCATTCATCCACTGGTTAATTTTGAGATTTTGAGCTATTTTACTTTACTTTTCTGTCTGACTAGTGGGAAGAAAACCTCCAGAATTCACATTTAGGTTTTTATTTTACTACTTTGTCTATTTACGTCTGTAGATTTCTCCTAAATTCACCAAATGTTAGCATTAGATAATGTCTCATTTGCATATTTAAATGTAACATTTTGGAAAACTTGAAATGCAAACAATTATTGACTTTATGTCAGTAATCACCTGGGGAAGTCTCATGGTGATATCAGTTAGTTACACTTCACATCGGAAGTCTCAATAACTTAAAATGATTAATCATCAAAATCCATCTGTCGACTTGTCTATGAATACCGTTATTGTTTTAGCAACTGAATTGAATACAAAAACATGTTTTTAATATATTTTCATTTAAATTACTTTTTAATATTGACTCTAAAAATGTCAAAGTGCTGCCACAAAAATTAAGATAATCAAGGTTGTGCACAAGAGCTGTGACTCTCTCTCTCAAAAACATTTGTAATATATATATATATATATATATATATATAAATACAGCTTTATTTGACTTTTATTTAAAGTGTGGCATCTCTCGATGGCCTTCACCAAACAAAAGCTACCTCGCTAAAGATCATTTTGAAACATCTTGAGAGTGTATGGTTCTGTTAAGTCGTTATGCTCCCCAATAACCTGAAGCTGTTTGAATCTCTGACAACAGTACAGCTTCCTTGGCCCACCAGTCGGCCGGGCTACATGCTATTCAGGAGCTGAATGGGGTTTCAGACATTGGTAATTCTCCAAGGTCAGGCCCCAGACACGCCTACACTCTTGGAGGCTTTTCTGCCACAAGAGGCTGGAAGCAACAGCGGGGGGGGAAAAAAACGGACAAAAGCTTTCTGGGAAAAAATGTTTAATGTAAAACATAGAGTTAGTGGTTTATGGACTGTTAGAGAAGATAGAGTGAGGGAAGAAAAGGGTGGTCTTCTTTTATGTGGCTGCAGTGTGAATGCACGCAATATCTATGCAGTCCATAAAAAAAGTGTGCGCAGCATGGGTTTATTTGTGTATAGGTGCGCGTGTACAGTACAAAGGGTTGTACCGATGGATAGACACAGTACAATGGGGCGCTGTGTGTTTTTTACAGTAAAACCTCTCTCTCTACTACCACATTGTGCCATCTGCGTCTCCATCCGGTATGAACATTTATATATGCGACGACTTAACCCCTCAGCTCTGTTGCTATTTATTGAGGATCCTCCCTATGCTGTCCCTCCAATCCTCTGGATTTCCTGTAAATCCCCCGAGCCTGGCCGGCACTGGTGATTTGTGGTTGGCTAGTGGGCAATTGACACATTGATAAATCCCCCTCAGATGGTTTGCGATCCGTTTGAATCAATAGAGCCTTATCGGCTGACGGCCGTCACGGCTGCGACCATGTCCGTTCACCCCGGGTCCCTCAGAGGCGGCCTGATTTGTAGCATTTGACAACAAACATCGTCACGCCACGTGGTTCGTCAGAGAGTCCGCGGGCGTAAATGAAGGCAGGACGTTGTCTTGTCAGCGAGCAGCTGCAGAGAGGATGGCAGACAGACAGGTGGACACAAAGAGAGACAGGCAGAGATGGAACAAAAGAAGACTCATAGGATATTGGAGGATTTCTCTTTTTTTTATAGTAAATATGTCTCATTTACAGTTTTATAACCTGCTACCAATGACAGAATAAAAGCAGAGCTCCTAACATATCCTGCGGTAGTCGAGGGATTGAAATTGAAGACCACATCCGCAGCACCACGAGGCTTCAGTGTGGCTTGTTCAGCTTCAGCCAGAGGATTCACATGGCTCGCGTCCACTGGCCAGGCTCTAGCTGTTCTCCGGCCCGTCTGGCTCGGATCCAGCTTCTCCTCTGTCTTTAGATCCGAGCCAAACGTAGCCGGTCCACGGCTCAGCCAGCCACATTTTTACAACTTGGCGAGACTCTGGCCAGAAAGCTGCCCAAAGCTCCAGTTTGGAGGATTAATGGTTACTGATTCTAAATAGAGCATCGCCTGCATATAATGGAAAAGTTCTAAAGGAACATTTAACTTTATTAGCTAGCGCTACTAAATGCATATTTAATTTACAAAATAAGTGATATGGAGGAGAGCAATGAAACTGTCAAGTGCCATTTGTTTTACGGTGGTAAAATGAAGTGCTGTTCATGTTGCATGAAATGTGGTTGTTATTTTTAGATTTCTCTGTTGTCTGGGTGGGTTTAAAACAAAGCATGTCATATGTTTGGACCCTGCCCGAGCCAGATATCATTAGACTGACAAAATGAACTGTATTGATACACGGCAGTCAATATTATTTTGAAAAAAAAAGGTTCAGTTTCAGGAAAATGCTTGAATACTAACATTGAGTCTAATAATGAAACCGTCTTTTGAAAGTCTCTGTGGGTGAAACACTGCTTAAATCTGAATGTGGGGAGGTTAACTAGCCCTCTTCTGTAAAACTGTTACGGGATTTTAAGGAAGACAGAATTCTGTGAAAGAAGAGAAGTGGGAGCTTAAGTAAAACACTTTTCATTAAAACAGTAAGAGGAAGCTTACCGAAGAGTCTTTAAAACAGAGCGATGGGGCCCTCAGGATGACAGCGGCACTCGAAAAATGTATCTCCGACACTAAATCAAGGCAGATTATGTCAAAATGTGGATCACACTTCCTCATGAAATCCCCTAACCTGTTTTAGCAGCAGGGGAAGTTCAGTTGGAAGGTTTTGTGCTTGGCACCGTGAAAGAAATGTAACCGGTGAACTTCAAGGATACTCGTGATAATCCGTGTGTTTGAACTTGCACGGTACATAGAAAAATGTAGTGGAGTAAAAACTCAAATAGCTCCTTCTGAAATGTGGAATTATAAAGTAAGATGGAAATACTTAAGTGAAGAACAAAAACCTCAGAATGGTATACTTCAGAATAGGCTACTGGATTTCTGTACATAACCTATATTTTTGACAAGCATACTTAAGAATGTTGATGTTTTTATTTGTATTAAATGCCATACGTATTGTAATGTAAACACTTGTCCTCTATGGTACGTCGGAGCTTTTGTTTTGTGTTCAAAAGAGACCGTCGAAGTAGCTACAGTACGTTTAGATTACTCCCGTTGACGAGCTACGTTTGTTAAAGCTGCATTGTATGTTGAGTTTATTTGACCTCTATGTTATCGTTTTGCTACTTAATTTTAGGTTAAATTACGTTAGCGTTATATAAGTAGTAATTTGTAATCAGTCTGAGGTTCATGATACAAACCGTAGAGATTGTGTTTTAATGTTATTGAAAGATTTTAAGGCTGTTTATTTTTGGTTTTCTTCCCAGCTCTTGTCGGTGTGTACAGCATTTTGTTAACCGGTTAGTTTTTGACCATCAGTCAGTTAGGATTGCTATAGAATAAATAAATCACACGGAACATGCCACTGTAGATTATTGTGAGTAAATCCCATGTGAATTAACGTTACACTTGTCATACTCGCTGTAGGGCACCACATATGTATTCATTTCATTCAAGAGTTTCTAAAGTTAAAGTAACAAACAGAAACCATTGAGAGATGGACTCACGTGTTGTTTGATCTGTAATCAGAAAAATATACAACAATGCCAGCTTTATCATTTTATGGTAAATACAGACACTTATTTTGATCTCTTTGCTGTGTTTTTCTTGTGTCATTAAAACTTATTCAAGGAGTTATAGAAATCAGCTGCACAGAACAGGGTCATAGCTGCACAGTGAGATCGCAAAGATCTGCTGTGTGTGTGTGTGTGTGTGTATATACAGTGTGTATATATATATATATATATAAATAGAGAGACATAGAGATAGAGAGAGAGAGTCTTGTTGACCCTTCATTTGACTGTCAATCCCAGGAGGTCCCGCCCCCTCCTGGTGCTGGATTATGGGTTGAACTCCATCTGAATGAGGAGTAGCACCGAAGTCAGTCCGTTTCAATTTCTGTCCGTTTTTTCCTTCTCCGTCAGTCTCTTCTGAAATAGATGTATTCATACAAAACAGACACCACACACATGCTGGTACTTCACACCAGCTGATTCTCACAGTATGACACAGTTAGTCAAACACACACACACACACACACACACACACACACACGGCAGCTCGTGCAGTCCGTTCCCAGTGGACAGCTGGCCAGTGATACATTTGCATACACAGAGAAAGCCTGGCACGTTTCCACACAGTACACCGATTGACCTAATGGGGGTGCTATCATTACTGGTCAACATTTTCATAACAATATATGATGTTTTTGACACAGTCGGCCCAGTTTTTGATGAAACTTGCACCATTGACACATTTGGGTGAGAGGTATGTTGCTGAAGTTGCTGAAACAATTTTGATAATTAATTAATGAGGAGAAAAGGCCAAACATTTGAGGATTTGCTGCTTCCTTCTGTTTTTTTCATTATTGTACATGTACAAACATTTGGGGTTTTGGAGAGTTGGTTGAAGGAAACAAGCAATTTGACTTCTTGGGCTCTGAGAAATTGTCATTTTTCACATTTGTTTAAACAGTTTGTAGACCAAATGATTAAACAATTAATCAAAAAGACGGTTGTGAGATTAATTGATTATGGAAATAATCGTCGGTTGCAGCCTGTCTTCAAAGAAGGATGTCTCTTGTTGTTTCCGCATCATCGGTGGGGATGATGTCTATTTGGACATATGAAATGATAACTTGGACTAAGACTTGGACAAATCTTCCATTAGCCTCATACAGTACTTGTTAAAACTCCACTCAGTCTCAGTGCAGTCTGTAGTTCACAGTTCAGCTGATTGGTTTGCCATCCAAAAGACCTCCACACTTACTCACGATCACCTATTGATTGAGCAGCTGGATGAAGGTCCAGGTTTACGTCCTCCTGACCACATCGCTTCCTCTTTGCATCAGACTCGCCGTGTTGGAGACACGCTGACCTGCGACCTGCGAGGCCGCCCCGGTCGCTGCTTATCGGGCTTGACGCTGCTCGATGGTGACAACGCTAATTGTCAGCATCTGGAAAGTGCTTGCCATCCCTCGGCCCAGAATGAAACGCAGTGATCTGTCATAACGTGTCAGAGGAAATTAGCATCAGCCGAACGTCGGCGGGTGGAGGGGCGAGGGCAGGGGAGGAGAGAGGGGGGTCGTCCCGCCAACATGATCTGAGGTTTTTTGGGAGGAGGGGGGAGGAGGGTAAACGGCTGTTAGAGGAATCATTTCAGGCCAAAGAGATTTACAGAGTGTACACTGACTACTGCTTCTGTAGATCTTTATAACTACTAGCACTAGTACTTCTATGTCTACCGCTATTACCACTGACACCGCTACAATTAATAAAACTATAGTGTTAATATTCTTACTATTTCTACTACTGTTTATTAGCCAGTAAAGCTATTAATAGCTGCTGGTGTTACAACTACTACTACTACTACCAATACTACTACTTCTACAGATGAAGTAATTATACAACTACTTATTACTATTGTTTCTCTTATGTTGTTAGTACCACAGCTACTACTACTACTACTACTGTTAGCCCCACTATTACCACCCCTACTACTACTACTTCAGCATGTACTAACACTTTTCTTATTATCACCACTTCTGCTTTCGCTGTTTGCAACCAAAACGTCTATTACTACTAATTGTAATACTAATACCTGTACTAATCCTACTTCATTGGTTACTACAACCTCATCTACTATAATACAGCTAAAACGGACACTAATGATTCTGTTACTTTAATACAACTAGTACTACAACAGTTTTTACTGTTACTGTTACTACATCTCCTAGTCCTGTGACTATATACTGCTTCAACTACTGCCGCTGCTACAACCACTACAATTATAGTATTTATACTAATAATACCTCTCATTTCTCTCACTAATCTAATCGTGTGCATATTATTTGTCAGTTTAAATAAATCACTTGCGGTTGTTTATTGATACATGAAAGAAAATAACATACAACTCCACCATCCCCACCACCACTACTGCAACTAATAACGATGACAATAATAATCATGATAAATGATACATAATAATGATGTGAATAGCTCTTTTGAAGGTGCAAGTTGAAGGTATCTTCACCTGCTGTGGAAAGTAGAAGCAGCAGTGAATAATAAAGCCGTTGGACCTCAGCTTGTAATTCAGACTTGTAGGAGCCCGAGGCACGGCTCTCCCAAAGTCCAGGCTTAAGAAAAGTAAAGGTTGCCAGGCGTTGGCTTTACATCGACCCGTATAGGCTCAGGCCAGCAGCCGGCATCGAGACCACGTTTTTTTAACCTGATTTATAGACTCATTTCTATCTGCTTTTTATCTCTTTTTGTAGCTGTCATCCTTTAGTTCTTATCCTTCCATGTAGCGATGTCTTTGTATGGGCCCTGTCATCATTCATTTTACGCATGTAATGTATTTGACTGTTTTACAGTGCATACTTGAACCTTTTTGTAAACTCAAATGTAAGAACAGTGATTTAAATAAAGCTCATAAAATTCCTTTTAATGAAACCCCCCCCCCCCCCCCCCCAAAAAAAAAAGAAACGAGCCAATCTACAATAAGGAAATACTTGCCCTGCTGCACTGCTGGCTTCATATATCAAAAACAAATCTTATTTATCTTGTCTCATAGAGAAGCATGCATGGACACAACATCTTTGACTTATCAGAATGCATCAATATTGAATTTATGTAAAAATGCAGCAGCGCGAGAGCAACAACCTGGATGAAGGAAATTCACTGAGTTATTAAATAACATGAAGATTTTCAGACCAAACTGAAACGACCCATGGTCTTTAGAGAGCACGATAGTTTTACTTAGTGCATATTCTGTATTTTTAAGGATATTGATGAACTAAATTATTCTTTAGCAGAACACGGTGTCGATTAACCCTGAGGAAGTCCTGCCTCTGTCTAACTGTAGTGTTCTTTTTGTCCTTTAACAGGAAAGTGACAGTTTGTGGTGGGACGCCTTCGCTACAGAGTTTTTTGAGGAGGATGCCACCCTCACACTCTCCTTCTGCCTCGAAGATGGACCAAAGAGATACAGTAAGTGCAATTAGTCCTGCTTCTTTTAGAAAAAAAGTCCATTAGTACAGTTAAAATCTAGTATTCTTTAGGTGAGTTTCTTTTCTGTTGTGCAAGTGAAAAAACTTGCTTATGTGCATTTATGACGTTTCGATCTACACAACCTCCAACAGTAGTAATGCAACGGATCATAAAACTCACGGTGCAGATCGGAGATCAGAGTCACGGATCGAATCAGCACAAAAGAAAAAAAAGGAGCAAATATAACTTTTAGAGATCCCTGATCACGTTTATTTTACCGCTGATACTATTCGCTGATCAGTGCTGATCCATATTGTTGTTTGATTATGGCAGCTGGTCTACAAGGCTCCAGACAATCTTTGCCACTCTGCCAAAAAAATCATTTCAAGCGCTCTGAAGGCAGTAAACCATCAAACATTCTAAATGCTGTTCTTTTAACTTGTTATAGTCACCTATACTGGTTTTTACGATATTACATGTGAACACATCTTGACAACGTTATGATTTATCTTCGCCCAATACTCATTTTCACTGAGCAGAGCCTGAACGCATCCTAAGGTAACTGAATGGAACCTTCGTTCTCCTGTCAATTCAAACACCGATTGACTGTTTACATTGTAACATTATCAGAGATCGGCGACTAGAAATGCATAATTGCCGATGTCATGATCGCATATTTGACTGACTATTGGCGGAAAACGATCGTCAGTAAAACTTTATTTCACACTGTGATGGTTAACGTTAACCTGTGTAATTAATCCGCGCTTCACATCCGTGCGGATCACGGATCGGCAATGGTCCGTTACCCCACTATTCACCAGGCATTGAGCTTTTTTCAATTGCCCTCCAACACACCTGTCATACAGTAATTTGTTGTATTATGTTTATATTTTATACATTCTGGTATCCCATTTTCTTAAACCAGCAGTTACCACCTGGTAATATGCCCACGTCTGTTATAATTAGGTTGCTAGTGTCCCAATAAGACTCACTAAAGAGATTTATTGATTGAGAGGGACAAACCACCATAATGTAGCAGTGTTACATTTGAGATAAACATCCCTCATACCTCAGTGTGTGGTGTTCAACCATTTCTAGGAATGATTTTTTTGATGAACTGGGAAAACATTTTTATTTGGTATTTCCACTTTGCTTCAACTTGCTTTGTCTACTTCCACTTAAGTTATTGATATCCTACATTTCCCAAAATGCCTTTTAACACAAATTGTGTGAGCCTGAAAAGAAAAGATGTGTACCACTGAGTCAAACATGTCTGCATGGTGCTCTACTGAGTGTCCTCTCAGTGAGAAAATTGGTATCTCCCCCTCCTCTAACAATACTTTTCTCCCTGTATGTGATTGCTGAACATTGGTGCAACATCACACGCAAATACTGAACCTCTCTCTGACAATTTCATCACAGACCTCTATTGTGGCCTCTGCTTTTTAAATAGAGATGTATATGTGAACCGCAGTTTTGAAAATAGGCAAATTATTGGGTATAACTGTATTAAAACGCTGCACATAACATCTGCTTTTGTGCAAGATCGTAATGTCGGTGCTTTAAGAAAGTGCGAAGCAATCTTGGCACTTTTTACCGAGATGAGTGCGACGCAACCTGATACCATATCTGTATTGTGAATGTTTTACTTTCAATAGAGTTGAGAAGTTGGAGAAGTCGTGTTGGTTCTTCAAGAGTTCCAGATGTAATGGCTGGGTTCATTTTCTGGCATTAAAGGCTTTGGATCTCTCCTCTTTGAATCAACAGAGCAAAAGAAGAGCAGGCGCTTTACGAATGAAAAAGCTCTTTGTCTATTGTACAACGCTGTATACATAAAAACCTGAGGAGAGAAGTCAACAGTTGTCTCTTGACAACAGAGAAGTCAAGAGAAGTCAATCCCAAGGAGCATTCTGGTGACAAACATCCATTCATAGACTTTAGAAATCAGTGTGATACTAACACTGACCTTAAGATAAAGATGTGCACTTCATATAAACACGATAAAAGATTTTGCAGGTAAAATAAGTTCAGTAATGAACTCTGGGTCATTTCGGATTCAATTGGCAAGTATAGCATTTTGTTCTGCTACCTTGTTTTTTTGTTTAAGAACATTAAGGACATCATTAAAAGAAAAGAGTTAGATGGGAATATAAACCAATGTGTGTGAGTGAAGTATAACGCTGGAGCCGTGAGTAAAAAGAAAAAAAACATACCTCACTTCATATCTTGTTTGTGTATTCTGAACAGTTAAAACCGTTCGTCAAGAAATAGTTACACCAGGTAACCCTCACTGAGTCAACAGATGGTTAATAACTGCTAAGCTTTAAGGTTGTTGGTAGGAATTAGGACCGTATAGTTGTTTCTTTAAATCATTCATATTTATTCTGTTAGAACACAGTATTTCTGCACAGTTGCAGGTAAAGATTAGGCTACATTAATCATTTGTTTTCCCCTATAATATAATATATAGAAAAGTTCACCCAATCATTAATATCCTCTGCTCTTGTGTTTCACCGGCGTATCTGCAGAGGAGCGTCAGGTGAAGTGAACATACCAACAGGCTCGGTAGTGAATAGTATTAAACTAGTTGTATTAGATTCTAGTGGTGGCTGCGTAGTATTGTTTCTGACTTGTGTGATCCAAACATTGCCAATAGCTCGTAGAGCGTTGTAAAGTCCAAAAGTCGATGTAATTATTTCCAAAACTCATGCAAACAACATGTTTTTATCTCACGAAAAATATTCTGCTTCAATCCACATTTGTTGACGTTGAGCCTTTCAAAAACAACGTTTTTTTCTGCTGTCAACAAACTATTTGCTCTTCCGCTGGCGAGTTCTCTAAAGGAAGTTGATTTTAAATAAAAAATAGACTCATTTAATCAAATGAAATCGAGGATTTCAAGGATTTTCTAATTTCTTGACGGTGATGATGTCATAAATGATGACGTCTGATATTTGAAGACATTTGTTACAGCCCCGGTAGCAATATGTTGTAGCTTTAGAGAGAGCCTGGCAGCTGTTTCCAGTCTATTTCTATTCTCAAGTCAGTTTTTTTTTTTTTTACTGCCCAGAACTTCTGTGCAAAGTCACCACTGGTTGCCTGGCAACCTCATGCCAAGACGTTTCTGTTGTTCACCAAAGAAATATATTTACAGCCGATAACTCTGCCTAAAACAGCGAAATGTTTCTGATTGAACACACAAGATACGATGTGTTAATTAGTGTGCGTTAAGAGGTGTTTGGATTGAGCCAGACTAGCTGTTTCCCCCTGTTTCCAGCCTTTGAGCTAAGCTAAGCTAACTGCCGTCCATACTTAAGTTTCAGGAAACGTTTTCAACAATTCGTTCTATGTGCTAAGAACTCAAGTTAGAAACACAAAGACTGCAGCCGCAGTATGTGGTCTTCAGCGGCAAATGACAGAGCTGAGGCTGTTATTGAATTTGAGATATTGTTCCCTTCATCTCATCTGCATAGGTTCTTTTTGATATCTGAAACATATTGAATATCACACAGACATAGATAAGGACGTGGTGCTCTGAAATGAGCAGATGTGTGCGTGTGTGTGTGTGTGTGTGTGTGTGTGAGTGATTCAGCTCAGTCATGGAGGAGGACGAGAGAGAGAGAGAGAGAGAGAGAGAGAGAGAGAGAGAGAGAGAGAGAGAGAGAGAGAGATAGAGGAAGAGAGAGGGAGTGGAGGATTGTTGTGAGCCGGGCCCCGGTTTGCTTTTCAAATGTAAAAATAAAAATCCCCAGTGGTGTAGAGACGGTAACCCTGTTCCCCCGGGAACGGGAGGCTTAACACCATGGCAATGATGACTCACCGTCAGTCGCAAGCCTCTCTCGATTCAGATTCAGGTGCGCTAAGTTACACACATGCACACAGACACACACACACATCCTCCAGGAAAAATCCACCACGCTCATATGTACCCAGCTGCAGAACTGACTCAGAAGAAGAACTAAGACATCCTCTGATCTGCTAGTATGATGTGTATATATATATATATATATATATATATATATATATATATATATATATATATATTATGATAATCACATTGTCATATTGCTTATTACTAATTTAAACACAGGTTGGGTTTAGCACTTGACTTTTTAATTTGCCAAACGTGTCATAATGACTAATGGCGGTTCAGCCTGTTTGAATATCACCGGAATCGACTGAACTCTAGATAATGTAGACAGAAAAGTATCGAGACTCAACTGCTGGTTTCATATCAGTAGAGAAAACTAGGAATATTAATCCACATGTACATCATTATATTTTTGTTTTCATATCAACTAATGAATACAAAACTATTTTTAAAACTTTGATACGTAGTATATTTTAAGTTGCTGGTTGCTTGGCGATTCCTCCTCACGTCCTCAGAAATACGCCCGCCAAGTGTGAAGTCGAGTGGATGAACAGTTCGATGTCAACACACTTTGCTTATTTTTGTTGCAGCTAACTTCACTCTTATCTAAAAGAAAATGTAATAACATGTAAGTAAATAGGACTGCAACCAATGAGTTTTTTTAGAATTGATTAATCTGCCAATTATTTTCTCAATTATTCAGTTAATCATTTCGTCCAAAATCACATTTTCCCAAATCCCAAGCTGACGTCTTGATATTTTTTTTATATTGTCACTTTGGAATGTGAACATGTTTGTGATGAAATGCACACAGAAGAATAATGCATGTAAATGTGCTAATATGTGGCTCAGCATTTCTAGCAGAGTGTTTCTAGCAGAGTTGCAGTATTTGAATATGTTGTTTTTTTACCTTTTCTCCCTGAGGCTTATTTCTTCACCTTTCCTATTACACAGAATCGTTGTTGTTGCACGGACATTTGTGTGTTATCAGTTACTCCTGCAATCCTTTGTTTTATTTTACTTTTTGGCAGTTTGGCAATTTAAGCTCCCTCTGCTCATTGTTAGTCACTCTGAACAAGAGCATCAGCTAGAAGCCCAGCATATCAAATGTAAATGTGACCAACAGCGGCCTTAGTCTCAAGTAATCTTTGCTCACCGCCCTGTGAAAGTGTGCGTTTACATGCAGTTATCGCCACGCACGGCAGAACAACACTGACCAGTGGAGATGCGAGGGTGTGGGGAGGAGCACAGTTAGTTACATGTTAGAGGAGTTGCAACAAAACAAAAGGTTATAACATTTTTCAGTCGTACGAAGTCTCCTCAGAACTTTGTAGGAAGTAGAACAGCGTGTTTCAAAAAGTTGTCAGTGAGGAGCAGTACGGATTCTGAATGCTCAGGATGAAGTGATGAAGGCTGACCCGAGTGCTTCAATCGACGTCCAATGCATTGTTTGTTTGTTATTTACATATCACATACTAGATTATTCATCATGCATCAACATTAATTGATAAGCCTATTTATTTATTCATTTCTTCATAGGCCTACTTATGAGCAAATTCATTTTTATGGGCCAAGGCTGTAAATTATTTTTGTCGTCATACCTCCTTAGACATAACAGCAAAGTAAAGTACAATATAATGACCACCAGTTGGAAGAAGGTATTACAGCTTGTGTAGCAGCTGTGTATCTGACTGAGATCTTAACGACCGACTGACCGAAGGTTCTCTAAAGAACCTAAAGGTTCTCCTTTAACTCTCTCTCCTTCTTTCTCTCTCTCTCTTCCTCTATGTGTGTGTGTGTGTGTGCGCGTGTGTGTGTAATGCGTGCATTGTGTGTGAGACAGATGGATATTTAGATGGATAGTTGAATAGTTATGTTCTTCCAATATCCTTGTATATTTCTCACCGAAGCTTGGAAGCCCCAGACAGCCTTGTGCTTAATATTATGGAGCTTTGTTTCGCCCTACAGTACCACACATTTGTCATGGTACTTCTAAACTAAAGAGAGAACATTTCTATTTTTAAAGATGAACATATGAAGAAAATGAAAAGGGAAACATTTATATATTTGTGTTTTATTATACGGCTACGAAAACATTTTTGCATATTTTATAAACCATTAAAACAATCACTTTAAGTATAACGTACAGAGGTATAAATGTAAGGACTCCAATCCTTGTTGGAACTGAATTATATTTTTTGAGTCATACAGTAGCTTATACGATAATTACAAGGAAGTAATCATTTCACTCCAGTCTGAGGTGCTCTAATTTCATACCGCTCAGCGGAGGGAAAATAAGAAAAGCCAATTTACCTAATCTGTTTTTAGTATTGCATGGACCTGTGTGAGGTGTTTGTAACTCGTCTCCAGCTGGTGTTCATTGTGGCCTGTAGGAGGAAATAGATCATATTGGAAAGGCTTGTCTGTTAATTGTTGGGGGATGAACCCGTTATGCGTGTATGTCCGCCCTGAGGCTCCAATTCTTTATGCAGAAATCAGTTTCGACCCTTAACGAGGGCTGATGTCGATAAACAGACAGCTCATTGTCAACTTTGTCAGTTTTGATAATCGATGAATCATTTAAGTTATCAAGCAAAAACGGCAAACATTCCCTCTATTCTGCTTCTCAGGAGGTGCTGCTTTTCTGTGTTGTATGTTTGTGAAGTGAATATAATGGGTAATGTAAGACAAAATAAGTTACTTAAAACTTCACGTCATGCTCTGGGGAATTTTAATGAGCGTTTTTCCCACTTTTCCCAGACAGAAAACTTAACACAACCAAACGCATCATAAACACTAGAGACCATCTGGCGATGGGATCACAACAGCTGCGACGTCAAATCGGGCATCGGGCCAGGGGCGTATAGTGGAACTCTGCCTTTAATTTGATCTACACACCTGTAAAGTTTAGTGATACAGCCTCACGCTGGCTCGGCTGGTAATAAAGTTTTAGTTAAACAGAAGTGTAGTGCTGAATCTGACACTACTCACAGAACAGGTGGCTGTTGAAAGCCTTTAGAGAACATCTTCCCCGCTACAGTATACGTTCCTGGTGATTGTGTGATTCAAACCAGGAAGCTTATGCACACAAGCCTCTTTCTTTAACTCCCATTGAACCTACTCTTGCTTTAAACATGATAAATCCACCTCACTGTGGCTTTAGACTGTATCTCATATAGAGCTGAAACTATTCGTAGATTCAACAGTTTTCAACAGAATTAGACAATGACTTAAGAACTGCTTAATTGTTAAACTCAAATTATCAATTTCTGCCTCCTAAAACTGCAAATCATTGGAATAGCTTTGCAATTTGAGGACAGTTTTCATTGAGCTTTCTGACATTTATCTTAACTATTTGATTAATCCAAAAATAATCAGATAATATGATAATGAAAATGATCATTATTTGCAACCTTAATTTCAAGGACAGGGTATTTTTCTTTGGCTGTTTGGCTGGTAAATGTATTGCTTTACCAACTGCAGACTTCAAAACGCTTCAAATGACGGTTTGGTGAAATGACAGATATTCGACCGTCTTGACAGCCAGAGCATGTTGCTGCTGTCTGAATAATTCCCCACCCTGTGTCACCAATAAAAAAAAAACTCCACCACATCGTCTGTTGTGTCTAATTGTAATCTACATGTATCAGTAACAAAAACCATGTCAGAGGACGACATAAGCAGCTTATCCAGACAGATTACTTTTCTTTTCTTTTTTTTTTTGCCTCGCCTTGTTCTTGCAAAGATTTGAAGAGCGCTAAATGTGAGCAGTGAGAATGTTTAGTCTCCAGCATGTCGTAATATTTTATAGCGTCTTTGGAAATAAAAATGTATTAAAGCCTTGTATTGCTATGACAATATATTGCTTTGATAAAAGTTAATACTTTTAATGTGTGCATCATGTTTTATCTTTGGGGGGGGGAGAGTGTTTTGGTGCATTTTTTTGTGTACCCCTGTACGGGTGTAAAACAATTCTCCATCTGTGCAGGCCAATTATTGTTTTCTACAACGAATATTCAGCAACTCTATCTAATTATACCCCCAATTGCCATGGCCTTAACATTCGCCCCAGTACCTTGTCTGGCTCTGCAATCTATGAGGCATCTGATGAAAGCTGCACTCCATGATGCAATCAAAGAGCAAGGCTCATTTTAGAAGTAGCTAGTTCAAACAAGAGAGAGAAAACTCGGCATGTTTAGTGGGCTGATTCAGGGCAAACTGCAAAAGTGACTCACAACGCATTTACAATTCATCTAGTTATTCTTGCATTGCAGCTCGCAATAATTGCAGCGATAAAGTGACCGCAGCTAATAATCTTTAAGCAAGCGTGAGGGCATAATGAGGAGGAAGGCAACACGGGGAAACGTCTTTAAGGCGTTCGTGAGGTAAGCTTAACAAGGGACTCGATTGGTTATAGGAAATCAAACAGGGAAGGTTTTAATCAATGTTTTATATATTTTCTTAGGCAAGTGTTGCACACACCAACAAGATAATAAGAATTAAGTTTTAGCAACTTAAGTCTGATTTCATCTGAAAATAAATGTATTATACGTACAGTAAAGCATTACTTCTTTACAGATTTTAATCCAATGAAACACTTGTAACATTTTGAATCTTTAAAGCGTTGCTGTTGTGTAAGAGACATAATGTTCTGTAACATATCAGTGTCAAACTCTGCAGTAAAACGGGGTAAATGTGCTGTAAAATGGAAACAGTGCACCAGAAGGGGCTAAAACGCTGCATAAAGCTGCAAGGTTTCATAAACATTCATTGTGTTTGTATCAGTGCAAATGACATCATTCGCATTGAGTCATTTGACTTCCTATTATTAAGACATTATTAATTTGATTAAGTCCCCAGTTCTGAAATATGATACACCACATAGCCCCTCATATTGTGTCTTCAACACTTTGGCTCATTCCTACACTCATCATAATGTTATGGATGTCCAGTGTGTCCTCTGTATATTATTTTATAATGATGTTAGTCTGAGTCAGGACCTCTCCATATCTTAATGATATTACCAGCCAGTATCAAACAGAGGATGCTTTGGCCCTGAACATAAACTAAATGATGTTTACAGACAAGAATTAATACGGTATTTGTGTGAAAGAACCTGAATGGAGGTCTGAGATGGAAGGATAAGTCCAGCGCTGGGATCTGACTCCCTTACTGTTGAATAAAAGATTGACAGCGGACGACTGGGAAGGGCTTGTTTGAGGGGGGCTGTGTTATTGAATTGGGTGGTGGAATGAGGAGAAGGAGAGGTGGAGTCCCAAATGAAGGTATGGGAGTGGTGCCGTGTCGGGCCTGGCTGTCTGTCTGTATGTGTGTGTGTGTGCTGGTGTATCTATGCCTCCCTATCTGTAGCTTATCTCTATTCGAGCAAATGTCTGTGCGTGAATGTACGTGTGCGAGTGAATGTGTCGGTGTGAGAGTTAAAGGGGGGATGCTTCTGTGGAGGGGGTTGTTTTGAAAAGAGGAAGCGGGAGGAGGGGGTGAGGGGGGGGGGGGGGTGGTGGTGTGCGAGGCTGCTTTACAGAGAGATGGATAGGATGGATTGAAGGTGTAGAGCGGTGATTGGCAGGCGGGATGATGTGGCCCTGGCTCAGCTGCAGCGCAGAGATGTAGGCTGCTGCTGATTGACAGTTGGGCCAAGCCTGGGAACCACAGCGCTGGATCGGCCACAAAGAGAGACTGAGAGAGAGAGAGAAAGAAAGAAAGAGGGGAGAAATTATAGATTTAAAACCAAAAATATGTCGTCGCCAACGTTTTGCTTTCTGTTCCTGGATAGTTCGATACCGCCATCTATTGTAAACTACTCTTGTGGTGTATTTTCACAATATTTCTGACGGTTGACGACGTGCTAATCCAGCTTCTATGTGCTTAACTGTGTTGTGCAAAGGGAGAATGATGAAGGGAGAGTAGGAAAGACGAGCGAATGACAGCAAACCCTTCACAGAAACGAACAATGAGTCATAAGGAAAGCCCGGGGAGGGTGTAGAAATCTATTAAATGTATGTGAGCAGGCAAAGTAAAGTAAGTGGTCTGCAGTGCATCTCGAATAACAAACTTCATTCTTCACTATAGCTTGAGCCGAAGGCTGCACCTAATGTTTTGTTTTCATTATTGAACATTTTTTACATATATTTCTTCTTTAATTGTTTTTTTTTAGTTTATAAAATGCAAAAAGCTATAGAAAAATACCCATCACAACTTCTCAGAGCCAAAAGTGATGACAAATTGTTTATGTCTACAAAAATCGCAAAACCCCAAAATAATCTATGTTACCAAGGAGAAAAAGCTGAATCCTGAAATGAAAGGGGCCAGAATACATTTTCCATTAGTAGGTTTGGCATTTTTCTTGATAAATGACGTACAAGCAATCAGCAAAGTTATTATTAAATGGGAATGATTAAAACTTTAACACCACTATTACATCTTTTGTGAGATTGCTAGCTCTTCATTTAATTATCAATGTTTATTGTAAAATATTGGGCCTTGTATAAAGAGAAACGCCTTGAGTTCTTTTGTGGGTGTTTGTGGAAACCAGGAAACATTCAAAAATGTATATGAAGTATTCAAGATACAGCTGGGCAAGCTAAACTGAAACTTGTATTCATTTAGTACTGTGGTTCTCTTCAAGATGTTACTGAGGATGATTTTTTTTTTTTGTAAAACGGGATCGTTTTTTAAAAGGCATGTCAAGTTTCCGAAAAAGAACCATGAGATCCGACAGCATCTCACTTGCATGGCAGCTAAGATGGCTGATGACAACCCCTCCTCAGGGGCCCCGACGGTGTTTTTACGAAGCCGAGGCAAGTCAAGTCAACTCATCGCAAAACTGATTACCACCGCGTATCATGTTTCAGAGAACGTGCAGTTGTTCACTCCGGTGCCATTGTTCTTTACGAGTGGGATTGTCCTTATTGTGAATCATTTACTTAAATTAAGATTAAACATGACAAAATACCTTTAGTCTTTAGGACTCCGGGGACTATACACTTGGTGTCAAATAGTTAGTCTCCTAATAAAGTTTGTTGCCTTTGATCCATGTGCTCCAGTATATTTTGGACCCAAGCTTCTCTTGATACAAGTTATTCTTTGAGCGCCGGACAGGTCTTAAATTCCTTTTGAGGCGGTTGAAGTGAGCTTAAACTCCTACTTAACTTTAGTCTTTGATAAACGCTAATAAATTGAACATTTTGTATCAGGGCGAGTAAAAATTGCCTTTGGGTAAGTACATTTCTGACCCACTGAACTTTGACTGTGATTGCTCTAAGACCAATGCAACTACAGTAGTCTCTCTTATTTCCATTTATCATGCTTCCAAATGGATAGTAGTAAAAAATATCCTGCACCCACGACATTGGTGTTGGATCCAGTTAGACATTACAGTCCCATCGCGGGAACTTTGCCTAAATTGGCCATTAAAAAGTTGAAAAAGTTCACACTTAGTGTTATTAAATAATTATTAATGGCATCAATTCCAATTATGTTTTTGTTATTTATACACTTTCTGACTGCAACGCCTGCCTGATGCCAATTAAGACATTGAGTTTGGCCAGTTGATGTTTAGTCGGTGCCAGAACGTAAAAGGTTTTTCTATTTCTGTCTATTTTTCACCCAGCGATAAGCCCGTTATCGTTTCCTCTCTGCAACTGGCCTCCCCTCCTCTCTGTGTGTGGTCTGTGCGACCAATCAGATCGGACGCCACCGGTCTGAGTTAAGAGTTGTGTAAGGTGAACACGGTGGTGGCTACTTCGCATTTACCAGTCAAATAGTAGAACGGGATGCTTATTTCATCGCAGAGGCTACATATCCAGGGTTGAAAATGACGAATCAATCTTATACCGTGTCTTGGCAATTATTAAGTGAGGCAGATCAAGCCGGCAGCAACAATAATCAGGGGCAATCGCTCGATTGACTCGATTGCAGCTGGTCCGTATGTAGCTGACAACCCACTATCAGGTCTTATTAACGTATTGGAAAGACAAAAGAAAGGAGACGTGTTGCTGCCATATGATTTCCCCCCGTCTTTCTCTTTTTTCTTTCCTCTCTTGGAAAAACTATTAGAATAGCTGTAACTGTAGAAACATACTACACTTTGGACTTATCTCAATCATATATTAGAAGTGCATTCATCATCAATGATTGAACGTATTTTGGTGTGTAATTTGTTCGAGGATTTTAAACATTTTATGATGATGAATATTTTAAATGAGTCTCTTTGCTTTAAGCATTCCGGCTCTGTGCTAAGTGGAAAATTATTTTTGAATATAATATACTATAACTTTCGGCCTCAAATTAGCCGTGTAACTTAAAAAAAAACCGATGCAATTAAAAGTATTAGGAATCACCATCAAAGGGAAGCAAGAGACGTAGAAGCAGTGATTCAGGAGTGAAACTCTCTGCCTTTATTATTCTCTTGTCTAAATCCACCTTTCGCAGTCATACCAATCAATAACAGAGGCTAAAATTGATGTGAGTCCAGTTTTGATTTTTGTTATTCTCCTGGCGATCTTGTAATGCAGTATGTGTGAATCTGTGGGTGTAAGCACAGTGTGCATTTTATCTGAGAGTCTGATGAAAATATACAGCAGCAGGCGCGCGCTGTGGCTTTGTTGCACTGTCTGACCAGAGAAGAAAGAGATAGGCCTTTTAAAGACATAATGTGGTTCTTCTGAGGCTGCCGGGAATTATAGCCTTTTCGTTTTAAAACAATATCCGATGTCTGAAATAATTGACGCCTACTCTTGTTAAAAAAGCCCGCCGGCATGAAAGTAAAGCACATTACGACGTACCTGCAATTCATTTTTCGACAAAAGGAAACGGAGGACTCTCTACTTAAATAATATTTTTGTGGGCTCTTACTATTTTCACGTGTGCCATTACTTCACTTGCACCAAGTACATTTTATTTATTGAGTGCTGTCAACAAACCTCTGACAACAAAGGACGTGAAAGACAAATAGTACATTTAAAAGAACAGACTTCCCAGTTCGTTTCAATATGTGTGGACGTGTTGGAGTATGAAGAATAGTCCAATTTGGGGAAAACAGTATATTAAGTTTCTCAAGTTCTAAATTTTCTCTGAAAGGGACTTGAACCCGACCTAGTTTCCGAGAGGTCCTTTCCTTATTGGGATTATGTGCATGACAGCCAAGCAGTGAGCTATGACGTTTAGCCGCTGGCAGGAGGGCCCATAATTTACCATAAAAAATGTGTTCTGGACTTTTTTCTAACAATACATGACTAATGGCGAAAAACTTTTCTTCAGAGTAAATTTCGAATTTGAAGCAAATTAGCTTCTCAATTACCAAAAGAGTAAGCATGGCACTTAGAAGAAAATCTGGAAACACTACATGGCTTTTTTTACATCATCAGGCCTGTGCTAATATGTCAGACTGAAGACTGAAGCTGGGTGTCTGAAGCCAGCCTTTAAGTTGATGTAGCACATCATCTACTGTGTATGTGGGCATATCGGAGGTTAGAAGTGACTGCAAGCAAGTAACTTGGCTTGGTCTAATAGTAGTGGTGTGATGTTGCTGCACTACATTGTGAATAGGATTGTAATATATCGATATAAGCCGATATATAGATTTTGATTGGGTATGTGTTAATAAGTCTGCTATATTTCCTGTTTCTTACGCTCTCTAACGTGTAGATTTTATGGGATTAACTATGTTGGAATTCATACACATTTCCTATAAAGAGGAGTGTTGTGTGTTAAACAGGAAGTGTATTATTAAGTTTTTATTTTATTTTAGGAAATGTTTGCATTTCCTTGTGTTCTACTTTGTTATGGAGTTATTCTTGGAAAGTTATTGAAAGATCAAATCTACTAAATATAAAAAACAAAGTGGTCATGGCATGTGCTATAGCCCGCCCGATACTGGATGTTTGAGGTCAATACAGATATCGATATTTGGGTGTTTTAAGATCAGAAAAAAATAAATATATAATTTAACACAAACACACATTCTTGATATGGATCCCTTAGATACTTTAGATTTTTTTTGGTTTGCTTTTATCATTATTTTCTAATTGTGAGAGAGATGTACTGAGCTTAATGCTTTGCAGTTTCAAACTCAGTTTTCTTGTCACCTGTCGGCTGACATACATGAGATACACTGATACATTTGCATGAAGCCAATAAAGCACTGAAAGACTAAAGCAAGCGTGGTACTTGTTTGACCAGCTACATGAACAGTGCAAAACAGAGAAACATTTATCAATTTCTCTAATCACTGATAAATCTGTTATTTAGTCTCAGATATGGTGAGGTGCATCTATACTACACAAACCCACGGCTCCTTCACAATGGTATCGTCTGTAGTCTGTAGTCTGTAGCAGTAGAGTCTGTGTACAGACTTGGTGAGTTGTCAGTCGGTTTGTATTCCAGGTGGCCTGGATCAGGGTGGGAACCATTGTATGTAGCTAACAGGAAGTAGGGAACAGCTATCGGAGGGCACCAGCTGTCCGTGAGGATGGGCAGGTCCACTGGCTTCCTGTTTCTCAATGCTCCGTGTGCCCCGGAGCAAAACAAAACCAGCTTCCCTTTCCAGTCTGAGAAACAATAGATGTTGCAAACAGCAATCCTCTTCTCCCTCTAGTCCTCCTTCCTCACCTCTTCTTCGTCCTTTTCTCTACCACATTATGCTCCTCTCCTTTCTTCTTGCTCTCCATTCTCGACTCATTTTCTCCTCCAGATCATGCTTCCTTTTGTATCCTCATCAGTCCTTCTTTCCTTGCTTCTTCTGCCAACGTTGTCCTCCCTCATCTCCTCTTTACTCTCCTCTACCTATTCTCCTCCTCCGTCTCCCTCAACCTACTTCTTTCCTTTATCATGTTCCTCCGTCTATTGGTTGTGTAGTTAGTGTATGTATATGTATCTAAACATGTACGGTCTTTGTTATTGTGTGTGCGTGCATGGCGGTTAGATGATGAATACAGTCAGTATGATGGTTTGGTGAAGGCGGGAATTGTATTGACGGACGAAAAAATGCCCCATATTAAAAGTTTGTTCATACAAAACATACAACATACAACTTGAGACAAATAATCCAAGTTCTGTGCAACACAATATCTTTTTTTGTTGTGGGGGGGGGATTCATTTCTCTCCTATTTATGACAAAAAATACTGCAGCATCTTCAGAATTTGGAATATTACTAGTATAACTACTTTTACTTTGTTTTCAAATCGTTGTGAACCTACGTTTTTGTAATACATGAAATTGCATCAAAAGCATCCTGGGAAAGTCGTCCCATGAGGTCTCTTACGGGACACGTCTGCGATTTCTTTTTGCTCGAAATGGAATTTGTAAATGTTTGCTACAAGTCATGATGACAAAAATGCAGTTCATGAAAAAATGAAGAGTGAAGTGCAACATAAGCTTTTAACAGCAGAACGTTCCAGAAAGGTCAACAAGATGAGCTCAGAGAGAGAGAGAGAGAGAGAGAGGTTTTATTAATAATGAATAGCATTTTCATCCGCACACTGGAGAGTAGAAGAAGAACTCCACCTGGAAAACATGCAGTGTATGCATACCCCACACACACACACACACACACACACTGGCACGGGCACACAGATGCATACGCACAGTGAAAGCGAGAGTAAGCTCCTGCTGATATACAACACAAACACTGTGAGGCAGTGAAAGAGCTTGTGAGCCTACACGTATGCATCTGCAAACACACACACACACACACAAAATCACAGAGAGAGGGCACACCTGGTCTCAAATACAAATAATAAAAAGTGTTTGGCATATGTAGAAAAACACACATACAGTGTGTACACACACACACACACACATGGCAGAAGAGCACATTCACAGTGCAAAGTTATTGGCACATGGAGAAATCCATATTTATATATAATACAGTGGTGGAGAACCATCAGTCTCCATAGTCTATGAAAGGGCCTGCACCGCTTTACTTAAGGTATTAAATGTTTATGTGGTGATTTTTTCATCCCTCAATAACCCTTCTTTCCACATGCACACACACACACATACACACAAGCTCACAATGGCAGTAACAGCTTCCCAAATCAGATGAGAAATTCAAGTCATAACCATATGAAAAATGACTTTCCCATCGTCTTTTTGACAAAAAATGGCACAAAAATGACGATATATTTGCTTGTAACACCGATTCTGAGCAGCTAAAATATGTCCTGGCTTGGCAGGTGGAGGGAGTCGTCGTTTACTCATCTCAGGGTTGGCGGTTTGATCCCCAGCGCCTTCTCTGAACTTGTCAAAGTGTCCTTCGGCGAGACGCTCAACACCAAATTGCTCCTGATGGTGAATGGGCGAAGAACATGTATGAAATATATATGAACATGTTTGCTTTAGAAGAAGTCAGCTATGTTGCAAAGTGGTACCGTGTTTATATCTTTTAGGCTGTAGCTGCATCCCGGTGTGTTGAATTTATTCACTCCCCCTCCTTACCCAAACCTGGCCCCTCCCTCAGGTGAGCTGCTGAGAGCCTAGCAGGTATCGCTGCCTCTTTTAGATCAGAGCTCGATTATCAGAGGCCAAACAGCGCAAAGCGATGCTCATTACCATTGATTCTGTCTCAGCGGGAGTCTGAGTCACACTCCAACTGTGTGTGTGTGTGTGTGTGTGTGTGCGTGGTTTTGTTTTGTGTGAGCTGTTAATTCCGTCTATGAGGATCCCGTGATCAGGCGTTTGGCGTCTGGCTGAACACCTGACGTCACGCAGCGTGTGACGATACTCCACCCTCGTGCCTCGATGTGTGCGACTGGAGTTTGACTTAACTTACGGGGGAAACGATGCTTCTCACCGCTGAGTTCTGGCATATGATTTGGTGTTTCACTATTTGTGAAGGTGGTGGTGGTGTCTTTGTCTCTTCCTCCTCTGCGTGTTGTGTCCTCCCTGCGGAGCTGCGCCCTGGGGGTTGGTAAGGCATGCGGGGGGGGGCGGCCCCTGTTGAATTATGGATGGAGGTGAAGAGGGGATGAGGGCTGGCCTCGAGGGGACATACCCCCCCACCCCCCCCCCCACCCCCATCCCCAACACTTCCGACTCTCCCCCACCCCTCCCCCATCCTCTCCTCTTCCTCCTGCTTCCCTCTCTGCCCAAACAGTCACCATCCACGCGTGGCGTAAGGTTTGATGAGGGTGACCGGAGATGTGTTTCTCTCTCTCTCTCTCTCTCTCTCTCTCTCTCTCTCTCTCTCTCTCTCTCTCCCTCTCTTTATCTCTCTCTCTTTCTGTCTTTCTGCTCTGCTGTTCTCTCTTGTTACACTCTCGTCCTTATCTCTCTCTCTTCCTCCCCCCTCCCAGATTTCTGCTGGGAAAGTCAAAATGATAGAGGTCCGTTCAGCCGAAACTGGTCTGCAGATGTTGAGAAAACAAGACAAAGACATACAGTATCTTGATTTTCTTCGTCTGTGAATTGCCAGCAGTATTCGGCTGGTGTTGAAAGGGCTTCTCTTGTCTTTTGTTTGATTATTTCTTCTGCAAAACCCGGAAAATGTACTGTGAGGAGTGATATAATAGATAGATAATAGATAATCAGTATAGTTTATTTGTATTAATAAAACACTTTTGTTTAGTTTTTAAACTCAAATACAAAAAATATTAATTTGAGTCATTTTCTTTTTTATACCATTCTTTTTTGGGGTATTTTATACCTTTATTTGAAAGTGACAGTGAAGAGAGAGACAGGAAATGTTGGGTGAGAGAGCAGCAAACAGTCCAGCCAGGCGGAAGAACCGGGGACTTGCTGCTCGGGGCATTTGCGCCCGTGTGGTTTGCCCCCTAACCACTCAGCCATCAGGAAGCCCAATTTAAGTCTCTTTCGTGCTAGTTTAATCATATTTTATAGCCGTTGTTCTACGTTTTGTCAGACAAACTAAACAACACAATCAGTTTGAAGAGCGGTGAAAGACATGAGGTCCATCTTGGAAGTGGTGACTGTGGTGCCGAAGTCACATAATAATGTATGTGACATTTTGCAGCTTTGTCGTCTATATAGAGACATTTTTTTTTTCCCCAGCGGTGCACTCAGCCCTCCGCTTGTTACTGGTTTTAAGAGCAGGGAGAAAAAGGCTGCTCCATGTGTTCCAGCTTTATGGCATTTCTTCACATGTATTTGTCAAATGAACTCAGAGTGAGGATCTGTCCAGCAGCATATGAACGTCTACATGATCAGTAATGAAGCAGCTGCATGTGAGTCATATTTCTGAGTAACACAAAGCTGCTGTTTTCTTACTCTTTGCATCCTCGTATCTTTTAGGATCTTTGAATCAAACATCATGTCTGCCTGAACGATATGTAATGCTGCCAGGTTGAGGTCTCTCAACACTTAGCATAAATACTATTTATGATAAGTTGTAAAATGTTCATCAGCAACATATAGCAATTGTTTTACCTACGTTATCCACAACTAAATATGATTTACCGTGTTAGGAACTCAAAGCACTCGGTTCAAGTAACAGAGAGGTCTTGGTTAAACATTTATAAGGCCTGAAGCATCATGCCAGGATGTGTTTGTTTGTCCTACAATAAACCACAACCATGTTTATTTCCTAACCTTTAACCATGGTGTTAAAATATAGATGGATAAATAAATCTAAATCAACACTGGTGTTTTTAAAATCAAAGTTAATTTAGCAATTTACATACTTTCTGAATAACAGTTTGGCAGCTCTGTGAATGAACAAACAAATCTCGAAATCATTGAAAAATCAACTCTTATCACGTCTAGAAAATCAGATTTCTTCAGGATTTTAGCGTAATCTGAGGATTGCTTATAAGACCCTTGATCTTAATTGGGCCACTGCATTAATAAATACCATATTGAAGAAGAAGATGACACACAGTGTGTGCATGTGTAACTGACTATTTGGACACCAGAACATGCTCAGAAAACATGCTGTATGACTGAGAAGCATAAGAAAATGAATGCATTGTGATCACGCCTTTTAGTTTAAATGTTTATTGTCTTATAATGTATACATACAACACGTTTTATTTTTATAATATATAGTGAGCCATTGGTATTATTTCTTCCTTCATGTTTGAGGGACAATAACTTTAATAGCAGGGGACCTCTAAAGCTCAGCAGCACAGTATTAAAGTGGACCGCTCCTCTCTTTGCCACCCGGCAGCCTTGCTTTTTGAAACGTAATGTGGAAATACGTGAGCGGTGGTTTCCTCCAAATGTAGCGCCGTCTTAATGATGTGCATCTGGACAATTGTGCAAAAGGGGTTTTTAATGAAATCTATTATTGTTTTTCGTTGCAGGGGCAGTGGGGGAAGTGTTTACCTCACAACATAGAATACAGCAGCCCCCAAAATGACAGAGAGAGAGAGAGAGAGAGAGAGAGAGAGAGAGAGAGAGAGAGATTGAATTAAAGTTTTATGACTGATGAATATTTCATGTTCTGGGCAGTGATTCCCACATTCTGGTGTGTGTTTGTACGAGTGTGTGCATGCCTATGTATGTGTATGTGTGTGTGTGTGTGTGTGTGTGTGTGTGTGTGTGTGTGTGAGTGTGTGTGTGTGCGCATGAGCCCTGGTATGTGTGAGTCTGTCTCTGGAATACATGCTGGGTGTTTTTAACCCTTTCTCCACAGTGTTTTGGGACAGTGCTGTACAGTCAGTGCCCGTATGTAAACTGGCTTTGGTCTGATATCGTAAAGGACAGGTTCAGATTTCATGCTAATTTCATGACTGGCATGTCATACGTACATTCAAAGAGTTGGTTGCTGTAGAAATTCCTGTTCTTCATGCTGTCCATGAAGAGATGTCGTTTTAGAGCAACTACAAATTAAAAGATGAACTCTTAAGTTGAGGCTTCAGCAGCCTTGAGTTAGCCAAATAAAGTGGTCTCTGTCCTGGTAGTCGTGTGTTTGTTAGTGTTTTGTCCTGGCTACGAGCCTACATGCAACTACCAGGACGTGTCTCTCTGCCGCGGCTCAACAAAGAGGGAATTTCCTTTTAAAACTTCAACTTCGTAAGATATCCACTTGATTTGGCCAAAGCAGGTTTTATGCTTGAGGTTAACGGTAGACCCTCTGTAGATAACTGCCTTGATTTATAGTTCAAAGCTGAATTGCTTTAGTTAATATCACGCGACACTAGATGGACGCATAATTAGGCAAAGCTGCAATGATTAGTTGATTAATAGATTAATCCTCTTTTTCCAGCTACTAATGTGAATATTTTCTAGTTTATTTCGTCTTTTATTACAGTAGACAGATACTTTGGGGTTTGGGACAACACACATAAAGATGTGAAATTTCTGATATTTTATAAACCCAATTAATGGAGATAGTAGTCACTAATAATTAAAATGAATGGTGATAATGAAATAATAATAATCAGGCCATGTACTTTATTGCCTCAGGGATTGTGTTTACATCAGTGGTTCCTAACCTTTGTGACTCGTAACCGCGTAAACAAAGTTTATTTCAGACTGTATGTTTATTTCAGACCGCTCCTCACACGTTGCCAGAAAGTGGATCATACTCCTCTAAAAATATCCAGTAATTCACAAATAAAGCAAAAGTAAAAAAGCCAATTTTGTGTTGTCTCTCCGTTCGTGTTAATCATCCTGTGACATGTCCGATTTATTTTATAATCCCTTGCCGGTCCGACCACCAGGTTGGGTTCTACTGATGTAGCGCAAAAAAATGACTGAATATGAGACGGTTACTGTGCAATCGTTGTGTTTAAATGAATTCATAGAGGACGGTAAGCAGAGGATTTGCAATGGAGATGTCTTTGCTAGATGTGTGTTTCTGAAAAGGAGAGGATTACTGAGCCTTTGAGTCTTTGCATGTGAGTATTGTATTAAAGTGGAGTTTATAGAATCTGAACCTATCCATTAAGAGGCGTGTTGTCACTTACGTCTCCGCTCGCGTGAAGCTCTTTGCGACAATCCTGTTTGTCTGTCGGAGGCTTGACAAACAGTTAACTTGAGTCGACTTAATCAGTTTGCCGATGATCTAATACCCGTCCCCGTTGACCCAGTAATGGTAGCTCATGATGGGTGTTTAGATAGAGATATGAGTCGATGAAGACAGACATTTGTTTGCCAAGTAGTGTATGCTCCCCTCGAACCATCGATTGAGCTCACGGATCAATATGTCTTGGATTTCATGCGTGCATCTCCCCTCTCAGCGATCATCAACAGTAGCTTACACCGAGGGGTAATAATCGATTTTTATAGTATTTTTAGCTTAGCTTATTGATTACAACAAATACCGTAGGTCCAAGCAAGCGCTGGTTTGTACACTCGTCACAGACTGAAAGAAAATCAATATACCTATCTGAGTCTGTTGATCTCGGTTTTTCAGGTCCCATAATCTGTTTGCTTGACTCTAACCTTTCTGCATGTGTACGCTATGAGGTTACAGACACCACTCAGTAGCTGGAAAGTCTGAGATTATCCTCGAGAGAGAGACCAAATCCCTGCTCAGTCATTTTAACCACTTGAGACTGGAATCACTTGAAGAGAGAGCTGAAAGCCTTAAAATGTAAAAATGTAGAGCAGAAGTGTTACGAATCAAGATATCGTCCCCTGGGAAAACATATGCTTCCAACAATTACAGTGCTGTCAACACATTAGCTTCTGCCAGTGATCCCAAATGTCTGTTTGTATTTGCTCTTCATTTAGCTATGACGCGCTGTGACATGACATAATACATACACACAGTACATCATAATAATGTAAAGTAAAAGAGAACATAACAAAAAGAGGGGGTTATTATGAAAACACTGCTTACAGCATGACGCAGGATTTCTATTTCATCAGTGGAGGCCGGTGTATGAACAGACAATGAGTGACAACAAAGTAAAACACAGTAGTAGTCATTTTAAAACATGTTTTTATAGGAGAAGTTATAATTGCTGACACTTACTGTTTATTAATAGACACTTAAAAATGTCTTTGTAGCTGCGTATATCTGTATTAATGTGTGATGTATTGTATTTATAAAATATATCTCCAAAAGATTCATGAGAAATATCAATACACATATTATATGTACTGTGATTTTTATCCATAGTAGGATGGAAATCATTGCATTGATAGTATAAAACGAAGACTAATCTAAAGCGTTAACTTGGAAACGGAGCCTCTCACCCTGTAAATGTTAGTGGAGAGGGAATGCCACAAAACCTCAAAGGGAATTGAACCCCTTACCTATTGGGGCCTTGCTCTATCTATTGACCTGCCCTACACCTACACTAAAGAAAGAGCCAGCGATTGTCTGATGATTGTTTTTGCAGAATGCGGACATTATGGATCATACACAATTTCTACTTGCTCTCCCCCTTCTCATTTCCATCCTTTTCTCTTCTGCACTGCGGAGAGCTGCGTTTGCTGCATAATCGCCCACTGAGTATCTCCCGACTTTCTAGCCTGTTTCTTTTTTTTTTTCTTCTTCCGTGCTTTTTAATTTGTCTGTACTCCACCGGCATGAGGATGTAATCATCAACCAGCTGGACAGGTTGGACGAACACTGCTGACAAGTCTTGAGTGGCCCGGGTTTGACTCGTCTCATTCTAATTTGAGATAATGCCATTTAGAATTAAAAAAATTACCTTGCTAAAATGATTGACACAAATTATGGTACTTTTCAAAGGACGGATTTATCTTTACTCTGTGGCTGACAAAATAATCAACCCCTCAGTGCAGTAGATAGTCTATACTTTGCAGATATTGGATGATGAACCTTAACCTCTTCCGCTCCTTGCGGACGCCAGTGCCCTCGGTCAACTTTACCGTCTTTCAGAGGCTGCAGCGGGCTCAGTTTTAGAGCTAGAGTGAAAATATCTGGTATTATATGAAACTAGAAAGCCTAAAGAATCCATCGAGCTTGTCGGAAAGGAGGATAAATAATGCGCCGAAGATAGGCTACATTTTCACAGGAGTCCCTTGACCTCTCACCTCGAGATATCAATGAAAATGAGTCCTTTGGTACCTGCACATGTTCCCTTTACAGTCATGCCAACGTTATACTAATCCTATGCAATTTGATGCAAAAATCAATGTATAGCTTTCCTAGGTATATTCACAATAAGGGGGTGTCTTAGTAGTTCTCATGCTTTATTTCAAGAAACTTATGAGCTTAAATAAATCAAGTTATCGATAAGTCCAAAGATCTGATGTATGAGTTAGTTAGATGTTAGTCGACTAAGAATTTCTTTGGTCGAGGTCAGCCGTAGATTTTTCTGTGGTGTTCCTCAAGGTCTTGGTGGCTTAATGTGTTATTTGGGGATGACCATCATATACTTTCATCATAATGTACTTATTACACTTTTACACTTTCATAAATCAATATATATTTTTTCTGTTTTAACAACTTTGACAAACAAAGTGCTGAGCTGCATCTTAAATGAATCTTCAGGTTCCCAGTGTTCAGGTGATGTACACCACTTCTAAGTGGCTTCTACTGTTGCCCTGCTATCTCCCCCTAAAGATCCCCAGCCCCCCCTAAAAAAGGGTCTGTGGTAAAGAGAGGTGAAGTGGAAGAGGTTAAGTAATGACTTCCTTTTAGAGTAGAAGTCTTCTTGTGTTTGCGGCCACGTTATTACGATTTAAACCAGCCATGGTTCCAGCCTCTTACTCTCAACTTCATGAAAAATGGGATTGATACTTGGTGATTGATTCGGCATGAAATTCTTGCGCTGCTTTGCCAGTATTCGCTCTTTCCTGTTTCATACGGAAACTTCTAACTGCTGAGTTGAAGCATTTTTAGTTTGAATATTTAAGGCATTTTGCATTAAACTCCTGTCTGCCCTCAGTGACTGACAGCTGGTGAAATAAAGTGCCTTGCTTCAGGGCTCTTGGACAAGTCACATGACTGTAAAAAATCACGTTAAGAGATGGCTTAAATATTCATCTTTTAGTCGTAGTTATATAAATATACAAACGATAAAAAAAACGATTTAATTTATTCAGTCATTTCAAAGGGCTTACCTGTTTAAATACAAAATCTTGCATTCAAATCTATGAAAATATTAATGGCTGGTCTGTTTACTCATGGGGGATGGTGGAGGTGATGGTAGTTCACTTTCCTGGCGCATCTCTGTGTGTTTACATGTATCTATTTTTCTCCACGCATGTGGGTGTGCATATTGTTGACGTAGCTGCCTCTGTACTCCCCAGGTGCATCATTACTGTACATGTGCTATATATATTTGTGTGTGTGTGTGTGTGTGTGTGTGAGTGCTAGAATGGACAACTCAGATTCAGCCAGCTCACAACATACAGCTCCTCTGCTCTCCTGTGCACCATGGGTGTCAACTTATACACCGATACGAAACAGTAACAAGCACAGACAGACACACACAGGATGTACACACACACACACACACACTGAGAATCACAGAGGAATGCACAAGCACGTATATTCACATACAAAAGCCCTCCATACATAAACACACAGTGCAAATAAAATCAGTCACACACATGCACATACATGTATTCTATATATTCGTTTTTTTAAAGTCTTTTGCAGTTTGTTGTATTAGATATTTTTCTTACTGTCAACAAATCCTGTGAAAAGACCAAAACAATAAATGAATCAAGTAACGAGTATTGTCTATGCCTGATGTATCTTATGTATCTATGTCCCTTCATTACTATCAGCATGGAGTCGGTGCCACATACATTGACCTGCTGCCTCATTTATGTGTGTTAATGCACAGCTGAAAATAGTCCCCAACAGACGCCCAGCTGTTTAAGAAGATTATTAAGCCTTTCTGAAAGCAGGAAACTAAACGTGTGTGGCCTGATTGTTAAAGATATACTGTATGTCAGTAGGAAGTGTGTGCCAGAGCACTGAGAGATAGACAAACGTCCCAAAAATGATTTTGATGGGATTTGTTGTGAATTACTACAATATAGAATTTTGCATTTTCTACACTTATCTCCAACATGAACACAGACAGACACACGTGCATCTGGACGTATTGTTGGTTTGATGTGTGGGTGTGCACATGTGAGCATAAGGAATGCATTTCGTGAATATGAATAATAACCATATATGCATACAACTCTGGTTGAATGTGTTTGTGAGTGTGTGTGTGCGGTTGATTGTGTGTGTTCTCTGTGTGATTGTGTGTGTGTGTGCACCAGCCAGCGGCCCTTCTTTCTTCTGACGCCCTGCTCTCGCTTCGGAGCAGAAGAACCGCTCTCTCGCCGTCTCGCTGGCTGACGTTGCTGGCAGGAGTCCTGGGGACCGACGGGGGGAAACAATCCCAACAAAGTGGCATGAATTAATGTGACTAATTAACACCACGTTAATTATTTGTAAATTGCATGTTTGGGTACACGTTACTTGAGAGGCATATGCTGCTTGTCGTGTTCGCCCAAACAAGTGCCAGCTAATCTGTATCTCTGGAGTGCCCCGCGTCTGAAGACGGGCCAATCAGCACGGCGCAGGGAAGAAAACAAAACATGAAGAAGAAGAAGAAGAAGAAGAGATGGAAAGAGAGAGGGAGAGAGAAGTGGGGGTGAGGTGAAGGGAAAGGAAAAACAAGTAGGATCGCCAGCAAATATATTTGATCTCGTCTGGACTCCATGCTAGTTTTGTTTGCTTTTTTGTCGTTCTGCCGTTCTTTGTCTGAAGTTTGTTTGGCTTGTTGGTGAGTGTGTAATCTGACTGCCTATTAAAAGATAAATGATAGCGTCGTCAACATGGGGCTACAACATGGGGCTGGTGAGGAGCCTTTTCTCTTTGTTGGCAGTGCTGAATGATTGTGTTGATTCCTTGGTCTTTCTGTGACACTGTCCCACTGTGGACTTCTCCTTTTGTCCACACTTTGTGCATCTTCTGTGTTGACGTAATTTGTGCCTTTTCTGGTAATGATTTAATGTGAACTTAACTTTTTCTCCTCCCACCGGTTATTGTGGCAGTGTACGGTTTGTTTTTATGGATCAAATCTTGCCTTTACTTCCTGGAACTAGCGCTGCAATGATAAGTTGATTAATCACTTATTTGGTCAACAGCAAAATCATTCAAAAGCAATTAATCATTTAAGCAATTTATCAAGATCCAAACATTCAGCATCTCTTTCTCTGCTTTTTTTCTGTTTTATACAAACAGACTATCTTTGAATGCGCTTGAACTGTGAATCTGAAGACATTACCTTGGACTCTTGTCGGGCTGCAACTAACGGTTATCGTCATTAAAGATTAATCTGGCAATTTGTGAAGACGACACGATGAAGACGACATCTTCAAATTAGACTGTTTTTGTCCAATCAACAGTCCAAAAGAGAAACAATGTTGTCTTACTTCAAGCAGAGAAAAGCAGAAAACCCAATTTTCAAAGACGCTTTCATTCCAGTTCATTTCTGAACATTTGTCGAGTGAACGTAGAAAAGTGCATAGTTACAGTCAAATATCCTTTAAAAGGGCCCTTGAGCACGACAATGAGGCCTGCTGAACTACAGCAACTCAGCTAAAGCGTCGGCCTATGCCGGTGTAAATACAGAGTGAGGGAGCCAAGCAAGTATTCGAGGAGAAACACACGACTACTGTGCTTGAAATGATCCCAAACTTGCCAGCATGGCTGCCATTACATGCTTATCTATCACTCTGTCACCCTGGGCTACGCACACTGGGTTTTATTAGGACAGTTTTGGTTGAGAAGACGCAACCAAAACTCCTGCATGGCTTGGCGAGGCGGGCAAAAGGCAGATCTGCGTTTCACCTGAGCACCCCCCCCCCCCCCCCCTCCTTCCCCCTGTCTCCCTCTCTCTCTCTCTCTCTCTCTCTCTCTCTCTCTCTCTCTCTCTCTCTCTCTCTCTCTCTCTCTCTCTCTCTCTCTCTCTCGCTGTCTCTCTCTCCCCATTACTCCACAGTGAGTCTTCTCTCCCTCATTGACAAGCCCTTATTTTTTCATCTTCCCTCCTAGTTTCTTCTCCCTCTCTCTCTCTCTCTCTTTCATCCCTCGCTCTTTTTTTCCCCCATCCCAATCCCTCTACACCCCCCCTACCACCACCAACACACACACACCACCTCCTCCCTCTACCCTCCCTTCCTCCCCCTCGTCTCCTCAGAGCTCCTCCGCATTAGCAGTCAACTCCACTCCTAGACGTACTTTGTTTTTCAACCGTGGTGGAGACTGAGCGAGGGAGGGAGTGAGATACAGAAGGGAGAGAGAGAGAGGAGGAGAGAGAGAGAGAGAGAGCATCATTTACACAGTCATCCACGCCGAGCGGACCCTGCAGCTCACTCCCCCTCCCCCTCCCTCCCTCCCTCCCTCCCTCAGCCACTGCTCACGATGCCAAACATTTTATGTGTTATTTAGTCATGCCTGACTTTATCGAATTTGAAAAACATGCCAGTCACGGGTACACCCTCCTCCCCCGTCCCCCTGTTGTCTCCCCCCCCTCCACGTCCCCCACACCCTCACCCAACCGCCAACATCATCCTCATCTCCCTCTTTCTCTTTCTCTCTCTCTCCCTCAATTGAGACTCTACCATCCAGGTTTGACCTCAAGAGCCTCTCGAGCCACTGTCTTTGGGGACATTTCACTTCTAAATGAAGTTTTATTCCCAGGCTTCACACACACACACACACACACACCTCCTCCTGACCACCCACCCTGGGGGAAGGGGAGAGAGAGAGAGCATAATTCTCGCCAACCGAGTGTTGACTCTAAAATGGATTATTTCTGCTTGAAATCAGAGGCCATGTGCTGCTGGATAATATGGCTGTCCCGATTTATTTTTATTTTTTTTCTCCCAGCAGTGTTCTAATGATGGAGATTTGACGGGCAGCTAAATGTAGAGGAACAGACAGACTTGTTCCACCAGGCGTTGAAACGGGAGGCTAAAGGAAATCCCAAAGTGCTCGCCTTCATAATCCCAAAGTCAGGGTTTATGGTTGTTTTGTTTTTGCTGTTATTTAATATTCTGGCGTAGCTCGTGGGTAGACTGGGTCACTGACACTTAGTGGGATTAGAGGGTTGATTTCAAGTTGAACCAATGATGCAAAATAACAAAACAACAGAAAACTAAATAATCTACATGGTGTCTTTAGGAGGGCTTTTCTGCCTTTATACAGCATTGGATATTGTTACAATAAGGTTTTTTTCATACAAGACATAATGACCCTATAATATCCGATGTTTATATTCGGTCTCTTTTCGTTTTCTGTAGGTTTGGTCAAACTTGCAATTTGCAGTTCCCCCACTTGGCGTGGCAGAATTTGGTCATTACTTTAAGCTGTAGTTTGAACTTCTTTGCTCACATGGTAACGAGTTGTCACACTCTCCATCATAGCACATGTTTATCATTATTGATTATTATTAAAATACATTTACTGAAGATCAGCCAAAATAAATCTCTTGAAAACAAATACGTGGATGTATTTTTTTTTTGTCATTTGTTCAAATTAGCCAAACTACCCCACAATCCTTCCATGGGTACAAATACAACCTGGGTGGTGTTCAGACCGACATTAGCTCTGGTAAAAAAAACAATGCAGCCTCCTCATTCATTTTAATGGGGCCATTCTGATGATGCGGTGGGATGCCAGTGCTGAAGCAAAAAAACAAAATAAAATGCCGGGTTGTCCAGCAAAAAAGATAAACTAGACTTAAATTTGCTGGAATGAAATGTAGCAGCACACTTCTGGTAGATCATGTTGTAATGTGAACGTCTCAGTTCTACTACTTCGCCATTTTAAAAGTGGGGTTTTTGCATCTGATAAACCTTCAAACTCGTGGATCGCTTATTTGAACTGGACCTGCTGAATCGTATCTTATTGTCTCACTGGTACTGTCCCACCTGTCCCCATGAAAGCAGACCAGCAGGGCTGTTTTACGGACCTCCTCTTAAATAACTGTATGATCAGTGTATCTGTTTATATACGTGGGATGTTGGCAGACCATGAACGGTATCTGTGTTTTGCTGAGGTGTCCTGTAAATCCCATTAGAGATAGGCAACAAGACGGCACAACACTTAAGTAAAATTCAAAGATATTCAAAAGAAACCTCAGATGGGATCTGAATAATCAGAAGAGGACACATTAATTAAGGTATTAGTTTCAGACCAAACTGTCACTGGTTGAGATGCATTTGAGTGAATGAGAAGCACTTTGCCCTTCAGTAACTACAGTCCCTGCCCTTGAGCAAGTGGAGTTGCTCAAGTGGAACTGCCCAGGGATGTTTGGATGAAGCCTGCGGTTGGACTGCAGCTCTCACGCGTGCAGCCGTGTGAAGCAAGGCGGTGCTGAAAATGAGTATCTGTGTTCAGCAGGAACCCTATAGCTTGAAAAATAAAGGCTAGAAGAGAAAAAAAAAGGAGGAGGAGTGTGCTGCTAAGATGTGGGGTTGGAGACACTACGGGCCGACCTGCAGATGGACCGTGCACAGCTGCTCAACAAGCAACAGAAACGGCAATATTGAAGCTCTGCAGTTAGCAATTTTTTGTCTCAAGTGAAAGCTGTTTGACGCAGCTGCTCTGTGTTGGTGCTGTGCAGAATCCCTGATCTACATATTAAGTTGTGCATCGAAGACTGTCTTGCTTTATATTCAGAGTAAACCTCGTGCATTAACATCTCATTTTTCACTTTTCACCTCTCATTATCGTTTCCAAGCTCTGAAATAATGCTCCGCCTACGCTGCAAAAATATCCGTCTTAACTAGTCATGTAATGAAGTATTGACTATAAACAGGCTTGTTTTAGAGCTGAAACAATTAGATGGTAATCAGTTATTCTATTTATTGGAAACAAATTATAATTGTCTCATTATTTTCATTCATGTTTTCAGCAAAAGTGCTGTGACAGGCAGTTGTTCCAGCTTCTCAAATGTGAATATTTGCTTGTTTTTTTAATCTTCTATGATAGCAATTTGATTATTTGTGTTTGTTTTTGACTGTTATGGGGACAAAACAAGACATTTGGAGACCTCACCTTGAAAACTGAAGAGAATCTTCCCTTTTTTTCTGACATTTCAAAAATCTAAATGATTAATCGATAAAATAATTTACAGATTAATTGACAAATAATCATCAGTTGCAGCTTTACTTTTCTTTAGAAAGGTTACAATATCCTTTGAGTTTTATAAAATGGAGAATTTTTTATCATGGAGATTGGTTTCATTGTTGATAAGTATAAACTTGATATATTTCATTTACAACTCTGATGATAGAAGGAGCTCTAATATACAAAGAATTGGACTTCCTGCACTTTGGTCTGGTGGATAGAAGGCGTGTAGCAGGATATCAGGTTCTTGCTGGGATTTCCATTGACATTGCAGAGATAGAGAAGCTCTTGAGACAAAAGAAGCCCAAAGCTGAAGTATAGGTGCAATGGTGTTGGTTTCAAACCCTTGCTGAGGAAGCTCCAGTGTGAAAACAGTGGGCTATGTTTTCATAATCGGAAGTTAAAAGCTTAGAAGGAAAGGCGTTTGAGGACATGATTTCATACTATAAAATACATTCAACTATTCAAGAATATGTATCTTGAATGCCATCGCAGTGCATCCATAATGCAATGGGAAATGTAAGCCTCTCTCTCTCTCTCTCTCTCTCTCTGTGTGTATCATCCGTTCTTCTCCTTGAAGCCAGCTAACACAGAGGAGATAGAAACCAGACGAAGCCTGAGGGCTATAAAACACTGAAGACACTTTCTCCCTCCCTGACTCCTCCTCTAGTTTTCATCATGCAGCCTGTTCATTGTCTCTTTAGGCTCCTGCAAAAAAAAAAAAGTTTGCACCGCACAAGTCGTCCATCTTAATAATTCAGTTTAACACTGAACTTAGTCATGGAATCTCATCATTCTGAAGAATATTCTGGAAATACTCTCCTGTGCAGTCTCACTCATATGAGGAATATTCAAAAGTGAGAGTTATGTAATATGAAGTGTCACGGCTTGGAAGACGTGGTTCTCAGACGCCCAAATTCATGATATTGTCAGTTGTTTCAGGAAAAGCTTTAATCTTCAGATGTGTTGGATAGAGTTGAATTTACCTCACTGCACTGGGATTCATTCGACTCGTTTCAGGGGAAAATCTGACTCAGAATAAAGGATTTTGGCATTTTCTTTCTGAGGGATAACAGGTTTCCTGAAGGCTGTCCAGTGTTCGAAAGGTTTCAGGCAATCCAATAGTTTCTGCGAATCCATAGCCTGTTGCATTGGAAAATCTGGATTCATAAATTGACCACAATCAGCAGGGCGGCTGCTGCTCGATAGCGTATATTTAGCTGTGAGTTCATTCAGATTTCTAATGATTACTGCAGCGCTGCTCAACATGATTTGTGCCTATTGTTATATACTTATTGTTTAGTCCCATTAGAAGGCTTCTCAGCTGTTAATGAGATATGGGAAGAATATAAATGAACGGATGCTCTGAAAAACTGACATTGGCAGTATTACGAGCAACCCGCTGTAATGAGCACAGAGGTTAAAGTCAAATCAATAGACAGCAGACTCAACAGTCCTTCCTGTGTTCTTTGAATGATTTTGTATGATAGAAAAAGGGTCTAACAGGAGGAGCAGAACATATTCATTGTCAAATATTTAATCAATTTCGTTAATTTGAACATCTGATCAGTTTCTGCCTCCGAGGAGCTTTTGACAGCCAATAAAATATTTATCTTGATTAATGAATCTACAGCAGATGTCCTTATGAAGCAGTTTATAATTTTCCTCGCACATGAACAAACATCACTTTTGGTATTTGGGATTTTGTTTGTCTTTAAACATGAGTTTTTATTACCTTGGATTTAATTTTATATTTTTATTTATATGTTTGTTGAATGTCCAGTGTGATATCTAGTGACATATTATTGTTTCAGAAATACTGTAGCATAGCTTTTGCAGCATTAGCATTTATTGTAGGCCAACCCGGAAGTTAGAATCACAATAGTTTACTCGATAAAAAGCTTTTTTATTATTGCAGAAAATACGCTCTCTGGCAAGCAAACATGTATGATACTTGCATGTTTTGTTCAGCAAGATATGAGGGACTTGTGTGACTTTTTTAAGTGCAAATGCAATGATCAAGTAGAAAACTAACATTGGTTAGACTGTGAACAAACTACACCACAGTTGCATGAGCGTGAGTATAAACATGGTAGCAGACGCCTTCTTTAAGACACGTAAAAGCTTCAAAATTCACGAGTGGGGTATTTACTGATGTATCTTATGCCGTAGAACAAAACTTTAAAACTTCAGAATTAATTTCTGGCAGCTAACCAAAAACACATTCTAAAAAAACCCACTTACTTTGAGATAAGGGAACCGGAAGTGCAACAATGCTGATCCAGTTCTAGGTTTTAGAAATCAGTAGTACCAGTAGTATGAGTAGTAGCCCTAAAAACACACCGTAACTACTGTAGGAGTAGCAGAAGTAGTAGCTTTAGGCCCAATACGAGTAGTAGCGTCATTACAGTCTATTGATACTGTGTCGGTGGCCCACTGTCGTCTCTCCTTCATACATTCAGCATCTCTGTGCTCTCTTTTGTCTCCTCGCAGCGATCGGCCGGACATTGATCCCCCGTTACTTCAGCACGGTGTTCGAAGGGGGGGTCACCGAGCTCCACTACATCCTCAAACACTCCAAGGAGTCCTTCCACAACTCCTGCATCACCCTGGACTGTGATCAGTGCACCATGGTCACCCAGCACGGGAAGCCAATGTTTACAAAGGTAACACCTGACCCCCGAGCTTCTCCAACCATGAATAATTGATCACAAGCTTTGATAATAGACCAGGCGAGGTGTTTAACTGGTTAGAGATCAAACCCATTTGCACCCCTTTGATTCTTTTTTTCCTCCAGGTTTCATTTTGTTCGAGTGTTTTCAAGTCATAGCTGGTGGCCTCACTGTCAAATATGGGAAGTTCTTTCTTTTATTTGTTGCATGAATCATAAAATTATATATTATCTGCTAAGTTTGTAAACCTTTTAAATGCATATTCAGATCTGTAACTTAAGTAAAGGTAGCAATACTACAATGTAAAGTACTCTGATACAATCAAAATGTTTCTCAAATAAAAGTACAAAAGCAACAGCATCAAAATATATTCAAACTACCAAAAGTAAAAGTCGAATTATGTCGAATGATCCTTTAAAGAATATTTGTTTACTATAATATTGGATTATAATTAAGCGATGCATTAATATGTATATCACTTTAATGATGCAGCTGGTAAATGTGGGGCTAATTTAAATTATTTATATGCTGTTGTCTTAACCTGTTATAATACATCATCATTTATTAGTTGATTTATATTTTGTATTCATAATCTAAATATGCAAATTAACTGGTAACTAAAGTTATCCAATACATGTAGTGGAGTAGAAAGTACAATCTTTCCCTCTGAAATGTAGTGAAGTAGAAGAAAAAATGAGAAACTCAATTACAGTACCTCAAAAATGTACTGCACAAGAAGTACAATGTACTTATTTACATTCCACCGCTGTTAAAGAGTAACTTAACACTAAATACATCTATGTACTTTACTATACTATCAATTGATTCTGCCCCCATTCTATAGAGTTCGTCACAACAAAAGTTATTTCCGTTTTCCAAATAATGGGGATGATTGCAGCAGCCTGACTATTGGTTCAGGAAAGACTTGAGAAAATGTGAAACAATCCTTCAAGATAAACTGCGTTCCCGTTGACTGTTGCATGTTGAGTTGTAGCATTAAAATATCTCAGCTGAAAAATGCACCCCACCTGTATTTTCCTATGACCAAATATCTGCACCAATCAGGGCTTAGATTTACTGGAGAGAAAATGTCACGCATCGTCATATTTACCCTCTTTGCTTATCAGCATTTCGGCCTTTCCACCAGACCCCGAAAATCCACTGGCACTCCTCAAGTTAAAGATGTCGGCAGATTCTTAAGCCCTCAGGAACTCCAAAAGGCAAAGCTAAGGCGACTTGAATAAGATCTTTGAGGAGTGCGGTTTAGTTTTGCAGTATATAAGTGAAGCACGGTTTGAAGCTGGAGGAAACACAAATTGCACAGGTGAGATAATCCAAACCTGACACCGAGGTCTTGTGAAAGCACTAAAGCTGAGCTCATCTGCTTTTGTCTTTGGGGGGAGAATTCCCCCGGTGAGCCGGAGTGAATATCTGCTTCACCACAGTCTGATCCAGATGGCTAGCTGACTCTTAGTGTTCTTCTGCTGACTGTCTAAATGAATCTGAGGCCAGATACCTTGTCAGCTCCGAGCAGCAGAGCCAAAGGGATTCCATGTTCCCTGTACCATGAACCCTGAGCTGCAGCGCCAGACCGGATGGTGCTGACATTAAACAGCGATACGCGCTCTTGTTTTGAAGGACTTGACAGCACGTGCACTCACTTTTGTGTGTTTGTGTAAGTGTGTGTGTAAGTGTGTGTAGTCTGAAATTAAAAATCTCCAAGTAAGTAGCAAGTAATGTTGTCATTTATTGAGATCTAAATTCGTATTTTCTGAAAAGAAATTAGATTATTTTACTTGATTTTTAGACAAATTAAGTTGATGCAAGGATTTCTTTGTATTGGTTGTAATTGTTATTGACACTAAGGCAGCGATTTGCCTTTTCCAGTCTTGTTTTTTAATTACCAAGGAATCAGAACTAAGATGAAATTGAGCGATGAATCGGTGGTTTTACTTGACACTACTTTCAAAATACACAACACATACACACATGCTTGGTGAAAGAGAGAAATAGCCTTTTTATACCAAAGTATTCAATCATTTTTAATTAATGGTCAGTTTGATCACGTAAGTGTTTCAATGATTTAATGTTCCCTGCGATATGATTTTGGCTGGACATTTGTGTGAATGAACAAGGTCTGCACTGAGAGTTTGGAGACTTAAAAACATATTGCGTATAAACCAACACCCGACATCTATCTACCTGCTTTTAAAGCACAACTCCGACACAATCAAGAAACATCGTAACACTTCACGTTGGGATTGGGATTCTGAAGAAGAAATTGTTTACGCATGAAACCGTTTTTCATTAGTGTAGTGGAGGACCTTTATTTAACACACCAAAGTCAACATTTTACCATAATTTGGGACGAGACTGGTGTTTACCTCAGTACCAGTGCATGTTGATGTTTATTTATATGCATGACTGCACACATGTGGGTTTGTGTCGAATGGGTTAATCGTATCAGTTTTTCGGTAAATCTGGAGGGGGGATGGTTTTGTATTCATTCATGTAGTGGTTGTGTGTGTGTGTGTGCGTGCGTGCGTGTGTGTGTGTGTGTGTGTGTGTGTGTGTGTGTCGTGGGGGGGGGGTCTTTGTCTTATCATATCAGTAAATGGTTATGAAACATCCCCAATAACATGCACAGGAAATATCTTTTTATGTTGCTGTTGTTTGTTTTTTGTAAACAAGGCTCCCCAAAAGAAAAACAACATAATATATTACAAGTGTCCGATATTAACCGCACAGAACAGAAACAGAGCGGCCCAGGCCCGGTCAACAAAAAGCTAAATTTGATGCTCGCAGCGCTGCTCTCTTTTCATCTTCACCTAAATTGGATGAGAAGAATTAATTCATTAGAAAAAAAGAGAAAAAAAGAATTCCAATAACTGAGCGTGTTCTCCCTGAGCTCCCAGCAGCAGCAGCAGCAGCAGCAGCAGCAGCGAGCCTACAGCTCTGGAGGCCCGAATCTCAATCAGCTCTGCCTCGCCTCGCTTTCCTCACCCGCCACCACCACCACCACCACTCCTCCCCCCGTCCTCCCACCATCCTCCTCCTCCACCACCACCACCACGTCTCCTCCTCCTCCTCTCTCTCATCCCCCAGCCTGACTCGCTCGCTCGCTCATTCTCTCCTCGCTCTCACTACTCCACCGCTCTCTCTCACCCCCCCCCCATCTCTCCCTCCCAACCCCCCCCCCCACCCTAAACACTCACCCCACATGCACACACACTCACATCCTTCATCCCTAGAGAAATCATCCCCAGCTCCCAACTCGCTCTCTTGCTCTCCCACACACTCTCTCTCTCTCTCTGCCTGTATCTGTCTCTTTCTTTGCTCTTCTCTCTCTCTCTCTCCCTCTCTCTCTCTCTCTCTCTCTCTCTCTCTCTCTCTCTGCCTGTATCTGTCTCTTTCTTTGCTCTTCTCTCTCTCTCGCTCTCTATCTGTCTTTCTCTCTCAAAATTTCAAATTCTGATTTGGTGTTATTGACATGGCCATATTTGAGAAGTAACTCTGGTGTATTACAATTTTTGTCTTTATTTTCTGTCATTTTAACCGTCATTGATAACAACACTGTAGTCACCAAGTTAATTGCTGAGATCTGGGAAGCTAAAAAGACGTCATACAGGGAGAGAATCACCAGTAGAGAGATGATCGTACTTTAGTTTATTTGACATTAAGAGAAGAAGAACATCAAATCACACCCAGCGACATAAAGGTCAAGGGTAAAACAATGCAGTCTGAATAAAGACTAATTGCCATTGTGATCCTTTGAGTAAACATACAGTAGCAAAGATGCAATCTGAGCTGCAGCCTAACTGCATTTTTAACAGGGTTTTTAATCTGGTGTTGGTTTCTCATGATCTCTGTTTGGGTGAATTTGGAAAAATAATAAAGGTTAGTAAAGTCTTCCAAAACATTATAATATAGGAACCTGTCTTTGCTTGTGGTTCTCCTCCTGACTGACTTAATTGTAGTGACATCATGTCACTGTGTTCCCATAGCATCACCAATAGAAATAATTGCCACACCTATGAAAAAAATACACCGAAGGTATAATAAAGCAGAATTAACCGTAAGCACAAAGCATTTTTTGCATTTTTTTTTCTTCTAAATATATACAAAATTGGTGTACTATAATGAAAGAAAACCAAATAATTGAAACGACTCATTAAAAAAGGAATATGAGATATAAATGGTATATAAGAAATAGTTGACGAGTCAATGTTGCGGCTCAAAAGCGATGAAGTAAAGGAGCTCAGCAGAGTCTCATGTGTTTCGTCTCGCTCTCTCCCCGTCGTTGCTCACCTGGCGGGATGCTGCACACTAACGAATGGGCGGAGTTAGCAGCGGGCTAAGAGCGGGTGGTGCTGCTTCCCGGGTGTTGGTGGACAATCTGTGCGGGTTTCTCTGGGCGGCGAGGTGTTGACAAGTTGACACAGGGTGCCAATTTGACCAAAAAGCCCCCAACCTCCCAGGGGCCCCCGGCATCCCAGCGCCTCTGTTCACTACCCAGCAAGCTCTGCTCTCCCTGGCCAGTGTGTGTTAGCTCCGAGGGCACGGCCCTTGTTACCGGTGCCCAGTTGGGGGTTTCTTCACGCTGGGAGGCGAGCAAAGAGCAAAAGGCGAGATCGTGACATGGTGATCTCAGCTCAAATAAATGTAATTCCCTGAGTGGAGAAATTGACAAGTGGATGTGTTATCAGCTGTGTGTGCGTGTGTGTGTGTGCATGTGTGCGTGTGTGTGTGTTTAAGAGCTTTGCTTAGATTGTAGTATTTCAGGAATGTTTGAATTGTCACTCTGCCATACTTTTGCTATAAATGCAGATGCTAAATTATATTTTGCAGTAATCTACTCAGTTATAGTTAGTTAAAATACGAGTAAATCCTAATTGTAAGGTACGTAAATATTATAGCAGCAGGAGACTCAACACTGCGCCTTAACATGACAGTGAAGGTTATTAATTAGATTATTATGAGATGTACAGCATTTGGTGAATATAAATAGGATCAGATTCAAGAGTTGATTACCTGAAGAGAGTTACAGTAGAGCATCATATTAGTCATACTTTTATCACCAGTGTGATGATAAAAGAGCTATTCGTTAAGCAGACTAACACTCTTTATTTAAGTTACTTTGTGTTGCCTTTGGAATACATTCTGCTGTACATAATCACATGTCGTATTGAGGAAACATCTTACAGCCACAATACATGTATTTAACCCAACAAAGTCTGCAACTAATGACAGTTTTCATCATTTATTATCTGATTAATCATTTGGTCTATAAAAAGTCAGATTCAGGTTCAAAGAGCCCAAGTTGACATCATCACATTGTTGTTTTATCCGACCAACAGTCCGAAACCCAAAGATATTCAGTTAACTATCATAGAAATCGAAGAAAATCTGCAAATATTCATGTGAGAGAAGCTGAAACCAGTGAATTGTCCTTAAATAGCAAATTAGATGTGAATCAAAATTGTTTCTGATCGACATTCTGGTGATAATCTGGTGACTCATCGATGAATCGATTTATCTTACGAGCTGTGAACTCAACGTATTCACAGCAACACACGTTGATTAAATGTGCATTACCTATAAATAACAAGTAATGCTATAATCTTTAACTCTACAGTCTTACTGAACGTGGTGTTGAGGTGCAGGATAATAAAGCCTGTCAGCAGCCAGTTGTTATAATTGAGCATATTTAGTCAACTTTGATCCTATTTATATTCATCAGAAGCAGTCATGAGTGCTCATGATAATCAATTGAATGACCTTCAGCTCCTCTGTTGTTAATTGATTGTCATGTGTGGGTACAGTATTGAATAGCGCCTCAGCAGCAGGACGTCGCTGTTATTCTTTTCTCGCTCTTTTGAGCCGGAGATCCCCTGAACCCGTTGTGTGGAAGATTTATGACCCTGCTCTTAAATCAATGGGGACTCTCTGTGAGGGGCTGTACCTTTTTTAATGGACCACTTTTTAATTCAAGAAGATCTTCGTCCTTTTAGTTTTCATAATGGAAAACTATTTAGCTAAAAGGAAAAAAGGGCCACGGTGAGAAATATTAGGTTTTTAACCAATTCTCCCTCATTATGGAGGAAGAGAACGCTTTGTGTGATGGACTCTACACTGGAGTCTGGATTGGTGGTTAATGCGTCTCTGCAGCGGTGCCATTAAGACAACTTCCTGCACATTTATTGGACCTTGCGATTGAGGCGATTCTTATTTTGGTTTTGTTATAGCTGGTTTGCCAATTTATTTATCGGTTACAGAGAAGCAGAGAGCTCGTGGAGGGAAATAAGAGGCAATGCTAAAGACCCAGTTGGCGCTTTGGAAAAACAAATCAATAGTGCAGCGTTGTTTCACTGTAGGCTACAGCACCTGAAAGCATCACAAGACAGTGGCTCACTACCCAACATAATTGAAGTTATTCCACTGCTGTTGGCTAAATACTATAAATCTACAAAAAGTACACTTTCAGGAATGATGTAAAGAAGTACTTATTTCCTCAAAAATGCCTACGTATTTGTTCTTTTAATAGGTTTCCCAAAGGGCATGAAAACTCATCCACACACATAATGACCATGATGCATTTCATTTCAAAGAAGGAAAAGAAAAACACCGAAGTCACTTTTTTTCACCTCTCAACAGCAATTTGAGTACTAGTGGATTAATTATAACATTCCTTCTCATAATTCAGCACAGGCTATGAAACCCGGGGGGTTAAGTGTTGATCATTTTGGAGTCAGAACTTCAATACCATGCATATATATGTTTAGAATACACAAATATTATTTCTTGTTTTTAATCCTTGGTGTACTTTCTTTTGCAAAATGTTTAATACATTTGATTTTAAGGCTTTTCTTGGAGATACATGTTTTTCACTTTCACAGCAATGGTTTACACGTCTTTGGAAGGTATTGTTTGATATTTTGGGGATGTTACAAGTCGTGTTGCATCCTTCCTTTCACTCTGAACTCTGAAGACAGCTGTTGGACAACCTGCTGTTAGAATCAGACTAAATAAAAAAAACAAAAAACATAAGATAAAGACCATTTTCAGTGTCCATTAAACAGCAAGGATTATTTTTTAACATTGCTTTAGTCTAATCCACACTTATCTAGCTCAGACAAGCACATTATCCGCTCAGATCCCAGATGTGTTTGCACGGAAGTCCAGCATTCAATTGTGTCAGTGAACGGAAGTGTTGATTTCCAAAAGGCTGTATATCTGTATTAAGAACCTTAAATCATGTTGAATGGGTAAAGCAGTCTTTTTGAAGAGATACAATACATGCATTTAGACAGAGTTAACAATCCATTATTTGTTTCCTCTCATCAGTAAAACAAACAGTATTCGATGAAATAGGCTACAGTTATCAGAACAATACGAACATGCAGGCTCCCTCGTGTGGCACAAAGGTGTACTGCAGGTATACATATAGAACTATACATTATGGACTTTGGCGACCCAAATAAAGTCTCTTCTACGTCGTTGGGAATGACTGCCTTAGATTATAGAAATACATAGTGTACATCCAGTTGTGCAGCTCTCTAATTTATATATTTATAAAATAATGTATTGAAATATATGATGTTATATATATATGTGCAGTATAGACGTACTATACAGTAATAATACAATGCTCTAAAAATATATATAATATAATGATATATAGTCGAAATGGAGAAAACCATTATTATGTATTGATATAAGCTGTATAATGTAATGTAATACTTATAGTAATAACAGTAATAGAGATATTTAATAAGGTTCAGGTCTTCGTGTCAAAATAAAAGTGCAGTTACTGTCTTTCAAAAGTTTCTGTCATTCTCCATTTGTTCTAATCAGTTCATTTCTAACAGCTGGTGTCACATTAAGGAGCAGAACTCTCTATATGGACTTTATCGTAAATCTCAGTCGGTTCAACAAATCTGGAAACGCACCATTGCACAAAGACTGTGAACATTATACAGTTTCCACATTTTACAGTCAAGAGAAGCGGCTATCTATTTAGTTATTTTCTTTCGTTTTGGGGCAGTCAAGCTTCTATTTATACTTTTGTTGTGTGTGTGTGTGTGTGTGTGTGTGTGTGTGTGTGTGTTGGACTTAGCGGTGTAGCACGTGACCAGCAAGGTATGAAGCTGGGTGGGGGGTGGGGGGGGGGGGGTGTGTGGAGGGGGGCAGGGGGGCAATATGGCCGCTAGCCTCTTTCTTGCTGATCCTCAGGAGACCATCTGCGCTGGGGGCATTGATTAGAGTGTGTCTGGTGGGATTACATCTTTGCCGTTGCCATGCCAACTAATCAGCTGATTTATTTTTTTTTTCCCCTTCTCTCTCCTCTCTCTCCCTCGTTGTCACAGCAACGAAAAATGGGAGAAGCGCAAGGGCCCCGGCAAGCGCTGAATTCAGCTAAAGGGGCGAAAAAAATGTTGTTTTTTTCTTTCCCATCTCTCCCTCTCTCTCTCTCCCTCTCCCTCTCCCTCTATCTCCCTCTCTCTCTCTATTCCTCTCCCTCTCTCTCTCCCTCTATCTCCCTCTCTCTCTCTCTCTCTCTCTCTCTCTCTCTCTCCTCCTAATTGGCGACTCTCTCTGACCTGAAGTTCTTTTGTCTCTGGTGTAAACACACCCCTCTCCAGATTACATTTATTTTCACATTTTAGAAATAGCTGGATGGTTGAGAGGCCCAAGGACAGATGCTCTGAATGAGGGAAGCGAGCACAGTAAATATTAGGAGCACAATAGCTCGCTCCGTTCTACAAAGTCCTTGAACAAATTCCAAAACGGCGACAAAACCCTTCCAGCGTTTGAAAAAAAAAAAAATATCTAAAATCACGCCTGGCCAATAAACACAGATTTTTGTTGTTGTTTTTGTTTTGCATCTACAACCAGCTGACGGCCTCCTGCCAGCCGGTTAAAGATTACTGGAAGAGATATCCGGCTGATGGGAAATGTAAAGTAGCACTAACTATCTGATCTTTTGTGCAGGTTTGTACAGAGGGTCGTTTGATACTGGAGTTTGCCTTTGATGATCTGATGAGGATCAAGACGTGGCACTTTACTATCCGGCAGTACCGAGAGCTCATCCCCCGCAGCATCCTGGCCATGCACGTGAGTGTGACATCATGAACACGCGACCCCCCCCCCCCAACCCCTTATTTATTTCTTTATTTTTAATCCTAAATAGGGGCTCTGCACTCTGCCAAGACACTGTTTAGTACCTACTCATGAGCATATGAAATTTAAACGCCAACAAAGCAGTTTGGAGGGATTTTTGCAAACCAATTTATTTGCAGACATCAAAGGCCACCGAGGATAAAAAAAAAAGGCCCTTGTCTGAAAAGGGAGAGAGAGAGAAAAAATAACAAGGTCGAATGAATAATCTGCTTAATTCCACTAAGTGTAACACACAGTTAGTCACTGGCGCCGTGGAGTGAAGCTGGCGCTCGCAGAAGGTCTTCTGTTTTCAAATGATTCAGAACTGAAGTTGTACAAAACGGCACAGCTGCTACGGAAAAAATCACAGAATCCTTCTATAAATAGGCCTAAAGGAAGCCAAATCAAACATAGTGACAGGTGTTTGTATTATTGTGTCCACTCCATTCCTATCAGTACGGCTAAATTACAGAAACTCTAAAGAATTAGACTGCATTACTTTTAGCTAGGTGTACCTAATAAACTGGCAACTGAGTGTAAATTCATTTTGGCGATAATGTGATGACAACTTTACACGTTGGTCTCATGTCGTAATAAGCGCCCGAGTCACTTTTACATTAAAGTCATGACGATAATCTTTCGACAATATTGGTCAGCACATAGTTAAATACACAAAGAGAAATTAAATGTGTGTTTTTATCCGCTTGATTAAGATCTTTGCAACATTTTTCCGCTCTATAATCTCCAACTGTCAAAGAAGATAAAGTCGCTTTACTAAAACCAGTTTTGTTTGGGAGATTATTCTCATGTCATAAGAAAGTCTTATATCTTTTTTTTCTTGTACAACCACAATAATTGGACCAGCTGTCTCCTGCCTGACATTTTCAGCTTTCAACTTAAAAGAATATCCAGCAAACCGCCCTCAGCTTGCGAGCGAAGAGAAATTCCCAACTTAAAGTTGGACTTCCTAAACCAGGCAGGCGGCGGAGTTCGCTACCTAATAAATGAGGAAATTGATGAGAACGTTTATTCGGAGATTCACTAGAAGATCGTCATAAACTTTCTTCCTTCATGTCATTAAACTTCTCAACTCACAGCTGTTTTACAGCCTCCTCTCTTCACGTAAACGTCCTGTCATGTCTGGAAAAAAAGCCGTATGGAATACATTTTCATGATTAAAACAAGATTCATACCAAGTATTTTCCACTTACCCCCGTGGACCTAAAGGTGTGTATAAGAGGCAGCTTCGTCTTTATAGGCGGCTTCTTTTTTGGCCAAATCTTCATTTGAATTTTTTCCCTCGCCAATAAATTGGCCCCTCCGGGTATTCACACTAATTCCTGGAGAGTGGGATATTGTGGGCTTTTTTTTTTTGTGGGTCCTGGCCAGCTCTTCGCTGATTTGTGCGCGAGTGTGAGCTCAGCCTTTTGATCGTTGCCTGGACTAATGAAAGCAGATACGCACACATGGGAGTCAGAGCAGGAAAGTTGAAACTGCAGATAGCAGTACAGATGTAGACACTGGGGGAAGGGCCCCGTTTTTTTGATGAGATCTCAAACTACAGTCGCTCAAGAGGAACTGCTTGGAAAAGAAATAAAGTTTGTTTCTTATTTTAGTCTTCAGAAGTGGATAAAGAAACAGCCTATATTTGATATTAGCATGATAGAGGCTGGAGGTGTTTGCTCTGTGACGGAAATAGTATCAAGCAATTTATCCTACTGACGTAGAATCACACGAGCTTTAGAATAAGTTCAACAACATACCTGCGTACTGTAAAAAATGTAGCATATTTTAACTCAATTGAAAATGTACCCAAAGTGAATATTACTGAGAAACAGGAAGTACTTCGTATGATGAGAGGACAGAGTAGAGTTTATGTTTGTTATTTAAGTGCAAATGTGTATATAATCATAATTTGCTTCATATTTTAACATGTTTTTGAAATCGTACTTCCTAATTTTTTTACTTTAGCGGTAAAATACATTTACTGTGAAAGTTTAAAGTAGCAATAAAATGGAAATAGTGATGTAAAGTAGCTCCAAAGTCTACTAAGTACAGTCCTAGAGTCAATGTACTTACTTAACACCCCTGCAAAAGGGTTAATTTCTTTGTTCGAGGGGTGTGTAAATACACAACAACAATAGTGAAGTACACACGGATAAAACACTGTGGAAGTGTCCCCTCGCAAACATCTGCTCCACCCACCTCCATCCCACTCATACAGTCTGCTTACCCTCGAACAAACATAAGGTAGAGCAGAAGAGTGGACTTCAAACAGTTACATATCGATACATTTAAATTCATGACGATAAAACATTTGCAAATAATGCAGCACGGCAAAGACGCAACAGTTGTGAAGACACCACCAGCAGCAGTAATACAGCCGACCATCTAAAGAGAGAGATTAACACATAAACATTAAATGCATTGTTGTTTTTACAGTATATCCTTATGGTTAATAAATAGTAAGCCTGTTTGGAAGAAGTAGTCAGCGATGGTATTACATATAGTAGTATTATTAGTACTCAAAGTATTAAAAGTCAGTGTTTGTTTGCTGATAATAATGTACTGTGATTGTTATTGTTTGATTATTAATACTGATGCATTCATGTGGTCGTAGCCTTTTATTGGATGAAGCTAGAGCAAATTTTAACGACACAATATAAAGTTGTGTACATTAAATCTTCAACAATGGGTCACGTTGTAAGATGGTCATATATTTGTGTATGTAAATAAATGTAGACTAAAGAGAGCTATATTTCCTTTTGAGATGTAGTTCAATAGAAGTATAGAGCATCATAAAATTCAACCTCAAAAATGTACTTAAATGTATTTATTCAGCGGAGCAGGCTCCTCTAACATTAGGTTTAATGTGCTGTAGAGCTCCTCCACTGTTTAAACATCTTATTTGGACCAACGCCACGCCTCTTCAATCCTGAATGTGTTTTCTTAGAGTGTGTTCTCAGTTGTTTGTCTGTCTTTGGCCTCTTGAACCGAGTGTCTGTCATCCCCGGCCTGCACCATATGTGCCAGTATGTCAACCCGTGTTACTCCACCCATTGTTGTTAAGACGGCTGCACCGGTGCTGCCAAAGACGGATTCATGCACAGCGCGTTTAGACTAATTCTTACTTGATGAGTAAAGTAATTCAGATTCTGATCCGTCGTGGGCCGAATAGTGCACACTAATTCAATTCCCCCGTCACTCACGTCGGTCTGCTCACGGTACGGAGGAACTCTTTTCGCTTCCCTCTTGACTTTCTCCACACTGAGATGCGACTAGAGATAGAATTATGCATTTTTCATGAGGCGGTGAATGCGAGTGTGCTCACTGCTTCTCCTCAGTCTGGGCTGTGTTTTGCTCTGTCAATACCTACCGCTTTTTATGATTTGACTGCTTATTGCTGGAGCGGCAGACAAGCTTAGTGAAAAGTCTTCTCCTCTTTTTTCAGATGTCATCCTGTAATTGCTATCTTGGCTTTGTTCTTATTTAAGATGTATTCTTTACTCCTACATGTTTTTCAGTCAATTTATGTATTCAGTGCTGATTTTCAGATTATATTCAAAGATAGTGGTCAGTTCTTAATGTTTTATGGGAATGATGCAACTGTCAACTGGACGTCATCAAGCTGCTGCTATTTCAGGCTTCACTAAAACTAAAAAAACTGTAAAACATTTTTTTATTAGTGACAATTTCTGGTCAGTTTTTTCATCAACCGAACATCATCAAACACATTGTACCTGCTGCCCCAGACCCTGCATACATAAATACATACATACATACAAATATACAATATACGTACATACATACATATATACATACATATACACATACATATGCACATACATACATACATACATACATACATACATAAATACAAATATACATATATACACATACATATGCACATACATACATACATACACACATACGTAAATATATACATACATATACAGTATACATACACATACATATACACATACATACATACATACATACATACATACATACATACATACATACACACATACGTACATATATACATATATACATAAATATATACATATGTACACACATATGTACATATATACATATATACATACATACATATACATTATACATACATATTCATACATATATGCATACATAAATACAGACATACATATATAAATACTGTACATATATACATATACAGTATACATACACATACATACATACATACGTACACACATACGTACATATATACATATATACATACATATATATACAGTATACATATATACATACATACGTATACATTATACATACATATACATACATATATACATACATAAATACATACATACATATATACATACTGTACATATATACATATACAGTATACATACACATACATATACATACGTACTTACGTACACACATACGTACATACATACATATACAGTATATATACATAAATACATATGTATACACATATGTACATATATACATACATACATACATACACAAATACGTACATATATACACACATACATACATATACACACATACATACATACATACATACACACGTACGTACATACGTACACACAAACGTACATACATGCATACATACACACATACTTACATATATACATACATACATACATACATACACCGGGCTACATAATTAAATCTAATGAAGATATGGAATTGAAAATGAGTGTAAATTTAAATGGAATGACAAAATAATATTGATTAATTAGCCTCACAGTTTGACAACAGTGTGAAATGAAGGCCTGAAATACTTCCAGTCGGCTCCACGGCACCACTGCGATAACAATGTAAAGGAGTTGCATTTATGACTCGAGGGTGTGAATGTGTTGACTGTGCATTATCTGATGAATGCCAATTAGCCTAATTGCCTGTAGATAATTAGTTTATTCGTTGTCACTTGAATGCAAACATAACAAAAAAAAGATATAGAAATATATGGCTTATATATCTCTTCGTTCTCATTTCTCCTCTGCGGACTTTAGGCACAAGACCCTCAGGTGCTGGAACAACTGTCCAAAAACATCACTCGCATGGGTTTGACCAACTTCACCCTCAACTACCTCAGGGTAAGGACTCTGTGTTTGTTTGTGTGTGTGTGTGTGTGTGTGTGTGTGTGTGTGTCTGACAATGTCAATGATTGTCATTCTGCTTTTGTTTTTGTTCTTATCTCCTCACACTTTAATGCACACGGTGGAACAATTCATGTCCATTTTTAAATGAAGTTATTCATGTTGCTCATACTTTCTAAACTAACTCTCTTATACTGATCTGTCTAGACAGCATAAAGATGTTTTTATAACGTAGAACATTTATATTTTGTCATATCTCATATGGCATGATTACATTGCCTGCACTGCAGTAAATCTGTAATGTTATATTTCAAATGTTGCATTAAATTATAAGTATATTCAGTGTTTGAATAAGATGTGCTTTCCTACATTCCCTTATTATTTCTTTAGTTTATTTAAGGTCATATCGTGACTGTAAATGTAAATATTTTTTCTCTGTCTTACTGGAATTGAAAGCTTATGCTGTTATTTATGTGCTGAACACGTTTTATGACTCTCAG